>NC_046321.1:17068213-17743142 GCF_009819535.1 Lacerta agilis
CATATGGCAGCCTCTCCATCAGCTCTTCTGGGAGACCAGCAGTTTTTGATCACTCCTTTCCTTGAATTCTTTCCATTCTAATTTGATGCTGCAATGCAGGCATTGTTGCACCAAATTTAAAGCATCAGATATTGGCATATTCTAGATTTATAGTCAGTCGCTTCACATGAACTGACCAGCCACCCAGACATTCCTTCCTGGTTTGTTGTTGCCCCTACAAAGTCATCTTGGTTGAGCAAGTGAAGCTATTAAGGAGATCTTGTTCAACTGGTTGGTTCAGATTTGCAAGGTGGGGGAAGGAGGCAGGCCAGAGTGAAGGCTGCGATGAACTGGCAGACACCTGGAGAACACAGATTATTTGAGCAGCTAAGGATATTCAGAGAGAATGTACAGTGTCAAAAAACATCCTGGAATTACAGGGAGTGTCCCATTCCAATATGTTTGCAGGTGAAATTATAAAAGGCCTTATTGAGGAAAACCATGCTTTATATAATGGATAAGTCATATCCTTTTATGTTGCAACTCTCAGCATGAAAGGCATACTGTACCTTTGATGGCTGAGCTGTCTACCTTCTTTAGCAGTTTCCTCTGTAGGTTGCAGTTCCACTGGGTGTGGAAACTGTCCTCATACACCTTTCTAGGCTACTCCCTATCCTACAGCACTGACTGACAGAAGACAGCCCCAATATGCATTGTTCACAGGGTTATTGCTTCTTTTAGGTTTTTCCTTCTGGGGCTTAGGCCTCCAAATTAACAGCACACGTGACAGTAGACCTGATGTACTGACTTTCCAAAAGGAAGGGGGAACAAATACATACAGCAGCAGCAAGACTTTGCTAATTCCATCTGCTAATTTTCAATAGAAACAAAGGTATCTATGTTGAACACATGCACATGTCTACAACCTAGGTAAAGGTAAACGGACCCCTGACCATTGGGTCCACTCACGAACGACTCTGGGGTTGCGGCGCTCATCTTGCTTGACTGGCCGAGGGAACCGGCGTACAGCTTCCGGGTCATGTGGCCAGCATGACTAAGCCGCTTCTGGCGAACCAGAGCAGGGCACAGAAACACCGTTTACCTTCCCGCCGGAGTGGTACCTATTTATCTACTTGCACTTTGACGTGCTTTCGAACTGCTAGGTTGGCAGGATCTGGGACTGAGCAACAGGAGCTCACCCCATCACGGTGATTCGAACCGCCCACCTTCCGATCGGCAAGCCCTAAGCTCTGTGGTTTAGACTACAGAACCACAGTACAATCTACTGCATAATGAAAAGAATGTGTTCAAATCTCAGTTCAAATTTTCTTAATCAGGTTTGGACAGAACATTCAACTGCGTAAGGCCAAAATAGCAATGAGATTCATTAAGCAGCAATCCATTTCTAGAAAAGGCATTCTATTATGCAATGTGCGCTGATTTGGAAGTCAGAGAATCAAACCTCATTTACGACTTCTTCTCTCTTAGTTTGGTTCTCAGCCAGTAACAGCTCAAGTTTTTCCAGTTTGATTACAGTTAAGTCTACAGAAGTACAGGACCAAGTTCCGCCCACTTGGGCTAGTTCAGTGCTGGCTCATCATATGGAAAAATGCAAATGTACTTCATTGACTTGCCCTCACTTCCAGCTTTCACTGGGAGGAAGAGGATGCTTCTAAGACTGGCAGGCAATACTTTAAGCTCTGTGCTCTACTGTGCCACACGTTCCTTATCTGTTTATACTTTAGATTGCTTCTCCTAGATTTTGACTCACTGCTTCACCCTAAATTTGAATGACCAATTGAAACTTTATGCAGAAATGTTTGGAACCGTTTACCCTTAGGCATTCTTCAGTAGGGAAACAGAGGCAGATAACAGGACCGGGGGGGGGGGGGAATCGGTAGGAATGGCTGCAGCTATTGAGTCTCCTGATTCAGCAGCAGATTTAAATGGACAGTGTTAATTAAGGATGTGGGAGAATTCCTCTGGAAATGGAAATTACTGCAATTTGCACGTTCATCCGAGGTCAGGAGCAGAAATCCTGCAAGCGAACACAAGCAGTATTCACTACAGTTGCTTCTTTAGTTGGCAACTGTTACATAAATACCGTAATAGTGTTGCTTTCCACATTTCCCTTCCACTGAAATGCACTGAAATTATGCAGTTTATTAAACTAGTTTTGGCTATAGTGGACAGTGAGACAGGTAACATAGGTTTTAGTGGAAGCCAAATTGTAGCAGGATGGAAACAGCACTGTTTGAGAAGAGGACAAGTCGGAAATCACAGCCTCCTTAAAATCTCTACTGTTAATCTCTAGATTTCAATAAATCCATTGTGAACAGAACAGGCAGCTACATCTCTCACTTAGCCATTAAAGTGTTGTCAGTCTCTCTCTTCACCTCCCCACCCCTCCTGAAGTCACACAAGTCACATTCAAGGTTTGACATATTGGCATCTGTCCTGTGGTCTGAAGTAACTAGCCTAAATAGCCTAGGGGTCCTGCTGTACTATAAGAGTGGCACTCTGTAAACAGATTAACAATATATCAAGAACAACCAGCCATACAATACATTCCCTTACACATACCTTTGATATCTAACCATCTGGACCCAGACCAACCTAGAGTGAAATTCTTTTTTCTTATTAAAAAAACAAACAAGAGGTACACATTCAGCAGCAAAAGGTCACACCTCCCTTCAGAGAAAGAAGACTGCAATATTTTCAGATATTACACAGAACACTACATTTATTGTTTGTACCCCCAATCTTTCCTATACATTCATTCCAGTCTTTTTTTTAAGCCACATGGATGCACACACAGTGGCCAGGTTTACATGCAATGCTAAACTGTGGTTTGTTGAGAACAAATCATGAGTTGCCATAGAGATGACCAAGCAAACCATGGCTTGTTTCATTAAAGCTTAGTTCATGGGTAGGCAAACTAAGGCACGGGGGTCGGATCCGGCCCAATCGCCTTCTAAATCTGGCCCACAGACGGTCCAGGAATCAGTGTGTTTTTACATGAGTAGAACGTGCTATTTTATTTAAAATGCACCTCTGGGTTACTTGTGGGGCCTGCCTGGTGTTTTTACATGAGTAGAATGTGTGCTTTTATTGAAAATGCATCTCTGGGTTATTTGGGGGGCATAGGAATTTGTTCATTTCCCCCCCCCCAATATAGTCCGGCCCCCCATAAGGTCTGAGGGACAGTGGACTGGCCCCCTGCTGAAAAAAACTGCTGACCCCCTGACTTAGTTTGTTGTCTGTCCTTCTGCCTGCTTCCCACTAACAGCTCAATATTCTGAATGCCTTTACAACATCTTAATACTGGCATCGTCCCCCTCACCATTGACTGACTGCACTGGTAAGGTACCGTAAGTTCTCCTCAGAACTCTTTGGCCGCTCTTGGCCATAGCCAAGTCACACAAGATTTGAACACAGCTCCCATTCAAGCAGCACTTCTTAGAATTTAAGGGCATTTGCAATACCTCAGAAGAAGCCCTGTTACTGCTACCTACTGTCTATATTTAATTTCATTACTACGTTTATATCCCACCTTTCCTCCAAGAAGCTCAAGGTGGCATGCAAACTTCTCTCCCTCACCATGTTATCAAATCAAATCAAACTTTATTCACATAGCCAACAGGCCATTGCGACTAAAAATACAGATAAAACAGATAAAAATACTGGAGAAAGACCAGTTAGGTACACAAATATATAAATATATAAATATACTGATAAATCATATGAAACCCCCAGGCTAAAAGGCCGTTTAAAATGGTGGCCTCGTTCGAGTTGTCTGTCAAATTGTGGCCCTTAGTCTCATTGCCCTCTCAATGAATCTGGCGACCTTCTCTGTTGTCTGGATGTTCTGGTCCGCTAACAAGTAAAACATTGCGGCCGCTGATGAGCGACCTGGGATAGGTTGATAGATACTGACTGGTCTAACGTCAGCCAATGGGTATCATGGCTGAGTGGGGATTTGAACTCTGGTTTCCCAGGTTCTAGTACAGCCTAATTATAATCAGATAAAGCAACGTTAAGAGTCAATGAGCTGCATAACGCTTTTGTTTCAGCACACTGGAGCAAAATGTTTTGTTTTGTTTTTTACTCCCTGCAAGATTCAGGTCTGCACTTTTTAACTTCCCCTCCCCACTGCTTTGGAGTGTGCATGAAGGGAATGGCTGAACAAGTGTCTGAGCCTGCAGACAAAGAGGAACAGGATCGGAGCCTATTTTCACAGCTCACACTCACATAATTATAAAATTATGAAAGGTGTGGAGAAAGTTGATATAGAAAAGTTTTACTCCCTCTTAACTAACACTAGAACTCATGGACATACAAGGAAGCCAAATGCTGAAAGTGTCAGGATAGAGTACTTCTTTCACGCCCACCAAATCCTCTGTAGTGCTTGAGCAACAAGTGATTTCTGTATCCCTCTGTCTCAACTTCTGGCTAGCACTTTGGACTTGCCTCCTCATTTGTGCCTTGGTCCTGCCTCCTGCCTTGCTCTTTGATTTTGACTACTCACTTAGCCCTATGGCCCCTGGTTCCTAAGTTGCCAGCTCACTTGTCCACTGTCCAAGCCTATGTTCACTGTACCACAGCCAGAAGTACGCTAGGCACACACCTAGCAACCAACCAACCCACTTTGCCAACAGACAACAATGTGAAAGAAAGAAACTAAGGAGCTGAGATTTCTCATTAACCCTTTATAGCCCACGGTCCACAGTCACCCCAGTTGAAAGAGAGCCAGTGTGGTGTAGTGGTTAAGAGTGGTAGACTCATAATCTGGGGAACCGGGTTCGTGTCTCTGCTCCTCCACATACAGCTGCTGGGTGACCTTGGGCTAGTCACACTTCTCTGAAGTCTCTCAGCCCCACTCACCTCACAGAGTGTTTGTTGTGGGGGACGAAGGGAAAGGAGAATGTTAGCCGCTTTGAGACTCCTTCGGGTAGTGAAAAGTGGGATATCAAATCCAAACTCCTCCTTCTCCTCCTCCTCCTCCTCCTCCTCCTCCTTCTTCTTCTTCTTCTTCTTCTTCTTCTTCTTCTTCTTCTTCAAAGACTCGTTTACACAGCCGTTCCCCCCCCCCTTTTTATAATGTGGTGATTATGATGAAGGTACTATTCCAGACTGAACTTCTCATGAGGATTTTGGCAGCAACTTTTCTTACTAATGGTCTGGCATGCGTAAATGGTCAAACCTACAGAACAGTTGGTCCCTCCACCCTCATTTGGTTTTATTGCAATTTTATAGGTTCCAAATTCTGGACTGAAAAGGCTGTTGGCCATGCCCAAACACATGATGTTGTGAGCAAGTCTGCTACATATTCACAGGACCCAGAAATGTTTTTTTTTCCCCCTTGGCACATTTGTGACCACTTCAAATATAATATTTCTAGTACATTTAATGGGTGGAATGTCCCTTACATGCACAAGCATTCTGCATTCCTATGGTAATAAAGGAAAATAAATAGCCTTCACTGTACTCTTTTCACTGCCTGCTTAAAACATTGATGTTAATTTGTCTTAATCTTTTTTCTGTTAATTTTAATTATCTTTTTAATTGTTTTTAACTCTTCTATTTATAATTTTATCACACCTTTTTTGGGGGGGTTGTAAGATGCTTTTAATTGTTTTTAATATTGTTTTTAAGGCTGTATCCTGCCCTGGGACCTTATGGTGAACAATGAGCAATAAACAAACAAATAAATTATACTAATTTTTATAAACTCCTTAGAGGTTTTACTATAAATCAAGCAGTGCATACATTCTGCTAAGTAAAAATGCAATAAATATTTATTCTTGCAATATGTTTCTCATGCCAAGCCATCTTCATTGTTGAAAACAAAACATACTTGAGGCTACAAAACATACCGGTACTTGAGGCTACAAAACCTGTATGTAGTGTGGATTTGTAAAATACTCCAGCTGTTTCCTTTTCTTGAAACAATTGATAGTGCTGAATTATCTGAGCTGAAACTGAAAATTCAGCTCTATCCTGGATTTTTATTTTATTTTTTAATTCACTGCTCAGGGCTAGTGATGCGTAGAACTAATACATTCATGTGTCTCAAATAGCATCAGACTTGCTGGTCAACATGCCAACAACAATAAGTCAACTCAAAGTAGACAAAGTTGGACACACTGCTTTTGGCATAAGATAAGATAAGAAGTCATTGGGACGTGGGTGGCAATGTGGTCTAAACCACAGAGCCTAGGGCTTGCCAATCAGAAGGTTGGTGGTTCAAATCCCCGCAATGGGGTGAGCTCCCGTTGCTCGGTCCCTGCTCCTGCCAACCTAGCAGTTCGAAAGCATGTCAAAGTGCAAGTAGATAAATAGGCACGGCTCCGGCGGGAAGGTAAACAGCGTTTCTGTGCGCTGCTCTGGTTCGCCAGAAGCGGCTTAGTCATGCTGACCACATGACCCGGAAGCTGTACGCCGGCTCCCTCAGCCAGTAAAGTGAGATGAGCGCTGCAACCCCAGAGTCGTCCGCAACTGGACCTAATGGTCAGGGGTCCCTTTACCTTTTAAGAAGTCATTATGCTCAGTGCTCTTCTTATAAAAGGTGATTTTGTGAAGTACCAAGTGTGTTGGCAAGTCAAGATGATCATGGGTCATTTGCTACTTGCTGTTTCAGACCTATCAATGCCTGTCTATGAAACTCGTCTTTCCTGCAACTCTGGACTACACAGAGCAAAAAGAGAATAGGTGTTTGCTGGAGACCTTTCACAAGAAAAGAGTAGCTGCTCCTCTTGCAAGTTTACCTTCAAGGCAGACTTTTGTTACAATTGCTCAACATATTCAATGCAAAAGGCAGCTTGCGTGTGGACCTTCTGCCTCTGCCAGGCTGTTGTGGTATTTGAACTGGAAAACTGCACCCACTAGGTCAGTTTGCTGGGCTGGTTGTGCAAACCGTAAGCACAATAAAGTTCCCAGAGGTTATTTCACTTTGGTATACACAGCTGCAAAATCACTACTTCTGTTTTCTTATTCATTGCCTGCCTTGTTATGCAAACAGATCACAGCAGACATAATCCAAACAAGCACTGAAGAATGGGGAAACGTAGAAGAAAAACACCATAAGTTGATAACATAGGCAAGTGTTTAATATGAATTATGTACAGATACTAAAGGGCAGATTTCTTTATAAAAGTGTACAGATACATTTGGAAATGAACATTGCAAATGTCATAATGGTACCATCATCCTTGTCCTGTCTCCAATGTCCAAAGAGAAAGATTTGCACTTTTCATTATTACTAAGAGCAGAAATAAATTGCAAATAATGACAATTATGAAGGATTTTAAAATGCAAAGCCAAACAGATACATTTGCAATTCTGACTGTGCTTTTGTTATTTTCTTTGGATCTACTGTGCTCAACTGCAAAGATTAAAGCCCCCTTTAAAAACTAGAGGTGTTCATTGGCTCACTGTGTAGCCCAAAGAGCAAGGTGAGCCAGGGTGATTTGAGTCATCATCTCACATTGCTGAGTTGGATTGTGCTGTTGACAAAGTGTCTCAAGGCATCTTAAAATGGATCAGAGACCCCCTAAGCTTCTGAGTTGTTCTCTGGTCTCAGCTTTTCCAAAAAGTTAAATGCATTACCCCCTTTCTTTTTCTGAGAAATTAAACCAGACTGACTGGAGAAGCTCACAAAGCTTGAGAGATTAGGGGTTGGAAATCCTTCCTTCAGATTTTTTTTTTTTTTAAGCTGGAAGACTTTTCTTTAAACAAACAAAGAATTGAAACGTTCTCTACATGAAAACCCCCAAATGCATCTGCCTGATTAATTAATCTACTTTGGGGCAGGGGGTGCTCCTTTACCTGCAAATTTCATCCACTTATGTGAAAAGGAAAAAAAAGTTGTCACCATTTTTAGATTCCCCATTATAGTGTGTGTAATACAGAGCTTTAGATTTAACAGATCAGATTCTCACTTTAATAACGAATCTGAATGAAATGACACAAGTAGATCCAAAACAGATCAGGCTGCTTCCAAATGCTGCAGGTACAAGGCAAATCTTTTAGTTAATTCAGACTTCCATTACAAACATACACAGCAGTGTGGGAGGCATTTCTCCACAGTACAATCCCAGCCACTGGAGCAGATTTGAGTATTCCAAAGGAGTGCAACAAACAGAACGTCGGTGGGTTAAAAAAAAAAATCATTATGGTAAAAAACTACTGTAGGGTTCTGGTTTTAGATTAGAATGTCTGGTACGAAAACTGGAAAAATGATATTTCTATGTCTTTTCATGTTATAAATACCCTAACGGTTCCTCCCTTGGTCTCCATCAAAGAAAATGAAAGGATTTTCCTTAATTAGAATGAAAATTGCATGGTGCTGCAACTGGGAAGGAGAAGCTATTATCTGGCCAGACAGATGCATGTCTAGCAAAGCAACAAGTAGCACACTTCTTTAAGAACTATTTCATATGTAATGTTTGCCTCCAATGAAATGTTTTAGGAACCATTTCTGTGGATGTATGCATATGAACAATGTCATGTCTACACTGGATTTTTCAAATTTTCTGCCTCTTTCTGCTTATAGTTCGTACTCTTTGTCACTGGCATCTTTAAGAGGATGTTGTGTGTATTTTTCCTTGTGGCTCACTTGTGTTGTCTCTTACAAGCACAAATCTTAAATGCCAAAAGATATCAAAAAATGAAGTGACATAGAGTCTGAACAACAAAACTTATCCACATATTCAAAGAGCTCCATTGTTTGGGCCTTTGTGGCACATCCCTAGGGATGTTGGAGAATTCCAGTGGAAATGGAAACAATGCTTATTCGTTCCATGTCCGGAATGGAACTGAATCCAGCAAGTACAGTACCAACTATTAGTCACTCTTGCTGTTCTTTTCAGTCCACAAACAAAATGTAACTCCCCACATTTCAATTGCATCTAGCACTTGGACCACTGCAATGTGTTCTACTTTGAAGGTGACTTGGAAATCAACTAATCCACAATATGGCTGCCAGATTGATGACTGGGAGTGGCTGCCAGGGCCATATAACACCAGTCCTAAAAATCAACATTGGCTCCCAGTATGTTTCCTAGCACAATTTAAAGTGTTAGTGTTGACCTTTAAAGTCCTAAACGGCTTCAGCCCTGTATACTTGAAGGAGCATCTCCAACCCATCATTAAGCCTGTACACTGAGGTCCAGCTCTGAGGCCTTGTAGTGGTTCCCTCATTGTGAGGGAACCAGGCAGAGGAGCAATGTTTCCCTCATTACAAGGAACCAGTCAGACGATCTTCTCGGTAGCCGCACCCACCCTGTGGAATGCGCTCCTGTCAGATGTCGAGGAAATAAACAACTATCTGACTTTTAGAAGTCATCTGAAGGCTGCCCTGTATATGGAAATTTTTAATGTTTGATGTTACCAGTATTATTAAAATGAATGGTCTTTGCACTAAAAGCAATATTGAAATGAATGGTGTTTGCACTAAAAGAAATGATGTGAGAGAAAATTACATCATTAATTGCATTAAATTTGTAACATAAATTAGGATAAATAGCAGTCAGTGAAATGAACAATGCAGTATTTGCTGGAAACAGAACTGCAGCAGAACAGAAGCAGTTCTAACTGTGATGATGGCAGGTTGTAACAGGAATCCCTGTCTTCTTACATCCTTACACATATTGCAGTCAACCTTTAAAGTTTTCCATGGTTAACATTTGTACCTTTGAAAAATGAGTTTTTCATTGTTTTCATTTCGTGTTGTATGACTGAAGGCTCATAAAGGCCAAGAAGCTGGTAAGTTCTGTAACTTTTTAAAATATACTTTCCAGACATCGTGGCTAATATTTGAGTAATTTCTCAACCACTGAAGTTGAGGAACCAGAAACTATCGACAGTGTTGAGGGTCTTAGAACATCTGTTCCCTACTGTCTAACATGGAATCTCTTCGGTCCATCATCGACCTTGTGCTTAAGCAACTTTCACATTTTTTAAGCATAGATTAAAACACAGCATCTTCCAAGAATGAACAAGTACACATTCATTTTATATATATATTTGCAAACTTGCTGAGCCAGAGTGAGGTAAACTGGCTTCCTTTAAAATCCCACAGTGCAATGCTGGCCAAGCCAAATATAGAACGCTGGGAGTATTGGCACCCATCCCTTTGCTCTGACTAGTAGACCACACCCTTGCACTTGCACCCATCAGCGAGTTTGGCTCTGGCATAAAAGACTTGCACAGCTGGCTTTCAAACAAAAAAGGGATTATTTAAAGTAGCAAAAAATATCAGGGACAGTAAAAACCATCTGTAAACTCTGTTATTGGAGGGCAGGGATGAGCCCACATGCATATGTTAAGGGTGAATGTTAATGGACTTAAGTTTTAAATATGTACAACAGACCTCCACAAAGTTGAACACAGCCCATTAGTTACATCTGGCACCCACCAAGAGCTTGATAAGTGCTCCTTGCCTGAGACTGAGAAAGAGGTGGGAGGAGGAGTGTGCCTGTGTTAGTCAAGCACTTGACAGGCAATAATAATAAGACATGGCTGGTAGGAGGGGTTTCGTATGGTATGCCCAAGTCTAGACTAAGCAGGTCCCTTATGCCATATGGAAATGCATACTGAGTGACAAGATGGAGGAGGAGACAAAGCAGAAACTAGTGTTCCCAAACAGCTGCAACTGAAAACTGTAAGAACAAGATTTATGCCATGGGTCAAACTACATGTTTCATGGGAGATCCATGAAACATCCCTTTTTACAGACTTAAAATCAGCTGTGCAGGGGTGCATATGCATTTATGAATACAAATTCATTGAATACAAGCTTATGAAATGGGGCTACTGTGCTGATACGGGGAAATATATCTTTCCTCTAAGAACACGTCCCCATTTGAAATTCCCTGAAAGCTAATGCCCGCATCAGTGGTGAAGTTAGCACATCACTTTAAACCATAGTTATGCTTAAACATGGTTTAAAGGTGAACATGCACTGTGCTGGTGTACAGGGAGGAAATCATGGCTACCTTGCTCCTCCCTACCTCCCATGCTGCCACGCTAACTGGGAGATAAACCATGGTTTGCCTTAGCATTTCCCAGGCTCGGGTCTTGTTTTGCTCCAAACTATGAGCTGTGCTCACTGGAAGGACAGATCCTGAAGCTGAGGCTCCAATACTTTGGCCACCTCATGAGAAGAGAAGACTCCCTGGAAAAGAATGTTGGGAAATATTGAGGGCACAAGGAGGAGGGGACGACAGAGGACAAGATGGTTGGACAGTGTTCTCGAAGCTACCAACATGAGCCTGACCAAACTGCGGGAGGCAGTGTAAGACAGGAGTGCCTGGCGTGCTCTGGTCCATGGGGTCACGAAGAGTCAGACACGACTAAATGACTAAACAACAACCACATGAGCTATAACCAAGGTTTGTTGCAGGCTTTCAATTATGGTTTAAAGTGATGTGCAAACAAAGCTACTGTGTGTGAGAAAGGAGGGAATCCAGGTACCTTGCTCTCTGGGATTCCTTACATTTTATTTTCCCTCTCCCAAATATTTGGAAGTTCAGGACAGCCTCTGCAGGCCTTTATATCTGTGTCAGGTTTCTTTCAGGAAAGCCCTATAACATTCCACACATATCAGCTGCCTGCTGGCATACTTAGGGAGCTCAGTGGAGAAGGTATTTACTCTATGCTATGCAAGACAGATATAGCTTGGCCATTCCACTATAAACACAAGGCTACCACTGCAGTAATCTGTTCCCAGGGCTTTCCTATGGGACTCTCAATGTCCTTGAGAAAGGCACTCTCTGTTTCCATTGTAAATGTTTGGAACATGGAAGGCTTGGAGAACTTTGAGCTCCTCTCCGAGAGGAGATCTTATGTCGTTCTCCCTTTCTGTCTTACCAGGCCGGGCCGGGTCAGATACATGGCTCTTGGCAAGAAATACCTCATCTAAATTTATCACCCAGTTTTCCACCCAGGCAGCTTAAATGCTCTGGGAAGCTAGGCAATGTGAGGTAATGATTGGGAGAGATTATTTCTTTCTTCGAGCCGCCCGCAAGGCCCACAGACTGCCCAGCTAAATATAAACCTACTTCCACAACCACAATGTAAGGAAACAAGCTTGCATTCTCTGTGCCTGAAGCAGGTCTCGGGGCCATTTTAAGCATTGCACAGCAACAAACCTGGGTTTGCACTGAGTATACTGTTCTTCCAACAATAAGTTTTAACTCCTTGACGTGTTTATTGTCTATATATGTTTTATTTGTCACACTTTTTGCACTGCACAAATATTCTGATTCAAGTTTCACAGCCAGTATACTCAAATATTAAGTTTATAAACATTATTCATTAAATTTGTCTACTGCTGTTCATCCGAAGAGCACCAAATAATGGTTCACAACATAAAAATACAAAATGAAAACACCAAATGCATAATAAAGCAAAAGCAAACCAATAACCCCCTCCCAATAAATGCAGTCGTACCTTGGAAGCCGAACAGAATCCATTTCAGAAGTCCGTTAAACTTCCAAAACGTTCGAAAACCAAAGTGTGGCTTCTGATTGGCTGCAGGAAGTTCCTGCAGCCAATCGGAAGCTGCGGAAGCCCCGTTGGATGTTCAGGTTCCAAAAAAAATTCCCAAAGTGGAACAATTACTTCTGGATTTGCGGCGTTCGGGAGCCAAAGCGTCCGAGTTCCAGGGCGTTCGACAACCAAGGTACGACTGTACTTTAAAAAGTAGTATGTGACACGGGCTTCATTCAGCCCTGCAGAAAGATGACTTAGCAGTCCCAGGGGGTATCCAACTCCATCAAGAAGTTGTGTGCATGCGCACAAAAGCTCATACCAAGAACAAACTTAGTTGGTCTCTAAGGTGCTACTGAAAGGATTTTTAAATTTTGTTTTGTCATATCTGATTGGCTTGCACTACATATAATTATGGGATTTCCTTGCGCTGCCTTTTGTGCAACAAGGTGAAATGTCAAGAGGTAGAGGGGTTGATTGAACATGACAGCATTTTTTTTTCTTACATTTTTTCATGTATTTAGAACAATTATCTATATACTGCCTCCCCAAAACTCAAGGCAGCTTCTAACAACAACATCAAAAACGTCCAAAACAAATGTTAAAACTAAGATCTATATGGGCTAGTTGGCAGGATTACCAAGGGAAGGGAGAAGGAGAGGACCGGAATATATTTACTGTCACATCTTCCTTCTCTGAACTGGCCTATCCAATTCCTATTTCCATCCCCTGTAATAAAGGTGCCCCCACCCTCAAAAAAACAGACACATACTCATTTCAAAAGCTATCAACAGTCATACTAATCCAGTTCTGCTGTAGCTCCTTATTTGTCCTAAAAAGAAACAGAAACAGAAGATACAGCTGTCTGCCTAATCACCAGCATGGAAAATTAGCAGGTCAATGGGCTGCTTTATCGCAGGAGCCCAACCAGCCAGGATAGGCTGCACCTGAGGAAATGTGGGGCTGGAAAGGGGCTGCTAAGATCCAGACCAGGGGTAGGCAACCTAAGGTCCGTGAGCCACATGCGGCCCAATCGCCTTCTCAATCCGGCCCGCGAATGGTCCAGGAATCAGTGTGTTTTTACATGAGTAGAATATGTGCTTTTATTGAAAATGCATCTCTGGGTTATTTGTGGGGCATAGGAATTTGTTCATCCCCTCCCCCCAAAAAATAGTCCGGCCCACCACATGGCCTGAGGGATGGTGGACGGCTGAAAAAGGTTGCTGACCCCTCACCCAGACTGTGGGCAATTGCTTGTAAGCCTCCTAGGAAGGCAGGAAATGAGGTTATTGTAACTGCTTTATGCTAGGTGGGTTCATTTCTTTCACCCCCTCCCTCCCTTTGAAGAGCAGGTCTTCTCTCTTCTGGTAAGATCGAGAAGGAAGGCCAGTCTCTGCCTGAAAAAAGCAAAAGATGGCTGGATGACGACCGAGGGCTCTGGGAACCTGGGACTGTGACAATCAATAATAATAAATAAAAAATTGAAAAGCAGATCATGTGATGATCCTTTCGCAAGTTTGCAAGATGAAGATGGGGGTGCCATTTTCCTGCCTACAATTTACATTTCTGTAAGTAATCTTTCAAACGTATGTAAGGTCTCGATGTTTTTGAAGAAAATTATACTGTTTTTAATGCTCTGTCACACACAGCCTGATGCTTCACCTAATGGACATTAAGAAATTTTAACCTCTGTCTCTTCATGTTTCATTCATATTCACACCTGCTTTGACTATTATTTATTTAAGGACTGACCCATCTGAGCACCACACCTGAGCTCTGCTGTGGTAGAAAATCTGGAACAAGGCCACTTTGTGGAATTTTGCAGAGCTTCCAAGATGTTGTCGTACATGGGAGCTGGCTGTCCAGAACTACTCTGTTCCATTCCCCCAGGCACAGTGTTGCATCTGGGCAGCAAACAGAGTCCCAAGGGAGTGCCAAAACAGACAGTATTCTAATGGGCTGGCAGGATCCAAGCCTTCAAGCTGGCCTGTGTGAAGTCTGGAATGAAGCCCACTAGACAAAGACTTCAAAGCACTTCCTGTCAGGGATTTCAACCACGGCTCTTCTTGTCTAGAGTTAAAAAGCACAGGACTGGGTATGGAAGTCCAAAGGCGATCCTAGTTATAGTATATTTATAGTAAAAACAAACAAACATTCATTTACTCTTTATCTTATTACATGTCATTCAACCTAAGAAAGTGTAGCTGAGCAGTCACCCCTGCAGGCACTGATCAGCCCTGGCCCTGCTTAGTTTCAGCAATGTGGTGGCCTCACGTCATGCTTACTACTTACCATAAGAAGGCCATTCTTATGCGTAGACAATCGCCAAAGAATTGATGCTTTTGAATTATGGTGCTGGAGGAGATTCTTGAGAGTCCCATGGACTGCAAGAAGATCAAACCTATCCATTCTTAAGGAAATCAGCCCTGAGTGCTCACTGAAAGGACAGATCCTGAAGCTGAGGCTCCAATACTTTGGCCACCTCATGAGAAGAGAAGACTCCCTGGAAAAGACCCCAATGTTGGGAAAGATGGAGGGCACAAGGAGAAGGGGACGACAGAGGACGAGATGGTTGGACAGTGTTCTCGAAGCTACCAACATGAGTCTGACCAAACTGCAGGAGGCAGTGCAAGACAGCAGTGCCTGGAGTGCTCTGGTCCATGGGGTCCATTTAGTCGGACATGACTAAATGACTAAACAACAACAACAACAACAACAACAACAACAACAACAAGACCTCAGTATAAGGCATAAAGACAAGAGGGGTCCATATGATCTACCCACAATTTGAAATAATGTGTGAGGAGAGTTTCAGACATCAGGCCCTCCAAAAGTCCCTATTTGCCAGGGACAGTCCTGGATTTACAGAAATAAAACAAACAAACAAACAACCAAATAAAATAATATATTATTTATACCCTGCCCATCTGGCTGGGCGAAGCTGCCCCAGTTTATAATTTGATCCCGCTTTTCCTTAGGACGTCCCTATTTTCATCAGAGAAATATTGGAGGGTATAAGGAGGTTTATGGGCTAGTCCTACCTGTGCACACAGTGGGCACAACATCCTGCGTTCAAGGTATTTGGAAGGGGCCTTACTTCAAATCAAGTTACATGAACATGGCTATGTTTAACCACCGCTCTACAGTGCTGAGTTAAATGCCTGGATAAAGGGCCAGTCACTCACTCCTCAGCCTAACTTATTCCACAGGGTTGGTGTGAAGATAAAATGGGGAAGAGGAGAACTATGGAAGCCACCTGCAAGGTTTGCGTGATGGTGCTTCACGAGTAACAGAGCAGGAGCCCAAACAGTCTTTTGCAGTTTTATTGTGCAGACTATTTACAGTGCAGAGCTACAAAAGCATGTCTGTCTCAGTCGCTGGCAGAATCCGGGAGTAGCCCCCTTCCGGCTTCTCCCCCAGCATAATAGCTTTGGCACCCCAAGTCTCCTCCTACCCTCCTTGCGTTTCATCCCTCTGCGCAACTGGGATACCGGAAATGGCGTGCCTCCCTCCTGACCAGCCAGACGAGGTGAACGCAGGGTCTCAGCAACATTCCCAAGCCCTCTCCCTGCCAGGTTCCCTGCTTGTGGCTCCCAGCTAAGAGAGGCGCTGGGGCTCTCAGTAGCATCTCTAAGCCCTCTCCCCGCCTGGCTGGTTCTTTCCCTCTGCTCCCCAATGGAGGTGTGGCGGCTTTCCCTGCTGGAAGCGGTGCTGTTGCTGAATTGGTGTCGGGGCTCTCTGTATGCTACTGGACCCTCTGTTCCCCTCAGTGGGCCAGGTGGCATTTCCTCAAACTCCTTGGAGGAAAGGTGGGATTAAAAATGGAATTAAATAATAATATATAATAAGTAAGTCTTGAAAAAACAGCCTTGGGTTGTTCTCACTTTCTAGAGAACAAAGCAAGGACAAGTTTTGCCTGGAGCCATTGATTCATAATGCTTGCCAAATAAAATAAAAAAGCCTCATCCTATTAATTCTGACACCCCCCCTCCCCGGCGCTCTTTCTGATCTTTCTTGGTAGACCTTGTGTAAATCATCAAAATGCCAATTCCACAAGCACTTTTGCTGTTTATTTAAGAGTGTGGGAAACAAAGCGATGATAAATACCAGGAAATAAGAAAGGGGGGGGGGGAGGACACCAACCACCTTTTTTTTTTTTAAATCCCCACCCATTCACATGCCCAGACAACCCTTGCCCTGCAAATGCCTTCAGTCTTACAGTGAAACCAGCAGTGTAAGTAAAAGCCAACCCAATCTATGCCATTCTCCTGCCTGAACTTGCTTGTGGAAATAAATGTGAGCCTGACAGACACATAGCTGTCAAGCTTTCCCTTCTTTTTATTATAGCATTGGGAAACAGCAGGGAGGGTTGACAGCTATGCAGACATCATTGCTCTCCAGAGATGTTCCCAGTCACCTCTGCAGCATGCAAGCACTAATTCATCAAATTCCCCTGAGTCATGGGGTTTACACTTTGTTAAAGGGCCACAAGTGGAGCAGTGGCAGGCTTTGGGTTCTCAAATCCCAGCAGCACCCTGTGCGACGCAAAAAATTGGGGAGGGGGATTTCGTGGTCCATTCTACAGCATTTTTGGGCACCCCTTGCAGGGTGGTGCCCAGTGCAACTCCACTGGTTGTACTACCCTAAAACTGCCTCTGAGTGGATGGAAATAATATGACCTGGAAAATATTACACAAGTGGGTTTTTGTTTTTGTTTTTGGACTACTGCAATGCGCTCTATGTGGGGCTACCTTTGAAGGTGACCCGGAAACTGCAATTAATCCAGAATGCAGCAGCTAGACTGGTGACTGGGAGTGGCCGCCAGGACCACATAACACCGGTCCTGAGAGATCTACATTGGCTCCCAGTACGTTTCTGAGCACAATTCAAAGTGTTGGTGTTGACCTTTAAAGCCCTAAACGGCCTCGGTCCTGTATACCTGAAGGAGCGTCTCCACCCCCATCATTCAGCCCGGACACTGAGATCCAGCACCGAGGGCCTTCTGGCGGTTCCCTCACTGTGAGAAGCAAAGCTACAGGGAACCAGGAAGAGGGCCTTCTCGGTAGTGGCGCCCGCCCTGTGGAACGCCCTCCCATCACAGGTCAAGGAGATAAACAACTACCTGAAATTCAGAAAAAAACCCTGAAGGCAGCCCTTTTCAGGGAAGTTTTTAATGTGTGATATTTTTGTATCTGATTTTTGTTGGAAGCCGCCCAGAGTGGCTGGGGAAATCCAGCCAGATGGGCGGGGTACGAATAATAAATATTATTATTATTATTATTTGTTTTTGCACACTCAGCTACCACAGCAGGCTGTGTGAATGAACTACTGTACTTCCACTTCGTTCACTTTTAGTAGCTACTGGGAGGGTTCTATCATAATTCAACCTGTACTACAAGGCTGCTGGGTGCAGCTCTGTGCACATTTGCTGGGTGCAACTCAATGAAGCACATTTAAGGCGTCCCGCCCCCTGATGCAAAAAGCCAAAAGTTTTAGTCTGTGTTGGATTTTCTTGAAATTGAAAAAACAACAACCACACCACGATTTTGTGTGTGTTTCCAAAACAGGCACACTAAAATAAAAGAGAGATTGCACAGGGCCACTGCATGTAATAAATGAAAATGCAAAATAGCTGCCACAGGCCCATCAAACGGAAGTGTGCGGGGGGGGGGGGAGAGAACAGGGCTTAACTCATTTATAACTATATTTTGGGGATCATAGAAATAATAGAATTGAAAAGTTGGGAGGGACCCTGCGGATCATCTAGTTCAGGGGTCCCCAAACTAAGGCCCGGGGGCCAGATGCGGCCCAATCGCCTTCTAAATACGGCCCATGGACGGTCTGGGAATCAGCGTGTTTTTACATGAGTAGAATGTGTCCTTTTATTTAAAATGCATCTCTGGGTTATTTGTGGGGCCTGCCTGGTGTTTTTACATGAGTAGAATGTGAGCTTCTATTGAAAATGCATCTCTGGGTTATTTGTGGGGCATAGGAATTCGTTCATTATTTTATTTTTTTTCAAAATATACGCCGGCCCCCCACAAGGTCTGAGGGACAGTGGACTGGCCCCCTGCTGAAAAAGTTTCCTGACCCCTGGTCTAGTTCAACATGCAGCTCTCCCATATGGGGATCAAACCTGCAACCTTGGCCTTATCAGCACCATGCTCTAACCAACTGAGCTTATTCACGTTCTTATGTAGCTGCATTGTTTTATACTTTCTGGGTGTCCCATGATCATATTATAAAGTAGTTGTTTCTACATTATAAATCAAGCACTGCTAGTTGTTGTTTCTTTTTTGTTTTCCATTGTGTTTCTTACCAATAAAAAATTTGGTATGGCACAAGCAAAATTTTATTCTGAAAGTGTGGTCCAGGAGAAAAAAAAGTTTCAGAACCACTGCCTTAAACTGTTACAGGTAGGTAGCCATGTTGGTCTGCCATAGCCAAAACAAAATAAATAAATAAATAAATAAATCCTTCCAGTAGCACCTTAGATACTAACTACCGTATATACCCGAGCATAAGCCGACCTGAATATAAACCGAGGCACCTAATTTTCCTACAAAAACCTGGGAAAGCTTATTGACTCAAGTATAAGCCGGTTCACCTTTGCCGCTGTGGAGGAGGAGGAGGAACGAGCAGCCCGAAAGCAGCCCTTGGGGCTGCTCCTTCCTCTTCCTCCTTTGCCAAGTTTGCATTTATGCGAGCAGTTCAGGAATGGAACAAGCTGCCTGGGGAGAGTAAAGAACCGCTGTTCTTGTACACTTCTTAAGGAATGGTTGACTGGGGAGAGCAGGTGGCGGCACGAGCGGAGAGAAAGGGCTTCTTTCTCGCCGCCCCCACTGCCCACCTCGCTCGAGTATAAGCCGAGGGCAGCTTTTTCAGCACAAAAAATGTGCTGAAAAACTAGGCTTATACTCAAGTATATATGGTAAGTTTGTTTTTGGAATGAGCTTTCGTGTGCATGCACACTTCTTCAGATAGCCTTAAACTGTATTTACCTTTAAGCTGTAGCAGTGAAATGTCTCTTTGCAACTGAAAGTACTGTGAGAAGTGGGTGAAGAACTGGCCAGAATTTATGAGTGTGCTCAAATTCGAACAACTGACTGTAGATATTATTGGGGGGGGTCTGCCTCCTCCCCAAACTCATAACAACATCCTCTGGGGATATGAGATGATACAGATGAAGGCAAAGACCTAGAAAGGAAAGGAAAAGGCTATCTCTGCCTTTGTGAAACCTGTAAACTATTTTACCTTAGGGTATTGGAAGCGCTAGGGACCCAGGTGGCGCTGTGGGTTAAACCACAGAGTCTAGGGCTTGCCGATCAGAAGGTCGGCGGTTCGAATCCCTGCGACGGGGTGAGCTCCTGTTGTTCGGTCCTAGCTCCTGCCCACCTAGCAGTTCGAAAGCACGTCAAAGTGCAAGTAGATAAATAGGGACCGCTCCAGCGGGAAGGTAAACGGCGTTTCCGTGCGCTGCTCTGGTTTGCCAGAAGCGGCTTTGTCATGCTGGCCACATGACCCGGAAGCTGTCTGCGGACAAACGCCGGCTCCCTCGGCCTATAGAGCGAGATGAGCGCCGCAACCCCAGAGTCGGACACGACTGGACCTGATGGTCAGGGGTCCCTTTACCTTTTTTATTGGAAGCGCTAGCAAGTAAGTTCATCAAAAAAATTCGTGTTAGCAGTGATTAAGCTCTGCTTCAAGGGTGAGAAAGCCCCCGGGTCCTTTAGAAGAGTCATTAGCACTCTTTCTGATGCTCTCTTGTTTTCTTCATAGCAGAAATCACACACACACACACACACACACACACACACAAAAACTGAGATGACAGACTGATTTGCATACTGGGTGTGACTGTATTTTAGGTGAGCTGCCACTATGCTTAAGTTTGGCAATACTCATGGAGTGTCACAGGCCAGACAGAAATATAGCACATACCTTATAAAAAATGCAGGGAAACAAGATGTGGAAAGATGGAAGAGAGCAGGTTTGGACAGGGGCCCTTTTCTTTTCTGTCATTTTGCTGACAACACAGTTTACCCCCAAGGCTCTTCGGATGGGAGCACAACCCTCTGATTGTTTCCTAGGATGTTAATCTGCATAGAAGGAACCTAAAGCACACAAAGGCATGTATTTTGCATGTGGCTTTCCATATCCCTTTCACATCTAAATGTTTCCTTTCCCCTCTATTACAATCATGGTTACAGCTAATCAAGGCTTGCCCCCCTAACCATGGTTTGTAAACTCACATTGATCCTTGGTTTTGATGGCTACGAAGACAATCCTAGATTGCGTTCACCATGTTCACACTAATGCTGATGTAAATAATGATTAAAATAAATCTTAGACAGTATGGGGGACTTTAGGTTCAAGCAGGGAGAACACATTGAAGCTAGAATCTTTGCAACCATGGTGTGTCCCATTATATCCCTACACAGTAGCTACATGGAAAGCACATCTGCATAGGCAACAACAGGCAATATCTATTGGTTGTCATGTGTGACAAAAGCATATGCATCTATTTTATTGAGGGGGGTTGCAGAAAAACTGTGGTGGGCTGTATTTTTCCTGCTCACCAACATGTAGTGAGGTACCTAAACTCATAACCATCACATGTGACAATCTAATTGCACATTACACAACAGTTCTTCAGATTCCATGAAGAAATTTGGAGTGGCCCCAAGTCTCCAATCATTAAGCCAAAAGTTGTACAGATATGTTTGGCGTTTTTCAATTAGGCCCAAATTGGGCACTATTTGGATGAGTCGGGGGATCTAGTGACTATTGCCTGGGTTCAAATGCCAGGTTGCCCACTCCATCCCCATCCTTGAAATATGCAAATAATATTACCTGTTTGACAGGATTGAGTACAAGCCAAGTGATTATTGCAAATCATTCTGAGCACTGACAGTCATGCAGAAGAAATTCCTCAGATTTGTCAGGGAGACATACATTTTTGCTCAATGCAGGTGTGTTTTTTAAATGCAAATATAACCGGAATAAAACATACAAGAAGAGCTTCTTGTTTTTGACCAAATTCATTTCATGTTCCTCAAAATACTCCTCAGGCGGCAGTATCTGATGTGTTTAATGGGTGGAGGTAGCAATTCTTTCAGGCTTCTTACACTTGCATTAAGAGTTTGAACTTTTCCATATGTATACAAACAGTCCAACCTTCTCAAGCAGAAGTGCTGAGTCATCCAGCACCAAGCATGGGAGGAAGGTGTAGCTACATGACTCATTAAGGCAAGTTTTCACATGTAAATAGATCTGAAGAAAGATATTTGAGATAGCAATCTTAAACTGAAAAAATCAAATAGGGAATGTGGCAGATAAATTCAGCTCTTTAAAAACAACAACAACAACCCAGCCTTTCGATTGCAATTGATTCAGCAGGCTTTACATACCCTCTTGCACCTGGGCTGTAGGCATCCTCATGCTCCTCAAACCTGGCACAGAGACCCATCTTTTCTCACTGGGAAACAGATACCTGCTCCCTCGCCAATATTTCCTAGTGGCAAACCCAGTTTTAAAATTATTATTATTACAATAAGAGGCTACTGGCTGGATACTGGTCTTGTGCATAGGAGTCACGACTTCACCTCTCCCTTGGGCCCTCTGTGTTTGCTAGAGGTCTGGCACATTTGGTAGCCAGGTGGAAGAATGGAAATTTGGTTCTGACATTCATGGACCTATGAAACAGTTTATCAATTCATAACGGGATCCTTCCCCTTATTCCATAATGTTAAATGTGAAGCAGTACTGAGTTGACCCCACTGCAGATGCTGCAGAACACTTAACAAAAGCCATTAGAAGCAAATATTTCAGTCTTTTGGTGTTTGTGTGAGTGGAAGTAGGAAAGCCATAGTAGAATATAATCCAGAGTAACACTGTGAATGCTAGCACCAAGGTTTTTTTTGGGGGGGGAGCCTGCTGGGATCCCACGCATCCCATGTGCCATAAGTACGTTCCAGAGAAAGTTAAACAGTGAGTGTTCTGTTGCAAACAGAGATGGAAATAATGATCTATAGACTGACTTCCAGCTCTGGAAAATTACTGGAGAAAAATCTACCTTTGGGATGCAGAACAACAAACGCCGACGGAGGCTATTGCATCAGCAAAGGCAATGCTATAAATGCTGGCTGGTACCCAATTATGTGTTGTCACCAGGTTTTCCACCTGGGAGACTGAAGAAAGATTTAACAAAAATAAAGGAGAATGAATAAAACTCTGGAAGAACTCCACTCCTAGCATCCTCTGCCTCCTTCAGCCTGAGACCATCTCTTTTTAACAGAAAGCAAACATAGAGCATGCCTCTACCTGTAGAAGGTGGAAATTTTACTGAGTTAGGAAGGCAAAATGAAAAAAAAAAAAAGTATTTATTTTTCATTACTACAACTCAAAAATAGATTTTTTTATTGGTAGTAGGGTAGCACTGGCAGTCTCAAAGTCTACCTCCACAAGCCACTAAAAAAACCCCTCTCAATCATAAACTAAACACAGAAGTTAATTTTCCTCTAGTTTTTGTCAGGTACCTAGAGGACAACATATTACATTTTAAAAGTGTACATTTCCCAAAATATATTTTGGTTGTAATTTTCTTTAAGCCATCATGGTTTGCCCTTATATAACCCTAATAGAGCTTGAAATAGTAGTCCTTGATTCCATTCTCACCAAGGCACAGCCAGTCTTCATTATTGCATACACACACACACACAGTCTGGATGAAGTCTGGATGCAGTGCAGTATTCAAATGTTTCAAGAACCTCAGTCTCCTTCACCTTTTTTGGATTAGATACCGTAATTGGAAGTACGTTTCTCACTTGCTACTGAGCTACAGTTCGCTGCCAACCTTTGATGTAATGCAACAAGGTTATCTGCTGCCACATAATATGAATATGTAAATAAATACAGCACACACTCTTCTTATGCCACAACCAATAGTACAAACTCATGGATTTGGATTTTGGATTTGATATCCCACTTTATCACTACCCTAAGGAGTCTCAAAGCGGCTCACAATCTCATTTCCCTTCATCCCCCACAACAAACACTCTGTGAGGTAAGTGGGGCTGAGACTTCAGAGAAATGTGACTAGCCCAAGGTCACCCAGCAGCTGCATGTGGAGGAGCAGGAAATCGAACTCAGTTTACCACATTACGAGTCTACCACTCTTAACCACTACACCACACTGGCTTTCGTTTTAACTGGTGGACAAGCTGACAGCTGTGCAAAAAACGTAAAATTTTTACAATTGCCAAAAGGGTAACTGGGAGCACCTTTTTGCAAATTTATTACCAGTTTGAGCTTTTGTGGACTACAGTCCGCTTTATAAGATGCAAAAGGGTTAATTGTGTCCACCAGTTTCCACCCATTGTAAGAGGACTTTATCAAGCAACACCAAATGAAGGTACATGGTTGATGATTTGAATTACTGGTTTATGAAACATACTGTATTGTGATCAAGCCACATGTTAATCCACATTCAGTCAGCCCACTTTTGCAATATGGAGTTGGCCTATGATATAAATACACTGTGAACCATTCATTAGAGCAATTCAACTCAGGATCACTGAGTTGTTGTTTATCCATATTGTTGTTTAATGTGGACAATAAGCTTCCTGTACCTCCATTAATTCTCCACTGTCCATATAATGTTCTTTTCTGAATCACTGCCTTCCCACATTTCCCCCTCTCTCAATCCAGATGGTCTCACCCTCTCCTTTCTAGAGTATCCCTGGTATGAGAAAATCCAGACTGAAGGAATGGAAAGTGTGAGAATGCAGTGATTTGGAGGAGAACATCCAACAGAGAATTACCGTACTTTTCCGTGTATAAGACTATGTTTTTTTACTCTAAAATAGTGTTCAAAATTTGGGCTCGTCTTATACGCAGATTTTGGGAGACTCCAATTTTCTTAAAATTGCAGATAGGGGGCGTCTTATACATGGGGGCATCTTATGGACAGAAAAATATGGTAATGGCAATACAGGAAGGCCCACATTAAATAACAGTATGGACAAGCTCCGATTAAGCCGCCACCATTTTTTCTTCCTCTTCACGATGAAGATTGAAAAAACCCAGGAAAAGACTGTCATTAGGATCCACCTTAGGCCACCTGACTACTGTAAGTCTAAAAGCATGATGAATTTACATTATAACCAGATTTCTAGCAAGCTGGTATTGGCAGATAGTCTGAAGTGCACCAGAGGCAGCAGAATCTATCAAATTTATGGCGCCCTCTTTATGGCCTTCAGACAACCTTTTTTTCAATGGAGAAAAGAAATTTGTCCGAGTTCACCTGCGCAGAACAATCCTACACATAATTAGTTGCCCAGAAATAAGTCCCACTGTGTCCAATGGGCTTACTCCCTAGTGTTTTACGATAGCAGCCTTGCTATTTTTAAAAGGGTTGCAATGTATGAAAAGGGGTGGCTGTGTGAAAGGATGAAGCAACTTTTTAAACACACACACACACTAGTAACTTTGCATTAATGTAACATTTGTATATGTATCTGTATTTTTGCAATACTTTGTCTCTCTAAGCTCTCTGTTGCTGCTTCCGTTTTCTGTGCAACTCTCATACTGCTAATATATATCAAGCGGCATAGAAATGAAATAACCAAACAAACATGAATCAATCAACTATATTCTGTCAGATTTGAGCGCACCCACATTTCTGGATGCGCAAGTAAGAAAAAGAGAGGTGCAAATTACCATCTATTTCCCCCTACTTTGGAGATAGGACACTCCCATTTCAATTCCAGCTTTAAGTAAATCCTTCTACCAGTAGTTGTCCTGAGTGGTGGGAATGTTTGAAATCGTAATCACCATCCCTGCATGCTCTGCTATATCCTATGGCTAAACTGTCAACGTGTGCCTCTTCCGGACCTACTAATTTCACACTGCCTGATGAGAAAGGATTCATCTCTTGGCAGGTTTTAATTACAGCCCCTTTCTGGAGGAAGGCTTAGCCTTAGCCAAAGGCACATTTGGCTCCCAAGAAGACAACTCCAACCTTGGGCAGAGTCAAAACGTTTTTGGCTACAGTCTTCCATGTCTTCGATGCGTCTATAATTGCATGCTCTCTGGCCATGTTTTCTAGGCAGCTTATTTGGAGAAAGATTCACCAACGGCGCACTTTAACCGCAATGATATCTTTAAATTGACAGCACAATCCTACACATGCTCTACTGAGGAGTCCTGCCGAATTCAAAGGGGTTTATTCCCAGATAAGTGGGCATAGGGTTTTCAACCTTAATTTTGCAAGTCCTGTCCAAATGGGTTAGTCCGGGGACTAAATGCAATGTTCCAGCACATATAATAACGCCAATATTTACATACTTACTGAGCACTTATTTTTCATAAGTGCTCACAATATTTTACATACATTGGCTGTGTATACACTCCCAGTTACCCTGCATCCACTGTTGGTTTGGGAAGTGGTGTGCACACGACATTAGCCACAATCCATATCTATCCTGCTTTTGATGCTGTCATTTCTTAGAAAAATAACAAGCTGGGTCAAAACTGAGGAAAGGAAAAACTTAGCTGCATTTTTAGCCAGTAATGTGAACACAGCCTTTGCCTCTAGCCTTAGAATAAAGCAAAGACATCACCTTGCCAACAAAGGTCCGTATAGTTAAAGCTATGGTTTTCCCAGTAGTAATGTATGGAAGTGAGAGCTGGACCATAAAGAAGGCTGATCGCCGAAGAATTGATGCTTTTGAATTATGGTGCTGGAGGAGACTCTTGAGAGTCCCATGGACTGCAAGAAGATCAAACCTTTCCATTCTCAAAGAAATCAGCCCTGAATGCTCACTAGAAGGACAGATCCTGAAGTTGAGGCTCCAGTACTTTGGCCACCTCATGAGAAGAGAAGACTCCCTAGAAAAGACCCTGATGTTGGGAAAGATGGAGGGCACAAGGAGAAGGGGACGACAGAGGATGAGATGGTTGGACAGTGTTCTCGAAGCTACTAACATGAGTTTGGCCAAACTGCGAGAGGCAGTGAAGGATAGGCGTGCCTGGCGTGCTCTGGTCCATGGAGTCACGAAGAGTCGGACACGACTGAACGACTGAACAACAACAACAAAATAGGACTGGTCCGTACTATTAACGCACTATTACAGATACTGAAGGCAGAGGTCGAGAGATAGTGGCTTGGTTAAGACATCCAGAGCTTAACCCTAACCCTTAGACTGAGGCAGACCAGTGGTCCATCGAGCTCAGTACTGTCCACACTGCCTGGCAGCAGCTCTCCAGGGTTGAGGACAGTCCCAGCCCTGTCTGGAGACGTTGAAGGAATGAACCTGGGACCTTCTGCAGGCAAAGCCTGAGCCTGGATAGCTCAGTGGGTTAGAGTGTGGCACAGATAATGCCAAGGTTGCAGGTTTGATCCCAGCATGGGACATCTGCATATTCCTGCATTGCAGGAATGTTGCAGATGATCCTCAGGATCCTTTCCAACTCTATGATTCTATGAAAGCAGATCCTCTAACACTGACCATGGGCCTTCCCCTTCCCCTATTTGTTATGGTCAGAGCCATACCTCGGCTCCCTTGGCAAGGACCTGTATGGTGTCCTCTCATCCCTTCTGCCCTTGGCAAGGAGATGTATTAGCACCCCCTGCCCCCAGACCATGGACCAGAAACTCAAAAAGTTTGCTTTTTGTTGCTTTTCACACCCCACCAGTGGCTTCCTCCAAGGCCAAAAGAAGCGGAGGAGTAGCTCAGGGAGTGCACAGGTGAAGAGGCACCATGTGGCCAACCCTTAAGAATGCCCCTGCTTATGGTTTTTCTCTCCGGCTAGAAGAGCAGTAGGATGGGCTCCCTTTCCATTGAGTCAGGGAGGATGAAGGACTCCATCTCTGGAATGAGCACTCCAGGTAGCCAGCCATTTCTGCCTGGAATAACAACTGAGGTGTGCTTCCCTCCTGACCCTCTCATCCTATGAGTCTAGGCCTTTAGGTTCTAGATCAGGAAACTTCTCCATCCTTATCCAACTCACAAACAGCAGCTCTCTAGTACGTGTAGGATCTGCCTCAGAGTGAGCAGCATTGTGAGGTCGGCAAAAGCTGCGCGGTCTGCCTTGGTCCCCAACACTCACCTGTCTCCCTCCGCGCCCCTTCAGACAAGACACTGTGGTTCTGTTCTAAAAAAAAGGGGGGGGGAAGGCACCTGAGTCCAAATCTGCTTGGGAAGCCGCGTTCCCATCTCCCTAATCCCCAGTGGAATCCCTGGGCACGAGGAGCGGAATAAAGCTCTCTGCACAAGCTCAGAGACACTCTCGCTTCGGTTACCACCGCCTGTTTTCTAATGTATCTGAAAGCAGGCTCGGGAAGCTGAAGTCTTCGCGAGGGATCCCTGCGCCCCCCTTTCCAAGCCCGCGACGGCCACTCACTGCGGTTCAAGGGGTGTCCCCCGCCGTCGGCCAAGACCACCAGCTCCAGGTAGGCTGCGCACAGCGCCACGGCCAGCACCCCGAAGACCAGCACGAGGCGGAACCTCCTCCTCAGCACCTTGCCCAGCTGCGACGGGCGGCTCCTCATCCCGCCTCAGGCGAAGCCGCCGGGGGAGACCATGCTGCTGCTGCTGCTGCTGCTGCTGCTGCCGCCGCCGCCTCCCCCCCGGGCGGGAACAGCGTCGCCGGGGTGGCTTCGCCTCACACGGCCGCGGGTGCCGCCCAAATTCAACTTCTGCTGCGGTCGTTGCCCCTTCCTCGCTAGGGCCGGTTGGGGGGGACGGACTACTACGGGGCTGGTCCTGCTCCCTCAGCTGCCCGGACGATAAGGTCCCCGGCGGCGCCGCGGGAGCCTCTTCGCCCTGTGACGCGCCGCCTTCCCTGAGCCCAGGAGCCACCTTCTTCTGCCTCAGCGCCTTCCTTCGCGCTTCTCCTTCGGGTGGCCGGTCCAGGCCCTTCCCGCGCGCTCTATCTCCCCACAGTCACCTCCTCAGTTCGCTTGTCCCACCTTTCTTAGCCCTCCTCTCCTGGGCTCCCTTCTCACGCCTTCCTTTCCAGGCACTGATCCCGCTCGTCTTCTCCCTTTTCATTCACACTCTCTCTCTTTCCCCGCAAACGCAACACACACTCTCACCCCGCTGTCTCTCCAGGGAGGAGGGATCTCCGAGGGCAACCCGCGCGTCTCCTCCTCCGGTTACAGAGGCTCTTCTTTCCCTTCCTGCACCTGTCCGCCCCAGCCGACCCAACCCAGCGGCCGAGGGGAACGAGATTCCTTCGCGCCAATCTCAGGCTGAGATCGCGCCATACCTTGAAAGCAGTAAATCGAACCAAACCCAAACATGGATCTGGTTGTATCCAACCAACTAAGTCCTACTCGGAGTAGACTCATGGACATCAATGGACCTAAAGGTTGGCCACGACCACTGATTTCAGTAGGTCTTCTCTAAGCAGGATTTAGTCGTCTACAAGTCAACTTATTGAATGCACGTGATTAAAACAAAACAGGGGATACATCCCCACCACCAAATCACAGGTCACAGCAGTCCCCACAGACTGAGCTGTAAAAATCAAGGATCTTATGGCTTTTAGTGTATGATACAAAAATAAATTGACTCATGGATCCTCATGGTTTTTTAATATGTGATCATCCAAAAACAGCAGCCATCCCATCCCATTTGTGCCCATGACCTGAGTCTCAGAAAGCACAGATTCTATCCTTCGGATCCAGGAAACAATTCCTTAAGGATCCTCTGAATTTTCATAGGGGATCCCCACGAAGCCTTAGTCAAATCGTTGGTTTTATGGGTTTCATTTGAAGGGGGGAAGATACATAAAACATAAACAGGTTCACGGGGATCTGTGCACTGGATTCATGTCTCTGTGCCATGTGGTGCCGTGTGTATCACTGGATCTGCAGTTTTTGTGGAGCAGTCTGATGTGGCTACTGATGTGATTAGAGCTTTTGTGGATCTCCCTAGTAAAAATCCAGAGGATCTGTACTTCAGGTCCACATACCTGCTCCATGGTGGCACTGGCTTCATAATGTTTATGGCTCAGTCCATGGATTCAATGTGATTTGGTGGTGGATTTGGTGACATCTCCTATGTAAATCATGTGGGTTCTGTCAATGAGGTGACATGGTGCAGCCAGGTCAACCTCACATCCCTGAATTCTAAGATATACACTAAAATGCAATCATTTGATTGCCTTCAATAAGTTTGGCTTGTTGACATGGATGCTGGCCACCTGTATGGTTTCAAGGCACACAAGTCTGTTTGCAGGAATAGGGGTTTGGCTGTTCTCATTACAGCAGACACAGAGCTGCATGTTTGAAAATGCACAAACAATGGGCACATCCACAGTGTAGTAGTAATTAGCCCAGTTATATAGTTAATTGTTTATATAGCCTTCCCCTCCCCCAATATGTATAAATTAGCAAGGCAAACAAATTGGGGCAAATTAAAACAAATGCTGCAACATATTGGTGAAGTATTTCTAAGATCAGGGATTATGGCTGCAATCTTGAGCTCAGAACCATTAGGCTGAAAGATTTAGGATGTGGTGGAGCTTTGGCTCAGGTGGCGAAATCCTGGCTTAGCTGGGATATACCAGTGTAACTACCCCATCTCAGCTGAGCCAGGGCTCAGCTTGCTCATTGGGATTGGCAGATCTTGTGCCAGTGTAAATTTCCCCAAGTGGGTATTCTAGGGGAGTGGTGAAGTTGGAATGGGCAAGAGGGGACATGCTGGCTCCTAAACCCATTCATCTTGGACATGTTACTTAGCAACAAGCTGTAAATTAAGCCTTGTCCACGCAGCTCTGGAAAAACCCACTAGCAATCTGACATTCCAGATCACACAGCAGTAGCAGGATATAAACTGAGTATGGGCCATTCTCAGGCTCACTTCTTCCCTCCCAGGACATGGCATACTGTCTCATGAGCTATTTGATGGTGGTGGTGACTTTGAATGTAGGGACTTTGTACTCAGGCAGGGGTGAGGCAACTGCCTTGGGTGGTAGGATGCACAGGAGCAGCAGATCTGGCCTCCGAGGAATGCATTGCCCTCCACAGCAGCCTCTTGGTGAACAGGCGGTGCGGCTGGTCTCCCCCTCACCAGTGCTTCTTCCCTGGCTTTGCGAATATCATGAAATAGAACTTGATTGTGGGACAGGAAATCAAAGGCTGCAAAGCCCTGCTTTAGGAACAGGCATAGGAACAGAACATTAATAAAAGCTGGTCTCAGAGAACAGGGGAGTGGCAGCTATCAAAATGAGGAGCTGCATTTGCCATTTGCTTCAAGTATTCTAAAAGCAGGTTGTGTTTCAAACTGAGATGCTAAACTCACAGGAGCAAAGTGGTGCCGACACCTAAGGAAGTGAATAGCGTGGCACTATATTTATTTCATTTAGATACATATTCTGCTTTATTCCTTGAACGGCTGATTATCCCACTTTACATCTGTTCCAGGTTTATTTATTATTCCAGTTTGCTCAAGATGGTATACTGGTACATGGCCATATCCTCACAAAATCTATCTGAGGTTGCTTGGGCTGAGAGACGGTGACTGGCCCATTATCACCAAGTAAGCTTTATGGCCAAGTGGGGATTTGAACCCTGGTCTCCCAGGTCTTAGTCTGACATTCTAACCACTACTCCATACTGGCTCTCTGTTGTGGCTGTGCTAGTGAGGAAACAGCCTGCCATGAGTGATGTGGTCTCAGTGCAGCCATTGGAGGAAGGTCCTCTAGTCCCATGTTGCTACTTCTCCAGAGGGATAAACTTCCTTGCCCACTGTTTCCCCTTCTTCTGTATCAAAACATCTATGGTTGGCATCAGAGGCAAGTTGCCTCTGAACACCAGTTGCTGGGAACTGCAAGTGGGGGAAATTGCTCTTGCACTTGGCTCCTGGTTGAAGGCTTCTCATAGCCATCTGGTTGCCCACTGTAAGAACAGGATGCTGGAATAGATGGAATTTTGGTCTCATCCAGCAGGGCTTTTTTTTAATGTACTGCACAACCCCTTCAGCCTCAGCTTTGTGGAAGTGGCGTTGTGGTCTAAACCACTGAGCCTCCTGGGTTTGCCGATCAGGCCGCCAGTTCTAATCCTCGCGACGGGTGGAGCTCTGTCCCCAGCTCCTGTCAACCTAGCAGTTCGAAAGCACACTAGTGCAACTAGTTAAACAGGTAATGTTGCAGCAGAAAGGTAAATGGTGTTTCCGTGTGCTCTGGCTTCCGTCACGGTGTTCTGTTGCGCCAGAAGCTGTTTAGCCATGCTGGCCACAAACGCCAGCTCCCTCGGCCTGAAAGCGAAATGAGCGCTGCACCCCATAGTCACCTTTGACTGGACTTAATCGTTCAGGGGTCCGTTACATTTAACCTTATGGAAGCTGTTTAATTTAATTTTCTTAATAATACTGTAAAATGTATTTTTAAAAAAGTTGTACTGGGCTCCTTCCGGGAGAAGTTCACTCACCCTTCCCCATAGGGAGCAGAGAGTAGGGAAAAGTACTATTTGAAGATACTCCAACTTCATGTACAGAAGTTACTGCAGCAGTGGTTTTGTACCATCTTTTTGGCATAAAGTAATAGAGAATGCCTCCTTCATGGATCACTGCGTTGTCGTGGCGAAGGGCCTTGAATAACTCAGGGAAGCTATGAGCTATGCCATGCAGGGCCACCCAAGATGGACAGGTCATAGTGGAGAGTTTAGACTAAATGTGATCCACCTGGAGGAGGAACCGGCAAGCCACTCCAGTATCCCTGCCAAGAAAACTCCATGGACAAAGACAGCAGGCATATAAAAGTTATGACGCTGGAAGATGAGCCCCTCAGGTCGGAAGGCGTCCAACATGCTACTGAGGAAGAGCAGAGGACAAGTACAAGTAGATTCAGAGCTGATGAAGCTGCTGGGCCGAAGCCGAAAGTTCGCTCAGTTGCGGATATGCCTGGAAGCAAAAGGAAAGTCCAATGCTGTAAAGAAAAATATTGCATAGGAACCTGGAATGTAAGAACCATGAACCTTGGTAAGCTGGATGTGGTCAAAAATGAGATGGCAAGAATAAACATTGACATCCTGGGCATCAGTGAACTAAAATGGATGGGAATGGGCGAATTCAGTTCGGATGACTATCATATCTACTACTGTGGGCAAGGATCCTGTAAAAGAAATGGAGTGGCCCTCATAGTCAACAAAAGAGTGGCGTGCCTGGCGTGCTCTGGTCCATGGGGTCATGAAGAGTCGGACACGACTGAACAACAACAATAGAGAATGCATTGCAATTCTTCCCTACCCACTATCCATAGCTAGCAGATGCTTTGATGTGTTAAAACAGGCAGTGGGATTGGTTTGTGTACCCAAGTGTGCTCTTGCAACATCTGGAAACACATCTGGATTTCTAAAGCACACAAGCATAACAGTAGCAGCAAATGTTGTGCTGATTTGGGGGCTGATAGGAAGTTCCTTTCATTGTGGCCCAATAAGAAAACCATCCAGCAGTTTAAACAAATGGGACATTGGCCAGCAGGGCATTATGGGCTCCTGGATTTTTCTCTCTTGCAGATAGCGAGCAACAAGAGATGCTGTCAAGATGAAGTCTTCCCAGACCAGGAAGCTCAAAAGCTCCAGGAAGACTTAGAGAAAGCCTTGCAAGGAACCTAAAGAGACACACACGTTTAAAAATAGAAAATAGTTACAAATGAAATCACACTGTGCATACCCGTTATGTTCAATAATAGGATAAATATCAGAGAGCAGTTCCTTTGCTCAGCTTACCTTAATACAACAAAGAGGGACTGCGCCCCCTAGCGCTTTTTTATGTTACAACAAAACACGAATCCTTATTTGCAGTCAACAGACCATTATAACATTTTATAACAATAACATTCATAAAAATACACATTAGCACAACTAAAAAACACAGAAATATAGTAATACTAAACATCACGTGTGTGTGTGTGTGAATGTGAATCTATAAACTTCAGAAGTGATCTAGTGAGAATGGCGATACTCAAAAACTTTGCCCCTTGCTCTGGGGCAGACTTATTTTAATCCTGAAGCAGAGTACATAGCTGTCAAGTTTCGGATTTGAAAATAAGGGATCAGGCTCACCTATCCCGGGGACAGTCACATGGCAGTGGTGGGCAGAACCAGAAGCAAAAGTGGGCGGCACTGGTGTGAACGCGCGCAGTAGGCTTACTGTATTTTGGAAACGCTGCCCGTGGGCTACGACACCTGTAAGCGTGGGAAATGGCTCCCGTTTGCTTTGAGGCTGCAAGGTCTTCCCAGTCCCTGGCCAGCAGGGGGAGGGAGAGGAACTGCTTCCTTTGAAAAAACGGGAAATTAAAGGGATATAAAAAATAAGGGATAGCAGAGGGGAAACTGCTTGAAATAAGAGATTCCCGGGGAAAATGGGATACTTGACAGCACTGGCAGAGTATCATAAAAGATTCAGAAGAGTGGCCTGAATAATAATAAAAACCACAATAATAATACCCCACCCATCTGACCAGGTTGCCCCTGCCACTCTATAACAGGATGTATTAAATCAAGGATTGGCTGGAATTATGTTCAGATTAACTTTATGGATAGAGATCTTAGGCAAGGGTCCATAGCAAAATGGGCGAGTGCAGAAGCTCCAGGTTTAGTCTTGGCATCTCCAGTGAACAAGCCCTGAGACACTGGAGCTTCTGCTCCCAGGCAGAGCAGCCAATACTGCACTGGACAGTCTGGCTCTGTATAAGGCAACTTCCTGTGGTATATTACTTTTCCCTACTTGAAACTTTAAAATGTATGTTGGAAAGTGGGAAGGAAACGATTGAAGACGTAAAAGCTGTGTAATGCCATGCCAGCATGATCCGATATGGTGATCTTCACATGCATATGGTGAAGCGCCAGTGTCAAACTCACATATTACCATATTCCAGCATTATAGAAATTAATATCTTTGGCCCTCAGTTCCCCACATGACTTTAAGGCTAAGAGTTGGATGCACATGCCCATATCCCAATCACCTTGGAGCAGCTGTCTACGGAAATCCACTTGTGCTAATGGCTCAACATATGTTCAGAGCGTGAGCAAATTTATGTTTGAAGTCTCAGCCTTTTCTTTTCATGCTACCCGCCCCGTCCCCCACATTTCCTCATCTCCATTTCCACCATAAGTACAAATGCATCTTAGGACTTCATCTCATGATATGCAAGCATTCTTGGTATCAACTTTCAAGCAAGAAGATTCAGAAGATCTGCAATCGGAAAAAAACAGAAAGCTGGGAATAGGCCCTACCTTTCGGAAGAAATCGGGCGACACTAGCTAGTGCAATCTTTTATTGACTTTGCAATGCAACCTACAGGTTTGATTGCCTGGCACTTAAGAAGGATCACGGAACTTAATTTAGACACGAGAACCTGTGGCCCTCCAGATGTTGCTGGACTACAACTTCCATAATCTCTTACCATTGGCCATGCTGGCTGAGTCCAACCATCTGGAGGGCCACAGGTTTTCTACCCCACCCATCTGACTGGATTGCCCCCCCCCCCAATATTCCTGTAAGGGACAACCCAACTGTGTTTTTAATTAATCTAATTAGAAGTGTTTCAATTCCAATTTTATTATAAAATTTGAAGAAATCAACAAGTATAGCATAGAAGGTACAAAATACAAAGAGACACGGCTAAGGCATGTTCAGTTACTGTACAGCATTTTGCTCTTCAGAGATCCTCAAGGTGTTATTGTGTGTAAGCATGTCCAAATCATTACAAGCCAGTTGAAGCCAGACGAGAATATAGTTTTGATGTTATTATGTTACCGGTGCAGGCAAAGAGCACCTAACACATCACATTTAATATTTGCAGTGCAAACAGTCTCATCTACATTACTCTTGCTTACCGTGTCAGATTTCTAAGGGCAAAAAAACAAAATCCATCTGCCTGCCTGCTGTTTTGCATTCTCAGCTTCTTGCTTACTATAACCGCTGGCTTTCTTTAAAAAAAAAGCAACAAGGTGCAAACAGACTTTCCAGCTGCAGTGATTTTAGTTGTGAATTCTGTCTGGAGATGCATGTTAGCGTTTACACATTAGCAGCACTGTGATATGGCTGTTTTAAGTACCCACACAAAGCCACATGAGAATGGAGACCAGAAACCTCAATAGGGATAGGACTTCTGATAGGATCACTTAAAAGGTTATACATTTTCTGCATAGAAAGCACTTCCCTCTAGGAAAAAGTATGGAAACCAAGTGTGACATATTGGTCAAAGGCAAGCAATTGCTTGCATTTTGGCTTGCAGAGGTGGTAGGAAATGGAAGCCTTGGTGACAAATACCAAGAGAAATGTTAATGTCAAGTTTAATGCTATATAGCAGGGGACAAATGATGCTGCCTGATAACACTTCAAGTGTTTATCTTGCAGCGGAAGAAATTCTGTAAGAAAAGACCCACGACTGAAGCAGCATTTGTACAACCTGACTTTGAGTCGCATTTATTTGGAAACAAATTCTTTGGGGTTCCCGATCTTCTTCCTGCCCTGCAACACAACAGAGCAGATTTTGAGATGGTGCAGGGCACGCACATGCGGGAAGTGTGTGGAGTTCCGCTGTGTGGCTAAAAGGTGTTCTGCCTGCGCAACTATTTAGCTGAATACTGCCCACAAGTGCGGATGTAACCAAGGGCTTCTCTTCATACAAACCGTCACCCACCCTTTACAGAGTAATTCCTAAGGGACATAGGGAGGTTTCTTCCCTCCTTATAATAACCACTGACACACATAGTACGAGATCTACTTGAGCTGGTTTCTGGAGATGCCTGAATATTGCATCGTTCTTAGAACAGATGAAAACATTCCTGCAAGCTGCAAGAGCAACGCAAGAGTTAGCAAATGACTCTAGCTCAATCTGTGCATAAACTGACATCGAGAAAAACAGGAAGCCAATTCTAAACCCATGTAAAAAAATAAAAAACCCATATAAAAAAATAAAAATAAAGTAAGAGAGTTTCCTTCCAAACCTCACTTTAGGTTTAATGGGTTCCTTAAGTCCTGGAGTATAAAGTTACATCCTAGAGCCACAGTAAGCTCCACGTGGTGTCACAAAATAAAGATACGAGAAAGCTGTTGTAACAATGGCCTTTATCTATATGCCACTGGTGTTGGCTGGTATGTCTTTTATCAGCAGGCTCTGAGCTCATTTTCCAGACCATAGATCTTTGACTTTAAATTTTTCAATTCCCCTTGAATTTTTTTAGTTCTCCTATTCCCCTGGCGAACTTCCTGCAGAATTGCAAGGTCTTGCTCTGGCCCCACATTCACTGTCGCCTAGAGAGGGAAACAAAATCAGATGGATATATAAAGGTTAAGTCAACTTGATCATTCTTTTTTCAAATGGTGCACTGGCACCCTAAATGAAGATGATAACGGACAGGATCAAACGCCTGTATAGTCCCACGTAAGCATCTTCCACCTTAGTCTAGCACTCTGTGTCCTCAAAGGAAGAAGAGTCCTTTAAAAAAAATAGTAGCAACACTGAGTAGGAGAACCTTTTTTCCAGCTTCAGCTAGTATGGCAGCTACGCTTCCCGAAAAAAAGCTGGATCTCACCGTGGTAATTTCTGTTCTTGTTATCTCCAGGTTAGACTATTGCAGGTTTAAGTCAACTCGGCCCTCCAGATGTTTTGAGACTACAATTCCCATCATCCCTGACCACTGGTCCTGCTAGCTAGGGATCATGAGAGTTGTAGGCCAAAAACATCAGGAGGGCTGAGTCTGAGGAAGCCTGCTCTAGATTGTGGTTGGCTATCCTGCTGTCCCTTCCAGCAATTCGTCATTTTCAAAAAAGTTATACGGTTTAAAAAATGCTTTCACGGGTCTCCCTGTTGGGTTGCCAAAAGGTTTGTGGCCACCCAAGCCTTCCCCTCATCCCATTTTTCTATCTGTTTTTAAAAACTGGATGGTTCACAACATAAAAATAAAAAATGAGAACACAAAATGCATAATAGAACAAAAGCAAACCAATAACCCCTGTCCCACAAACACATTAAAAGGCCAGCTAAAACTATAGCAAAAGGGATACCACATCAATTTTGAACACCTCCATTCACAACTAGCAGGATTCCTAGTTGTGGGCTAGTGTATGTTTATTTTTCTTCCTTGTAACAGAATTGAATATCGCACCAGAAGAATTCTCTGTCTGAACATTCAAAATTAATTCTACCTAGGACTCAGCTACACAGCTGCAAATAAAACATTTAAAGTTTGTTGTAAATTGCATTATACAAATGTGACTCTGGATGGCGATGGTGAGCTATGGCAGATTCAATATATTTTTTCAAAACATTTTTTTAAAAAAAGGATTTTCACGGTGTTTTTTATATGCGTCTAGGTTCCACCCTAGTGGATCTCAGTCCTGTCCTTCTCCTGGTCATAACAACACTTACCTTGAAAAGTAGTCGCTCTACCTCCTTCAGACTTTGCCGAAGTTGTTTGATGTCTGTCTTAAAGCCTTCCACCTCCATGCCACGCCGTTTCACCAAGGCCTCATAGCGCTGGGTCATCAGCTGCAGGCGCTTCCCCATCTTTTCTGACCGTTCCTTTTGAAAGCAAACAGACGATTACAGATCCCATGAATAACTCTTGCATTAAGAGGATGGAGACTGTCACAGCATGCCAAAGTGGTTGCTAAGCTTGACAGCAGCAGGGAAAGGCATTACCTTGAAGATCTCTCGTCCTACATCTCCTTCCTCTCGAATCTTAGCCAACTGCTCTTCCAGGGAAACGCACTGCTCTCGGAACATGTTTGATAGCCGCTGTTCCTGTGTTAATCGCTCCTGTAGCCTCTGTGATTGAGATATATATATATATGTATAAACCTTGGCTTATGAAATGCTGTAAAGCAGAGAGAGGCCTTATGAAGAACTGCTTCCTTCCTAAACAGCACTATGAAGGCAATTAGATCACCCCGAATAATTAGTGGCTTCTATTATGACAAAGAAGGGCATTAGCAGGACCACCCTGTGCTTAAAGTTAAGCTGGTTTGAGACACTATTAGTACTTTAGCTCACATGTTCTAGTTGCAACACTTTAGGATTCAACAAGTCAACTTTGCACGGGCAGCAAATGAACAATGGGCACCAAACTGAACTTTGTTTGGTGTTAAAACAAAATAAAAAATTCCTTCCAGTAGCACCTTAGAGACCAACTAAGTTTGTTCTTGGTATGAGCTTTCAGTGCATGCACACTTCTTGTTCGGTGTTGTGTGTATGTTGCCTGGACAATGAACACAGATAACTATTTGTGTGTCTGAGGACTATTCTTAACCCCCTTTCCCCCTCCACTGCACACTAAAGCAGACCCACTTTTTTCAGTCTTTCCACAACAGCGACAAGTGATATGCTATAAATGAATGAATGAATTATAGAACTACTAATGATAATGAAGGAAAGAGGCACTCTCAACATGTCAGGAATTATTATTATTATTGTATATTTATTTATACTCTGCCTTTTTCCCTGATGGGGAGGCAGCTTACAGATAAAAATAAGAACTGCTAACAAGATAATTTTTAAAAAATTGATAGAATTAAAACTAGATATATAAAAATATACCAATAATTAAAATGAAAACAGCACAGGACCAGCCCTTTCATTAAAAGGAATCAGTTCCCAAAAGCTTTTTGGAACAAGAAAGTCTTCACCTGCTGGTGGAAAGACAGCAAGGAGAGAGCCAGTCTAGCTTCTTTAGGGAGGGAGTTCCAAAAAAAGGAGCAGCCACCAAGAAGGCCCTTTCCTGCGTCCCTACCAAGCATATCTGTGGGAGTGGCATGATCAAGAGAAGGGCCTCCCCTGAAGATCTCAAAACCTGGGCAAGTTTGTATGAGGAAATATGTTGTTTCAGCCAGCCAGGACCCAAGATAGGCAGAGCTTTACAGGTCATAACCAGCACTTTGAACTGTGCCTGGAAACAGACCCAGTCACCAGTGGAGCTGCTGTTAACAAGGGAGACGTATGTCCCCTATAACCAGCCCCAATCAACAACCTGGTTGCAGATCTTATACAAACTTTTACATCACCAAGTGAACAGCCCCACTAGATCAGAACAACGGCTAATCTAATCCACCTTTCTGTTCTCTTAGTGGCCAACCAGATGCCTTTGGGAAGTTCACAATCAGGCCTTGAGCACAATATCACTCCTATGGTAAGGAAAAAAGCTACTCTTGATACAGAGGGATTAAAAAAAAGAAGACATGACTGGCAGGACAGCATAGGGCTACATCTCAATGTGCCACGGCACCAGGGGATGTTGACATTTGATGGTATTATATGTTTGAGCCCTCAGAAAGCGAAGTTAGGTCATAGCAGTCCCTGTTACCTTAATCTCTGCACAGTATCGTTTACGGCATTCATGCTCTGCCCGTGAAACGTGATTGGCACCTCTGTCTTGCATTTTCCTCCTGCCAGAAGCAACTCTGCCAATAGAATACTGGCACGGGCTGCTGTCCCACCGCTCTGGGCTGCTTTCCCACCGCTCTGGGCTGCTTTCCCACTGCTCCGGGCTGCTGTCCCACCGCCCCGGGCTGACGCCTTGCTGGCCACTGTCCTGCCTTCTCCTGATGTCTCCTGAACCTTGGCCACTGTCTCGCCGGCCGCTGTCTTGGCTTCTATTGATGTCCTCCGAAACTCGGCCGCTGTCCTGTCTTCTCTTGATGTCCTCCCGACCTCGGCTGCTGTCCCGCTGGATCCTGCTCCACTTGGGTGCTCTTTTGCTTTTGTCAAGCTTCCTCAGCAGCATGTCCTTCTCTGCCATCCAGGACTTCTCATTTGCCCGTGCGTCAAACTTCATCTGGAGAAAATCTCTGGTGCTCTCGTGCAGCAAGTTCTGAACTTTGTGGTAACTGGAGAGAGGAATGGCAATGAACCGGTCATCAGTTTCTTCCCCTGCTCTTCCATTATCCCAGTTACAAATCGGGGTGGGAATCAATGGATTGACAGTGCAATTCACTTTGTCAACGGGCAGCTGCCCCTGGCTTTGGACCCACATGGAACCACTGTGAGGGACCTCAACATAATGAGGCTGTCTTATATTGGAATCTTTGATCCATGCCTTATATTGGAGTCATTTCTTCATCTAGTTCATAAATAAAATGATTTGTATTCAGACTGAAAGCAAAGACACATTCTTCTTGCACTTACTTCTTAGTAAGCTCCTTGATCTTCTCCTGGTCCCTCTGATGCTGGACCAGAGTCTCTTCTATACGGATTCGTCTGTCCTCCAGCAATGCTTCAGTTTGTTCCTTGGACAGCTTGGCCTGTTCCTCTAGTTGAGCTTGAAGAGCTTCAACCTAAACAAGTACAGAAAAGGGGGTAGAATATTCTGTTATGTTTTCCTCTGGCAGAACAGCTAACGTTGTTCTATAAACAAAGAATAACTAGGAGCTGTAATGTAAAGAAGTGCAACTTCCACCTTCTTAGACACCCGTCCAGAGCAGCTAGAGGCTAGAGAATAGCAGAAAATGGCTTCATAGCCTGCTTATGAACTTTCTCATCATTTCTTTCTTTGTCACAATGGAAGACTTGATGCTGAACTAGATGGACCTTAGAAAGATCTAGAATGGATATTATTTTTTGTTCCTGTTGTGAGACTATTATGGAAGTCATTTGGTAAAAAAAAATGCATTTGCAAAGTAATCCCGGTCAGGTTCTTGCAACTGCATTCTTAAAAGACCAAAAAGAAAGAAAGAGTAGCATTTGATGTTGGATTAGGTTTTTGTTCTTGCTTTTTAACAGGCAACTTTAAGCCACCTTATTCAGCTATAAAAGTAACCCTGAAACTCTAGATTTTGCACAATAAAAAGCTTCATACCTACCTAAACTGTCAATCTTGGAATATAAAAGCAATACTGAAAACCAATTGGAAAGCTAAGAGATATGATAGATTGGGGCAGTCAAGCACTAACTACAATGAAAGAGAAATAAGGCAGCTAAGTACCCAAATCAATCAACTCTGTTTTTAAGTTCCTTTACTAATTCAATGATCATGCTATTCACTGACCATGATTATTGCAATTGTCGAATGACAAGCCAGTGATTTGGAGCCATTCTACCCATTTCTCTTCCTTTTCCTCAAATGCACTTGATTCATCACCATATGAATGAGTTGCTAATAGACCAGCTACACTGGTTTACAAGTATGGGGGTGGGGGTATTGTTACAATCAGCCACCCTAAGTAAAGATTTAAATTTTTTGAAGTCCAATGCAAAACAGACAACTTTTCTCTGAATAGTCTGGCCTCTCTCTTTTTACTGTTGGCTCTGAGCATTTAAAGCAAAAATCAAAGTTTAATTGAGTGTGATGAAATCGTAAGCAAAGAGAAAGAATAGGGTCTCAAATAATTTTTGTTGTTGTTTAGTCATGTCTGACTCTTCGCGACCCCACGGACCAGAGCATGCAAGGCACTCCTGTCTTCCACTGCCTCCTGCAGTTTGGTCAGACTCATGTGGGTAGCTTTGAGAACACTGTCCAACCATGTCATCCTCTGTCGTCCCCTTCTCCTTGTGCCCTCAATCTTTCCCAACATCAGGGTCTTTTCCAGGGAGTCTTTTCTTCTCATGAGGTGGCCAAAGTATTGGCGCCTCAGCTTCAGGATCTGTCCTTCCAGTGAGCACTCAGGGCTTATTTCCTTCAGAATGGATAGGTTTGATCTTCTTGCAGTCCATGGGACTCTCAAGAGCCTCCTCCAGCAACATAATTCAAAAGCATCAATCAAATAAATTTACAGTATTGTTTCAAGATGCCCGAGAGTACATACCTGAAAACAAACACCCAGGAATGCCTTACCGACTGACAACAGGAACAAAAACACCAACACAGGAAGCAGTCTTTTGCATTTAACTTACTGGAAGGTGATGGGGTTAATATTCTAGAATGGCTTTAAGTATGTTTTAATAATTTGTTTTGAATTGTGCTGTTTTAACAGTCTGAAGTTCGTTGCCCTAGGCTCCTACAGGAGGGTTGGGATACAAATTTAATGAATAAAATTAAGCAATGATATACTTCTTGTCGGCTAGCGTTCTAAGATAAGTTAACGGAAAAAAGTAAATGGAAGGAATGTTTCCTCTCCTCTCTTCCCGGTGGTGCTGTTGGGACAGGACTTTGGAGCAAAGCTCTGGGAGGACCACTTCGCAAAATGAACAGGAAGGGCTTCAAGCCCACCTGAGTTGGCTTACTACTTTCTTTTGCATAAGTACACTAGAGTTCTCCTGCCAACCTAGCAGTTTGAAAGCACGCAGTGCAAGTAGATAAATAGGTACCGCTCTGGCGGGAAGGTAAATGGTGTTTCCATGCACTGCTCTGGCTTCGCCAGAAGCGGCTTAGTCATGCTGGCCACATGACCCGGAAAAACTGTTTGTGGAAGCGGACAAACACCCGCTCCCTCGGCCTGTAGAGCGAGATGAGCGCCGCAACCCCAGAGTCGTTCGCGACTGGACTTAACTGTCAGGGGTACCTTTACCTTTATCCTAGAGTTGGGGGAGGGTCACAGGGTCAAAGGAAATGTTCAGAGCTGTTCTTCCTCTCACCTCCCAAAGGTGTCTCTGTTTCCCTGAGGATGGCCCATCATACAGGGGATTATCACTGTCCTAAATACTTGCTCCCCTGATTTCAATGGAGGGCAATGTGCATAAAATCACGCCCATCATTGGCAAAGTTGAATTTTCACGGAGAAAGAACTATTTGGTTTTAGAGATCTAAAAGCAATGAAAATCGACTCAGGCTGCACAAAGCCACTTACCTGTAATAAGAGTGTTTGCTCATCTTTATTGTATCTATCCTCATTTTCTGGTTTTTCTCCCTTTTCTGTGGCACAGAGTTTTATACCTAAGAGCAGAAATAAAAGTTGAATTGGTAAAGAAAAGCTATGTCACGCCTTTATTTAGATGTCTCCCCCCCCCCCACATGCCCACAATATCCTCTCTCTTCAGATGTCTTCTTTGATGGAGACAATTTTTAGCTTCTCAGTTACCTGCTTTTGAAGTATGCTTGCCACTTCGATCATGTGAATCCCTGCCCTTGATTAGCCTTTGAGGTATAGTGGCCTGCAAGGACAAAAAGAGTTTATTTTCTGCTCTGCTTTTGAGATAGGCTTCAGTAGCAATACAATGCAAAAAGCCTTAGAGGGAAAGCAATTTTAAAGTAAAATAGGCACATGACTGAATCCCAGAATGCAACATGAACTCGTGGCTCGGTTCTCCCTGCAGCTTCGTTACTCTAGCAGCCCAGTTCCTAGAAGGGAACTTCTACCCATGTTGTATGTACAGGTCTCATCTAGTTCTGCCACCCAACAGCACCAAATGGGTGGTGTGTCACTGCTGGGGTTGGGCTTCAGAATTAGGAGTCAGCTAGCCACCTATTACCAGGACTGTGTTCTGGGTCCTAAGAGTTGCTCCCTTAGCACTGCAATGTACAGGACTGGGTCTGTATGCACCCATCTGTAGTGCTCCATAAAGTCACTAGCGAAGCACAGAACGGCAGCTGAAACAATTACAACCTTGTCTTGTGCTTGCCAACCTCGAAGTGAACACTGTCAGAGCTTCCTGAATGCATTCAGATGTACAGAATTCAGAGAGGCAGAGAATTACCGTAGGTAGAGGGGGATGATATCCATCTGGCCGCAGAAAAGACTTCTGCTTACAGAACGGAAGTTTTCCCTTTCTCTCCCTCTGCTCCACAGATGTGCTCTGGAGGGTTGCGGGATGGAAAGGAGAAGGGGTTTTTTGCTCAGACACACACAGAACATTGACTAGGGTTGAGGAGGCCTAAGCCACACCTACTTCCTACAATGTTGAGTGCATTTCCGGCTTTTGGAAGACAGGTGGAGCTACAACCCATTGTGCTGTCTGACATTATAATCCCCACACTAGTACCAGTAGCATGTCCTTGTTAGGCCTGAGCATTCCTAAAACCTTTTGAGGAAGTAACGAAGCAAATGTGCTCAGAATCAGGAAACTGGACACCAAGCCCCTTGTTACAAGTGTCTTTCTCATCTGTGTATACTTGCTGGTGAAATCAAAAACAAGCAAACCTCCGGAACAAACAATGGTAGACAGCTGGTTGAAATCATTTGCATAGACAGTTTTAAGTAGCTGTATTTGCAGAGACAAGAGTTGCTTTCTAAAGACTACCCACTGGAATTTGTAACTGTGTAAGGCACTGGATTTAGTGATATGGGGTAAAATCCATTAATAATAATAATAATAATAATAATAATAATAATAATACCCCACCCAACTGACTGGAGTTTTGAGGTACCATTGTAACAGCAACAATATTAACTACAGTCATAACCTGGCTTGGATCCTGAGTTGCCCATTTTAGGAGGAACTTCAGTGCAGTTGGGGTTCCTACTGACAGGCTTTCAGCCCCTAGTACCAATTTCTAAACCTTTTCTGCAGCAGATTTTCACAGTGCACATGGGGATGTGGGGGAAACTGTCAAAAATGACCTCCCCTCCCCCAGTGGGAGTACCCCATGGGCAAAATGCACCTTAAAGGAATTAATGATCCTAATCCCTATTTATCAATCTCAATTTTTAAGATACCTGAAGTGGGTATAGGCAGAATAACTACAGCAATCATCATGTTATCTCAGCTTTCGCAAAGCAGAAGATTAAGGAATGAATGGCAGCATATAAACAATTTCAAAAAAAGGAAAGACCGCAGATCTGTTGAGCTAGATATCTGACAAAGTGGGCTCTGACCAATGGAAACTTTTACAGTATCACAATATATTTATTAGGCTTTGCTCAATGGGTTACTTTGTGAAGGCTATTCCACAGCTACAGATTTTAGAAGTATGATAGTTCTGTTAGCCTACTTTTAATTAGGGATTCAGCCAGCTGAACTCAGCAGGGCTTACTTCTGAGAAGACATTCACAGGATTGTGTAGCATAGTGTATATAATTATTTCCACTCCAGAAATTTACTCTAGCTATTTCACTATATATTGCTGCAATTCTTTACTGTTTTGCTGTCACGGTTTACTATTGTTACTTCACATGTCACATCATGCTGAACTTTATCGTCTTAATATGCTTTGTGAACCACCAAAGGCAATGCCTTTAATGTAATTTATATCTCACAGAGACAACATAGAACAGCTTAGAAAGAACCTGAAATAAAAATGTCTAGCAGGTTAACAGAGGTGCTCTTACCTTGTGAGGTGGTTCCTTGCAGAAATAGGTAACTTCGCCACTGTCTGTTCCCAGTAAAGCCAAAAGATGCTGGATCTTCTTTCTATCCTCCAGCTCTCTGAAATCAGTTTAAAGGACAGTGACTTATTTCTGTTCCCAAAGGCACTAGTTGGTGCACCTCTAAGGCCAACTAGTGGAAGCCCAGCAAACATCTAAGAAGCGGGAATAGATAGCTCGCCTGTCTGCATACACTGGAGAAATTTTCTTTCCCATAGAATTTGGCCGCTGAACAAGATCTTATGTAAAGACAGTGTGTAGTGAAAGGCCCCCAATTTTCCCTATCCTATTTCTTTCTCTCTTCCAACTAATTTTGCATCTATTCCACAAAGAATTGATGGAACATATAGTAGCTCCATCCTACTCAAAATGAGGACTCAAATTGGCAATTGCTCTGCATATCCTAACACAGCAGTTCAGCAAAAAGGAAAGAAATAGTCTCTGAGGCCCTTCCAGTCTGGTGTAACAGGCCAATGGCCCATCTAGTCAAGCACGCTGTTGTCACCATGGTCAACCAGCTGCCTGTGAAAAGCCTGCAAGCAGAGCCTGAGCACTGTCGCCACCTAGTGCCACATTTGTATACTGCACTTTACGACTTACCGGTGAAATGTTTTATTTGCAGCTGTATAGCTGAGTTCAGGGTGAAAAACTCTTTTCCATCCACTTTCTCCATGCTATGCTTAATTTTATAAACTTCTAACACGTCACCTCTTATTTGCCTTTTCTCTAAACTAAAAAGTGCCAAAAGCTGCAACATTTCCTCGGGTGGGAGTTGCTCCACCTCTTTATCGTTTTGGTTGCCCTTTTCTGAGCCTCTAGGACAACAGCAGAGGGGATTGGACAGTAGCACATCTAGTTTAGGATAGGTAGCATGCACCACATTCTTCCCTGTAGATCAATTCATGCGGGAGAGGACAGCAGGTATCTCAATCCCTGTAACTTTAAAAAGAAATGGCACAAACATGCCGCTCCTCTCTGTTCTGCAGGCTGTTTTTTCCACTCTTCCCACCTAGACAACAAACCTGATTTTGAGCCGATCATTCTCAGCATAAAGGCGCAAGACGTGCTCCCTCTCCTGAAAGAGGAAAACCTGCATGTCACTCAGAGCCTTCTGCAGCTCTGCGATTTCTTCTTCTCGCTGACGCATTTCCCATTGTAATTTGTGCTGCGGGGGGGGGGGGGAAACGGAAGCATTTGTTATTGATCACCTAGCCGTTACAGTAAAGGTAGAGCAGAGACAGGGTTTCTCATTGCTCATTGGGAACCAAATACTATACTGATAATATAACCTTTGCTCCAAATCCCCGGATTACTGCTCGCAACTATTTCATATACCTATTAAATAGTATGAAAGACCAGAACGGAACACTGTGGAACCCAGCGGCACAATTGCTATGAGGCCACATAAGTTCCCCAATGCTAGTCCTGGTAGTGACCCTGGAAGTAGGAGTGGGACCACTGCGACAAGGCACCATTGTGCCCCAACCCAGAATTACTCCAGGATGATATGATGGTCCACTATTGAAAACTAACATTCTGGGATTCTCCAACACCAACTCCGCCAGTTCAGTCACAGAAGCTGATGGGCAGCGGCACTGGCAGGACACCATTTTGCCTTTCTGACCCTACATTAGGTACAACCCCTTACATCCCATCTATATTTGATTGATACTAGTTTTCAATAAAATAAGCTACTGGTTTAATAGCTGCCATATTAGAATTCATTTTGTTTAGGATGAGGCCAAGGGTTTGACACTCAAACCCAGGTTTATAGTTTTAAAACTGAGCAGCGCAAAGACTTCACTGCTCAATACTTAAGTTAAAGGGTCCTTCCCAGAGCTATAGATGACTCTGGCAGCTGCTGCCAGTCCCCACACCATTCACATTTACTCCTCTTTGTATTTTCAAAATGGACCAACACTCCTCACTTGGAATTTCCCAGAAAATCCAAGATGGCAAATACTCTCTTTGCAAACCAAGTAACAAAGCATATCAGCAAACACTAAATCCTAATTCAAAATACTAAAACTGGCTTTGCCAACCACCGGATAAAGTGATCCATTCACCCATCTTTTGCTTTTCCCATACCTGCTCATCATGTGATGCTTTATATTTCTCCAGCCTTTGGACCAGTTCCTCATGCTCTTCATCAAATTCTGCAATCTTCTTTCGGTAGTATTCCAGCAGTTGCCGGGAAGGGCGGAGAAAGGCCAGACGTTCGTTGATTGAAGGAAGAGGAGTACAATCATTCTGGTGAGGTGATGGGAAACTGGGACATTTGGGGGAGCCGTGGCCGGTAGCTGACCTGAACACCACGATTGAATATAACAAGAACAATTCTATTACAAAGTCATAAAGACTACCAAACCTCAATTCTTGCAGTTAGCAATAACATAAAAACACAGAACCGTTTCACACAGGTCACAAAATCTAGACCTGAATTTAATCTATTCCACCTCCAGTTTCTCAAAAGCTGTGGCAGGCTCCCTTTGGGGAAAATGGAACACCTGGAAGGGATTCTGAACCTTTCTTTCCTACTAGACAAAAACTGAGTGGTATTATTGCTCCTTGGGAGAGGACCCTCAGTGATCCATCTTTGATTTTTGAGAAACTCAATTCCCCCTAAAGAAGGTACCTTTCCCCTACCTTCTGTGAAACCTTTTTGGACAAAGGCATGACTAAGCACACCCAAACATCCAAAGGTGTCAAAACTGGCATTGTGCCACATCCAAAATTGGCTCCTCTACTTCACCACACTCATGCATCAGCATATACAGGGGTCCCCAAACTAAGGCCTGGGGGCCAGATGCAGCCCAATCACCTTCTAAATCCGGCCCGGGAATCAGCGTGTTTTTACATGAGTAGAATGTGTCCTTTTATTTAAAATGCATCTCTGGGTTATTTGTAGGGCATAGGAATTTGTTCATTTCCCCCCCCCCCCAAAATATAGTCCGGCCCCCCACAAGCTCTGAGGGACAGTGGACCGGTCCCCTGCTGGAAAAGTTTGCTGACCCCTGAGCATATGCATGCAGGAAACACCTGAAAGATACATGGGCATTTCAGGGTATTTGAATTCCCACTGCTCTTGGGAATTTCCTCACCTTGTCCTCCGTACAGATACTTTCCTTTGTGTTGCTCATTTAAGGAAAAAGGGGAAAATTAGCACCAAGACAAAAATTGGTCGTGTGTGGTCTGCACATGTGTACACGAGACTGGTGTGGGCAGCCACACCCACATTAGCCTTGGTTATGCCACAGCTTTTGGCCCACGCAGTCCTTAAAGGGCTGGCCAATAAGGAATGTGGGCTTTGGACCGACAAAGGTTGGACAACTCTGTCTTAGGGGTAGGTAGGTACCAAGCTACAATACAACATTCTACCTCTAAGAGTGGAATGACAGATGGTCTTCAAGAAAAGATATTCATAATATTTGATACAAATGAAGAGGAAACAAAGCAGTCAGTTCCTTGACATACCTTTTGGAGGCAGAGGGTGTTCTTGGAGAGGAAGTCATGCTGCTCACTCCTGTCACCTGCAGTAGTGCCAAATATACCTTTTTTTACTCTTTGGTAACAAAGCATAAAGTCAAAGGTTCAGAGAAAGTGTATTAACGGTTCTCTAGCGGCCCATTTTTATTTCCTCACAAACAGATGCATGTGCTCAAAGAAAGAGAAAACAAAACAAAATAAAAAATTCTTTCCAGTAGCACCTTAGAGACCAACTAAGTTTGTTCTTGGTATGAGCTTTCGTGTCTGAAGAAGTGTGCATGCACACGAAAGCTCATACCAAGAACAAACTTAGTTGGTCTCTAAGGTGCTACTGGAAAGAATTTTTTATTTTATTTTGTTTTGACTATGGCAGACCAACATGGCTACCCACCTGTAGTTCAAAGAAAGTGGTTTGAGAACCAAATTCACGCTAAATCAAGCCATGCTGCAGCCAACAATTTTTCAATCTGATGTGGCAAACTGTGCACTTGTAAAAGGTTTCATACACGATAGTGCACATATAAATGATTTCTTACACAGAATGCTCCAATAAAGTTAGGCCAAGAAATAATCCTACCACACACAGCTAGGAATTTCAACCAAGAGGCCCCTACCTTTCTGCAGGGGCTAATGTCTGCTACCAGCCTACCCACACAGAATTGGGAATTTGCCAGGAATAGAAAGCAGTGGGAAAGGTAGCAGGGATCGTCAAAACAGGAAGGATGTCACGGGACTGGGTAGAGAGAAATAAAGTAATATGACTGTTGGAAAGGTGGCTTAAATTATGGCAAGTTGTTATGAGCAGATGCTAGCAAGGGAGGTACCTAGGGCTGGTGAAACGGTTTTACCACCCCACCCAGCTTTTTATTCCTGAAACAGCTGTGAGGTTGAGTGGTCTCAGAGACAGCGACTGGTCCAGGGTTACTTTCAGCTAAAAAGGGACTTGAACCCAACTCTCCCCAAGCCCAAATTGCTAGGCAACACAACAGCTGGTTGCCTCCAACCCCACACCCCAAAATAATCTGCGAAGGCTGGCTGTAAACCTGTATATTTGCCTGCTTGGGCATATTTTTTGGGACCCACCTTATTTCTGTGGCTGTAAGATCTTTTAAATTGCTTCTGAGTATGGCCTTTTAATGGATGTAACCCGCTGTAATAGTAATAATAGGTGGTGGGGAGCTTTACCCTCCTAGTCATCTGCATTACGACTTTTAAAGATGAAAATCAAACAGGAGCCCCTTCCTCTCTGTCCTAGCAAAGCACCGTGAACCCGCCCCACGGAGCAAGCAGTTTGCATCGTGTCTCTCTCCGCTACTGCCCCACTTCAGCCATCCCGCGCCTCCCCGCCGCTCACCCCAAACACACTAACCGCTCCAACACTCCCGTTCGCGCCGCAGCTAGTGCTCCTTCTCAACCGACGAACCAAAAAGCCAAGTCGAGGGCCCCTCCGCGCCTACAAGTATTCTCCAATCGTAAGAGCTGTAAGAAACGGAGTCTGAGCTTTTCGCCCAATCCTAGCTCTCTTGCCATCCAGCAATACTTTTAAACTCTCGTTTACAAGGGGAAACGAAGCCCAAACGTGGGAAGAAAGGAAAGCGGCGGCGCGTGGAAAGAGTCGGCGATAGGCTTATTCTAGACTCTAGAGGCATGTTAAAAGTTAATCCAAACCCTTCGCCAAAACGAAAGCAAAGAGGGAATTAAAATAAATCAAAGCAAATCGTTTTCTGGTATCTTAAATCCCCACTTAAGTGAGTAATAAATTACCACGTCATTTATTTCCAGAGAAGTCGCCCTGTTAATCAGTTTGCAGCATCAACTAAGAGCAGGCATCCCCAACCTTCGGCCCTCTAGGTGTTTTGGACTACAATTCCCATCATCCCTGATCAAGTCCTGTTAGCTATGGATCATGGGAGTTGTAGGCCAAAACATCTGGAGGGCTGCAGGTTGGGGATGCCTAAGAGCCTTGGGGTACGTTGAAACCATAGCACATTCCTATGTTTAGCCTACTAAGGGGGGGGGGATCCATTAACGCTTGGGCGTTATGCAGTGCGATTTACTTCTGAATTTTTTGGCGATCACTCGTGGCCGAGTAGGATTGTCTTCCATAAACATGGTTTTAACAATGAGTCCGTAAGTGACTGTGGAGGCCAATTCTGGATCCACACGTCCTTCCACAGTGGGGACATCGGTTTCCGGGTGGCAGTTGATCACGGTGTGGATTTGCCAAGCGTGCCTTCCTCTTAGCACGTTTCTCCCTTGCGTCCTGAGTTCGAGTGCCTTCTTTGGTAAAGGGAATAAACTTGCCTAGGACTGGTGACCCGGAAGACAATGACACTGCAAATTTTAATAAGCTTACTCGGCAGAAAGTGGCACTGAGTTTAATGGTATTTATTCCTAGGAAGGTGTGCATAGGATTGCACCTATCATTGCACTTCTGTGCATATTCACGTGGAAATAAATCCAACTGTGTTCCTTGCTCCAATCCTGTACATGCTTACTTTGGAGTAGACTCCATTTAGTACTGTACTGATTTACTTCTGAGTAAACATGTACAGGATTCTGGCTGTTACAGAATCATAGAATTGTAGAGTTGGAAGGAACCCTGAGGGTGATCTAGTCCAACCCCCTGCAATGCAGGAATAAATCAGCTAGTCTATAACTGTGAAGTCCTTTTAAATTCAGAAATAAGCCCCATTGCATTTGCTGTAAGTGTGCACGGGATCACACCCCACAACTCTTGGTTGGTTATATTGAATACTTACTACATTGCTTTCCAAACCACTCTGAACAACAACAAAAATAGTAAAATCACTATACAGTAAATTAAACAACCTTCAATAACACTTAAAACAATATTCCTCTAAATTCTCTCATGTTTATTGATGCTTGTCAATTCAGGATCTTTGTGCATCTGATAAATAGTTCATGAAAGTTTATTGCATTTACATTTATAAATATTTAAGGTGCCACATGGCTATCCTGTAAATTTAAAAGTGGACAACAGTCCATTTATCAAAACACTGTTCCAACATACATTGTGGTACTTTAAAAAATCCTAATTGGTACCTGTGCATTCAGGCCAGGATTGGCCTATCTTGCCTTGGTGAGCAACAAAGTAAGTACAGTTAAAGCTTTATTAGGGGGGGGAGGATATGCACAGGAGTATTAGGTCAAATAAGCACAGCAACTCTTCTTTGGTAGGTGCCCTTATGAAGCAATTGCGGAGATTGAAGGGTCTCCAGGGCTTCCACGAAGCAATCTGAGACTGCGCCTGTATGACACTAATTTCTCCTTCATCCTCTTCATGCTTCTCTTGGCTCTGGGAAACCAGGCTGCAGCTAGGGGAGCTTGTTGCGGCAGGACGGGGAGACACCTGTGCACCTTCACCAGCCCGATTCATCTCTGTCTCTTGGCCTCCCTTATCCCACTCACCTGCTTTAGCATCTGCTTGACTTCTCTCTGCCATAAACACTGTCTGCTCACTAAGCCCTGCTACCTCTTCAGCTTCTGACACTTCCTTCTCCCTCTGACCATTCATCATTGTCCCATCACCACTTCCTGGGCTCTGAGCCTTCTTCCCTTGGTGGTTCCCCAGCTGCTTCCTCCCACCATTCCTCTGCATCCAAATAGTCCATGACAACATTGCCAGATACCAAACTGGTTGCATTCTGAAAATATTCTTAGCTGAACAATTCATTATTTATTTCAGACATTTGTATACCCCTTTTAGTAGTTATGATGAGCTATGCATCTGAGCCATGGGGGATCACCAACAGAGACTCCCCCAACGATCTTAGTAATTGGGCTGGATATAAAGGTGGTGTTTAAGATATCCTGGGTGCAAGGGGGTATGGGCTTCGTAAATTAAGACAAGAATCGTGAACTAGTTTAGATGTACAGTCACAAAGCTGTGTGGCAAGCAGGAAGTCAGCAGGTGTTCAGCAGATAGCATTAGACAAATTCACGATGTGATTGGTCAGTGCCCAGATAGGAGACTGTCTGGAAGTTTTATAAATATTGCCTTGGGGTCCATGGAAGAAAGATGTGATATACATTTAACAAATAATGAAACCTCCATGTTCAGAAGCAATATATCTCTTGAATGACAGATGCTGCACACAAACAAGGGAAAGGCTGTAATATTCATGTTCTGTTTGTAAGTGCCCAGAATAATCCTGAATAGTGTTGGAAATCAATTACTGATCCAATAAGTCAGTGGCATTAATTTATAGGACGCAGGGTGGAATCCAAGCTTTTCCTAGCAGTGAATCTACATGTTGGGGAAACCCTCAGCTGCAGGATTTATGGGTGTTATATGGCTGTTTAAAGGGAATCAGCTGAAGGATGGGCATGACTCAAGTTAAGTATAATATATTTTAAAAAGCAATGAACACATTAGTTTGCTCAGGCCTAAACATGAACCAAATCAAGCTCAGCTTACTAGTATGTATAATGACTCATGAAAGGCTTGATTTCCTGGTTTTCTTGCCCTTCTGGGACTGTAAAAAGTAAACAGGGGGCTCATCAAGCACCTGCCACCTGGCAAACAGTCAGTGAGGTGGATCGTGGACAAGAGTTTGCCATAGCACATCAAATCAACTTCCTGTAAACACTGGAGTTACAGAATGGTATAAATTGTGGATTTATTGCAGTACATAATGAAGGTAGGATGCAATCTAAACATTATTAGCAACTGTCAGCATAGAATCAGGGGGTGGTGTTCATTTGTTATCAATTTGGATTAAATGAAAATAAAATAAAATAAATGTGAGACACAGGTAACCTTTCCATATTATACTACACAACCTTTTTATTTTCTCAGGATTTTCCCAATTGGTTTTTACTGTGTTTGTTTAGTTGTCCTAATTGTTGCTTTATGAATTGTTGCTATTTCTATTGTGATGCTATTATGTTTTTTTGAAAGTGCCCCATAAACATATTTGAAGGATGTTTTATAAATCCTTAAAATAAAATAATGAAATTGAATGGAAAATACGCTTCCCAATTCTTGCTCAGGACCTTGACAAAAGCAGAATCACAGCAGTCCCCGCCCCCTTCTGCTCCACTTTTGTTGTGGAGCTGCCTAGAAATTGCAGATTAGTAACCCTTTTGTCCACACAATAGAAGAGACTGAACAATCACAAGCATATAGGTGGTTTGTTTACTCTTCTTTCAATACATGTTTACAACACTTTGTTGATGTTGGTGATTAATGACAAAACCAGGGGTACATAGATTATTTCATATGAAATAACCTGAAAGGTTTTGTTGTTGTTGTTGTTCAGTAGTTTAGTCTTTGTGACCCCATGGACCAGAGCATGCCAGGCACTGCTGTCTTGCACTGCCTCCCGCAGTTTGGTCAGACTCATGTTAGTAGCTTCGAGAACACTGTCCAACCATCTCACCCTCTGTCGTCCCCTTCTCCTTGTGCCCAAAGAAGGTTATCTACCTATTATTCAACACTTCTAGCTTCCAGGTTTCCGGAGGGAGGGAGTGACAAGCAAGGATGTACCACTTGATTGTAAATAGCTCTTAGAGGTTGCAGAAAAAAGAAGAAAAAAACACCAGCCCACACAAAACCAAACCAAACCAAACCATTATCATTGTAACAACAGGTATTAAAAAAAAATCTGATTACAATTAAAATAAATTGTTAAACTAAAAGCTGTGGGATGATGCTGAGGGATAGTATTGTATTATGGAGTCTAAATTTCAAACAACCCAATTTTTCCCTTTGTTTGGGAGGGGTGAGCCCCAATTCTCTACAGATTACAAAGTACCTCCCCCCCATTGGTTTGTTGTTGTTGTTGGTTTTTTAACCAGTCTCTGATATTGTTCCATTAATAGAAGAGGATTAAGCAGTTGTGTATGTTATGAAAAAGTCACTGGCTGAAGTTTTGCACAACAACCTGATGTAAAGAGAGTTGGAGCAGTATGACGGTCAAAGCACACGCCCCTATAAAAATCCTGGGAACTGTAGTTTACCACTCAATGAGCTACAATTCTCAGCACCTTCCCAGCAATCTTTTTTTGGGAGAAAGGCATGATGTGTAGAGAGCCAGTGGATGTACAGCACCCAGATTAAAATCTCTATACTCAGAATCTCTGAGCAAACATGGGTGCTGCAACCTCATGCCCTGCAAAGTAGGCTGCTGTCTCTCTGCCTAGCCTATCCTGCCCTCGCAAAGATTGCTACAAGGATTAAAATGTTTGCAGGCAGGGAAACCTGTTTTAATTTACTGTATATCTATCCTGCTCTTCTAGTGCTTACACACCCCTCAGGGTGTCTTGCAAGAATCAAAAATCGGAATAATGCTCCTAAAAAACACGTTAAAAATACATGTAAAATCAACAATGATTTTAAAAATTACCTTTGCAGGTAAAAAAAGAAAGAACGAAAAAGCAATTTTAAAATTGTTACCTACAGGAATAAAAATGTACTTATTTTATCAGCTGGTGTTAAGGCAGCGAGATACGTGGCTGCTGTTGTTGTTGTTTTTAAATATATTTCAAACTGCAGCCAGCAGGAGGAAAAGTGGCAGGTAAACGATTTTAAAATACTGAACTCGTGGTTTTTGTTTTCTTTTTTTCTGGTTAGCTGGCAAGTTTATTTACTGGGAAAGTCGTTTTAATTAATCATTATGGCTAAAATCGCCTCAGCCAGGCAGCCTCCCCAAGGGATTGTTCTCTGAGGGACTCCGAGGGGGTCAGGGAACTGCGGCGCTTCAGTGGGGGGACGGGACGGTTGCTCTGGCGACTGAGAGCGGGCAGCGGCGTCCGTTAGGGCGGGGCGGGAAAGGTAGTTGTTGAGACTGAAAACTCCTGTGGGAACTGTAAGTGGGTGGAGTCCAGGTGGGCCGTTTGGAACGCGGAGTGGGGGAGCGAAACGTCAAGGGAGATGATGCAGCTGAGGCGGCTTCCGCAAGTGGATGCGGGGTGGGGGGGAGGAGGAGGTGAGAGAAAGGAGCGCATTAAGGCTCGTAGAGGCGGGCGGGGCTCTGCCAAGAATCCACGGAGGGGGGCGGGGCAGAATCTGTTCGCACACGGAGAGAATGGGGTACACGGACAGTCGGCACCGGAAGTTCTCTCGCCGAAGTGGGCCCCATCACTCAAAACGCACTGCACATTCCTCCGCGAACAACAACAAAAAAAGGAGCCTCGGCCTAATTTGCTCCTACTGTTTAGACCCGTTGCAGGAGCAAAAGGAGGCGACTCGCGAACTTGGCGCGTACACGAGCCGGTGCCTTCTCCCCAGCTCCGTGCGAAGAGAGGAGCGGCTTAAGTCCCAAGGTAGAGACGGCCGGGACTAATTATTTTTAACATAAAATACTTCGCGGAGGAATATGCTCACGGCTCGCTTCCGCAAGAAAGGGTTTTTAACAGACGCGTCACTTCCGGCGAGCCTCAAGAAGGGGAGGAAAAGGAAAGAAGAAGAAAAAACAACAAACCCCCGAAGGGGGAAACAAAAACAAACGGGAGGCCTCGTCAGCCGCGGGCTCTGCGAGACTCCAGTGCCTGTTTCTGAGGGGCCTCAGTGCTCGCGGGCAGCAGCGCGCCCCCTCCTCGATGAAGACCGGGATGTCCCTCCGCCCCCTGGCCCATCTTTGAGCTTCTTTGCCTCCCCTTCTCCTTTCCCCCCTTCGCCCTCCCTCTCTCACTCCTTCCCTGCCTCCTCTTCCTCCTCCTCTGCCGCCGCAGCTTAGCCCCTTCCCTCCCCGGCTCTGAGGCGGCGGCATCATCACCATCACCGTCGACGGCGCCGCCGCCATGTCGGGGGACGACGACGGCCCTGGTGGGTCTCACTACGTGGCAGAGTTCGTGCCTCCGCCCGAATGCCCCGTCTTCGAGCCCAGCTGGGAGGAGTTCAGCGACCCCCTGGGCTTCATCGGCCGCATCCGGCCCTTGGCCGAGAAAACGGGCATCTGCAAGATCAGGCCTCCCAAGGTACCCGGGGAAAGGAGGAGATATGGGGATGGGGAAGTGGGGTCCACCCTTCAGGGCCTGGGAAGTGGTTCGTGGTGGGCAGGGCGTGTGGGTCGGAATAGGATTTCGGCTTTTCCGTGAAGTCGCTCCCCGACCTCTTTCCCCCATCAGTCGCTCTCCTGACTTTTCATCTCCTCGCTGGCCCAGCATCCCGTGCCCGGTCGCATCACCAGCTGCCACGGTCTGTGATGCTTCGCCCGTGAAAGGTGCCCAAGGGATGGCTCTTCCTTAACGATGGGGCAACTTCTCCTTTGGATTCCTTGATTTTTGTTTGTTATACTTACCTGTTTTTAATTTTGGCTGTGTAATTCCGTAACGATGTTTCAAAAAAGCAAAGTGGGTGGGTGCATACAAGGGGGAAAAGGGAGGAAAACAGGAAGAGAAGGTATTGGGTTGGAGCTCCTAAGGAAGATTACGGGTCCATTCAGTGTTGTAGCAATATAAGATACAGTAGCTGTGATCAATACAATAAGAATACTTTCTGTACATTGGGGGAGGGTTACCACGGTTACGTTTTGCATAGAGCAAGTGAGGTAGGCCACAAAGACTAACTTTTGTTAGTTTTAGGTTAAAGGGCCCCTAAGCCCTTTGAGGTGTATAAAATTTCCTATCAAAAATTTATATGCAGTTCCTGTATAACTTGATCTAGTAAAATTGCATTTTTGCTTGTCTGTCTGGAGGCAACTTGGTAGTAGCAGAAAACACTATACCAATTTAACAAAGTCTTCTATCCTACACCCCTTCTTTTTTCTCTAGTACATTGCTTCAATAATCTAAAATACCAATTTAACATATGAGGGGGTAATTATTATTATTTTTACATAAAAAAGTTTCTAGTTCTCCCCTTGAACAATCCTTTTCTGGCTTTGGGAAATGGGATCCAGTTGCTGCATCCTGCTTTGAATGTTGTTCATTCCCCTTCACCATCCAAGGTCAATCTAGATCCTGTCTTCCATCTTTGTTACTGCATTTTCAATGTATAATATTTCAGTTATATTCCATGACATTGTATGAAAGACAGTTTTACTCATCATATTCCCTTTAATCTCAAGAGGTGTTTAAAGTGCTGGAGTTTTCATTCTCAGTTTTTCAGCTCCCTGCCACAAATAACTTGTAGAAAGGGAAAAGCAATAGCAATTATTAGAATTGCATTTTTTTCTGGCATTGCTTTTGCACCCTGTGTTTGGTAGGTGCTGGAAAAGGAGTGTTGCCAGAATAAGATGTGGACACGCTGTCTGTCACTAAAAGAGTTGGGTGTTTGGGTTTCTCTTTCTAATTTCACAATAGTGAGGGGTTTCTAAAGTGGATTGAGTGATGGTTTTGGAGTATCAGTGATCTAGCAATAAACTTTTAACTAATTTTTAAATATATGTCTGGTACTTGTTACTGAATGAAATGAATTCTGAAGTAGTGTTGTGCCCCATTTAGCCTTTATTGGGGATGAGTGATAATAAAAGCTTCAGTTCTGTTACTATATTGTGTTTAAAAACCATGGTTTTATTCAGGACAATTCTCAGTTGCAATTATGGATGATTACTACTGCATACTGTTAAAAAGAGCACATTGCTTGAAAGTTAGTTGTTCAGTTAAAAAGATATCATTTTGCATCTCAGCATTGTGCATTCATTTACAATGCACTTTACTTGCAAGTTAGAGTATAATCTCAAGGGCAAAGTGGTATAACATTTAATTTTGAAACAGAGTAGTAGCAATACATAAGGATTAAAAAGCACTTCAGGAACAAGTTTATCATTCACCAAAATACTGAAAAATAGGCGCCATTAAATTTTGTAGCCTTTGTTTTTTATTGCCTCTGTGCTCTTCTTGAATTCACCTACTTGGCCTTGTGGCATGTTGCTCTATAAGTAGATGCCTATTTTAGGACCACATCAAATATGTTGGATTGTTTGTAGTATCTGCTGTGGTCCTAAGATGAAAACTAAAAATTCTGTTGAGCTTAAATGTCTTCTGCTACTTACTAGCAGCCTCAGCACCTGCATAGTGGACTGGTTACATTGGCAGATAATTTAAATTTTCATTCAGCAATGAGTAACATTCTTGCTTGATATTATTAGAAGCTTTAAGCAGTATGCTATTCTAAATGTTTCTGAAATACTGCATTGCAAGTGATTTTATCTCTTTGCTTTGCTTATAGATGTTTCCATGTTTAGTCTTAAAAGGTTTTTGAAACAAAAAAGTTTGTAGTAATTTGATTGCTTATGGCAAGTGGTTCTTCTGTTGTTGACTCATGCCATACTGTGCCATAAATGGCAAAGAGATGTAGGCAGACAGGCAAGTAAAGTGTTTTACGGACTTGTAACTTGTAAGGTCATACTGCTGTACAGTGGACGCTTGGGTTGCGAACGTGATCCGTGCGGAAGGCACGTTTGCAACCTGCAGCATTTGCAACCCGCAGCGTTTGCAACCCGCAGCGCCGTGTCTGCACACATGCGGGTTGCGAATTGGTGCTTATGCGCAAAGCGCGATCTAGTGCTTCTGCGCATGCACGAGTGCCGAAACCCGGAAGTAACACGTTTGGTACTTCCAGGTTCTGCACAACCTGAAAACCTGCAACCTGAAGCGGCCGTAACCTGAGCTACGACTGTACTGACAAGAAATTGAAGTGCATTTGCTGAAGTCAGTCTAAGCATGTTTACAGCATGATGAATCCTTGGGTTTACCTTGCATATTGTTCTCAGTTGTGTGTTCCTCTCATGCCAACACCTCCTTGCAGGAGTGAAGGTTTTATTGGATTGCAGATTCTGCTTCTGCTTGTATACATTAGTGACCCACATCACTATAGACATTGGAAGAATTAGGGCCTTTTAAAGCCAAATATATTATTATGTATGCCAGCATTCTGACTGTTTTCTGTCAGCTCTAAAATAAATTAACCTTGTTCTTAAAAGCCTTTTTACTTTCTAATTCATCTGAAGATATTCTCAGGTGTGCATTGATTTAACTTGCATGTAAGAATAAAAATTCAGTATTTATAAATTAGGGGGGAAATAGCTATGGGGATGTGTTGGATATATCTTGAAACTAAATTCCCTCCATTCTTTTTAGGACTGGCAGCCTCCTTTTGCATGTGATGTACAAAGTTTTCGTTTCACACCACGAGTACAGCGTTTGAATGAACTAGAGGTGAGCTTCCCAACCATTGGCATAAATCTGTACCCCTACATAAAACATTTGACCTGTTTGTTTGGGGTTTTTTATGAGGTACAAAGTTATTGTCTTAAGAAATGCTTAGAACATCTCACCCTTCCATCATTTGTATTTACATGATTTGATTAATTTAACTTCAAGTGTCTATGAGCAATGTTTCATTTTATTACCGTGCATGATTGCTGGAGCTCTTTACACCCTACTGGAAATGTTTTACAACACCAGTTTAAAACACATTTCCCGAAACTATAACCCTATTCAGGTGCTCAGAAGAATGCATGAGGGCACAAACTGTGTAGGGAGTACATTCACTCCTTAACATCTGCACACACGCTGTCCCTCCCTACTCCCCCTGCTCCCCCCAGCCAATCTTTTGATCTTTTCAGTAGGTTTGAAGGGGGATTGTAAGCATATTTGGCTGAATACATTTAGAACCTTAATCATGATAGGGAAGTTTGATTGTCAGGAGGATTCTAGACACATTTAGACAACTATGGGAAGATTGGGGTGGAGCAGACAGTCATTGTATATAGGGGACATTGCACACCCCCATGTCCCTTGCAAAGTTTGCGCATTTGCTTGAATGCCTGAATAGGATTTGTTTCAATGATTCTAGTAGAACTTGTTTTCAAGTAAATAGGTTAGAGCTGGTATTAGACTTAATACCAGCATAATAGTCTAGTGAGACATAGACTCTCTACAGCTTTCAGGTAGTGAATGAAACTCTTCCATGAGGATATTACTCTGATATTTTAAACTTCAATTTACATTGATCCCTTTATTTCTTACTGCACAGCATTTTGATTTGAAAATGCTTAAATGATACACATGCAACTTGCAAGAGACTTCTAAAAATTCTGAAAAGAGGAGACGCAAGGCATGTGCATTAAAGTATTTTTCATTGTACTTGGATTCATCTCTTTCTTCTCCTCATTCCTAATATTTTTTATTGACTTCTGCTGTGCAAGAAACATCTGCCAGTGCTAAAGGAGAAGTCTCCACCAGGGTTGTAGGAATGTAGAAAGCTTATATTCAGATTTGTCATTTGTTGAAATGGCCTTGGTTCTGATAGGACATATTCTGGTCTAAGTTTTGAAGACTTTCAAAATAGAGGAAGTGACTATGAGCATGTTGCCATTATTTTCCTTGGGTATTATACTTCTCTCATACCTAACTTGTATGATGTCCATCTGCTGCCTTGGTTTGTTAATAGGCAATGACCAGAGTGAAGCTGGACTTCTTAGATCAGCTCGCAAAATTTTGGGAACTTCAAGGATCTACATTAAAAATCCCAGTCGTGGACAGAAAAATACTGGATCTTTATTCACTGAGCAAGGTGAGTGTGAATCTACAATCATTTGGTAGGGTGTTAGTGGTTTCTCATAAAATCAGTTTTCCCTGCTCTAATAGAGAATCATAAAATATTCTAGCTTGTGGCTTGAATATATGGTGTGTTCATTGATAAGTCCCCCTCCCTCCATATTATGTCCATGGATTTTTATCTGAGTACATAAGCAATAAGGAGTTTTGGGTGCAGTAGCTTTCTATATCAGCAAGGCACAGTTACTCTTACTAGTTTTCAAAGTGTCTTAAGACTCTTTGTTGGTCTTGCTGCAGGAGACTAATATGGTTACTCTACTAGAACGTAACTTCCAGGCATGTACGTTTCATACTGCACAGCTTCTTAATGTTTCCATACCAGTTCATAGCATATGCATTGTATCATGGCAGAAAGCTGTGAATTGTGATTTAATTGGTAGCAAGTAGTACGTTTTAAAACTATCGTTAATACAATAATGCTAAATAATATTGTTGCTGGTTTTAAAAGTGCCTGTAAAGCATGCTAAACTCTTGTAGTCCTAAATGTTTATTTTTATAAAATGTTTTAAACCTGCCTTTCCAAAGCTGCACGTAGCATACAACTTATTTAAAGCCTGCAACCTTGGTATAATGCAAACCAATGTAAATAGCCTGGTTTCTGCCATAGCTGGGGATGAAGGGCCACTGGGAGGCTGCATCATGGTAAGGGGCAGGCCAACCTGACTCCTTTCATCAATTAGTGAAGGACTTGTTGGAACTGCTTTCCTTTCCCCTCTCCTACTTCCCCCCCCCCCCTTCTGTATTCTAACTATTGGATTGTCAGTAATTGTGAAATGCTTAGAAAATGTTTAGTGTAGTAATAGTAATAGTAGTAGTAGTAGTAGTAGCAGTGCAGAGAGTTCCAAATGTGCAATTGCACTTTTGGTCTCATGGCAGTTCATCTGTCAGCTGAATGCCTTCTCAAAAGTGCCTTGTCACCTCTCTGAATGCCAAGAAGGAAGAACACAGATTTGCAGTACGCACAGCTATGGGCCTTTTGAATGAGATGAGTAGTATTTCACAACTCAGTGGCTTGTTAGATGTGAACTTGAACAAGTAGAAAGCTGTACATATCCAGGGAAGGGAATTTTACAATCGGCTTGTAATTCTGTTCAAATTTACTTGACAATTTAAAGGGAGGAGGAAATGTGGTGTTGGAGGAAGGCTCTCTGGGCCTGATGCTGACCGTATTACTCTCATGTCCTCTTCTTCAAGGCAAATAAACACTGGTTTAATTGAGCCATTGAGGGTTTAAATTGATAAGAATCAATTAAGAATTGAATATAGCTGTGGCACTGGCGGCCGCCTTCAACTTGAAAGAAGCAGACTGTTTTACCTCATGCAGTAATCTGTTGCCTTAAGACTCTTTCCAGGGAGTGTCTGCATAACCACTATTCTTGATCTCCAGCTCTTCTGACTTCTGAACTGGACTTAACAGCAGGTTAAACTAATGCTTTTCATAAGATGGAAAGTCAGGTTTAGCAAACTGTTTGTTTCTGGCTGCTGTTAGTGAGAATCTGTTATTTCAAACACCTTTGGGAACTGCTTCTTGTCTGGTTTCAGGCATCCAAATTGCCTTTATGCATTAAGCTTTTGGAGGGAGAAATGAATTTGATTCTGCAGAACATTATCCCCTTGTTATTAAGTAGACGATCTGGTGAGGTTTTATATTTGGACTGTGACCAGTATGCTTTAAGAAACTTGTATGTAACTTTCTAAAAAAAATAAATGTTTTACTTTTATTTCAGATTGTTGCCAGCAAAGGAGGCTTTGAAGTGGTCACTAAAGAAAAGAAATGGTCTAAAGTTGCAAGTCGTCTTGGTTACTTACCAGGAAAGGCAACTGGCTCACTGCTGAAGTCACACTATGAACGGATCTTATATCCATATGAGCTTTTCCAGTCTGGTGTCAGCCTTATGGTGAGAGATGGCTTTGTTTGCAGGAGAGTAATATGAGATACAGTATGTTGCTTGTCTACTAACACAAGGTTTTGTGCTCTTGTGCATTTGCCTCATGGAAACAAGTTGCTTATATCACAATCAAGAGAGATGTATTATATTGTGATCTGGTTTTGCGATGGTATCTACTTCTTTGTTTATGCTTGAGGTCAACCTTGGTAGGATGAGGACTTTGTTGGAAAAGAATCAAACATGGGAAGGAATCTTTCCTTGGCTAGGCAGCAGCACTTGAGAAATAAGTTTTATTCAGTTTTCGTGGGTGACTCTGTCCAGATGACATTTGTAATGCAGTGTGTCATTGTTGGTAGCCCTTTCTCCCAGTAGTGCTGCTCATCTTGAAAACAGAGTCTGCCATCCCGGATCCAACCAACCTGGTGTCCTTCTGTGCTCTGATTCTTTAGGGCATCCAAAAGCAAAACTTGGACCTTAAGGAAAAAGTGGAGGTTGAGGACCTCGGCATTGGTGCCCAGTCTCCCCCTAAGCAGGGTACAAGAGTGAACGTTGTGCTGAAGAGAACCAGACGTGTCAAGTCCCAGGTACCCAGATCACTTGGCCACAGTAGACAGAGTGCTTTAGTCTTTGCACCAGTGCAGATGCATTGGAAATGCAACAGCCTTTGTCCGGCCGTGGGGGCTCACTCAAAACTTACCATGAGGAAGCCACCCTTTTAAAGATCAAAAGTGAGCGTGCTAGATAAAAACACTCACGTTGTGCTGGCCTCACCAATGTTTCTCTCACTGAATAAGCCGACTATGTTAAGAGGAAAAAGACTTGTGTTCATGCCAGCTTCTGGATTTTAAATCAGTTTGAGCTGGTGGCTAAGCTGAGGAGTTCCTTGGGTTTCATTTGGACTGTGGCCTCGCCGTGTGGCCTTAAGCAAACCATTATCTCTTAACCTCAGCTCCCCACCTGCTGTAATACAAAGGTGATAAACTGGTCTACCTTACAGGATTGTTTATAAGAATGAATGAAATGCTTGTTTTGAGTATTCTTGAAAACTTAAAGTCCTGTATAAATGCTTAGTATTGGTATGTATGAGGAGATTGGCTGATGCACACTAACACCAGCAGAACTAGTTACAGGTAGGTAGCTGTGTTGGTCTGCCGTAGTCGAAACAAAATAAAAAAAATATTCCTTCCAGTAGCACCTTAGAGACCAGCTAAGTTTGTTATTGGTATGAGCTTTCGTAGAAGTGTGCATGTACACGAAAGCTCATACCAATAACAAACTTAGTTGGTCTCTAAGGTGCTACTGGAAGGATTTTTATTTTTTATTTTGTTTCGACCAGCAGAACTAGTAGTTATGTAGGGACTTGGGTTCAGTTAATTTGTAGAGAACCTTCTTTTTGTGTGTTGTGGTAGCCGGAAGTCTTAAGAATAGTCCTAACACTGAAGGGAAGAAATTGCTTGTAGCAGTAAAGGCTTTCTAAGCAATATCTACTTCTTCCGTTCAAATTTCCCAGTATTTCAGTTAATATAACCACTTTATTTCATGAAGGTTAAGAGTATTTTTTTTCCAGAACATGTGATGACACAAGCTACTTTAAAAGCCCAATTCTTTCTTTAACAGAGTGAAATAAATATATGAAAAATTGTAACTAGCATTGACAGCCTTTTTCTTTAATTGTTAAACTCTGTGTATGTTTAAAGTAAGTATTCTTCATGTTTTGATTAATTAAAATATGTATTACCTGTTCTTCACTGAAGCAGCATTCCTAAAGTGGGGAATGTAATAAGTTAAAATACAGCATATAAAACAAAGCGCAATTAAAATTTTCATTATGTCATTTAACAACTAAAAAAACCTGCTGCAATTATAACTCACCAGCCATATGCATCAGCATTCTGCTGGTACCAAAAACTCATATAAGAGTGATTGTTCACAGGGGAGGTGGCCATAGCTCAGTTTAAAACATGAAAACACTAAGATGCAAATGCATTTGAGGATGATATAAATGATTATGCAAAAGGAGAATAAACAGGAAGGAGAGACACATTCTGTACTTCATTAAACAAAACATTCTAGTAGGTTTTTGCTGGTTGGTCAGTTGGCTTTAAAGGAAAGTTAGCTTTTTGGTTAATCCTCTAACACTTGCAAGTAAGTATGAAGTGACAATTATAGCTTAATTTTTTAGTCTAAATGATGCTGAAATAATAATTGAGGAGCTGGTTTCTTGACTGAACTTGGAATAATTTGGTGGGTTTTCTCTCTATGCCTGCACTTGGTGCATGGTAGCTTGGCTATGCAGGGTTCCCAGGTACCGGTATATTTGGGATGTCTGGTTTTTGCCCGCACTTTTCTACTTGCTCTGGTGCAGTTATGGGAGTAGGGAGGGTTGTGCTAGCGGAGCAGAAATATTCCACAAATTGCGTCCTAAGAGTATCAAGTTAATGCAGGGGTGGAAGAACTGGATGAAGCCAGTAGGCCATCCTTATCTTCTTTGCTCCATCCCCACAGGCCAAATTTGACTGGTTAGTGGGACTGCTGACCTGCCAGTTACCTGGCATTATAAGGACATTAGGTGACACATTTTTGCCTGTGCTTTGCAAGTCTTGACAATGAGCTACATATTTCCCTGTGGATGTTGAGGCCAGAATGGCTCAGAGGCCAAATGGGGAGGCCTTGTGGAGCTTATTAGGGTTACCGAAACAGTAATTTTTTAAAAAAATATACTGCATGTAGAAGGCACATACATTCAAAGTATGTTTTCTATCTTTGTGACTAGTCCTTAGTAGTTTTGTAATCAGGTTTTTGCATAGATATATAGTATACAAGTCTCTTAAAGTTCAAATGAAATAACAGACCTTTAGAAGACATCTGAAGGCAGCCCTGTTTAGGGAGCCTTTTAATGTTTAATAGATTATTGCATTTTAATGTTCTGTTGGAAGCCGCCCAGAGTGGCTGGGGAAACCCAGCCAGATGGGCGGCGGTATAAATTATTACTATTATTATTATTATTATTATTATTATTATTATTATGTCTTGAAAACTTCAAGTGTAGTCTAGTGTGAAATTCTGAAAAATAAAAATGAAGATGGGAAGGAGTCTTGACAGTCAAAACAGAAATATCTTATTAAGAGGTCCCTTTAAAATTGATTTTGGTTTATAAGCCAAAGTTACCAGAATTAAGTGTTTTGATAGAATAACTGATTTGCATTCCTGTACTGTATGTATAATTTCAAATGTGAGCATGAAAAACCCTCAGTCTGAAGTTAAAAATAAAGGGCTACAGTATATCTAGCATTTGTCATACTCCATGTAGACTCATTGAAATTAATGCCATGACTAACTTGGCTACAATATAAGTCACACTTAGAGTATGAAATTGCTGAACTTGGTTCATGTTGGCTGACTTTTTTCAGTGTGTCTGCTCTGATCATTGGGTGGTATCTGACTATGCAACAAATCCTAGGTTGAATCCAGACTTAGTTGTGCTCAGAATAGACCCATTGAGATCACTTGGGACTTGAGAGTTATTACTAATTTAAATCCCATTGACTTTGGTGAGTTTCCTCTAAGCAAAACAAAGTCTGGATCCCCTATGTGTTTTCTGCAATCAAAACATGGAATAAAGTACTTTAAATGCTTGAGTAATACTACTACTGCTATTGTTGGTCTTGTTAACTGAGTGTGGATAATAACATTTGGTTTCTTTCCCCCTTCTTCACCTCTTTAAGGAGGTTTAAACATATTTATTTTTTAGTCTTCCAAAGCAATTCTCATGGTTCATCTTGTTTTGCTGCTTTTTTGTAATTGGATATGTATATTAGCTAGACCATTCCCAGTAGTGTACTTTTGTGGAGTAGAGTGGCTTTCCCCAGACTCTGTTTAAATGCTTCCCTCCGGACCAACTTTAAAAGTATTCTTGATCTTTTTCAACTTCCCTGCTCTTTATATAGTGTGGTTTGTAGCAAAGCATATTTCTCCTGAAACGTGGATAAAATATATCTAGATGCGGATGGAATAGGCCTGTTTTGGTTCTTAGATTGGCAGGACCATTCTTACCAATTTTGAAAACCCTATGAAATACTCAAAGCAGTTTATTCTGTAGTTACATTGGAATCTTGGTACAGCTTTTTCAGTGCACAGCTTAGCATACAGCTGTTCAGAAAACAAAAACCCAATTTTCAGAAACTTAACAGGGTTTCTACAAAATCTCTCCAGTTCACATTGGGGCAGGTGCTACAATTGTGCATGTTCCAAATGAGATGCTTGCTCCCAACAAGGTCATTAGTGATTCACCTAGCTAAAACACATTTTTAGTGCCAGCATAGCATAACAAAGGCATTCTTCAATGTGTCCAAGAACAAGCTTTCAGGGTCATGCACACTCCATCATCTCTTCTGCTAAACTATGGTTAAGAGATATGAAAGTGTGGCCTTAAAGACAATCCCCCATTAACTAAGGTTCATTTCCAAAATTTTGGTTAAAGGTTCCACTTAAGCAAGCCGGAAATCCTGATTTAAGAAACCTTAAAGTATGGAATCTGCTCAGCCTTAATTGCAATAAATGTTGGTGCCAGCATATCCCTGAACTGTGGTTGAGTAAGAAGGGAAGGTCTAGGGAGCGCGAGTTAATGCTCTCCATCACCTGATCACAGTTAAAAGGAAGTACTTTGTTAAAGGCTAACTTTGAAGTAGACAGTATTGTTGAAGACATTGCAATTAGCAATTGCTCATTTACAAATTAAGCAAGATACCACGTAAAATGAAGAATCCTAATGAAATTTCTCTCTCTCTCTCTCTTTTAAACTGCATCTCACTTTCTACTTATTGCCTTATGTTGTTCAGGCACTGCTGTGATCTCCATCCATTAAGAATCATGTCCCTTTTGAATTTTAAACAACTTGACGGGAGCATGAGAGATACTATTTAGTGTTACAAAATTTAATTTGGAAATGTGAAAAAAACAAACGATTTAAGCCTGTTGAAAGATAAAGCCTTTTCTGTATTTCTGAGGAACAGCAGATTGGACTGTTTTAATAAACACTAGAAATGTAGCAGAAGATGCATGATGGTTATAGATAAATGTTGCATGTGTCAAAAATTGAGACACATACTGGAGAGCATCCAGGCCTGCAAGACTCAACCTCATTAACAAATACATATACTTAGTACTATATTCTAATAGTATATATTTCCTTTAATTTATATACCACTTGATTTTTAAAAAAACTCAAAGCGGTTTGACTATGTATAATGAACTCTTATTCTTGTTCCTTATTGTTGGAACTGTCCTTTAATAACTAATGTGATAGGTTTTTATTCTTCATTACAAAACGATTTAGAAAGTGCATTAGCAGATGGTGTCAGTTAGTAGAAATGGGATAGTAAATACGATCTATTTTTAATTTTCTTCCTGCTTTTGACATTTTGCAGCTGGGTGCCATTCCAAGCAAGGTAAATTGTATTGATTATCTGAAATTTGTTACACATGATGATGGTAGAGATAAAAGCCACACTATCTTCCTAAGTATCTGCTCTTTGCAGTCACTGTGCAAAGACCAATGTCTGTGGAGCAGGAGTTTGCTCCAGCCCCATAACTGCTCTGGTCATCTACTGTGAGAGCAATTACATTCTGTGTAAATACTAATGATCAGTTGATGTGATCTTGTTTTCAGGCAGAGGCAGGCGAGATGAGTAGAAACACTGAACTGAAGAAGCTCCAGATCTTTGGAGCAGGACCAAAGATGATGGGATTGGCTTTGGGAACAAAAGAAAAAGAAGGTAAGCAGCAGCATTGAGCCACTGCAGTTAAAGTGGAGTGAGGCTATCATTTTATTTTATGTATTAAATTTCTATGACCATCCTTCATCTGAGGATCACAGGTATGTTAACTTCTGCAACATAGAGTTCTGAGCCTGGTGGTTCATCATTTAGCTGCTGGTGCAAGGTGGTGACATGAGCATTTCCAAAAATTGTATAGCAGCTGCTTGCCCACTCCATTGAAAAGCTTTGGTAAGTTCCAGATGCAACAGAGTTTTATATATTTGTTAAAACTGGCACTACTAAAGCCAGCATGAAATAAACTACTGTCGTACTTAGCCGAAACCTTGAGGGAACTTGGTGCCTCGCAAATAATCAAACCTGATATAGTTTAAAGATCTCAAGTGTCACTGTGATTCCTAGTTAAGTTTATATTTCTATATGACTTCCGGCTGGCGACGCCATAGCGGGTGGTCGGGGCTGCTTCGGCTGCGAGGCGCCCGATCCATCCCGGGGGTTAGGAGCCGCGCTACCGCAGCGCGCGGCTCCGGTTGGGGTGCGGGAAGAGCGTCCCGCACCCTGGGCTCCCCGGCTGTGCCCGCGGAGGCTCCGAACCCTTCCCCTACCCCCCTGTAAAGGGGGAGTGGGGGTGAAGGGACAACGGAGCCGGGCTTACGGGGATATGCCCCAACCGGGATGCAAATGCGGCGGCAAAGCCCGCGGTGAGCGTCCAAGTTCTACCTGTGAAGAATGGAGCTAAAGGAACCCGGTGGTCGTGAGTAAATAATCTTGGCAGAAATCATGTTTTTGGAACGATCCGGGGGGAAGGAGAAAGGCAGCCTGCCTCCCTCCCTTCGAGCCTAAGAAATTAACCAATTTGAGGGATTGCTGCCACAGAACTGGTTATAAAGTATCTAAAATCGATACATGAGACTGGCAAACTTTTTTCTTGGGAAGCTAACTAGCGGAAAATATCTCTATTTAAAGTTGCGGTGTTTGCGCTCCAGCTTAGGAAAATGGCGACGAACAAAGAGACAGGAGAAGAAATATGATACCCACTTCCTCCTCCTCTGCCAGTATGCTGGGTTTCGTCCTTGAACTGGTATTGAACTCTGGACTAACAGATGAACAAAGGCTCACTGCCTTGAAGGTGGAACTAATTTACAGAAAAGTCAAAGTCTTGTGTGGGGGTCTGAAATGGAACCAACTGCCCACAGAGGAGGCTAACAAAACTTTTGACACTTTGGAAGGAAATCTTGTCAAAGAGCTGAGAGGATGGATGGAAAGATGGGAAGAAATGAATGAGCTACTTCGGAGAAGAAATTCGCTTGTTGGGGGTGGCAGCCCCAAGGCGATGTTAAGATTTGCTATATCCAGTCCCCGAGGTGTGAGCTCGGGGGCCAGGGACAGAGAATTAAGGTATTTACAAGAAGAAAAGGAATGCTACAAAGAACCGGAGAAGCTGAGAGAGGGAGAGTTGGATACCTCGGAGCTCGTGGCAAGGAGAGCTTTGGACTGTGCCTGGATCTGTGGACGTTGGGAGAGGGAAGTTGCATGGAAGTTCAGTGCTGATGCCATCAGGAGAAGAAGAATGGACAGAGGGGGTGTGGGGTGAAGTATTAAGTAAAATCTAAAGCAATCTGTTATGGTATTTTGAAATCGGAGGGTGAACATTGTCAACAATAGTTTGTTTTATTATTTGTTTGAATATGAAAAGAGATATTTCAAGTTTTTATGTTATCAGCAGCAGTTCAAAGGATAGAAGAGATAGATTTGATGAGGATGATTTGTGAGGACTTATAAGGATGTAGTATAAATGAAGTCATTTTAAGTGGTTTAAGTTTATAGATTAAGATGATTAAGACTAAGATGAAGATTAAGATGAATGTTTTACTTTATATATATAATTAAGTTTAATTTTTTTTTTTTTAAATGAAGAGGTTAAAAAGTAGATTATGGATATAAACTCGAAGGTGAAAAGGCAGGGGAAGTCAACTGTCAAGATTGGAAAAAGAAATTTTTTTTTGTAGATGTCTAATTAAGAAGAAAAATCATGGCAATTTTTGTATAAGATGTGTAATTGTATTTGTTTTGTATGTGTATAAATGTAGGTGTGGTTAAGGTTGTATGTTGTTATAAGTAAAAATGTCAATAAATTCTTATAAAAAAAAAAAAAAAGTTTATATTTCTATATATTTCTATTATGGGGGGAAGGATTTCAATGAAGGTGAGACTTCTAGCCTACTAATGTGTGTATTGTGGATATGCTGCTTATGAGCCAGTGAGATGCAGGCCAGATGGATCTTCCACATTTGCATGCCTGAGTAGTGTTCCCCCCTTTTAAAAAAAGGGGTGTTAGGAATATATTTATATGCTTTCATCTGGTAAAATTTGTGATGTGCACATTCCAGTTTTAAATAGGTTGTAACTGGGAACTTTGGAATGAAGGTTGTAAAAGTAAGAGTAGAATGTGTGGTGGAGTTGATAGGACTAGTGGCCTTGAAGAGGTGACCCAGGTCTCAGGAATCATATCAACGTCCTTCTTGTTTCCATTCCTTTGGTACAGATTGCTCACAGGCTTTAAAGTTCTGCTTTACAGCTATCATGATAAATTTTGCTCAGCTTAAACACAAAAGGTTTGGGCTCTTAAGATGCTACCAAGTTACCAAATTCCATAGAGGAAACATTCTGTGGCTAGTTGTGCCATTGCAACCCAGTTAAGTGATGACTCCTATGTTTACTGCTAAGCATGCTTCACTTGCTGCTCCGTTCAGGACACCAGACTGACCCTGTGAAATCTTTGTAGAGAATATAACTAGTACAACATTCTCTCTCCAGATGAAGTACCTCGAAGGCGGAAAGGTACTAGGTCGGAGGCTTTCGGCATGCAGATGAGGCAGCGGAAAGGGGCCCTTTCTGTCAACTTTGTAAGTTTGCTCTTGAGCATCTGATATGTTGCTTCTTGCCTTTCTTGGGGAAATGATGAATGAAGGGACAAGGAAGCAAAACACCTTCATTTTATTAAAATTGCTAGTAGTGCTGTAGTTTGGTTGAGAGCAACTTCTAATCCAGTCCGTAGTTGCAGAAGTCTTAATTCTTCAGGCTACAGTTTGGAACTGTTTGCATTAACCTCATGAGAGAGGTCTACAAGATGAGAAATTTGAAATTTCAAGGCGTTCTCTGTTTGATCACAGTTAACATCTTGGATACTTGTTACCAAATAGTACCTCTACTAGTTTTTGAGGCTATGCAATATTATTCAGTCTCTTCCTGGCTTTATGCATTGTCTTTAAGCAAGACTGCTTGCAGTTGCCTATACAGAGAAAATCTGTGCTAATTGGAGAGCTGCCAGATCATCATTATTGTGTCTATGCATTTCACGGAAGAAGCATGTGTACAATGTGTGTTTAAAAACAAGCTCCCTCCAGATTTTGTTTGGGTTTCAGAGTAACCTTGATGCATTCTGAGTGTTCCAGTAGCAGAATGTGAGAAATTTGGGTCAATTAATGAGTCTTAATTATGTGACATCTCTAACATGTGCTAATTAGTATTAGGGAGATGATATCGCTGAATTTTACATGACTTTACATACTACACAACTGAGGATTATATTTAATGAGAGAATAGATGGTTTTTTTGGGGGGGGATGCAAAAAAGGTGCCTGGCTACAATTAGTGAGGCCAGTAATAATATTGGGTTGCGTATAGTAGTATTAACCACTGAATTTTATTATTGGTAAGTCATACGTTAATTTGCTTTTGTTAACTGTAGTTTGAAAATGCAGCAAAAAATAAGCATAAAGATGAATTCCTCAACCAGAGATCCCCCATGCTGGCCAGTGCCCGGCAAATGCTATTCCAACCCTGTAAAGCGACAGTGGCTTCCTTGGATGATTATTGACATCTTTCCTCTTTCCACTGGAGGCTTATTTAGAATCTCCTTGTGGAGGGCTGCTGCATGCAGCTACATTAGATGTAATAAAGGATTTGGGTAGGTTTGTCTTACACATAGAAGACATGAAACTCAAGATGCTGTTTCCTGTATAGGTTGACCTATACGTCTGTCTGTTCTGTGGCCGGGGCAACAACGAGGACAAATTGTTGCTGTGCGATGGATGTGACGACAGCTACCACACTTTTTGCCTGATACCCCCTTTGCCTGATGTGCCCAAAGGTGACTGGAGATGCCCTAAATGCGTTGCTGAGGTACGTTGTTTTTGGCGTATTTGAAACATTGAGGCCACAAAACACTAGTGGTTTGGCTAAGGTGGCCAGGTAAGAAAAGAGGATAGGACTTCTGTGTCATTTTAGTTGCATAGAAGAGTAAATTTTGGAAATTGTAGCTTGGCATGTGAGCGACACTTGCTGAAATTGCTTCCCTCTTCAACCCAACTATTTGAGATTCAGGAATCCTGTCTTCTTTTTGATCTAGCTACCCAAGGTTTACCCCTTCTGAGGTGTAGAGGAATTTTGTCCAGGAGACAAGGCTTCTTCGTTAACAGTAGGAAAATGCGTCGTAGCTACAGTCAATTTTGGCTTGCTGAGACATGGGCAGCTGTCATATGTGTTCTTTCATGATTCTTCCTATCTGGAAGGCGTTTCTGTGTATGGAATTGATGATATTTGGAGAGGCCCTAAGTCCAGAAAGGACGCGGGTGGCGCTGTGGGTTAAACCACAGAGCCTAGGGCTTGCTGATCAGAAGGTCGGTGGTTTGAATCCCTTCAACGGGTTGAGCTCCCATTGCTTGGTCCCTGCTCCTGCCAACCTAGCAGTTCGAAAGCACGTCAAAGTGCAAGTAGATAAATAGGTACCGCTCCGGCGGGAAGGTAAAACGGTGTTTCTGTGCGCTGCTCTGGTTTGCCAGAAGCGGCTTAGTCATGCTGGCCACATGACCCAGAAGCTGTACGCCAGCTCCCTCGGCCAGTAAAGCGAGATGAGTGCGCAACCCCAGAGTTGTCAGCGACTGGACCTAATGGTCAGGGGTCCCTTTACCTTTACGTCCAGAAAACAGCTGAACAAGCTTCTGTCAGAGTTCTTGTCTGTACAGCTGAGTTAGTCACAGATTACTATGGAAAAGTGGAATCTGCTTTCAAATGACCCTGCTCCAGATGGTTGTCACATTCCAGGTTCACTGATGAGCTGTGTACAGCTTGCTGTGCTATCTTCCTTGTCTTTCTCTCCCCAGCAGCAGTGTATTGCAAAAGGTGCAGATACTCAGTATTTTGGGAAGCAAGCCCCCCTGCCCACTAACGCTGCTGCATGCGCTCATTGGCCTAAATCAACTTACCTGGACAGATAAAAAAAAATGAAAGCTTAATATTTTCTTACATTTGGTTAAAAGAAGGAACTTCATTCCATTTTTGCAGGATACTCTGATTAAACTGCTTTCTGTTATGCCGAATAACACTTTTCCTCTTTTCTAGGAATGTAACAAACCACGTGAGGCCTTTGGATTTGAACAGGCTGTTCGAGAGTACACCCTTCAGAGCTTTGGTGAGATGGCAGATAACTTCAAGTCTGATTACTTCAACATGCCAGTCCACGTAAGTATGTGATATGTGTTGCAGTCAAAGTGTTTTCACTAGTAGTCTGAAAATCTATAGGTAATGCAGATTTGCATACACATCTTTGCTATTTAACTATTTTATAGTTGTTTTTTTAATAAAAAAAATCTTTTTAGATCTTTTTTTGTTGCAGAATTTAGAATTCTGTCCCCTTCTGTAGAGACCTCAGGGATTGGGTTCATGGGACAAAAATGGGGAAATATATCTTTAGAGGCCAGTAGATATCTGCCAGAGAGCCCCTATGGATTCCCTTTTCCTTCTCTGCATCCATGGTAAAAAGTTTGCATTTCAAAATGAAAGGAACATAGATGCAGTTCAGGTGCCAAGCTCTTTAATATCCAGTTGAGCTTTTATTCTGGCAGCACTAGGAGTTGGATTTTGTCTTCAATTTTGTAAAAATGTGTTCAGGTATTTTTTTATAAACATTCCATAGCAAGGTTGTTGTTTACTGACAAGGCCACTGACCCATCTAGGCCAGAGATGACCTTCTATTAACTGGCAGTGGTTCTCTTCAAGTCCCCAGACAGAATTCTTTCCCAGTACTGTTGCTTCTCTAGGTATGTGGGGCTTCCAACATGCAAAACATGTTTAGTAGTACTAAGCTACCATATTTACTAGAATGTAATGCACACTTTTTTTGGCCAAATTACATTGCAAAAATTAGGGTGCACGTTATTTGATGGCGCATTAGATTTGATTGCAAGCTTGAAAAACACCTTTGACAAAGCAAATACTTTTTTTGGTTTCACGTTTTTGCTAATTAAGGTGTGCATTAGATTCAGTGGTGCATTAGATTTGCGTAAATACAGTATGTCCTTTCTTCTATCCCCCGCCATTCTTTGCTATTTTCATGAATTGGCTTTAGTTGCTAGAAAAATGGTAAATCATAAAGGGGATTATGAATCCTAATCATGATTGATCTTTTCTTATGTTGACATCGTCATTTATTTAAATTCAGATCCAACAAGAATGTTACAGAAATTTGGAGTTGGCCACCCATACAAGAATTATCTGTAACACCCACCTATCTTTCTGTTTCCTATGGACCCTTGATCCGTGGTGAAAAAAATAGCAGTAGAACTCTGTTGCTGCAAGAAAACAAGCACAGTGACTGATTCTCTCTGGTTGGTTTCCTCCAGATGTAGAATTCGAGCAGAGTAGCAGCATTTGTTATAATTCACAACCTAGCCTGAGTGCTTGTGTGGGTGCTTTCTCCCTCCCTCCCCCCCTCTAACATGCATACCCTTGCTTCCCTAGTGGGAAGAAGGAGAGCATTCAAGTGTGATTCCTCCCACTTTCACTGCACCTGCGTAAGGCAGGTCTGGGGACACCCTGGCACCCCAGCTGTTGATGGAGTACAATTTCCATTTTCCCTGTGATTTGGCCGTGCTGCTTAGGGCAAATTGAAGTCCAAAAGCTCCTGGAACACTGCACGTTCCTCAGCTCTCGTCTAGAGAGAAAAACGGCTTTAAATGTGGGTTTGGGAAAGCTTTGAACACCAGTGAGGCGGTAAGTGCTGCTCCATGCCATTTACATGTAACTTGCTAGTTTTAAAGCTCTTCCCTCTGTGCTTTCAGATGGTTCCCACTGAGCTGGTGGAGAAGGAGTTCTGGCGACTTGTGAGCAGCATTGAGGAGGATGTAATTGTGGAGTATGGAGCCGACATTTCATCCAAGGACTTTGGAAGTGGTTTCCCTATAAAGGATGGCAGGCGAAAGCTGATGCCGGAAGAGGAGGTGTGGCTAGGATACACAATCTGCATGCACTTTAGAAAGCTGACTCTACATGTTATTAGGATTAATGTATTTGGGGGGTATTTCAGTTTTGAAAGGCAACAGTTTTAACATACAGTTAACATTCTTTCTGATATCTCTTGGCCCCAACTAGCATTGTGGACAGAAAGCTTGGGGCCAGGCCACACTGCTGCAGATTTAGCTTAGCAGGCTGCAGTGGTGCTGAACAGATCTTTGTACCCTCTCATTATTGCCATGCGATCAATGCTGTCCCTGCTCCTTATGGGGGATGGCCCTATGGTGTCACTGAGTGCTGTGGAGTTCTTAGTCCAAATGTGTGTGCGTTGCCCTATGAATGACTTCATCCCTTATGTATGCATGTTGGATACAGTATCACTAGCATGGAGGCACCAGCCAGTACATGTGTGTGCCAGGAGCGCTTCCAGCATCTGATGAATGGTGAGGATGGGTAGGATGTTAGACCATCCACCAAGGGCAGTTTACTTAAAGCCCCCCAACACTTTTATTGTTACTGGTTTAGCAACAAGTTGTAGGGGGATAAATGACACCTTTCACTGAAGCCTCTTGTAGCATTGCCACTAGAAGTGGTAATTGGTGTTGTAAAGAGGCAGAAGGGGAGTGTTTAAACTTTTCCTGCTAGCTGAAACTCCCTTAGCTGTTTTTTAAAAACCTTCCTCTCCAGAGGGGGAGCATCTTACTGCATCCAGTCGCAGTGGGGCTTGCTGTCAGTGCCAATTGAATCCTGCTTGCAAAGGAGCAATTGGCAGCTTACTTGAAGCTCCCAGTTGTTCTTTTGTATCCATGTCCTTGTCTTCCCCACACCTGGTGTCACATATGTCCCCAAATGTGGGACAGGTGGATGTGGTTTGGGGAAATGGTGTCATGGGCCAAATTGTGGCCTGTGCCCATTCCAATTAGGTCCATGGGCTAGAGCTTCCTCACCCCTTCTGTAAGTGACAGTTGGGCTGACCTGTGTAAGGGATGGAGGTCAGGTTTGCCATCAGTACAGCCTCCCCACCCCATCCAGCCTCCCTGCCCCATCCCAGGGTTCAAGCAATGGGTGAAACACCTGCAGAACCTTACTTACTGCCTGAATGTGGCAGAGGATTATAACCAGTCTAGGAGTAGAGTGTAAAGAAGTGGCTCTTGTCCTATGTTAGGGTGTATTTATTGTCTTCTGGCCGCTTCCTTTACAAACTCATCTTTGTTCTTTTGGCAGGAGTATGCCCTTTCTGGTTGGAACCTCAACAACATGCCAGTCCTGGAACAATCTGTTCTTGCTCACATCAATGCTGATATTTCTGGCATGAAGGTGCCCTGGCTTTATGTGGGAATGTGCTTCTCTTCTTTCTGCTGGCATATTGAGGATCACTGGAGTTATTCCATCAATTACCTTCACTGGTATGGACTCCTGCCACATTGGGTGGGTGGGTGTGCATGCCCAGGTAGTGTCACCCTTATTTGCCCAGGGTTAATCTTTTCTCAGGGGAGAAGAGCATTGAATACAATAATTAGTGTCCAGTAAGGGGCAAAGTAAGGGACGTGGGTGGCGCTGTGATCTAAACCACAGAGTCTAGGGCTTGCCGATTGGAAGGTCGGCAGTTTGAATCCCCGTGACGGGGTGAGCTCCTGTTATTCGGTCCCAGCTCCTGCCCACCTAGCAGTTCAAAAGCGCATCAAGTGCAAGTAGATAAATAGGTACCGCTCCGGTGGGAAGGTAAACGCCATTTCTGTGCGCTACTCTGGTTCGCCAGCTTAGTCATGCTGGCCACATGACCCGGAAGCTGTCTGCGGACAAGTGCTGGCTCCCTCAGCCTATAGAGCGAGATGAGTACGCAACCCCAGAGTCGTCTGCAACTGGACCTAACGGTCAGGGGTACCTTTACCTTTTAAGGGGCAAAGACAGTTATTAATGAGAGGAGTTGGTATATGTCTAAGTTGCGAAACACTCCAAATATGTGGGGCGGGCCAGAGTAATGTCTGTGAACCTCTTTAGTCAATTTCTGAACAATCATGTTTCCCTGCAATTGCTCAGCATCCTCCTTGTTTGTGTATTACCTGAAGACCAGGCTTATAAATAAATAGCACATCCTTGACTTGAAGCATCTTGTTTTCCAGTTCAATTTATTCTTGGCAAACATCTACTGCTTCTAGAAGACTGGGCCTATTTGTAGATTGGGGTTGGAAAATATGCCTCATGCTAGAATGTGCTTTCTTTGTGGTAATGGATGATATGTTTTGCTAGGGGAGAGCCAAAGACGTGGTATGGAGTGCCCTCCCATGCAGCAGAACAGCTGGAGGAAGTAATGCGAGAACTTGCTCCGGAACTATTTGAGAATCAACCTGACCTTCTGCACCAGCTAGTAACCATCATGAACCCCAATGTGCTAATGGAGCATGGTGTGCCTGTAAGTTCTGCAGAACCTTTACTAGCCTATAGGTCAGTGTTTTTCAACCACTGTTCCGTGGCACACTAGTGTGCCGCGAGATGTTGCCTGGTGTGCCGTGGGAAAAATGGGAAAGTAATTATAAAATACTTTCTTTGTGTTTATTTGATTCCTATTCAAGAGAATTACTTTATATATAGTCAATATAGGCACAGAGTTAATTTTTTTAACATTTTCTAATGGTGGTGTGCCTCGTGATTTTTTTCATGAAACAAGTGTGCCTTTGCCCAAAAAAGGTTGAAAAACACTGCTATAGGTTACTTGTCTCGTGTCATGCAGAATGACTTGGAACAGCATTTTAAACAGTCTATAGATTCATTTCAGTCCAGCTTCAGGCCTGATTATGGGACTGAGATTGCTTTGGTAGGTCTGAAAAACCTGTGCCAGGAACTGGACTAGGAAGGTTTCCCAGTGGAATCTTAAGTAGCTTTCAATACTTAAAGATTGTGTTCTAAACGCTTTTAACCCTTATCTAGGCAACTAGTGATTTCACTTGTAGATAGTGGAGAGATGCTCCTTTGGTGATATGCCCCAAGAGCCTTGTGTAAAAATATTGAAGTTTAAAAAAACCAGCTTCTTTGCAGCCTGCATCAGTTGGTGGATTCTATAAAGTGGTTGCGAAGGAAAAAGGTGATAGCATAGTTCATGCATGAATTAGTAGCTACTACCAGCCATGTTAATCTCCGTTTCTGAAAGATGAATATGATAATGATGCTTTCTTTCCAAAATCTCTCACTTCTCACTGTCTCTAGGTGTACCGCACCAATCAGTGTGCTGGCGAGTTTGTTGTGACTTTCCCACGTGCCTATCACTCTGGATTTAATCAAGGATACAATTTTGCTGAAGCTGTGAACTTCTGCACTGCTGACTGGGTCTGTATACATCTGGCATAACCTAGCTTTTCTCTTATCTGGGCACTGTCTGGTGCTATTATATTAAAAGGCACTCAAGTAGTACCCATCTGAAAAGGGTTAGTGTTTTGGTTACAGCTCAAGGTGCAGTTTTCTCTACATTGGGCGAAATACAGTTATGGCTATTTAGCTTTTTGCTGATAAGGTTTGGCAGCTCTCCAATTTGCTTCTTGCCATTAGTATGGAACAAGCAACTTACTATAATAACCCTATGGTGGTTTGGTATCCAAATACTAATATGCTGTTAACATTAGACAGGCATGTATTCAGACACCTCTTTAAAACTTTATTAAGCCAGCATATCTAGATACATTGCTTAAGGTTTGCTTTTAAATTTTCTCATATTGTCTATGTATTTTTTGTGATTGAGCAAAAAGCACACTATTGTTACCTCTGTGTCCACTCGTATAAGCCCCTTGAATAATTTATGCATATCACTGTATTACACCATGCTATGATGATAAGTTACATAAGGCTGAATAGTCAAAATACCTTGCATCAAACCAATTTTAAGCACAACACTCGTTGCAGTCCAAAGCCTGGGTATTTTATCTAGCTTAGATGCAAGCTGAAACCCTGCAGAATTTCCAGAGGTTGTGACATGCTCTGTGTAGTTGTCTTGACTTTTTGGAAATTAAATCTCAAATATTGGGGAAATTGAAACTTCTTCAGTACTGACTTACAAAGTCAAACCTTTATTCACCACACTGAAGAATATGAAATGGATATACAATATATTTTGGAAAGTTCTTTTGTCTGTTTGCTATGCATTTGGACACCTTCTTTTTAAATAGAACCAGAGTTTGAAAATTAAAATTGGTATAATGCAATGTTGCAATATAATGCAAAGTTGATCATTCTGAAAAAACCTTTGTATTTCCTACTTTTTTCATATTCAAGTGAGGCAAAATTTCCTTTGGACACCTGATCTTTAAGGTTGCCTCACTAGTTTTTTTTGCTGAAATAATTAGTGTTGGCAGGAGACTAGGTGATATACTTCAAGTCTTGCAGTGCAAGTCTATATCTTACTCTGTCACAATGTTGACATCATTTTCCTCTGTTAAAATGTGTTGGCTCTTGCAGCTTCTTTGGTTTCTCAGATACTGTATTATGAGAAGATGGTATCCCCTTGAGAGACTTAACTTTCAAGTCTCACTCTTGTTTTTTGCTTCCCATCCCCATTGCTGTTTATCTTTTTTTGTTCCCAGCTAATGATGTGGTTGGCTTGGAGTTTCTTGGGGAGAGGCTGATTTCAGACAGGCTATTTGAGACTCCTTTGGCTTCATGTGAAATGAAGCCCTTGGGTTCCAGACCTCACAGAAGCAATTCCCTCATATTCCCCAAGTTGACTCCAAAGAGCTTGACTTACTGAGGCCCCTGGAGACCCTACTCCTGGATAGTGTGACAAACTTAATGCTCATAATAATTGCCTATATCATTTAATGAGACTATTTTAACGTGTTTTTCTCATGAACTCCAGTGCGGAAGGCCAAGATGAGCTGGGGGTAGTTCTAAACCAGATATATCGCTTTTTGCATTTCTAGCTTCCAGTAGGTCGGCAGTGTGTCAGCCATTATCGGCGACTGAGGCGTCACTGTGTGTTCTCTCATGAGGAGCTAATTTTCAAGATGGCTGCAGACCCAGAGTGCTTGGATGTGGGGCTGGCTGCCATGGTCTGCAAAGAAATGACTCTCATGACAGAAGATGAGGCACGTTTAAGGGAGGCTGTCATACAGATGGTGAGTTCAGGGAAGCTCTGCTTTCATGCCCTTTTGGACTGAACAAAGAGATTGTGTGAGGCCTTGGAAACAAAAGGTCTTCCCCTGACCAGTATCTTTGTTAGATGTCACTTTTTCTTTGCATTAGGGAGTTCTGATGTCAGAGGAGGAAGTGTTTGAGCTGGTTCCAGATGATGAGCGTCAGTGTGCAGCTTGTAGGACCACCTGTTTCCTGTCTGCTCTTACGTGTTCCTGTAACCCTGAACGACTTGTATGCTTATATCATCCAAATGATTTGTGTTCATGCTCTATGCAGAAGAAATGTTTAAGGTACCATATTCCCAGTCCATCCTACTTCCTTCTGTATACTGCCTTACTTTCTGCCTTTAAACTAGGATAAATGTGTACAGTAATCATGTTCCCTCTTCATCAAAGATCCAGTACATAGTAGTCTGACAAATACATAATGTTATTATCATCTTCCCCATTTTTTTGCATCTACACACTTGAAAGTTGCAGTAGATTTCAAAGTTCTTCCTCCTTGTTTATCTTCAGATACCGGTATCCACTAGAGGACTTCCCTTCCTTGCTGTATGGAGTGAAAGTCAGAGCACAGTCCTATGATACATGGGTCAGCAGGGTCACAGATGCGCTGTCTGCCAACCTCAACCACAAGAAAGGTTAGATGCAGTTTTGTTTACTATTGAAATCTGTTAAGGAAGATTTTCAGTTGGTTGGAAACACAAATGGGAGATGGACTTGAGCAAAACCAAATCCTAAAACAATACAAAGTTCAGGGAAAGCTATACAAAATACTTCACTAAGACATGTAAACATGTATTTAAAACCAAAAATACTAAAATGTTCCACAGAGCCAACGTGGCATAGCAATTAAGCGTGTTGGACTAGGATCGGTTTGAAATCCCCACTCAGCCATGAAGCTCACTGGACCAGCCACACACACTCAGCCAAATCTTCCTGATTTGTGGGGAAGATACAAAATGGGGGCAAGTGAAGAACCATGTACACTAAAACATGCTTTGGAAGTGTCCCTGAGCTCAGAGGAACAGCTTGTAATGTGACACAAAGAAGGGCTACAGGGTCAGAAAAGCTGTGCTGGTATGTCTATGTCCTGCAGAGAGGGAATAGTTTTCTTGCCTTCAAAATAAGATTGAGACAGTATGCATTTGACCTGAGCAAGCTAACATGACCCAAGCAAGCTTATATGACATTCCAGCTGGGAATGTCACTTTTTGTGTCGTTTAAAATACTTGTTCCCTTTAGTATTGCATGGCATGACTTCCCATTTCATTAAATATATATTTGGACCAGTTGCCCAGAAGCAGCCAATCAGCTGCTGCTCATTTATCAAGCAGCAAATGCTTTCAACATTAGATCATGCGGGACATACATTTGCATTAAGGGATGGCTAATTCAGAATTAAATTTGTAGTTTGACTCTTAAAAACAGCAGATGGCTATCACCCTGGAAACTTCTTCTGTTCTTGAAGAGGTTTAATACTTAACATTGATTCCATGTAGCAAGGTGATGGGTGTGTTACACGATGTGTGCAGGGTATCTGATATCAAGCTAGTGTGCTTATCCTTGTGAGACGTTCTTCTGTTTAAAGTGCCAATATGGCAAGATAAAGGTAAAGGGACCCCTGACCATTAGGTCCAGTCGTGTCCGACTCTGGGGTTGCGGCGCTCATCTTGCGTTACAGGCCGAGGGAGCCGGCGTACAGTTTGTGGTTCATGTGGCCAGCAGCGCACGGAAACTCCGTTTACCTTCCTGCCGGAGCGGTACCTATTTATCTACTTGCACTTTGACATGCTTTCGAACTGCTAGGTGGGCATATGGCAAGATAGTCAAGTTTAATTGGTTAGGGGAAGTATTTGATTGCCAGCCTGCCTTTCACACCTTTTTTTTTTTTTTTTGCAGAAATGAGGCTAAAATATTGCCTCATTTCTTCTCATAAAATGAGGAGCAAATACTTTCTTGATGTAGGAAATAGCTCATAACGAATGGATAGCTATGCATATTATAACATGAATGTGCTCAGTCTACTGCTCCTGGGGACTTCGTGGTTGGGTGTGGGGAGTAGTTTGCTGTGCTTGTGTATATGTGCAAATGGCCTCTTAGCTAATTTCTTGCAGATGTGATTGAGCTGAGAGTGATGTTGGAGGATGCTGAAGACAGGAAATACCCAGAGAATGACCTCTTCCGCAAGCTAAGAGATGCTGTGAAAGAGGCGGAGACTTGTGCTTCAGTGGCCCAACTGCTTCTGAGCAAAAAACAAAAGCACAGGTATGACCAGGAAGGGTGGAGGTAGATTTTTGGTGTAACTGTATAAATCAGCAACCCAAAAACACTTATTCTACTATCAGAAAAAATTGTGCATGCTTTGCCAGAATTGACACTTTTCAAATGGAGTATATATTAGTTTGGTGGTTGGTTGGGGGGATGTGCCACAGACAGTTTGGTTGTGAAGGGGGGAGAAATTTGAAAGTGTTTAGAGAAGTCAAATCAGAAGGATTCTACCCCCTAGAGAATGCATGTAGAAAACTTTTGCAATGGCGAGAGAGTTAGGGAACTGGTGAAACATTTTAAATTGGAAATCATGTGTTCAAAAATGACCAAACTGGTGTTGATCATATTTTGCTCACGTTGAAGGAATTTTGCTGCTTCTGGGTGAAACTAGAAAGACCTAATTAATATTTACATGGGTATCCTGAAGGACTCTTTTTCTCCTCCATGTGAACCTGCATGTGAGGTTCGGGTGGTGGTTTCTCATGAGTAACGAGGCAGGACTCTGTTCCTTCTATTTACAAGGTTTAATAGTGCAAGTATGTACAGTGTAGAGCTCCAAAATCCATGTCCTGCTCAGTCACTCCCAGATTCTGGAAGTGGCACTTTTCGGGAGTGCCCCCAGCAAAAGAACTTCGGCACCCCAAACCTCCTCCTCCCCTCTTTGCGTTTCACCCCTCTATGCAACTGGGGCGACGGAAGGGTCGTGCTTTTCTCTCTGCCAGCCTGGCTAGGTGAGTGTTGGGGCTCTGCAGCATACTCAAGCCCCCTCCTCATCTGACTAGCTTCCTGTCTCTCCTCCCTGCTAAAGGACGTCCAACTGGAGGTGTTGCTGCTGTCCCCGTGGCGCTGGGGCTCTCTGTATTTCCACAGCCCCTGCACCACCCCACTGGGAACTGACGGTTCCCTGACATTGCATGTTAATAAAAATCACTGATGGAGGCCCTGTTCTGGTTACTTCACGTTCAAAAGTTAGGTTGATGGTTAATGGTGACAGCATTGAGCAATGTTGTCCCCAAATATTTATGCTTGTTGTGAGGTGAAAATTGGTGGAGATTTTGGCAAGCTTTAACTCTGTATTTTTACATGAAAATCTACACTACTATTAATTTTGATAAAATATTGGGCTATACAGCTTTTAAATTATTACGTAGTAAATACTGTATCTGAACTCTATTTTTCAGAGTGTGTGATGGTAAGGCCTCAAACTCCCCTGCAGCCTCTATTTTGTGAAACAGATATGTTTACGTAACCAGAGGAAATTTACTATGTGTTGTTGTTGTTAATTTATTAATCACATTTGCCTTTGTCTCAATGGTCTCAAGGCAATGTGCAATAAAAGAGTAAAAAACTGTTAAACACAAAAACACCCAATACATTTAAAACAAAACTAAAATGATTCAAAACAGACGCTCATGGCAATGACTTATTTATTCAGCTGGGAAAGCCTGTTTCCAAAAGAAGTTGCCAAAAAGTGCAGATAGTGACATCTGTTGCATCTTGACAGGAATGCTGTCATACTAAAAGCCCTGCTCCAAATTACTGTGGAGCGGGCTTCTGAGATGTTTGGAATTTGCAGGAGAAACTTCACCAGAGAACAACTGGTCCTGGTCTGTCAGCAAACTTTTTCAGCAGGGGGCCGGTCCACTGTCCCTCAGACCTTGTGGGGGGCCGGACTATATTTTGAAGAAAAAAATGAACGAATTCCTATGCCCCACAAATAACCCAGAGATGCATTTTAAATAAAAGCACACATTCTATTCATGTAAAAACACCAGGCAGGCCCCACAAATAACCCAGAGATGCATTTTAAATAAAAAGACACATTCTACTCATGTAAAAACATGCTGATTCCCGGACCGCCCACGGGCTGGATTTAGAAGGCAATTGGGCCGCATCCGGCCCCTGGACCTTAGTTTGCCTACCCATGGTATAGGGCTTTACATGTTAGTACCGACACCTTGAACTTGGCCCGTTTGTTAACTCTGTTGCCCTCCAGGAACTGTGTATGTGATTTGCAAGGTTCTTTTCTTTCCCCATAGTAGACTGACCCCAGAGAGTGGAAGGACACGGACCAAGCTGACTGTGGAAGAACTGAAAGCTTTTGTGCAGCAGCTGTTTAGCCTTCCCTGTGTCATCAGTCAGGCCCGGCAAGTAAAGGTGGGTTTCTGGAGAAGGGGGTACTTGGATTGAGTTTTGGTTCTCTTTAGAATGGAGGTGGCTACCTGATTTTGACTGAAGGGTATTCATCCCGCACATGCAGACATGCACAGGCCTGCAGCCCCTGCTCCTCAGCTGATCTTTGCAGTTCTGCTGTGTCTGTGTGTGGCTGGGAGTAGGGGGGTGTTATCAACAGATTTTTGATCTTATGAGGTGGTGATTTCGATTGCCATCAAGGCACTGAACTGTAATAATCTTAGCACTTTCTACTTTTTTTTTTTTACCTCTTGCCACTAAAATCAGTGGGGTTTGGGGGGGAAGGGAGCTGGATCAGGCTCTTGATCTGCAAGTCAGCTGCCTCTGATTTAGAGCTTCCATTTCCTGTTTGAAATGAAAGTTCTGCAAGATAATCAATAAATGAACATATCTAAGTTTGAAAATTGTGCAACCTGGGGGCTGTGTTTAATGCACTATTCCATTTAGTTCTGTGATCTTTAAATCTTCCTAACATTAAACAAAAAATAATTTGCATTTTGTGTACCCTAAATATAGCCAAAGTGACACAAAGGCAGATTGTTTTCCTGGCAGTGCTTGCTCTTCTCATGGTTTGAGAAGCAAATTGTTCAAAGGGGGAAATGCAGTGAGCTGGACACTTTAGCATCCCAGGAAAGCAAAACATGGACAGTAATGGGACTGAACTTGATTGTTTCCAGTAGTCATAGTCAAGAAGAGTGTTTTGCGGGGAGGGGTTTCAGGTTGAACACAACAGGTAGAAGCAAGTGTGTTAGCACTGCTTGCCATTCCAGTCAAAGCACTTAGAATAGCCTACCTTGTCAGTTCTTCTGGGCAGCATTTCTTGCAATAAACTGTTCATTGTAGCTTTATTTTGCCTGACACCAGGTGGCATTGCTTGGAACCTCAATAGCTTTGAAGGTTCTGCTCATCCCAAACATACCAGTACCTAGTTAGGCAGTCTGCAACCTCTCTGGCAGCTGCCATCACTGTAGTGAATGAGCAGCTTGTTGTCACTCCCTTAGAACCTGCTGGATGACGTTGAAGAGTTTCATGAACGTGCTCAAGAGGCCATGATGGATGAGGTCCCTGACTCATCTAAGCTGCAGATGCTTATAGACATGGGCACTGGCCTCTATGTGGAACTTCCTGAATTGCCTCGCCTGAAGCAAGAGCTGCAGCAGGCACGCTGGCTGGATGAGGTGCGGGTGACCCTTTCAGATCCTCAGAGAGTCACCTTGGATGTGATGAAGAAACTGATTGACTCAGGGGTGGGGCTGGCCCCACACCATGCGGTAGAGAAGGCCATGGCTGAATTGCAGGAGCTGCTCACAGTTTCCGAGAGGTGGGAAGAGAAAGCTAAAGTCTGCCTGCAAGCAAGGCGAGTATTATTACTTTTGGTCATTCTGCTTTCTGTTTACAGGACCTCGGAATTGTGGTGTCATTTAAGCCACAATGAGTTCGTAGTCGAGTCTTGGCCTCCCAACACCTGAACTGACTCCTTTAATAAGTTTATGGAGCGAGCAGTGCCTGCCTTGTGGCCAAAAAATGAAACCAAAGCATTCACATTCTAAATTTGTCCGTCAGAGATAAGTTTGGGAGCGTCTCGCTAAAACTGCACTTTGAATCCTGTTGATGATACTCAGTTTTCATCATCAGCCTTAAAAATGGAATAAATAACGCTGAAAAATGAGAGAAGGGATTAGTTTTGGGTAATGGGTGTTCAGGCAATGACTATGTGATAAGAAAGCAAGACCATAGGCTAATCAGGTTGTGCCCCCCTGCACCCCCAGGCCTCGGCAAAGCATACCAGCTCTGGAGAGCATTGTCAATGAAGCAAAGAACATCCCTGCTTACTTGCCCAATGTGCTGGCACTAAGAGAAGCCCTGCAGCGAGCGCGAGACTGGACATCCAAAGTGGAGGCTATTCAGGTATGGTTCACAGCAAGCAGTGCAGCTGGCATTTATATCCTTAAATCCTTTCCAACAGGCATTTGCTTCCTTGCCTGAAAAGAAAGCGTCATTTTTTTCATTTTGAAATCTGATATTCATTGATTGTCCCATTCATTTCCATGCTTTTTAATCCGGATGCTTCCTGGCAATGTGTTGCAGTGTCTTCTTAATATTTACTTACCGTATTTATGTCCTGCCTTTCCATTTCAATAGAGATGCTGAAGGCAGCAAGCAATACACAGCAAAAATAGAATAAAACTGTAAAAATTCCTTTAAGCGAAGAATAGTAGGGATTCTGTTCCCTGGCTGTGATTGTGTTTAGTGAATAAAAGCTGGCATTTTTAGTTCTCTGAACTGGCTTCAGAATGTAAGCGTGGATAGTCACTGCTGGTGAAAACTGCTCAGTTGGAGCAACTTGAATACTGAAGCCTTCTCCAATTAAATGAGCTGTATTTGTACTGATAAATATGTGGCATCATCCACCCTGCCCCTTATATCTCAGACTTAGCCTTATAGCTGCGTTTCCTTGAACAAAAATTGAACAGGTCCCTTTATAGAAGTTTTCAATTTTATATTTATGCACCCATACAAGCTCACTCGTTCCTCACAAGCAGAGTGAAGTCATTTGTTACATACAGATAGGTGTTCTGGAATTATGTACTTACAAATTATAAAATTTGCTTTTGGAGTAAATTATGGAAACTAATGAAATGTGTAGGAAATTATTAAATGTGTCTGTTTTATGGGTGAGAGCTGGTAGAGTAATAGGCTGCTTGGGACCACTTCCTTCCATATGAACCTGCCAGTACACTAAGGCCCTCTTCCAAATGCTTCTGCCCTCTGAGGTCTGGCAGGAAACAGCCTTTTCAATTTTGGCACCCCAGTCTTGGGACACTCATCCCAAGGAAGATTGCCTAGTGCCTTCTCATTACTTTATGGGTAGGGACCATAGTGGGACGCGGGTGGCGCTGTGGGTTAAATCACAGAGCCTAGGGCTTGCTGATCAGAAGGTCGGTGGTTCGAATCCCCACAACGGGGTGAGCTCCCGTTGCTCGGTCCCTGCTCCTGCCAACCTAGCAGTTCGAAAGCACGTCAGAGTGCAAGTAGATAAATAGTTACCGCTTCGGTGGGAAGGTAAACGGCGTTTCCGTGCGCTGCTCTGGTTCGCCAGAAGCGGCTTAGTCATGCTGGCCACATGATCTGGAAGTTGTACACTGGCTCCCTCGGCCTATAGAGCGAGATGAGCGCCGCAACCCCAGAGTTGTCCGCGACTGGACCTAATGGTCAGGGGTCACTTTACCTTTACCTTTACCATAGTGTAGCAACACAGCACCTGTGTTGGATGGAGAAATTCCCGGGTTCAATCCCTGGCCTCTCCATTTAAAAAAACCAGGTGGCAAGTAATGGGACAGACCACTACAAGAGACTCTGAAACCACTGCCATGCTGGTCAGTATTGCCAGGTTAGGTGGGTAAATATTTCTCCTAAAAGGCAGCGTCCAATGTATTTTTGGCAGCAGACATGGACCCTTTTATTTTCTCAGGGCTGTTAGTGTGAATTGCTTTTATTTTACTGTTGTAATTTTATTCTCTTATTGTTTTATGCTGTGTTAATGCTCATATGTGATTTTATTGCACTTATCCATTTTATCCTAATATAATTGAACAGTGTTGAAATCCACCTGTGGCTGCATAGGTTGGCATAAGTTCAGTTTACTGTGGTGGGAATGTTTAGCTGAGAATTATTCTTTACCCCCTAGAATGGGAGCAACTATGCATATTTAGAACAGCTAGAGAATCTGTCTGCAAAAGGCCGCCTGATACCCGTCCGCCTTGAGGCATTGCCGCAAGTCGACTCACAGGTAGCAGCAGCCCGTGCCTGGAGGGAGCGAACAGGCAGAACATTCCTGAAGAAGAACTCGAGCTACACACTCTTACAGGTACGTTGTGGGCATTTCTGTATTGGGGCCTGTAGCAATGGCCTTAGAATTGCCTTCAAATGGTTAAAGATTACCAGATTTTTTTCAATGAATCTGGGGACACTTTTCAACTTCAATGGATTTTGTATGGGGACTGATTTGTAAATCTGGGGACTGTCCCCGGGAAATGTGGACGGCTGGTAACCTTAGACTAGTGACCATCTCTGTCTGATGCTTGGCGCTGGTACAGCCATAACACTTCCCAGTGTCTTAATGCATAACCGATTGAGAAGCATTAAATCTGCACATGACTGAGGTGAAAATACATGAATTTCAGTAACATGTTAAGGGGTTCTCTTTAGGAAAATGGGTCTGCTTTGCCTGAAATTGATTGCCCACCCCCACCCCAAAAAGTTTCAGTTTGCTAATTAAGTACTGTTTACCGGAATCATTTTAATTTGTCCCAATGGTGAATTCTGACTTAAATCTGGTTTCGAATGAAATTTGTCTGAAATGTTTCTGTGAAGCATTCAGTCTGAGTGATCTTATAACTGGTCCGCTTTTTGGTTGCAGGTTCTGAGCCCTCGAACTGACATTGGTGTTTATGGAAGCAGTAAGAACAGGCGAAAAAGAGTCAAGGAGCTGATAGAGAAGGAGAAAGAGAAGGAGCTTGACCTGGAGTCCTTGAGTGAGCTAGAAGATGGACTGGAAGAGACCAGAGACACTGCAACTGTGGTAAGGAACTATAACAGCACTGCACTGGGTTTGATTTCTATAGGGGGCCTTTACATACTAACTTCATGGAACAATAAATGCTGAAGAAGTGTGCATGCACATGGAAGCTCATACCAATAACAAACTTAGTTGGTCTCTAAGGTGCTACTGGAAGGAATTTTTTAAAAATTTTTCTGACTACGGCAGACCAACATGGCTACCTTCTTGTAAATAAATGCTTGTGAGTGTTGTTACCTGTGGCAGGTATTCTAGCCAATTTTGGATCACTCCTTTTGTTTCCAGGCTCAGGACAAAGTGTCGATGCTAAAGTTTAGAGCCTTAAATGGCTTGGGACTCTAGGTATTTTAATGCCTATCTTCATCTGTGTGATCATGACCTGAGGCCCAGCTCTTCCAGGGCCAGGGCATTCTCTGGTCACCCCATGGAATGCCTTACCAACTAGGGTGCAACATGCCTCATTGCTGTATAGTTTTAGGTGCCGGGTAAAGAGGTAGTTGTTTGTAATTTTTTGAAATTAAAACAGAATAGCTATGCTGCATATGGTTCTTGTTTGCTCAGTGGAAGTCTCTTCAGTGTTGAGATGGAAAGCTTTCAATCATAATTTTAAAAGTTATGTTAAAAATGAAAAGCATTTTGGAAGAATGATAAAATGTACAGTATTACCCCGGGTTACGCACACCCCATGTTGCGGACATTTGAGTTGCGAACGTCCGTAACCCGGAAGTGCTTCCAGAGCGCGTGCGACCCCCGGATGCACAGAAGCGTTCTGCGCACTTCGCGCATGCGCAGAAGCGCTCAAATCGTGCCACTTTTGGGTTTTTTTGTCCCCCCCCCATGCGTTCGTGATACACACACCCACGTTACGTACTGCAACCCGGAACGGACCGCGTGTGTAACCCGGGGTATCACTGTACTTGCATGTAAAGATAATGATATAATTATGCTGTAAACTCTCAATACGTGGAGGGATGTGAACTGCTTTTGAATACTTGATTAATCTAAATGTAAGTTCATAGGAAATTCCGTGGAAATTAAGATGAAGGTTCTTCTGCACATTTAAAAATGATATATTTCTATAGTGCTTCACATGAGTTGTTGAGTTCAGTAATACTCTGCCAGAGATGGAGAGAAAAGTTTGCTTAAGGCCAGCTAGTTAGTTCATGGCAGAGGTGAAATTCAAGCAAGGGACCTTCTGATTCATAGTTTGGTGCTGTGGCCTCTTTGCCTCCCCAGCTCCCCACTTAAAGGAAGAAGGAAAAGGGGGTATAGCAGCTGAGCTGAGTGAAGGGTTTTCATCTGTTCTTCTCCCTGTCAAATAGGTGGCCGTCTTCAAGGACCGTGAGCAGAAGGAGATTGAAGCCATGCATGCCCTCAGGGAAGCCAACCTGGCAAAGATGATGATGGTGGACCGCATTGAGGAGATCAAGTTCTGCATCTGTCGCAAAACAGCCAGTGGGTTCATGCTCCAGTGCGAACTCTGCAAAGACTGGTTTCACAGCACCTGTGTCCCCCTCCCCAAAACCAGCTCCCAAAAGAAAGGGTCCAGCTGGCCTGCCAAAGAAGTCAAGTTCCTATGCCCACTCTGCATGCGTTCGCGAAGACCCCGCCTTGAGACCATCTTATCTCTGCTTGTGTCCTTGCAAAAGCTGCCGGTCAGACTGCCGGAGGGGGAGGCACTCCAGTGCTTGACAGAGCGGGCTATGAGCTGGCAGGACCGAGCGCGGCAAGCTCTGGCTACAGATGAACTGTCCTCTGCATTGGCCAAGCTCTCTGTGTTGAGCCAACGTATGGTGGAACAGGCTGCCCGGGAGAAAACAGAGAAAATAATCAGCGCAGAGCTACAGAAGGCTGCAGCGAACCCTGACCTACAGGTAGGGGTGAGGCGAAGCCTAAGCAATACATAGCATGTAGTTTGTTTCTCTGGTGTATGTAGTGCTTATTTCTGGGAACACTTGAAAAGTTGTTGCATATTAAGAACTGTCGCTTAGTTTGATCTGAATGCAGTCCATCTCCTGCGACCCAAAGCTTCTGGTGATTTAAAAAACCCCAAAAAACCGTAGGTGTCTTGTAAGGCTTACAAGCGAAGGTTACAATGATATACACAATAAGGACCTCCACAAAAATAACACAAAAACAATAAGGCACAGAACTTTATTTAAAAATGTATATTCAGTTTTCATAGATGCAGTGCACCATTCAGACAATGGCCAGTTACTCTGGAATTCCAGTTGCTCACATTTTCTTTTGCATTACAAATATAAAGTCACAAGGCTTACAACAGGGGTCAGCAACCTTTTTCAGCCGTGGGCCAGTCCACCGTCCCTCAGACCATGTGGTGGGCTGGATTATATTTTGGAAAAAAATAATAATGAATGAATTCCTATGCCCCACAAATAACCCAGAGATGCATTTTAAATAAAAGGACACATTCTACTTATGTAAAAACACGCTGATTCCTGGGCCATCCGCGGGCCGGATTGAGAAGGCGTTGCCTACCCACGGATTAGATGATCCTGAGGCCTTAGGTTGCCTACCCCTGGTTTACAAAATAAGGTGATAAGGTTCAGTCTGAATAGGAGTGGGTTCACAGTTTAATAAACTCAAGTTTGTTACAAATGTAGGTAAGTGGCCAAATCACATCTGTTTTCTTTAAGCACATAAAGTATATTCATTGACCAGCAGGGGGTTTATAGGCTGCAAAGCCAGAGATTGTCAGATGTGACAATCAGGACAGGTGAATGTAGGTGTACTTCCCATATTGTTTTACTGATGGGATTATAGCTTTACTTTGAAGAGTTACTAATCACATTTTGGTACCCTGCTTCCTGTTTGCTTCACTCCTTTTTTGTTTTGGCTTTCTCTGCCAAAATACAGTATACTGTATTTTATTTAGATGTGAAGATTACACTTCCGGATCTGAATTGTATCCATAGAGCAAAGCAAAGGAGACCTCCTGTTGAATTCTTCTAAATTAACTTAGTTTTTACCTCCTAATACTTTTTCACCCCTTAGGGTCACTTGACTAGTTTTCAGCAATCTGGCTTTAACCGGGCAATGAGTAGTGTGTCGTCATCTCCGCGACAGACTATAGACTATGATGATGAGGAGACGGATTCAGATGAAGATATCAGGGAAGCATTTGGCTATGACATAAAGGTCAGTACCGCAGTAAAAATCTTTGAGCACCGTGTCATTAATGTCAGTTTTATTTCTTCAATGAAACTTCAGCCAATTTACTGTAGCTTACAGTCACAGCTGTAAAAGTTGCTTGACACATCAAGGTGATCCAAGATGTGTCGTGAAGCTTATAATGGATTTTAATCTTACTGCAGAGTTTGCATTTGAATTAACTGACTGGAAATGAGCAGAAATGCACTGTCCGTCCCCATAAATCTGGAGAGAAGTATTGGCCCTCTAGTCTATCTGCTGCAGTGATTAAAAAGTAAACCATAACCCATGTTCCTATAACACACTAGCTTAACATATGTTGGCACAAAAATAGATAACCCTATGCTTATGCCCACTTACATTCTGCTCGTAGGACAATGCCAGTGTAAAATCCTCTAGCAGTCTGGAGCCCAACCTGTTTTGTGATGAAGAAATTCCCATTAAATCTGAAGAAGTTGTAACGCACATGTGGACAGCCCCCTCTTTCTGTGCTGAACATGCATATTCATCAGCTTCCAAAAGCTGCTCTCAAGGTAACATTTCCTATATAGGGGCATCTAAGGGATTGTCTGACCTCACAGTAACATGTAACTCTTGAGTGCCTTGTGGCTCTTGAGTAATTAACTATAATTCTAGCTTTCACTGCTGTGTTTGATCATTCAAGTGACTTTGCAGTCTGCCATAATTAAGGGAAATAATTGCCATTCGCTACTAAGAAATACAGTATTTGAAATGTTTATTTGAAGTCTTGTCTGTTCTAGTCCTTTTTATGTTAATGAAAAATTAAACCATTCTCTTTTGACTTTGTCCGGTGTGATTTTCGGCTTCTCTCTAAAAGGCTCCAACACCCCAAGGAAGCAGCCTCGCAAAAGCCCCCTGGTACCTCGCAGTTTAGAACCTCCTGTGCTTGAGCTGTCTCCTGGAGCCAAATCACAGCTAGAAGATTTAATGATGATCGGAGATCTCCTAGAGGTTTCTCTGGATGAGACCCAGCACATCTGGCGGATCTTGCAAGCAACACATCCACCATCAGAGGATAGGTTTCTACATATTATGGAGGTGAGGATGGATGTTGCATACTGAGAATCGTTTAGTTCTCTTAACTTACCTTCAAAAGGAAGAGTTTCCATCTCTTTCCTTCCCCCAAGTCCTTTTTCAAGACATGCTTGCTTAATGCTGTGGGGTTCCCCTCTCTTTCCTCCACATCCACTGTGCCTGTGGCTCTGGGTCTAGGAGATGAAACAAAATTGGCTAGAACAACAACTACCTACTCTTCCCGGCCCAGTGAAGCTAGAGGAGGGGTGGGGAAGCTTCTCTATGTTGAGGGTTGCATTCATCTCTTTCCCTACCCCATCAAAAATCTCCTCCTTACTAGGCAGTTTGGCTCAGGGGAAAACAAACTCAGTCGTGTGTGTGTGTGAGAGAGCTTTTTATTTAAGCCTATCTGTTGTAGAGGGAAGGCAGGCAGGCTGCAGGCTGGATCCAAAGGCACCATGAGCTGCTGGTTTCCGAGCTCTGGTGTAGACAGTATGAGCTAGATGGACCAACTTTTCATTTTCTGTATAAGATTGAGAAAACTTAGAACTGCAGCACCTGCCTTTCTGGATCATGTAGCCTCTCTCTCTGTGTATATGTGTACACATTCTGCTTATTGATATGCATTACATTCACTCTTTTGTGCTCTCCCAGTGGTGACTGAAATGGCCAATGTTGTGGGGCAGATGAAGGGATTGTCACTTTGCCTCCACTCCAACAATGAACAGTGTCACCCAGGTAGCATCACAGCAGTATGTGTTGCGCTCTCTGGAATTGCTACAGGATCTAATCAGTCCTAGTTCCTTGACTTTGCTTTGTGATATGTCCGTCTTCCTAACCTTTCTTTTATTGTCAAACTACGTTTTCTTTAAGGATGACAGCATGGACGAGAAGCCATTAAAAATGCGGGGAAGAGACTCTTCTGAGCGGAAGCGCAAACGCAAGCTAGAGAAAGCAGAGCAGTTCTTTGGCGAAATGAAGCAGAAGTCTAAAGAGCTGAAGAAGTTGGAGAAACCCAAGAAGAAGAAGCTAAAACTGACCATGGATAAGACGAAGGAGCTGAACAAACTGGCCAAAAAACTGGCCAAGGAGGAGGAGCGGAAGAAGAAGCGCGAGAAGGCGGCTGCGGCCAAGGTGGAGCTGGTGAAAGAGTGCACAGAGAAAAAGAGGGAGAAGAAAATCTTGGATATCCCCTCCAAGTATGACTGGTCAGGAGCTGAGGAGTCCGATGATGAAAATGCAGTGTGTGCTGCACAGAACTGCCAGAGGCCCTGCAAGGACAAGGTGGGTCACCTTGGCTGAACTTTTTCAGAGCTCAGCACTAGCCTGCTTCAGACTTCAGGCTGTCATAGCATTCTGTCATTTTATTTTTATTAAAAGGGTAGAAACCATACAAATGCATGTTTGATAATAATGAACAAGGAATTTTATGCGTGTGTACCATTTGTGCATGTATGACTTAGGCTGTTCTGAAGTAGAATTCAGTCTTGCTAACTGGATTCTGACTGGTGACAGATGCAGTTTAAGAGATGCAGTAGAGAAATGGGTAAATCTGAAAATAGTTCGTCCATCTGATAAGTTTTCCCATCTCCTCATCTTTCCTTCCCTGCTGGCACTCTAGAAAACCTGCTGACTGACACCCAGGAGTTAATTCCAGACTTGAGAGAGAACTGTATTCCCAGGCCTTGGTGTGTATCGAAGTGAAAGTCTATGAGCTGGCCGTGCGGTCCTCGTCTAGGAAAGTTAATCTTCCAAAAGCTCTTGCATAAAGCCTGTGAGCCATGAGTCTGCAGGTTGAGGGAAGCCACATGCTGCACTGCCCCACTTTTCTTGCTGGAGGTAAATCTGCAGAGCTTTTAGAACTGATCGGATTATAGCAAATTAAATCTCTTCCGCCCTGGAGACCTTTTTTCAGGTCCACTTGCAGCAACTTTGGACTCTACTTTCAGCTCTGCAAGAGCAATCTCCTGGAAGCAACACTCAAACTCCATCACAGTTTTGTGCTGTTTCTGTTCAGAGAACATTCCACAAAGCTGCTATGCATGTGTGCGCATGCATAACTAGGATTGACCTATGTGTTGGCAATACCAGCTGTTGCCTATGTGCAGTGATGCACCTAATCATCCAGGGGTGGGGAAAACAGGGTATGCACTAACAGAGGGTTCTTGTGCAGGTGAACAATGCAGATTGCTGTTGGCTGTGTGGTCCTTTGTTGAAAAATAAAGCTTTCCTTTTGCAAAAAAAGCCACACGCCTCAAAATGTAAATCCTGCACAAGTGCATAAGCTGCTGCAGAAATTTCCATATGCTGCAAAAGCCAGGGGTTTGCTGCAGAATTTAGCTGCAGAGACCTAGGGAACACACCATGAAGATGCTTTAAATTGCCTATTTTTTAGACTCATCGCTCACACTATCCACACCAGTTCAGGTCAGAGAATATTGTATAACATCCTTGCTAATTTGTTCCTTTATAAACTTAATATATTTCTAGAAACCAGTTTAAAACATATTCCTACTCATATTTGCCCTGCCCACTATGCACTTGTCCAAAAAAATGCAAATAAAAAAAACGTTTCAGTGCCAAGAGGCTGCTAAACACTGGCAAACTATAGGAGAAAGAGTCTCATGTCAAACAGTAGCCATCAATAATGTTTCCGTACATTCTCTTATTCTAATGTTTTGCACTGTTTTGCTTAAGATGGCACACTTGTTCTAAGACACAATGGTTGGGCCTGTGGAAAGTGGTGGTCAAAGAATAATAAAATAGCAGAGTTGGATGGGACTGTGAGGGTCATCTAGTCCAACTCCCTGCAATGCAGGAATCTTAAGCATCCACCTCTGCTTTAAAAACTTCCAGTGAAGGAGAGTCCATGGTCTTGAAGAGGGAGAATGACCCAGGTAATAAGAAAGTTGATGCAGATGCTGGAGCACAGTAATGTGTGGACTCTATTCTGCCACTTTATGACATTCCAGCCTCAGAGCTATGAAGACATGAATGGTTCCTTAAGTCTGAATCTGAGGTTGCTGTAACAGGTGGAGTTGTTTGCTGCCACCAGCAAAGCTACAAGCTTGAGAACCAAGCTCAAGCCCCCACCTTCCTACCTGCTAGCCATATTCACCTTGGTCTTATCAAGATAGGGCTTCAATTAACTTTGATCCTCAGTGGTCAGACATCAGGCACAGACTCTGCAGAACCTGGATTGGATAAAGAGTATAGCGATTTCATCTGTACATGAGTAATGCCTAATGCCATCCCTACACCTGATATCTCCCAGTGGTTTCATACATAGTGGGCATGCATTATGGGGTTCTGTAAGAAGGGCTGGTGGGGGTAAGGCGGGGAGGTGAGCAATCTCATCTTACTGGCCTTTGGGGTTTCTCTCAAGAATGAGCACAATAGCCAAGCAATTCTATGAATATTCGTTCTGTAACTGGGGCGCCAAGACTCATGGCCAGTACTTTGAAAGACTTCAAGGTAGTCTTAACAAGGCCTGTAGGAGATTGTTTCTCCCGTTGTAGATGGGAATCAACCAAAAAGCCACAATCACAGTCTCTGTGCCATTTAGACCAAAAGTCAAGTTGGCAGGAATTTTAGAAAACATTATTTTTGGGGTGTAATTCGCTACTCAGAACAGGTCCACTGGATGATGCTTTGCAGATACAGTGGCAGCAAAGAGGCAAGGCTGATGTGTCCATTGGTCAGTTTGGGCATTAATAAGAGTTAACACTGGTCTCTCCTTCATGTGCATCAGCTTCCTAAACCAGGGAGACAGTGCCAATGAAAAGGTTATTGGGAGTAACACTGGCTAAAGTAAACCTTCCATTGTACACATCAGCCAGACCATTGACAGGTACCCATTCCCTGTTGCTTATCCTCCAGAGTTGCAAAATCCAGCTTGCTTCATGAATCCAGTGGCACACCAGCCTAAAAGGCCTACTACCCCAGTGAGGGCACCTGAGGGAGGGATCTCTGCCTTCCAAGTTGGCAGTGGTGTCACCCACGTTGCCTAATAGGCTTTCAGACTAGGGCAGATCATGGATCCCAGAACTTACCCTGTTGCATGAACAGAGCCAGGTATTGGTGTGGAACCATGGTTGTCAGAGACCAAGAAGTTCAAGTCAGCTCCGGCCTTGGTTTGTATGCTGAAATATCCAGTATAATGGGTCTGCCCAACCTCCAGCACTGCAGAAATAGATTTTGCATTCGATGAACTAAGAACCGCATACCTTAATGCATAGCTAAGGTACCAATAACTGTCTTTACCAATAACTGACACTTCTCTCTCCCCACTGCAGTTTGGATACTTGCACGAGACCAAAACCAGGCCTTACTCAGCCAGGTCTCATAACGCACAAAAGGTCAGTGGCCTTATCCAGAATTAAATAATGGATAATAAATGTTTAATTGACCACTGACGGTTCCAACAACCATGACAGGTTGGAGGCAACAGCCCTGCACCCCCAAAACACCCCAGCAGTTGCAGGAAGTGACACAGAAGTAGCACCTCCTCAAGTACTCTTGAAGTGCTCTGCTTGGAGACAAGAGGAGGGAGAATTGGGTTCAGATGTTGGAGTATCTTAATTTGCTGTACTTCATTCACCTTTTTGGGTCAGATGCTCAGTTAAAATCATTTTGACTGCTGAAATAAATGCTTCTTAGTGCCAGGAACCAAAGCTTGTGTTTCTCTTTTTGATGACAGCATGCTTGCCTTTGGTTTAACTGATAATCTTAGCAATTCCACCCACTTGTGCTTCCTCTTTTATATGCTCCTGCCACTGCATGGTGGCTGTTAACCCTCTGCCACATATGTGCAAAAAAACACAAGCAGGAATCTTTTGATCAGTGACTAAAGCATTGCTAGAAACGAAAAAGTAGGCTTGGCTCATAATAGCAAAAAGGGGAAGCAAACTGTGTTTAGAATAGACTTGAATTAAGGAGGTTTACAATTCTATGATTGAATTGGGTTTATGGCTACTTTGAGATACTCAATAAATTTTAAATTCTTTTAAAGTAGAGTGCATTTAATTTAGGGGACAAAATCTGATACTACTTGAAAATCAAGCCAACTACTAATTTAGAGGATGATCTGTTTCAACTTGATACCCATGGTAGAGTTGAATATGTGAAGCTGCCTGATACCTTTGGCCCACCTACTTAGATCGGCAGCAGCTATCCAGGTCTGGATTTGCTGCAGACTTGAACATGAATGTCTTCATATATGCATATATTATGCCATAAAGCTGTGGACTCTCCCTTTACTTTTTTACTTCCAATTTTGCTTGTACGTGACATTGAAACCACAGATTTCAGGGCCAGTTTGTGGTCAGGAACACCTTAATACTGGAAATAGTGTGTGTGTGCGTGTGTGTGTGTGTTCTCGAGGAGGAAATTGAGTATATCGAACAAATGGACATTGTAATTATCTAGAAAATGAGCCTTAAATGTATAGCAGCAGCAGCAGCCGCCAATTCCCACTGTGTATGTCCCTGGCCTTTGTGATCTTAACTGCAAGAACTGGGATTGTGCTCGTGTCATTTCACATGATTATTTTTTATGCAAAGTGCCATGTATCTTGGTGGTGAAATGCAAGAGCCTAATTGCCCACTTACTGGAATCATAGTCCCCTCTGTGTTATGGAAGTTTGTGCAGGTAATGTATGCTCATAATGTATGCAAGCTAGGGTGTTGTATGGATCTCTGAGTCTTCTGGGTGCAGGCTGTGAAAACCCTGCTTTGTTACTTGAATGACAATTGAAACACAGTTGCAACATCTGAACCATGGGAGGCGCCTGCGATATATTGGTTTCAAAAATGGAAATCTCCAGGTAAATCCTACAGAATGGGGCTTTTCCTTCTCACAGACTTTTCCTGCCCATTTCTGTTGCATTAACCAGGGAGTCGTCCTCCCTGGTAAATTCCCAGCCAAGAATTCTGCACCCCTCAGTCTGTCTCCTTGAGCAGAAGTTACCTGGGAACAACTGATAAGGTGCTGTAACATCTGCTGCTGATTTCTGGCATCCTTAACGCTGCTTCTGATGGACAGGCTTAAGATCTGGGGCCACATGCAGTTCTCTCCTCCGAAGATGCCCGGTTTGGTGGTAAAGAATGAATGCCAGATCTATATTAACCTTTGCTTCTCTAATGACACCTGAATAGGTTTGTACTCCAGTTTCTCAGCTTCTGTAATGCTAAGCTGGAGAATTTTGTGAATTTCTCTTCCGTTGCGATGTCACTAACACGTGCCTATTGTATCTTACAGGTAGACTGGGTGCAGTGTGATGGCGGCTGTGATGAGTGGTTTCATCAAGTTTGTGTTGGTGTCTCACCAGAAATGGCCGAGAGTGAAGATTATATCTGTATAAACTGTGCAAAGAAACAGATGCAGGGGGCAGGCAGTCCGACACACGCACCACCTCCTCATTTCCTGCTGAGCTACAAACTACCTATGGAGGACCTCAAGGAGACGAGTTAGCAGCCGCTTGGTCTTACTGGGACGTAAGGGAAATGGAACACTAAGATGGCGGCGTGAAGCTAATGTAGCCACTTGGAAATGGTCCACTTCTGCGGACGTACAGCCCTATAGCGGAGCTGGCCCCATATAGCCGGCTTCCTTTACGCAAAAGGGATGTCCTGGGCACAGGGGTACTGACCCAGCTATGCAGATACCACCCTGTTGGAAGTCCCAGCCAGTGTATTTACTCCCATGTTTCCTTTAAGAAAAAAAGAGGCTAAGCGTAGGTACCACCTTCAGGCTGAGCAGATATGAGGCCCATGGATTAAGCTTCTTTGCCTCAACAGTTCAAATGGGGGCCATTGTTGAGAATCCTGCAACCCACAAGTTTGCCTCTTGGGTGGTGGGCTGATTGGGCAGAGATGACGACGGCTCCCTTTCAGCCTCTTCATGTTGTAGAGGTGCCAAGGCCATGCTATGTGGTCAAGGAACTTGAGTTGAGCACCACGCAGGGGGTGATGGGTGGGTGGAAAAAACCAGAAACAAATTAGCTCCTGGTTTTGTTGTTAGAAGGCAAAGGAACTATAGGTCTTGGAAACAGACATTGATTTTGTGTTTGCCCTCCTTCCTTTGGTGGTCCCTTCCCTCGTTGGGGAAAGCTCACCGTATAAATTAACATGTAGCTGAGGGTATGTTTCCTTGGCAAAGCACTCCTCTCTGCACTGGTGGCCGTTTCCCCTTGTATCAGGCTTTGCTTGACACCCTGTCACTAAGTTGTCTGAAGCAAGGTGCCGCTGGTATGGTGGGTATTGCGAGTGCATGGGGTTGGTGATGGGGGCCGAGAGTAGCCCAGCTTCCTCACGTTTCCACACTGACATGCTTCTGTGAAAAACGCCAGCTCACAAGTATTCCCAGCATCACCAGACGGTAGTTTCACAGTTCAAGAAATGCAGTCTACAGATTGCAGCCCTGCTTCCTCGCCTTTAGGTTTCTATGGATTAAAGGCCTACACTTGGCTCCAAATCTGGCTCAATCTCCCCCCTTGCTTTCCTGGAAGAGAGGCGACTTGGGGAGCAGGTGGCAATTGTTTTAGTAAACCAATTTTTAAAAAAGGACTGGTTTTTACTTTTTTCTATGTCTCGGACTACTGACTTGTTCTACAAAAAAGAAAGAAAGATTATTTTTCTTTGGTTTTTATACTTACCACGGTTACCAGCAGCACAGAAAAAAAGAGAGAGGCGTGCACACACACACACAGACACACACACACACAAAAACCTGCCTGCAGGCTTGGGTTTTTAACTTCATTCCTTCCTTGTAGTACAAGGAAATTAGCAGTTACTCCCCACATCCTTGCTCCACCTGCTGCCTGTGTTTTAAATAGGTAAAAACAAAACATTTCATGTGCTACCTTCATGTTGGAGTTTGTTCTGTTAGCAAGGCATCTTGATCCTTGCTGGCTTTTCTGTGAGTGGCTGAAACTGGCCATGGTGGTGTCTCTCTCTCTCTCTCTCTCCCCACCCCCCCACCCCGTTCCCATTATCTATTGTGTTTCCATTCTTCTACAGTTCTAGGAGTGTTGTAACTATAGTGTCCAGTCTTACTAGATGCAGGGGTTGGGATTTTCTAAAAGATAAAAATCTTGTAGTGTTCTGCCTTGACTGTTTTGTGTCCCTTCTGTTGTATCCGGTACTTGGAGATGTCGTTGATCAAGCATCTTTGTCTTGAAGCACATCGCTGGCTTCCGTCTGCAAATAATGCACCTCGTAAAATATTGGGATGGGGGACTCTCATTAAGTCAAGGGGTGGGTCTAGTGTGTTATAAAACTGTTTACAGGACCCACAAGTGTTCTCCTGAGCTGCATTTCAACTTGACCCTCTAACTCCTTTGTGAAGAAGTGGAAAACGCTGACAAGTTTCTCAAGTTTTCACTACATGTTGAAGAGGCAGGCAACCCACTTCTGCTTCCGCTGTAAAATTGAATTGAAAAACATCTTTCCTCTTCAACAGCTCATGCAATCATAGTTGACATTTCAAAGAAATCTCTGGCTGGGTTTCCTTGGTCTCCCCCATTCATTTATATAGCTTTCTGGATTGCAATTTCAGCTTTCGGAAGCAAAGTGTCCCCTCAATTGCATGGCTGCAAGGTAAGAAAGTGTAGTGATTTGCAGAGAACAAGTAAAGCAGATTATTGATCCCTGGTACAACAAAGTTTCTCACTTGATCAGTCTCAAATACCAGCCAGAGCTACAACATGAAGGTCAGACCTAGTCAACTCGATTACCACAAACTTCTGAACAGAAAGTGGTAGCAGAAAAGTTGTGATATTAAACTGTCAAAGAAATTTTAAAGCAACGTGACTTTATAGGGTTAGTTGAGGAGGTGTTTGTCCCCACACTTTCTGGTCTTCCCTGGCCAAGAAATCATTAAGGTGAAACAAACATTTTAGTCCTCTCTTTTGTTACTGAATGTGCATAATGTGTATAGATTTGCAGTATTTCTCCATTATGCATCGGCCTGGTTTTATAGCCTATTTAAGTCTGCTTTCCAATCTGGACTGTTTTTACCCTTTTTTGGCACTGGTTTCAATTTTTCAAGTTCCTATAATAGGCCTGTTGAGTGAGACCAAAGTTTTATCCATCCCACCATCCTTGTTTCATTCAGCAGCCAACTGAATGCCTCTGGAAAATCCATGAGCAAGAGTGTGAAGGCAATAACCTTCTGTTACTCGCAGCATTTAGTAACATACAGCCTCTCAGTGTAGAGGTTCCAGGAACCTTCCTGCCTTGAATTCACCACCCTGGTTGACCATCAGTTTATTCAGTTAACATTGCCTTTGTGTTCTCACTTTACTTCCAAAGGCCATTGCATTTATGAGTATGAAGTATGATTTGTCAATCCTCAAAGATCTTCACTAAGCCAGGACTTCTCTGTTCTGACCTTAGGCTGCCAAATGTTTGTTGCAAGTAGATAAATAGGCACCACTCCGGCGGGAAGGTAAACGGTGTTTCCGTGCGCTGCTCTGGTTCACCAGAAGCGGCTTAGTCATTCCAGCCACATGACCTGGAAGCTGTACACCGGCTCCCTTAGCCAGTAATGTAAGATGAGCGCCGCAACCCCAGAGTCGGACATGACTGGACCTAATGGTCAGGGGTCCCTTTACCTAGCCTCCTTTACAAGAGGGTAAGACCTGTACAACAATTCCCCTAGATGTTCAGGGAAAGTGGTGTGAATGCATTATTATATTTAATGAGTCCCACTTAAGTTACTCTAAGGGTAGGCGGTCTTTACTATCACTGACCCTCATCTGAAAATGGGAAAGAAACATGTTACTATATATTGTCTTCTGGCAAATTAGGCAGGGTAATCTCTTACCTGAAAATGATTTTTCTGTTCTGTTTTCATGTGCCTCTGAAGTTCAGAGCGAATTCAATGAAAGTTCCTAAAGTCATGCTGATTCTGAAAGCAGTGAAGCCTTGGAGAGCAGGTTCAGAGACCATCCCCTCCCTCCACTCATTCTGGCCTGGGGCAGGTTGTTTCAGAATGCCCCAATGCTCAGTCCTGCATCAGAAAACCCATCCCTTGAGCTCTAGGAGGGGCAGTGGTTGCTACAAATGTTGATGACTTACCCATTGGTTGGCATCTGTCTCAGGAGACAATGGAGGAGCGTGCCTTTGGGGATAAAGTCAAACTGTTGGAAGGTTACAGCGCCTGCTGTGGCTGTAGAAACAGATATGGGAAAGACATGTTTTGTTGCAGCCAGGGCAGATGAAGGCGTCCTGTTGTGCCACTGCAGATGCACCATGCCGTTGCTTCTCTCTGCACTCCTCCCAGTAGTCATTCCTCCTCTGGTCACTGCTACGGATGACCTACCAAGACATACCTACTGGGCAATGTGAAACCAAAAATAGAAAGGTGTGGGGCAGACTCCTTCAGGACATGTATGTATTTCAGAAATAGCTTACAAACCATGCTGTCAGGGTTTCTGCCTCCCTTTAGTAGTGTGTATGATTTCCTGCATTGGACTGTGATTGTTGCAGAGTTCTCGGAATTTCTTCTTGGCGAAAAAAACAAGACGACTTTTCCTTTTGGATGCAAAGAAGGGATTGAAAATCTACATGTTCAACTTGTAGGTAGTCTAATGTCAAATGGTTAGGAGATGTTCAATAAGCACAGCCCATTTTTCACCGTGGCCTGTACGCTACACCTATTCAGACACTTGAATATTGCACCTTTTTGTAGTATGGTTCATGCTCCAAAAATGTTTTCTGTGAGGCGGGTTGGGGAAGAGCCAGAAACGCCTAAGCTAACTTGGATTTGTGGGCTTCAGATTATTATTTGATGTTTAATCCGTATACTTGGGTAAGAAATCTTATGTGCCATAGTTAAATTTGAATTGAGCCTCATTCTGCTCAATTTTTTTGCCATGTACAACTGGTTCATTCCCACGCAAAAAATCAAAATTCTTATTTTCTAGAGACTTTTAACACTCATCAGGTGCAAGGAGATCTGTAGCATGCTTAACTGCAAAAGGGGGGAGGTAATGCTATATAGAGACTGAAAAGTGAAGTCAGGAAAGATCAAAGTGAGGATAAGGGGTGAAGAGAACTAGCCATTGGATTAGAAATGTGAAACAATGAGCCATTTCTAACTTTGGAAATGAAGCTGAGGAGGACAGCTTTTATTTTTTTTTAAAAAAATATTTTATTATTTTCACATTAAACAAGAAAAACACAATACATACACAAATACACAATAAGAAAAAACATGATAAACACATCAAACAGAAACAACAAAGAATAAAAGAAAACATACATACCTACATAAACAGGAACAATAAACTATCATTATTTAATTCTAGTTTCTATCTTCTTTAAGAGGAGGACAGCTTTTAAAGCTACTAATGTTGCACCTGGGCTCCAAGGAATAAAGCAATTCCCAGGAAAGGTACAGATTTCCCCATGCTGCATAGTTTAATAACAAAAGAGAGTAGTTTAAAGGTGGCAAAGAAAGCAGCAAATAGGTGCCACGTCTGCTAAAATACCTTTTAAGAGGGCAACTGGAATGCTGAACAAAATGTAGGTGGATTATTTAAAATGTTTGAATTTTAATTCATAGAATCATAGAGTTGGAGGAGACCACAAGGGCCATCCAGTCCAACCCCCTGCCAAACAGGAAACACCATCAAAGCATTCCTGACAGATGGCTGTCAAGCCCCTGCTTAAAGACCTCCAAAGAAGGAGACTCCACCACACTCCTTGGTAGCAAATTCCACTGCTGAACAGCTCTCACTGTCAGGAAGTTCTTCCTAATGTTTAGGTGGAATCTTCTTTCTTGTAGTTTGAATCCATTGCCCCGTGTCCGCTTCTCTGGAGCAGCAGAAAACAACCGTTCACCCTCCTCTATATGACATCCTTTTATATATTTGAACATGGCTATCATATCACCCCTTGACCTTCTCTTCTCCGGGCTAAACATACCCAGCTCCCTAAGCCGTTCCTCATAAGGCATTGTTTCCAGGCCTTTGACCATTTTGGTTGCCCTCCTCTGGACACGTTCCAGCTTGTCAGTATCCTTCTTGAATACATTTGGTGTGATGAAGCTGTATAAGAAATATTTCCTTGCTGAATTGCTACTTCCTGTGAAGTTTACACCCCAATACATTCACACAGAATCTGACTGAACTCAAAAGTGTTTTTCAGGAGTGAAATTAAAACTCTGACGGTGGTTTGGCTTCTCAATATGGATGCACAAAGGGTGGGGAAGGTCATAGCCATAATGCCCTGTTTCTGAGCTCCTAGGGCAATCTATCTGGCTCCTGCTGGCACCTTAATTTGTAGTAAGGCATAGCACTAATGGAGTTGGGGGCAAGAGGAAAGGTGTTGTGGGCTTTCAGTTTGACAAGCAGTGGAGTGACTTGGCACAGGGCTCATCCACACTTCTGCTTGTCCCATGCCTAGAAAGCAGGGGTCTCAAAAGTTCCCCGCTTGTTCTATGCTTTCTAGACATGGGTCCATTTTCTCCAAGAAAGTCCACTCTTTAGTGTTGAATCGGTGCAAACATCAATCCACTCTAAAACCCCATTGATGTTTGTTTTGATTTGGCTGTAAAAATCAGATTTCCTCATGGGAAAGTGGTGGGACAAGTGGAAGTCTGATGATGAGCCCACAGTCTTGGGCAACCAGTTTGTTCCATACTTTCAGTCGTTAGCTACCGGTAGTTGGGAGGACAGCTGGGAGTATTTTTGTTTGAAATTTGCAGGTGACATCAAGCTGGGAAACACGGTAAAAATGTAGAGCAAAGTGATTCAGGAGCAGAAGAGAAATTAACTTCTTGATTCATAAGGGGCAAGTTAGGTTTGGTAAGTATTGGGATTACTTGTTCAAAAGCACTGGTGAGGGCCTTGCTTTGCCTCCTAGCCTTCACAAATAATTAACAATGAAACTGCTATCAGTCACTTTCTCTGCGAGCTCTGAACTAAGTGGCCTCATTTAGGCATTGCACAAGATGACGGAAGGTCCTTGGAAGACAATGAGCAATCAAGGATTTCCTACAACATGGTTGGCTAACCTTTTTGGCCTGTGGCCTGTATTCACCCTGGCCCAACCCTCAGGGAAGGAAGATCACATAGCAGTAGGTGTGGCCATCCCATAAACTTGCATGCATGTGCACACACACAAAGGCACTCGGGCTCCCTGCTGAAATGGCTTCTCCATCAATGAATCCAACGACTGGAAGGGAAATCTATAGCCTCGTCACGGTTCTGGGCTTCATCTACCCAATTGCCGTCTACACTTGCCACCAAAATTGGTGGGGTTTGAGGGGGCAGAAACATTGCTTGGAGAGGCCAGATTCGGCTCCTGGGTTTAGTCAACCCTTTTCCTACATTCTCACTATTTCCAGATGATGAACCAAATTTCAGCAAAAGTAGTTTCACAAGCATTACATCTTCAGTATAAAAAACCACTCCTGCTTGCCATGTGTGTCTTTGTGAGGTTATGCAACTGGAATGGCAGGGTTGTGTCCTATGTCATACCGAAGAATAACCCTTTGAAATAAATTGTCTTGACTTACGTCGATTGATTTCAGTGCTCTCCAAATACTTTGGACTATAACTCCCACCATTCTAAGCTAGCATAGCCATTGGTGTTTGTTTTTGGAGTTGGGGGCGGGGAGGGAGAAAATACAGTATCTTTCTGGGGGAAAGTTTGGCAACTGAGATTAATCAAGTGCAACTGCATACATTTAACTGATCATAATTTATGATGAGCTCAGAATTTGGAAGCTTATGAGATGCAGGTGTGAACCGTTTAGGTCATGAATTTCTTTAATGTGCTGTGGTTCAAGGGTAGCTGCTTAGCTGTCTAAACAATAAGGAATATCTTGAAGTGTGTGAGAACTTAATTTAGGGTGGTTATCCAGCAGTTCTCTAATGTCCCCTGTGTGAGTGCAATACACTGCAATGTTTTCAAACAGCTTAGGAATTTCCGTTCTTGATCTCTTGGTTCTGCTGGGGTTAGCTGGCAATAACAATTCATAAATCTGCAAAATTGGAAGGGACCAGTTTATAACCTTATCTTATTGCTTTCTAAAAACAAACCAACCACATTTGTGTCTTCATTCAAATAACCTAAAAGCTGAAAAAAAATTCAGCAACAGTCTAGCAACATGTGAAACTTTCTTGTGTAGAGATGAATTGTTAGTCCATATCCCTCAGTGTCACAGGGATATCTCCTAAAATTGCTACCTGGGCTCTTTTTACCTGAAGATGCCTTTGGAGATTCTGAATGGCACCGAACTATGGGCCCCTTACAATTTATTCCAACAGGCTTTGGGGAACTAACAGCTTTTAATGAAAGGGCTGACACCATGCTGTTTTTAGCTGTAATTATACATTTGTTTTTAATCTCTCTCTCTCTCTCTCTCTCTCTCTCTCTCTCACACACACACACACACACACACACACACACACAGAGAGAGAGAGAGAGAGAGAGACATTTATCTCAATTCCCAGTATCCAGGTAGGTTAACATATTTTATAATAATCTTAATAACCCAAGTATTAACTTTAAAATTAGTCTGCACATTTGCAGAGAAACATTTAACTGGGACTCCTGGGATTGTCAAGTGTAGATCTCATATATATTTCATACACATCTCCTCAAGCATAGCAGAAAATATGTGCTCAGCATGCTGTGTAAATGTGGTGTCCTGTCTTTAGGCAACACAAGAAGCCACACTAATGTCACCTCCAGGCTGAAAAGGAAGGTGAAAAAAAAACATTTAAAGGGGAGAAGGCAGAAGTTGGCATTGCGAGTGTGGGGGCACAGGATAGAAATCAAGAGGTTGAAGAGGAGGCTAAAATGCAAGTGCAAGAGACATGGTTGGAAAGAGACTGTGTATGGATGCTTATAAGAAGCCTCCTAGCAAAGATTAGTGAGCTGGACTGCTTGGTCTTGCAAAGAATATTTAAATGCATTAATAACAGGAGACCTGCTAGGGAGGTAACTGAGCCATCAGATGACAAGGGAGTCAAAAGTACATTAAAGGACAATAGGAAGAATGCAGGGATGCAGAATGAATTTTTTGCTTCTGTCCTTGCAGAATAACTTTTAGAGCAGATCCCTGTCTCTGAACTAACTTCCACAGGAAGCCTTGTCAATAAAATAAAAACAAATTGCTGGATCTGAACGCCATCCCCGTGAGAGTTCTTAAAAAACGCAAATGTGAAATAAGTGACTTGTCCCTCCTGATCAGCCTCTATACCATTTATAAATAAGGGTTCTAGAGGGGATTCTGGAAATCACAGGCTGGTTAGCTTAGCTTGGTCCCGTGTTACTAGCCTATTCAGCGGAGTTGTTTTTTTTAGAGTGTCAACAAGCATATAGATAGAGGTGTTCCAGTTGACATTGTGTACTCAGACTTTCAAAAATCTTTTCCCAAATTACCTCACCAAGGTATCTGAAGAAGTGTGCATGCACACGAAAGCTCATACCAAGAACAAACTTAGTTGGTCTCTAGGGTGCTACTGGAAGGATTTTTTTATTTTGTAAGGACTCAAAAGTGAGCTTAGCAGGCATGGAATAAGAGGAGAGGTCCTCATATGGATCATGAACTGGCTTAGAAACGGGAAGCAGAGAGCAGGAATGAATGGTCAGTTCTCACAATGGAACCCCCCCTCACCCCCAAGGATTGGTATTGGGACCTGTGTATTTCAACCTGTTCCTAAACAATCTAGAGTTTGGATTGAACAATAAGGTAGCAAAGTGTGCTGATGATACCAAATAGTTCTGTGTGGTTAAAATGGGGTTCATGAAAAGCTCCAAGGGGCCTTCAGCCAATGCTGAGGACACACTTCCCTGACCTGCCTTTTGACACTTGAAATGTCTATTTTAGGACCCATCTTATTTCTGTAATTTTAACTTTTAAACTGTTTTTAATATTGCGCAGTAGTGTGTTTTAATATTAGCGTTGTGTTTTAATTGTTGTAACCCACCCTCGGAACTTGGAGTGAAGGGCAAGTGGTAACAACCACAACAACAACTACCACCACAACAACAACCTCTTTGTTTGCTTCCTCAATATCCGTAATCCCCATTAAAAGATTGTTCAACAATGCTGCAGTATGTTTCAGTGGCTGGGCCTTGGAAGGTGAGACAGAACAGAAATTGACCAGTGACAGAGACATGGTCTGGCAGTGAAAAGAGAGGGAGAACTTACACATTTGTGTGCATTTCTCCCACACGGTGGGAGACAAGAGGAGGAAAGTTGCCTGGGCAGTGGGCAAGGGCTCCTTTAGTAAGGCACATCAGAAGTCGTGTGTAGTTTATTGTACAGCCCTGGGGGGTGGGGGTGGAGGAAGGAATGTGGGCTGGGCAAAGTCTAGAATTACACCATTGCAGAATAGGTTTTTTTCTTGCATGCTTTAAATAGCCAGCACCTTTTTCTTATTGCTTTCACGGTTCCCCAGTCAGCCAGACCCCTGACAGCTCATTCCTTCAAGGTAACAACTTAGTTTTGTACCCTCTCCTCTGTTGTGTTGGGCTGTGTTGCAGTCATCAGGCGGACTGTGTGCGTTTGTGTGTGGTGTGCATGTGTGTGGACTGCCTAACAATTTTTAGTGGCAAAGATATCTTTATGCACCCACCTCTTTCTCCTCCTCTCCTCCCCCTGCCACTCTGATTTAACATGATTTCTTGTTCCTTCTGGCTATGCGTTCATGTGTAGCTTTCAATGCAATTTGGGCTGTAGTATTTCTCCCTGTGTATTGGAATCTCTGTTTTCTTCACAAAAGGAACTGGCTGAGAGAATGAATGAATCAAAGAATTTGGTTTTGATGGGCAGGCAGGGTGGTGGAGGAAAACGGTAACCTACCAATGGCTGATGCTCTTCACATGAATGATGCCATCACTATTTTCCTGGAGCGGTTCTCCATAGGGAGCGGGTTCCAAAGATCCTTTGAGGTGCATCTGGAAGTGGCATGAAGGAAGTTGGCTTACTGTTTGGCATGTGATTGGGCCACTGTGTGTGTGTGTGTGTGTGTGTGTGTGTGTGAGAGAGAGAGAGAGAGAGAGAGAGAGAGAGAGAGAACTGGACCACTGTGAACTATTAAAGATACCTGAATCTGGAAGGTGGGAGAGAGGCAAAGTATACACTGCACATGATGATTATGGGAACATTCTCTCACTGGGCAAAGCACTGAATGAGACATTTTCAAAAGAAAACACCTTGGTTGTATTGTGCCTGAGGCAGGTGTGGAGAACCTTTGGGGCTCCAGATTTCGTTGAACTACAAATGCAATCAGCGCAGCAGACCAGGGATGTTGGGAGTTTTAGTTTAGTAACATCCAGAGGGCCAAAGGGACCCTGGAGTATGATCTCAAAACTGACCCCCCTTTCACCAACCCCCCCCCCATTAAGAGATGGTGTGCAATAGTTGGCACATCGCTAAGCTGAACTAATGGGAAAGTGACCAAGACACTCTACTTTTACAAGTTACAAAGAAGTAGGGATCCCAGCAGGTGGAATATCCTCTCCTACATATCTATTAAAGCTGTGTTCTTCTGGCTTGGCTCCCTGGATGTTGTTGGACTACAGCTCCCATCATCCCTGATGATTGGCTAAAGTGGTTGAGAATGGTGGGCAATGTATTCCAGCAACATTGGGGGACCTCAGATCGAAGAAAGCACTGCATTATTAAAATGTGTCCTTTGTAGTTGTTCATCCTATTCTTAACTGGCTCATTACTCCATCACATGTAGGCAGTTTCTATTGAAATAATGCCATGGATGCCCAAAGTGGCCTTAAAAATGTGGATTTGCACCAGATCCCTCACGTGCCAGATCCTCCTTGCAATTGGCCTCCCAGCTGGTATCCATTGTGTGTTTTAATAAAAGGGCAATACATGTCCAGATCTGTGAGCATGCAGCATCCTGAGAGTCTCAGTGTCAATATTTTTTTCCAGGGAAAGAGGCATTTCTGGTTCAGAGGAGGCAGGGGGCAGAACCTAATCACAACAGAGTCTGCTTAATTTTCAGAAACTAATGTGTTTGGAGAGATTTACCGGCCTCGGCTACTTTTGCTAGCCTCTAAAGATCTCCCACATCCAGTCTCCGTCCCCTGTGCTGCTTCAGCCTCCCGCAAAATAAAGGCCTTAGGCTTAATAATGACGTAAAAATGTGCTTGGTTTGTATAATAAAGTCTGATTATGGAACTAGCTTTCCCTATTTCAGAATCCTCCTTATTTAGAACAATCCCCAGAGCCAGACACAGAATGCTTTCAACTGCCTTGCAGCCTCCATTCCACTTTTACCACCACATCCAATCACCTAAAGCAGCCCTCTCTCAGAGCATCAGCCATTGGGACTCTAATGGCCCCAAAGCACCGTTGGTTTAAGAAGAATGGCACACACACTTGGCTGCCAGATCTTTGCCTTGACCAATAAACAATGTTAAAGATTCGTGCGATGTGAGTTACGATGCTACAGAGTATACCTGGTGCTCTCTGTCACTGCCTAATTTCTTAGGACTCGCCACGTTCCTTTCAGTGATGCACTCGGGATCAGTCAATGCATTGAAGGCAGAGTAGCCAAGAGTTTCCTTCAGATGTTGTGCACTCTAAATCCCATTGTCCCCAACCAGCACAGCCAAGGGTCAGGGGTGATGGAAGCTGTAGCTCAAAATGTCTGGAGAACACCATTCTGACCACCCCTGGTCTAAAAAAGCAATGGAGTGGGTTACAAGCTTCCTTCCTTCAGGCCCTCCTTCCATGATGCCATGTCTTACAAGCAGGGATGGGTTTAGGTTTGATGAGGCCCTAAGCTACTGAAGGTAATGGGGCCCTTTATATGTCCAGCTGTCCTTTGTCAACAACAAATTGTCGCTGTTTTTTGTGTTGAATATATGCTATATGGTAATTTGTGGACCTAATAGGTATCTAAAGCCATTTGCAGATAACAAAATATGTATTTTACCAAATAATTGCTATGTTTTGGAAATGTACATGCAGCTTTCTTCCTTTAAATTTTTTGGGGTCCCCAAGAGAGTGGGGCCCTAAGCTATAGCTTGTTTAGCTTATAAGTAAATCCGGCACTGCTTACAAGGGAATACTGCCTACCTGCTACTGAACCACAATCTGTTGCAAGGGGTTTCTGGTACATATTCAGGATTGTCCACTTCATTTGTATGGGGCAGCAGTCAGGCCTGTTGGGTCTCACTGTTGCCCAGTTTAACTGAAAATGTCCTCCAGGACAAGGGTTGGAAACTTGCGCTTGCCCCCCTGCCAGATGTTGCTAGAGTACAGTTTTCATAACCCTTGGCTGTTGGCCATGCTAGCTGAGCCCAATGGGAATTGAAGTCCAGCAACCTCTGCAGGGCCACATGCTGCCCCACCCCTGATCTAGAGCAGGGTTTCCCAAACTTGGACCTCCAGCTGTTGTTGGACTACAACTCCCATCATCTCTAGGCAGCAGGACCAGTGGCCAGGGACGATGGGAACTGTAGTCCAAAAACAGCTGGAGACCCAAGTTCGGGATATCATGATCTAGAGCAATGTTCTTCAACCTCAGGTCCCCAGATGTTGCTGGACTACAGCTCCCATCATCTCTCACCATTAGCCTAAGCTGGCTGGGAATGATGGGAGTTGTACTCCAAGTGCTATTAAGTATAGAAAGAGAATATGGGAATGAAAATTTATTTCAACACAAGTCACCTTCAACTGTATTGCTTTAAATACTTTTATTTTACCCATCAGCCCCAGCCAGCATTGGCAATGGTCAGTGATTATGGGAGTTGTAGTCCCATCTGGAGTACATCTGTAATAATAATAATATATTTATACCCCAAACCACTCTGGGCGGCTCCCAACAGAATATTAAAAACACGATAAAACACCAAGCATTAAAAACTTCCCTAAACAGAGCTGCCTTCAGATGTCTTCTAAAAGTCAGGCAGTTGTTTATTTCCTTGACATCTGTTAGGAGGGTGTTCCACAGGATGTGTGCCACTACCGAGAAGGCCTTCTGCCTGGTTCCCTGTAACTTCACTTCTCTCAGTGAGGGAACCACCAGAAGGCCCTCGGAGCTGGATCTCAGTGTCTGGGCTGAATGATGGGGGTGGAGATGCTCCTTCAGGTATACTGGGCCGAGGCTGTTTAGGGCTTTAAAAGTCAGCACCAACACTTTGAATTGTGCTCGGAAATGTATTGGGAGTCAATGTAGGTCTTTCAGGACCAGTGTTATGTGGTCTCAGCGGCCACTCCCAGTCATCAGTCTAGCTGCAGGTTCTCCATCCCTGACACAGATCACAGGAGCATCAAGCTGGTGGTCAGTATCGTTCAGGTAACCCGGCCCCAGGTTGTGAAGGATATTGCACTGATGCTCCATGGCAAATGTGAATACATTTTCTTGAAGGGGACCATAGGGCTATTTCTATGGGTCTGGAAGGATGTGATGGGCCAGTGATAGGAGCAAACATGGCCCAAAACATGTCTGAGCCCAGTGCTTCTAGGCACACTTTCGTAAAAGTAAACAGGATTGCGATATCTTCACTGAATTGTTTTCACAAGTGAAATGAATTAAAATGAAAAGGGGAAGTAAATAAACAAAATACCTGGTGGTGTACAAAACATCGGCGAATGCTTACTGAAAGGATACTCTGTGAGGAACCAGAACATTTTGAGATGAATCATTTAAAAATTAAGCTGACACTGTTCTTCTAATCCAAAGTAAATACCTCCTGCCTTAGTAAAGTCTATGGGTACATCTTGTGCACTTGGAATGTCAACATATCCAGCTGTTGTAAGCAAGGAAGCTGTGGTGTGAACTTTTGAGCGTGTCCCTGAGTTTGTCTCTCACTTCTCTTCCAGCTTGAGAATTTGATTGTTGTAAGCATAACAGTGGAGGGGCGAAAGGCAGCACTGACCTTTTGAAGGTGGGATGGATTACAGAGTCCCCGGGGCAGTGATCAATGGAGAAATACCTGCACAAGCCTCTGGGGAGAAGAAGAAGAAGAAGAAGCAAGAAGCAAGAGATCAAACACTAGAACGCGACCACTGGAACAACAAAATGGAATATGTGCTCTCTGTAGCAGGAGAAATCATCGGCTTGGGGAACGTCTGGCGGTTCCCTTATCTCTGCTACAAGAACGGTGGTGGTAAGTGCAGCTCTTGCCTAGCAAATTTGCATCCCATCTGCTAGATGTCTCAACTGTGTCACTTTCCCATTGATCGCAAGAGTACCTGCACACTCAGGTATGCGTCCTGCAGTTGCATACAATGGGGGATGGGTGGGAGGGAAACAATAATGCCAGCTGAAGCAAGCCAAGTGCCAGCTTTTTTCAGCATACGAAATGTTTTGCAAAGTTTATGCCATTGATCTTCACAGCACTCTTATGTGGTAGGTTAGGGTGAGAGAGAAAGAGGAACTTGCACAAAACCACCTAAGAGCTTCCTCTTCAAACCCCAGCACAAGGGTGTGTGTGTGTGTGTGTGTGTGTGTGTGAAACTTAAGATGCAGCCAGCGACTTGCACAATTTTCTCCCGAAAACAATTTGTGTCCTTGAGAGCTAAGTGTCAAACCACACACAACATGAGATCTCCTGACATTACGAAAAAGAACAAATAAATAAATATCCATGCAACTATGAAGGCCTTTCTTTCTTTCTTTTTTGACTGAAGCAATGGTGCTGAGGTGAACTTTTCCCTCTCATGTCGTTTTCCACTCCCACCCCATCAAAAAAAGAAAAAAGGAGGTACACATAGACCATGCTTAAAGCATGGAAAGCAGAAATAGGCAAACTAACCCCATCCCCACTAATTCCCCTGGCACACCACCCATTATTCCACCACCCCATTATTCCACCTCCAGATAAAAACCTGGCAAACCAAAGGCCTATATCGCCTAACAGACTTCTATAAAAATAACAAACTCTTGTCAACACAAGAATTACAAGACAAACTAGAAGGCAACCAAATGCCTTGGTTAACACACCACCAATTACATGCCCTCTTAAACAATCCAGTAGTAAAATCAGCAGCAACTAGAAGCAACCTTCAAAAACCTCTTCCTAACAACAAAGGGACATGGCAAAGGGATGGTATCCGCAATATACAAAATACTACTCCAAAATCCCATGAACCCGCTAGACGTAATCAAAAAACAATGGGAGGATGACATAGGCTATGAGATTAACCCCACTCAGTGGACCAGAATGTGGTCTAACCTCCCTTTAATTCCATATCAACGAAAAGGAAAGAACTTACTCTGGAACTCACCTACAGGTGGTACCTAACACCAAGGAAATTAGCGCTAATACGCCTGGGAACCTCACCAAAATGCTGGAGAGGGTGTACCTCCACAGGCACATACCTTCACATGTGGTGGGAATGCCCCAAAATCCAACTATTCTGGACAACAGCCATACGAGAAATATGTCAAATAACTAAGCAAGTATTAGAAATCACCCCAGAATTGGCTCTGTTGAACATCTTCCAAGATAATAATGCCCACTCACATCATAAAGAACTCATAACCCACCTACTCTCTGTAACCAGAAACATCATAACCAGACACTGGAGAGACCTGACAGGAGTAAGCATGGACCAATGGTACCAAATAGTATGGGAAACAGCCTTACTAGAAAAAATAACCAATAAACTGAAACTGACACGGGGACAAATAGAAAAATATGCCTTCACCCCAGTATGGCTCCCCTTTATCACATACACAGCCCAACAAGACAATGACAAGAATCCACCAACAGCATATGAATCAATACGGCTAACCTGATTCAAGAACACCCACCCACCCCACTCACACACGAAAACAAAGTTCAGCACAGCCAATCACAAACAAACAACCACTCCCTAGGCCAACCCCAACTTCTCTCACCACCAAAGGAACACAAGCGAATAGCAAAGAGAACCTGCACAAATGACACTGACACAAACCCCCACATATACATTAAGTAAAATAGAAACATCGCCCCCTGACCCCACCCCCACCCACCATGGCCCCCTCCACCTTTCCCTCCTTTTTCTTCCTAATGTGACCCTAATGTCTCAACAAATGAAACTGACCTATGGAAAATGTAACTTGAAAAAAGAGACATTGCACATACCTTTGTAAACAAACAAAATACTTAATAATAATAATAATAATAATAATAATAATAATAATAATAATAAATAGCAGCTATTACCCCTACAAGCAGAAACAAAATGGACAAAGTTGAATTCAACCAAGTCCTACTCAGAGTAGACCCACTAAAATGGATAAACCTAAGTTAGTCATGTTTGTTTACTTCAGTGGGCCTACTTTGAATAAGGACTAGCATTGAATATCATCCATACGTTCCTTTCCAACCAAACCTTGTGCTGATTAACATTCTATGGCCTTTAAATGTGTTTGTGGGAGAGGAGTTATTGGTTTGTTTTTGCTCATGTCATGTGCGCACGCCACACGGCTTGCGCCGTGATGCAAGCACAGTGCACTGCATGCGCACATCATGGCAGGATGTTGAGGGCTCCCCCTAGCTGGCGCCCCTGTGTCCCAGTCTGCAAGTAACAGACTTAACTGTGGCTTCACGGCTTCTTTCCTCACTCATGCAAAAGAAGCGAAAGGGCTGCATCTGTGTGCCCAGAGCTCATTAGTATTTATGAAGCCTGGTTTTGATTGTGCAAGCATGGCTACTGGCTTCCTGTCCCTCTATGGATGCTTAATTTACAAAGCGAGTCTAGGATGACTGCTTTGTATAACTGAAATGGTGCCGAAATGGTTGCTGTACTTATTTTCCATGCTTGAATTGATCTGTTTCAGAAAGCACATTCTGCATTCCATGGCCATTTTCTCCTACTGCTTTTTTCTCTACGCTGTGTCCTCTTGTCTGTCAGTCTCACTCACAAATGTCCATAGAGAACAATCCCTCATGCATCTGAAGTGGACGTGTGTCCACGAAAGCTCGTGCCATAACACATTAGCTAGACTTTAAGCTGCTACAGGACTTTTATTGTAAAAAAACCAACCATCCCACTAATCTTGACAAGAGCCTGGAAAGCCAGGCGGAGTTATTGCTATATTGAGGGAAGAGGGACTAAAAACCTGGCTATAACATTATGGTTCTGTAATAAGGTTACCAGACATCCCCGTTTCCTGGGGACAGTCCCCGGATTTACAAATCAGTCCCCATACAAAATCCATTGAAGTTGAAAAGTGTCCCCGGATTCATCGAAAAAAAATCTGGTAGCCTTACTCTGTAATGGGTTAGCATCCCAAAAATGACCCCCAAGTACTGGTTCCCCTCTCCTCCTCCCTTCCTCTGTTGGGAGCTCCAACTAGTCAAATTAGTAGAAACAGTTCCTTGCATGAAGGAAGAAATTATTTTGTGTTCCCACTAAAGGCAGGGCTTTCCCCCTTCCCTTACCCATCTTTTGGAATGAGAGGACAGCGTGACTCCTTTCCACAACAATACAATTTTGCCTCACATGGTGCATAGTCCTAAAATGTACTGAAGAGAGTTGCCAAGATGTCTTCTTTTACTCTGTTCTTAGAAAGCTCTCTCTCTCACACACGCTTGTTTACTTGTGGGTAAAGATGAGGGAGAAATTTGATCCAGGACACATTTATAGGAGAACCTACCTAACCCACACTTTCTGAAACAACGTGCAAACCAAAAGACAGTAAGATCTACGCTTCTCCAAATTTTGCCAGGGACATACTAGGTTAAAACGTGCATAAAATGTATATATTTGTGAAAACAACATATAAGCATGTGCAGGATTAGGGAAAAAATAATTTGTAAAAATGTGTATTTTAGGGGAAGTTGCATACAAATGTATACACTGGAAGAGTTACAGGTGGGTAGCCGTGTTGGTCTGCCATAGTCAAAACAAAATCGAAAATTCTTTCTAGTAGCACCTTAGAGACCAACTGAGTTTGTTCCTGGTATGAGCTTTCGGGTATCTGAAGAAGTGTGCATGCACACGAAAGCTCATACCAGGAACAAACTCAGTTGGTCTCTAAGGTGCTACTAGAAAGAATTTTCGATTTTGTTTTTACACTGGAAGAAATTCACACTACAATGCTGACAAATTTTTCAGGAGATCTTTTTAAAAAAAAAATCGCAAAGGTAGAGAAATGAATTTAAGATGGGGAAATGAGGTACTGAAAGAAACTGAAATTGACATATTCTCCCATCTGTCCTTGTGCGGTATTCAAAATGATGTAGGCAAGGGGTGGAGAGACTTGTTATGAGTCTCACGGTGATGTCACAACAAGACACGCATGAAACCATCACCCACAAAACAAAATATGTTGGGGCGAGAGAAAGCGGGTCCTCCATTAAAGAGGGCACGTGTTGCGGTGCGATCTGGCGAACTGACCCCGTGTTGTGGGTGGGTAATCCTGGAACAGCCACAACCCCTGATAGGTGGGTCCCACGTCGTTTGGGTGCCTTGAAGAAGCAGCAACGTGGGACCTATATAAACCCATGCGAGGCTTACGAGCTTCCTCTTTGGGGGTTTCACATCGGAACACCCGCCCACCTCTCCCTATATTTAGGGCTTGTGCTTGACCTTGCTATGCCGTCATGTGTCGCCTGCTTTTGGGGAAGGGGCACGGTAGGAATTTTCCCCACTTGGCTGATTGGCTGGTGCCATTTGGGTTTCACCTGCTGCGTAGTCACAACTTGTAAGTTGCGGATAGGCTCTGGTTCAGGTGACAGAAGTGGCACATGATGTGGCCACGCCTATGCAATGAAGGATATTCCGGTAGAGGAATCCAGGGACTCACTGGTTTGGTGATACCCGGAAGGGGTTCAGTCCTCGCCTAAGTCCAGGGCACATCAGGGCGGCTGATTGGTGCTCCTTCCATCAGCTGTCCCTGGTCTTCATCCTTGGCTGTCCTATGAACGTGGCTCTGGGACAGCGCTGCCTACATGGGTGCAGGGAGATAGTCGAACGAGAACCTATGCAACCACTCACTTGATTGTAATCAATAAAGTTGTGGCCTAAATTCTGCCAAAAACCAAACCAAATATCTGACTCCTGTGTGAATTTATTTTGGGGAAAGGTAAAAGGTCTAAACACACAATTACCGGTAGTTTTCCAGCAACTTGTGTTAAGATGCTTGTGCTAGTAAACTAAATTTCCCCTCACAATGGAAGCATGTACCAGAGAACATTATATACCGGTAGGTGGGTTAGTAAGGGACATCATTCGCTGCCATACCTGCTAAAAAAAACGGGCCCATGGTCTTCTTTTTATGTTAAAAAAAAATAAAGTCAAGAAAACATTTTCGTCTCTCTTTATAGTAGTACCACTGGTGTGATAAGTTGCAGTTTGGAGATAACAGGAGTTCATCTCAACCAGCTCCACTGAAGTAAAAAGTGCAGTAATTGTCTTAGTAAGATTTTAAATCCAAAGAGTTGTATAATATGAATACAGAAGTTCTTCTCTTCAGTTAAGATAATTTATAGGCTTTTGCAGTATAAGAACCTATTTTAATAACGTTTCCTTTTAAACACTTAAACTCAACATGAGTCATCTGCCACAGATACCCTCTGCGCTGGTGTGTGGGTTATGTATGTGTTCTGGAAAAAATTACCTAGAGACCTATTTGGGAATTGTTCTCCTTGTTTGGTTTGATAATTATTTACTTAATCTGACTTTGTGGAAGCTTGTAGAAAAACAGGTTAGAAGGACTTGGTACTTGTAAGAGTTATCGGTGAGTAGATTTATGAACTCTGTTCTGAAATCTTTTGGATTTGCCTTAGAGGCCCAACCTAAACCGCTTTCCCACCCTGACAGCGTGAAGGGGATTAGCTACTTCCATGCCGGCTTTCCTTTTTGTTTCTCTTTCTGCTTGAGAATTTTGTTTTTGAGGAGGGATTAGAGGGGAGGCTTGTTGTTGTTTTTTTGAGGCTGGAATGTTCCTAAACTTGGGTTAGCCAACAACCCTATGCATGTTTACTAAGAAGCCCCATTGTTACTTCGGGAACAGGCAACATGGCGCACTTCAGATGTTGCTCAACTATCAACTACGCTAACTCCCATCAACCCCACTACGATGGCCAATGGTCAGGGATGATTTCAATATTTATTTTAAACCATTTTAATACTGCTTAATATATAAAATTTCTCTTGGTGATGCATATCCTCTAACACCTTGATGGCAAAATCCAAGACACAATATTCCCAGACGCCATCTTCCTGTTTTTTCTCAAGGGAATGTTGGCCGTTTTGGATGTCTTGATCTCGTGCACCACAATCCCACCCCCTGAAAAAGAGCTTTTTTTCAGGCACGGTGTTCCAAAATGTGTATTTTTTGGTCACTGCACAAAATCACAGCGTCAGGAAATAATCGTGGTGTGCAATTGCGTGAGATCATGGCATCCAAAATGGCCAACATTCTCTCGCGACAAAAGAAAAACCACGGGATGTCTTTTGATTTTTCTAGGACACTTTTGGGGTATGGTGATGTACAACAAATTAAACCAAACCAAAGCAATTATTACAAAATATACAATGCAACCATCAATACAAATTGGAAATCAATACAATAGTAATAAATATATACTGGTAGCAATACTGTAATTGAATACTGATGATGGATGCTCCTGTACACTCAACCACTCTGAGGAGTTTTATTTCTTTTTTTTTTTACAGTCAAGTGGTATATAAATTTTATTAAATAAAGAAGTAGCAAACCTCCCCTTCATATCATGCTGCTTTAAATGTATGGTGTTGAATGTGGCCCTAGTCCCTCTGCCTTCTACCTCCCAGCCCCATAGACACCAGCCACCACTGACACTCAGCTCCAACTTGACATACACGTGAATCTTGCTATTGGTTCCATTCCTTGTTCCTTTAAAAAATGACCCGGCATCATGTTTTAATTGGACCCTGGATTTCTCTTTCAGCAAGAAAAAGGAATCATCTTTCAGCTGGTATTCTTGACTAAACTGAATGGTACATGCCCTTTTAGCACAAAAAGCAATGAAAAACATGGAGGATACCAGCCCAGTTTCTGCTGTCAGGCTTAGTAAAGCACCCTCCTTTACTATTGGATAGGAACAGAGGAAGGCAGCCAGAGGAGTGACCTCACCTCCCTCTACCCCCAGGGTCTGAAAGCTCACTGCTTCCATAGCAGGCACAGCCTCCTGCCATGCCAGCTTGGTATGGACTTCAGTCAAAGGGCAGGGAGCCCAGTAGAGCCTGCTAAGAGCTGGAACCGTTAAAGGGATTTAGGAGCAAATTAAAGTTAATTGTGATTTTCCAGTCAGTTAAATATTGGCTTGATCCTGGAACGGATGGAGGTGTTGAAAGTGGCTAGCAATTAACGCCAAGGAGCAGAGTCTGCATCTGTCCAAACCTGGACACAAAAGGCATTAGAATTGATTTAATTCCTTCCTGTTTCAGTCAAAATGTTAGTCATGGGTTGCATCTACAGTAGCGTTGAGTAGTGCAACTCATCAGTGCAAAAAATTCTGCTTGCTCAATTGGACTTGGCCTGCTTCCCGTTCATGCTTCCAACCCTCCAGACTAGATTTGGGAAGGACATGGGGTGGAAAGGGGGGGTGGGGTGGAGAGTCTTGTTGCAGAAATCTTTGCATTGATGGGGCGTGTTAGTTGGATACTGCCCCATATGTCACAGAGGGGCACCAGTTTGAATGTTGCTGAATAGGTTGGTGCTACTGTGATAAGCATCTTTTGACTGCTTTAATGCTGGGCCAGCATCAAATATTAACACCATTTGATATTACACGACAACTACTGACTGCTGTCTAATATTAACTATGGTCAGCTGTAAAAAATAACTTGCAAGATATCCTTGGATGGCAGCAGTCAAGCACTGTTGAGTATGGAATACCATGTTGTATCAAGTACCAAACATTATCCTGGTATCAAATAGTGAAGCGAGTATTGTATGTAAAATATAGATATCCAATCCTGAGTAAGTATCTGGCAAACGATAAGAGTATTCCAAGAATATCTTCAATATGTTCAAAGTTCACAGAGCAAAATATTGTGGAGAATAGTTGGGAGCAGATTCATTTGGGCTCTTAAGACTAATGAATGGATAGGCTTGCTTTTGTGCAGAGGGTTAAGTTAGACAGTGTTTTTGTTCCACAGCTGACTCTGTGATGTTAGTGAACTCATTTTTTTAATGCAATTTGTCTGTAATCAAATACAATCAAAGTTGCATTTGTTTCATCCTGATCAAAGGATTGAACCTTCTTGTTCTGCTATGAAGTAATCAAAACCCTATTTGTTGTAGTCTGAGCTTTCTTTCTAAAAACCATGCTAAACCTGCTCACTGGGCCATTGGGTCAATGTGTCCACAAGCTCAACATTTTGCTGGCAGAACCCCGGAGAAGTGTATTGTTATTGGTTGGCCCAAACCCAAGGGATGATCTTCAAACACCTCTGAGGGTCAAACTTCTGTACTTCAATTGTGTGGTTAGCAAACATATCTTTTTAAATAATAATAATAATAATAATAATAATAATAATAATACTATAATAATAATTCAGTTTGGTTTTCTTAATATAACAAATGAACAACAAAAACACAAACATTTGCAGAAATAAATAAATAAATGCCCCCCCCTCTTTGTCATCACCATAGCTTCCTGTTTTGAAAGCCTGAGCATCTAACACCTCTGTGTTTCTGAACCTGTAGGTGCTTTCTTCATCCCCTACCTCATCTTCCTTTTCACCTGCGGAATCCCAGTATTCTTCCTGGAGACGGCACTTGGGCAGTACACCAGCCAGGGAGGTGTCACTTCCTGGCGGAGGCTGTGCCCTCTTTTTGAAGGTGAGTTGGGTATGATGTTTGCTAGAAAGTCTGTTCCACCTTTTGCATGAAAGGAGCTATTTTACACAGGGCATCAACAGGATTTTCTGGGGCTGGTACACTTACATGTAGATTGGACCTTCTGCCTCGCTTCCAAAAGGGGACAATATTTACATAACATTTCCATACACTTTGTATCATGTGAAGATCTTTATGCTCTGTGGCCGGTGGGGTGGAGGGCCCTAGCATAAATTAGAGGCCATGCTCAAGTAAAAAAGATGTCTGATGGACAGAATGTGAACAGGTAAATCCTTTGCCTCCCTGCGCACCCACAAGATTCAGCCGGGGGTGTCAGCATTCACATGCTGATGTCAACATTTGCCCAATTTTGGATGTTTGCCGTAGCATTAGCATCAGATCATCGTGCATCGGCACTATTTTGGGTTTTAAACGACTATGTCTCTTGCAACAGCAGCACCGCCTGCTTCTTGAAGCTTGAGAGTGATACCTGTCAGTGGAAAATTCAGGTGCCCCTCAGTTGTTACAAAGATCACTGTTGTGGAGGCAACAGAATGTGGCTGAAGTGACCGCAGGAATCTCAATTTTTATAAAAGAGGAAAATTAACATGATGAAAACAGAAGCTCAGGTTGCACATTAGCTGAAAGAAAATGTTAAATGCGGATGTTTACTGATTACAAGAAAGGATCTACCAGGTTGGGGGAAATTGTATAAATGCAGTGCCAATCTGCATGGGGTGGGTGCTAATCAAAGATCTTCCTCCTTTTTTTTTGTTTTGCTCTGTAAAATGCATGCTTATGTCTACTTTTTATGTTTTTATGTTTGTTTTAAATCAAAGATTCCCTCACTCTCTTCCGGTTGGGGTAAGGTCTGTTGGGAATCTGAGATGAGATACCCACATAGCAGAAGTTGCCTCCAGATCCAGTCACCACACAGAGGCAGCTTAGAGTCCCAAATTGTCTACTGCTGCAGAAGATAAGGCTTCAGTAATACAGTTCTGGATGCTGAGATATATATATATACAGGATGTAGCATATACAGCTACAGACACATACAAGTACAAAGCATATCTGTTGCTCCAGCAATTCAAGACGTAACGCCGACTCCCTTCACAAGACTGACCCGGACACACAACACACCCTGGCCCAGATGAGCTGGCATGCATCAATCCCTTACATAGACGACCCTGGGCCATTGCCATAGCAACTGGCTTGGCTGGCCTTGCACATTTGGCCTTTTCTAATATATAGGGTGATTTGTGCTCATGTAGGAAATTAACACCTTCCTCATGCCCAGTTCCTCCAACAAGGGCTGCTGTACCAAAATTAAGACATAAGGCACACTTTGGAACTAGTGTAAAGTAACAGAGAAAAGTGGGAGCCTCTACTTGTTTTCCTGTAGAATTGTAAGATTCTAGAATATATGACACCTGGGAAATGTAAAGTGCATAAACAGGTACAGGGAAAATTTTAAAAGTAAGTGGAAATGAAACCAAGTGGAAGACATGGTGAATGAAAGGAACACCCAGATTGGTGAATGGAGCACCTGAGAAAATGGGAAAGAAAAGTTGATGTATCCTGCAATGAGAATGCATCCCCTATGGGGGTTTTATGAAAATTGTGGATTAGGGCAGGCGTCTCCAATCAGCCTCAGCCAGTATGGCGAATAGTCTGTTTTGAATCCCCTATCCTTCAGATTCAGTGGATGATACCCTCTTCCCCCAAGTTCTAGTATAATGGAACACTTCACTTTCTGATCAGATGTTTGCATGATTTTAAGGTTACTCAGAATCTGGATCAAATGGAAAGTTGAGGCTAAAAGGTTCCTGGGTAATTAGGGACTCTTGATTTATTTCTGCTTCATTCCAGGACAAATTACTGTGTTAATCACAGCCTGGCAGTTAGCTCAGGTAGGTAGAAGTGGATGGAGAGTTCATTGTTCGCTGTAACATTGTAAGCTAAGGGCTGTTGGAATTTCTTGCTCATGTAAACAAAGGCAGTTGTTTCATTGCAATCAACAACAACTGATAGCCAGCTGACTTTAGCAAAGGGAACTTCAAGTCCTGGGGGTCAAGTGCAGTCCCTCAGGACTCTCCTCAGGTCACACACCACCCCAAGGGGCCAAATACTCCTTTGCCTAGCTGGAATGAACCCTTGAAACCCTTGCTTGCATGGAAGGAGAATGGAGAGGGGTGTTATATGGTGCGTAAGTGCGTGCGCTTGTGTTTGTGTATAGAAACCACTGACTTTTTCAACTGGCTTGCCCACCACTGGGATGCAACCCAGGGCAGATGTACTATGAAACTTAAGAATCTTAAATTTCAGAGCCTTTAATCCCAGAGGGGCCCCAGAAGCAACTTAATTCATGCATGTATATAACATTTCCCTAATTCTCACCCCCTCCCAATAACTTGAAAACTACAAGACATGGGAAATATTTATTCACTGCAGTGACTTTGACATGTGAGATAATCCAGCATGGCAATTTTAATCAAGATCTGAGATATCGTAGTTATTATTACTATTATTATTATTAAAATAATTGTGGGGATCTGTCGTGGAACAACCCCACTGAAGAGGATAATTGAGTGGTTACTGAGACCTCGTTGCTGGTTGCAAAGGGGGCCCCATAACAGTTTGAGCTTCAGGGCCCCCCAAATGTAGGTGCAACCCTGAAAAAACAAAACCACCCTGGCTTTATTACTCCAATTAATTTTCTTTAAATCCCCCCCTTGTTTCTTTTATTCACTCTGCAGGAATTGGTTATGCTTCCCAGGTGATTGTTGTACTACTTAATTTCTATTACATTATTGTTCTGGCCTGGGCCTTGTTTTACCTCTTCAGCTCATTCACCATAGACCTTCCATGGGGCAGCTGTGATCATGAGTGGAACACAGGTAATCTGGAGTCCTTCCCTTGCTGTTCTGCAAGATGCTTAGTATTACTTTGTGCTGATTTCCCCCCTGCTAGCAATAACCATCTATAGTACTTCAATTTCCGTCGTGGCTTCAACCCTTTGGAACTCCCTGTCCAGGGAGATCTGCATGGCCACTGAAATATACTTGGAGTCGAGTGTGAATTTCATGCTCTTTATTCAGCTCGTAGTAGCAAAGAATGAGTCTTTCCCCAAAATGTCTGCTATATATACATTATTTACACAATTGGCCTCACATGATTGGCTCATTCCGGGCTGCTCCTATAGGCCAATCAGGTTGTGGATTCACTTCCTCCAGAAGCCTGATTGGCTGCTCCTGCAGGCCAATCGGGTCGCTGATTCACTTCCACCTAGAGCTGGATTGGGTGGCTCCTGTGGACCAATCAGACTGCTGCATTCTGGATCCTATTGTTCTAGGATTCAGCTCAGTACATAACAGCCACGCTCTTATTCTTCTGCCCCGCGCAGCATATGCCCTCTGTGTGCATTAAACACAAAGTTCTACCCACTTTTGACAAGGCAGTGCAGTCTGCCTTGCCTTGCCTTCTCTCCATTACATGTGGACACAGATATTGTTGCAGATGACGGGCTCAACTTTAGCCCTAGCCCCACACAGGATTGCTATCCGGGGGACGGGACGGGACCACCTCTGAACTAGCTGTAGTCTTGAGCTGTACAGTGCTGAACTCCATGGGCTCTGAAACAAACAAGAGTAGCCAATCTTGCCTCATCCTTTTCGTACACATATAGGCTTGCCTGCCCAGTCACACTCATGAACAGCTATCTCAATCAGGTTTGGCGCCAAACTTTGGGGTGGGTGGGTTCAGCATGGTACTGATGTTGGGTACCTCACCACATGCTCGCCATCCTCCATCGCTTCCCAGAAGTGCTTCAGTGGTAGATGGGCCCCAATTTACTGGACACCGATCCGAGGCCTGCTCTCTGTAGGATCCTAGCCTCATGTGACACAGACTCCTTCTTTCCTGAGCATCCTATTGAGCTCTGCAGTTTTATTCCTGGTCTTTCTTTTCTTTTCTTTTTTTGAGGAAAGTGGATTAGTTGCATTTTGTGGGGATGTCTTCCAATTGTATGTTTTTACAGTTTCTGTCACTTGGGCCTGTCTTACAGAGAACTGTGTGGAATTCCAGAAGACAAACACTTCGCTAAATGTGTCGGCCGAAAATGCTACCTCTCCTGTCATAGAGTTTTGGGAGTAAGTGAAGATCCCTCCATTTTCAGGTTCCGGTTTCCGCAGCTATGACCAACCACCAGCCGCAGGAGTGTTCTTCTGCTGGACGTGCAAAGTCTAAAGATCTCAATAGCTCGCATTGCTAACTGAGAAAAGCATGAACTGTGGGAATGGAATCTTGGTCTCTGAGCATCTTGACTCTTAATTTGCGATTTAAATCAGTTAAATTCTGCACAAAGTGGAACGCAAATCTGGCCTTGGGTTTCTTGTCTATTCCTCACCTTTTGCATATTTTAAAAAAATGAATTATGTAAATTTCAATGCATACCTTACCTGTAGGATGCCTGCTCTTAATGTAAGGTCCACCCATCTTGTGGCAGCTTCTGTCTGCACCTTTGTATCTACTCAACAATGAGTCCCCTCCTCCTGATTCCAGGCACAAAAGCAATAATGGTTGTTTGCTCCCTTCTCATAGATCGATTGTACAAATACATAAATATAGATCTGTATATAAAATGGAAGAAGCAGTAAAGGAGGTGGCAGGAGAGGACCGGCACTGGAAATGACTCAGGAGCACATAATGTATGCTCCAGCACAGTGAGCACATGGCACCTGTATGGTTTCAGAAGCAGTGCAGGAGTGGCACTTTGTCATAATCCAATCCTGTTTTTCCTCCACACATGCATTTACACCTCTGCACTCCTTTGCCAGAGAGGACAATTAGGTCATTTCCATAGAAACCGCCCTTGCGTCTTCCTTTCTGAAATCAACTATCTGCGTCAAATACTTGGAGGTTATTCAAACGCCCAACACAAAAATCCACAAAGGAGCACTGGAAGAGTGTGGCTTCTTTGGCGAGAAAATTTGTTTCAACTCATCATGACATCAGATGTTTGTCAGGTTCATGGCCCTGTCCACCTGTCAAAATTGACCTGTGGGGTGGCAGGAGATAGAGTTCTTGGCCACCGGGCCAGAACCCCCCCCCCTCACTCCTGCTCTTCATCAGCAAACAAAGAGCTATCACGTATATATGCCCTTGTTTCGAAGCAAATTACAATGAATTCCTTAATGGACACATGGAAAGGGAACTGCTCAATTTACTTGCTTGCTGTTACCTGTAGCAGTGCAAAGTCAGAATTGACCAGGGCTCCAAACCAAGGAAAGGACAGAGTGTGGGGACAGACCATGTATTGGGCATGCAGGTGTGCTCTAGGTTCAGCCCCTCCTCAGAAACCCTGATGATCAGTATGGGGACTTGCCAGAATAGGTTAAGTTTCTGTAAGTTTGCAGGCTACCAAAACATCAGGTTGGGGTTCCATAATCCAGTGGGGAATCTTTAGACTTGGGCGACAAAATAACTTGACTGGCCTTGAGTATCGCTCTTCATTTTGACCTGGCAGGTGTGGGGGTGAGGCTATTTGCTATTCCATCTCAGGCTGCAACATGGCTTGGAGTGGCCCAGCTCCTCCTGAGGTTCCCATGGCAACCTCCACGAGGGGGCACCATGTGCAAAACAGTATGTTCTGGGGGGAGTGGCCAGGCTGGGAGATGTTACAGAGTGCTCCCAGAAGAAATCAAGCCAGGCTCTGTTTCTTCCACAGGAGGAGAGTACTCAACATTTCTGATGGCATAGAGCACTTGGGAGGTGTGCGGTGGGAACTGGCTCTCTGTCTCCTGCTGGCCTGGATCATCTGCTACTTCTGCATCTGGAAAGGAGTCAAGTCCACAGGCAAGGTGGGCATATTTTATTTCTCTCTCTCGCTTCCCTCCATCACAATACAAACTACTTGTAGCCCTCTGCAGTTGATGGGCTTAACAACATGTTTACAGTACATTAATTACGTGGCTATTAGCCACATCAAGGGATTTAAATACACCACCCAGGAGAGGGTGGCATCAATTATACATGTGCAGGATGCCAAGTTATGGAAAGATTGCCACTCGTACCTATTTTTCCTGTGTGAGTGACAGGCAGTAATTCAACTTGGGCAGCTTTTCCTAGAATGCAGACATAAGAACAGAAGATGAGCTTGCTGGGTCATGCCAATGGCCTATATAGTCCAGCCTCCTCTTCTCGCAGTGACCAACTAGATTCCGCGAACAGAACCTGAGCACAAAGCACTCTTCTTGCCTGTGATTCCCAGCAACTGGTATTCAGAGGCATACTGCGTCAGGAACACAGCCATTGAAGCTGGTAGCCATTGGTAGCCCTGTCCTCCATGAATTTGTCCAGTCCTCTTTTGAATATATAAAGATATTGGGTGGCAGGAGGCAACGCCTGAACTGACTTGGCTGCTGAACAAAGCCAGCAATTAAAAGGCATGGAGCTTATCTCAGCAAAAAGTGGTGCTAACTGGGTCCTTGGAAGGGGGGGCTCTTTAGGATGTTTCCCACCCCCCATGGAAGGCTGCTATCATGCAACATTCATATGCAAGTGGAAGCTATGCCAGCTCTTTCATTGGACAGAGGTCATTGGAGTGGGAGCCCATGCACAACCCAGCTACTTACGCATTTAGTATTTAGTATACTTACAGGTATTTTGCCCTAAGAAAGTGCTTTATGCTCTACAGGAGAAAACACGCAGGCACCTCACAATGACCTCAGTGTTTTGCAGCCTTAGGAAAAGCCTAGTCTCTGCTGGTTTCCTGTGCCTCCATGTATGCAGTAATAGTTGGTTGTGTGCAATACTGGACTCATGGCAGACCATCACAGGTGCTCAAAATAGGAGGATGCAGCTGAGAACCAACATGGAAAAGGCTGCCCCCTCCCTGGTGTGTACTATGCATTAAGGTGATTACGAGTTGGCCTCTCAACCGTTCCATCTCGTCTGCCTCCACCTCAGTTTTCACAATATGTTGCTGTCATTTGGCTGTGCTCATTAGTGTGTTTTTAATACACTCCCCATAGCCATTCCCAGCCAGCTTTCTGTTTTCACTTCCATCTGTTCTTAAACTTCAAAATCATCTTCATGAGGTCTTTTCCCGATAAGGTGCAAACCACAGCGTGGTTATTAGGCCAGATGGAATCAACACATGCGTGGCAAAGGTTTCCGTATTCTTTTCCTCCGCTGCAAAATGAAATGAGAGTCTGCCTTGAGCCTTGACATTGTGATGAGAGACAGAGCGTTATCAGCAGGTTTCTACCAAGCTCCCCGCTGCAACAACACCCCCAATAATGAAATGGAAATTTGTTTGTTTGTTTGTTAAATGTATATCCTGCCCCTTCCTCCCAAAGGAGTCCAGGGTGACAAACAACAGCTGATGAAACACCAAAGACATCTTAAAAACAATTCCAATGCAGATGCAGACTGTGAACGTTCTCTGAATGTCTTGTTGGCAGATGAGGGTCTTCATGAGGTACCTTCAGGAGAGGGAATTCCAAGGGGCCTGATTCTCATACTGCATGGAAACAGTGCTTCTCCCCCCTGGCGCTATTGAATGTACCGGCACCTCCCCCCCTTTCAAATCTTGAAATAAGGTAAATAGAGGGTGGGGAGAGCAAGCAGGCAACCGTGACTAAAAGGAGGATTGCGAAAAGCTGGAGGCTGAGGTGGCGAGGAAAAGGAGGCCCTAGTTCAGAGCTGTAGTTGCTGCTCTCAGTCGACAGCTTGCACCATTCCCCCTCAGCTGCCCCACAATGGCGCTCTCTCCCCCCTAGACATGCCGCTATGCTGCTGCTGCCTTGTTGCACTGCCAGGGGACAGGCAAGTGTGAGCACCTCTTCCCTTCTGTGTTTGCTCGCTCTTTTCAGAAGGAGAAGGGGGAAGGCGGCAGGCTGGGTGGGTATGAAGAGCAGATGGGGCAAGGTAGCGGAGGGTAGGTTGAAGAACAGGGAGAGGGGGCACGCAAAGTGGGGCTTTAATTAATTGAGAGGGAATGGGAGACTGTGGGGAGGGAGGTTGGGGAAGAGGACCATGGTGAGCATCGGCACCATTTTTTCTAGAAAGAAAGCACTGTGTGGAACAGATCTCAAATGGAGTGGGAAGAGAGTTCCAGAAAGGCGTTGGAGGGCTGCCATGTGTGTGCTGTGTGCTGTACCTTGTTGCTCTTTGGGCATGGTAGAAGATGCTGCTCCATCTCCAGGCAGAGTCAGCTGCTAGTCTGGACAGCTTCCATACATAGAATCAGGGAGGAGATGCCATCTTGTGTTTTGCCTCAGGCAGCAAAATATATTGGGTTGGCCCTGCTTGGAATGTAGAAAAATAAGACCAAACATGCTGATGGATAACTGATGTAGTGAAAAAAAAAGAAAACCCCATGTCTTGTGAAGCATATGCTATGTGAAAGCAAAGCTGGCATGCGACACAGAAACTCTGAAGAGAAGATCTAAGAATGGAAACTGTGAAAGCGTGAAGTCTTCGGCACACATTCCCTGAATGGAGAGAGGCCGTTTACATTTTGCCTAGACACACTGCCCAGAGAACTTTGCTAAGGGGAGGCATGCAGACATTTAATAAGTAAAATAAGAAACTGTTTGTAACAAAAAAGTAACTCATAACTAACTAGAACAGATGTGGGTAATCTATGGCCCTCCTAGATGTTGTCGGATTATAACTCCCTTCAGGTCAGGCCAGATTAGTCCAATGGTCAGGGATGATGGAAGTTGTAGTCCTACAACTTTTATTGGGCCACCAGTCCCACAGCCTTCTATATGCAATGCCACAACGTGCCCTGGACTGAGCTATGGCCCTTCCCTATTCAGGAAAACCGAAACAGCAATTATAAATTTACCATTCAATGCTTAAATTGTCTACAATTCCATTTTGTTCCACATTCCCTCCCACTGCTAACATTTGTTGTCCAGTTTCTCCTTAACATTTCAGCTGTCTTGTTTCATTCTTGGGAGGAATCTCTGCGTTCATATTTTATGTCAATATAATAGAGTGCAAATGGATCTCCTTGTCTGGAATAATCTGGAAATAATCTAGGAATATCTCTTAAACTTCGGCTCATTAAGATAAACACTAAATTTGCATTGAGCTCCAAATGACAAAAAACAACCCTGGCTTGGCTTCTTTCCCAACACATGCTGGGCTCCTGTTGTGTGAGGAAATGAACATGATGAAAGTGTTCTCTTACAGCTTTGGAAGGCCCAAGAGGTCAAGGAAGGATTAAGGGAGGACAGGAAAAACACCCTTTCTAAAGGCATGTGCACAGGCGCTTATTCTGTGATCCCTGTAGCCCTCTTTCTTTGGGAAACATTGGTCTGTGTTATGACTACCTCTCTGTGGCTGATTCACAACCAGTGGCTATGGTTTTGAGGCCAGTGCTATTCAAAAGTGGTGGTCCATGAACCAGCGCTGGTTCGCAAGCCATCTGCTGCCTGTCTGCATTGGACTCTGTCATCACAGCCAAGGTTCAGTGGGATGCTTGAGGGACCAATACAGTACCGGTCCTTGGCATATTGGGGCAGGGTAAATTGCCGGTCCACCACATTAAATAGTTTGGGAAGCCCTGACGTAAGCACCTGGCTGTGATAGGAATATTCTGGGAGCAGAAGTGCTGGCCTTTTCCATGAATGCTTCCTGTGTTTTTAGTTTGGATTTATAAGAGCCAAACTAGATGTGATGCAACAGGTATATGATTCATAGAGGATAAGTCTGCCAATGTCTGTTAGTCATGACAAGTGGGATTGGACCTGCAACATTAATGTTGCAGTATAGAGTGCTCCTGCTGTTCAGGGTTCAAGCCAATAAGTTATGCCATCTTCTAGGGGATGCCTTTCTTTCCCGCGGCCGTTGGCTTTCTGGTTCTCTCCCCTACAACTAGCATTCCATGCATACACATGCCCAGTCCTCATTGGGTGGTCTCTGCAGTTTCATCAGACCTCCTGACACCTCCCTCTCGTCCATGGAGGGTGCCATTTTGGCTACATAAGGACCAGCACTCAGAGAGGATCGAGTTCAGTATTAGTATACATGACAGCTATAAGCAGCATGCAGGATTCAGAGGCACCTCTGAAATTACCAGTTGTTGAGGAATGACAGGAGCAGGCTATTACCCTTAGCTTTGCAAGCCCAGTCTATTTGCACCCCCCTTGTTGCTTTCAAGTCTTTTAAAAGAGTTGGGAGTTCTGATAATGGAGCTCCCACATAATGTTAAGTGTATCTGTCAGTTTTGGTTTCTCTCATTTCAAATTTTCCAGTCTTGAGTTCAGTTCTCTATATTTCCACATCACTTTGCATTTTCTTTTAAAAGACATTGTGAGAATTCAACACTGTATTTGTCCTAATACAGACAATTTTTTTGAATGCAATTTTGCCTAATAACACACATTTTTGCAATACATTTTCCCTTGATAATAATGGGGTTATTTCATGAATATGCACAACTTATCCTAATATTTACATTTTTGTATACGTAACTTGGCTGGAGAACTGCAAACAGAGGCCGAAGGCCCAGCAGACTGGGAATTTATCTTTGCCCTTAACACGGAGCCGAGTGTGGCTATTGGTCAGTTGGTCCCACGCCCAGGGTAATTCCAAACACTCTAATTCCTGTCGCCATTGGCCAATTTGGTGGCAGGAGGATGATCTGGCCTGCAATAGGCCGGTTCACAGAGGAGGCTTGGGGCCTGCCCACAAAACTGCCTGCCTGAGAAGGGGTGAATGGACTTCTCCCACATCCCAGAGACAGATATTAGTGTTTTGGAGAGGTGCCATCATTATCTGCGATGTGACTGCTGGCTTTTTCCATTCCACCAGAGCAGGAACTTCATGCACTGAGCAGATGCATAAACTTGTCAGTGCTACAGGAAACACAAAAGTTGATATTTTGTCCCCTTCAATGCCATGGATGGAATAATTTGGCACTGATGATGCATGGACCAGATCCAAACAAAATCATATCTGTTATAAAACAACGTGAGTCAAAGCACAACGTCTTTGATCGCAGTTGGCTTTTTCATAGTCAAGTCAGTGTGAACAGTGCTTTAAAAATGCCAGGGCAGGTTGGGGAGTGGGGAAGAGGTCACAACTAAGCCGAACATCTGCTATCGTTTCATTAAACCAACAATGGTTGGATTTTGGCCAGTCATTTACACTGGAGCAAATATTTTGCTGTTTTTAGGCACACAATCCCATCACAAATTCTTGTAGGAGCCAGGAAAAGGCTTTGTCATTGCAGCTAAGCAGGTGTGTGCCTGCCTGGTGCTCAGATGGGATTTGAAAGGTGCAGAGTCTGGGCATTGATGGAAAACTCCACTCCCTGCATGAGTTCACATACGCAGACCCTCCAAGTGTCCCTATTTTCCAGGGATGCCCCTGATTTAGAGAAGTCATCCTGGTTTCTGATTTGATCCCAGATTGTCCCACTTTTCCTTAGGATGTCCCTATTTTCATTGGAGAAATGTTGGAGGGTATGGAATTATCTGACCCTCGAGCCATCTGAAGGCAATCCTATATAGGGAAGTTTTTAAAAAATGTTTTATTATGTTTCTATATATGTTAGAAGCTGCCCAGTGTGGCTGGGGCAACCCAGTAAGATGTGTGGGATATAAATAGTAAAATTATTATTATGGAATGGGACGTCCCTATTTCCATCAGAGAAATGTTAGAGGGTATGCGTAACATGGAGGAAGAAGGTGTTTGTCCATGGGTTGGGGGGAACCAGTTCCGTAGGAGCACTGAGCAAGTCCCTTTCACCATGAGGAAAATTCATAATGAATAATTGGGCTAGGAATGAATGGTTCTGAGTATATGCAGGCAACATCTATAACAGTTTTATTCATGCTTTCAATTGCCCTGGCTCCCCCTCAAAGAATCAAGTGAATTGTAGTTTGATGAGAGCGCTGAATGTCTCTGTTAGGTAGCCCAAGAGCGCAAGCATACACACACACACACACACCACACACCAGAATTTGGGGAAGAAAAAATGACTAGGACACTGGTGTGGGTATACCTTCCATGTGGGCACTAGGTTTAAAGGATGGGTGTGTTTCGGCTCACATATTGTTTTGGAAAGTGATTTCATCTTTAAAATGCCAAACTGAAACAAATTTCTTTCCCCAACCCTAGATCTCAGTGAATTTGACTTCCACATGCCTTCATTATTATTATTATTATTTTAATAAGGAGACCAGGAGGAGAATTTTTGCTGTTGTTTCTGTCTGTATTCTACTGGGTGAGAGCATTAATGAGTCCTGCCTTGGTCTTTGGGGAGAAAGGTTCAGCTTAGAAGGGATTCGTGCTGTTTCTAGGTTACAAACTGCAAATCCAAATAAATATGAAAGCTGGTTGTTTTGCTGTTGACGTTGTATGTGTGTTTTTTTAAAGGAGAAATGCAGATGGCAAGGATTCTTCCTTACTTATTTTGCTTATTTGTTACATTTCCTCCAAGGAGCTTACAGAAGTGTAAATAAAAAGTTCCTCCCTCCCATTTTTTTTTTATCTTCACAACCACCCTGTGAGGTAGGTTCAGCTGAGAGAGTGTGACTGGGCCAAAATCCCCTCATGGCTGAGTAGGAACTTGAACCTGGATCTCCCCAGTCCTGCTCTCTGACCACTGCATCACACTAGTTCTTTCTCTCTTCAAACCCAGTTTTTATGTTCTAAGAAAGACATTAATTTGTGTTCTGTGATCAGTCACCACTGGAAGTTGTTAGGTTCTTATGTCTACTATTTGAGTGACAAACCTACAAGTAGGTTAAATGGCTGTGTGCTTTTTAAATTGTGCATCTGTTTGCCAGCCTGGGTTCCTTGGAGGAAGGGCGAGTTATTTAAATCAATCAATCAATCAATCAATCAATCAATCCTTGATCACCACAGCCTGTCGCATCTTCAGCATCCAACCATTCCTCCTGCCATCCTCCCTCTGAGTACTCCTCAGTGTCCCAGCACCAATCCCTGGGCTCTGAGCCTTCCTCCTCTGGGGCTTCCCTTGGGGGTTCCCCATCTGGTACCACTCCTGTTATCTAGGGACTCAGCTAGATTGGTAAAGAGAAAGCGATTGATATGTGTTGTATATGCGATATAACATTGTGCCACCTGATGGTGCTGTGGAGTCCCGTTTTTCTCTACCTGTTTCCCCTGTTTAAATTTACGACGCGTTTAACTGAAACGCTTCTTTGATGTGTCTAGATCCTGCCATGGATTCAGCTATACAGCTGCAAATAAGTGCAATATACAATGTGACGTTAGATGGCGATGATGAGCCCTATGGAAAATTCAATGTATTTTTAAAAAACATTTTTTTTAGGGGGGGGAGGAGAGGGAAAGCATTTTCAGAACGGTTTTTATATGTGTGTAGATTCCACTGTAGCCAGTCCCTGACATGCTGTGAGATCTGGACTCCCTGTGTCTAAATTCAAGTGCAAATATGTGAATAAACCATATTTCTTAAAGGTATGACAGCCTCTGCTGCATCTTCAAATCTCCAATGGTCTGTCTAGGGAAGCCTGCTGTGGCAGGCACTTCAACTTAGGTGACCCACAAACTCTGTTCCAGCCCTGTTGCTTAAATTCAGAAATAAGTAAGAGAAAAATTTCCACTTGGATTGTTTCCAGAACCAAATAAAGCAAGGCAGGGGGAACAGACTATGCTTTTGTTTTAGAGTCCTCATTGATATATTCAGTTTTCACCTGAACTGTTGTTTTTTTTTAGCTTGGATCTTAGCGATCTTGAGATGGAAAAAATATTGAACAAAAAGATTCGCCCAGAAGTTCAGAAACCTCCAATTCCTTCATTCAGCAATTAAGTTGGTGTCTTCAATTAAGTTAGTGGCAGTTAAAATGGTCAGGGTTGAGTGTTGGAGAATGGATTCAGTGCCCTTTGTTTTTATAAGCAGTTAAATGCTTGCTATAGTAGGAATGGAGAAATGGGCTAAAAATCCAACTGCGTTTATTTATTAATTGCTTGGATACATATTGCAATCAAGTGCTGCTGCAGTCATATATTCTATTAAATAATGTGTTCTGTATCCGTGTATATTCTCATGATCTTCATAGGGAATATTAATGTACCAGGAAATGACATTTCAGATCTGTGAGCTGCTACATGGAGATGTGGGGCAGCTGGAATAAGGAAAAATCCTCTAATATCTGGGTCATGCAGGATGTATTTGAGCCCTCCCAAGTCACCTTACCTTTCTGCATTCTCAATTTGTATTCTTAGCTGTCACTTCTATGTATTCTATTACACCTAGCTGAACAGCAGCGAAATTTGTAGAGTGACCTATTTGTTGTTATTTATTTCCTTTATATCCTACATTTTCCTTCAAGGCGCTCAAGAAGAGCTTTGCCCCTCTCCAGATTATCCTCACAGCAACCCTGTGGTTAAGGATAGACTGTGAGAGACAGTGACTGGCCCTGGGTCACCCAGTGAGCTTTGTGTCTGAGGAGGGATTTGAACCCTGGTCTCCCAGGTTCTAGTCCTGCATCCTAACCACTGTGCCACGTTTGCAGCTTTGACTTGAGGCCTGGATAAACAGAAGTGTCCAGCTGCGATGGCAAAGTCTCCACTGCAGTGAGCTTTCAGATGGAACACGTTCCTTCCTTTCTTCCACCATCCCACCCCATCCCTTATAACGTTTGAAGGCTAAGCAGGCTTTGCTGCAGGTTTACTCGAAGCTCCCGTCACCTGCCTGCCTAACCCAGCTGTTCTTTGCAGCAAACTGCTGATGCTGTGACTGTGTTTTGTCCTCTTGCCAGGTGGTGTACTTCACTGCTACGTTCCCATACCTCATGCTGGTAGTTCTGCTGATCAGGGGTGTCTCGCTTCCCGGGGCATCTAAAGGGGTCCTCTTCTACCTTTACCCAGACCTCACTCGGCTCAGCGATCCCCAGGTAAGCTGAGAGAAGCAAAGAGAGGCTTCCTTATCCTCACGTATCCCTTTTGCAAATCTCTCTTATTCCACCCCACCCACAACCTGCTTCCTTTATGTTTCTTTTTTCTTTGTCTCCTTTTAAGGGTGCTTCCAGACAGGTGTGAGTTGTGGGACTGGTGCTGCTCGTGTGTGCAAGTGGTTTGTAGCACCTGCTGCACCACTGGCATCAAAATGGCAGCCTTTAACCCCCTCCCCCCCGTTTAACCTGGATTTATCCTTTTTGCAGAAAATCTCATCAAAATTATTATTATTTTTTAAATAACCTTGCTGCCAATGACCCTTTTAGGAACATACCCATCTGACTTACACGGAACCAGACAAAAAGCAGAGGAGGGGGTGACCCCGATAGAGGTAACGAAAAAGGCAAAGTTGCGGGAACCCGATTAAGAACGATGTTGCTATAATAAATATGTGGAGCAATATGAGCCAAGGCCACTAAGTGCTAACAAACAAAGGCCGCTGTGTGAACAAAAACACTGCAATTTCCCAAACAATACAGAATATGTGGGCAATGAAACAATTCTGCAAAGAAAACAGGAGGAGAACTCCAGGGCTGAACCTCCATATTATTTTTTATTTCTTCAATAAATGGAGGATATGCATGGATGACAGCAATTAACCCGTTATTGCCTCAGTTTTTTTCTTTCTGGATTTTTCTCCCGCCCAAGGGAATCTCCTTGCTGCAGACCCTGTTGCAATTCTGTTATATGCTCCTGTGCAACAAAGGTGGTTGTGACTCCCAAATGAAGACTTTTCATTCATCAAGCAGGGCTGGAAATCCAGCTTTTATGCATTCAGCTCTACAAGCCCCCACCCATGGGACTCTTGCAAATGCTCCCCCCTCCTCGCCTCTCCTTTTCCCCTCAGTCACCAACGCTCATTCATTCCACTTTGCCTGGCTGAAAAGTTCCTTGCCCAACTGCCCTCTTTTAATTTCTTCAAGACAAGTTCCTCCATGTCAAATCCCAGTTCCAGCTGAGCTGCTGTACCAGCATTTTTGTGTGGAGGAGGTGTCTACAAAGGAGATTAAGGGGGTGCCTGCGGGGGGGGGGGAGGTCAGCAAAACCCTTTGTAACCCCTTTAAACCCTTCCCAGGCCAGCCTGGAAGCTTTATTTTGACAGCATCAGTAGAGAAGTGCTATTCCTGGAGGATAAGGCAATCAATGGCTACCAGCAATAATGGCTGTATTCTGCTTTCACTGCTGAAGGCACACTCCTCAAAATTATTCTCTGAATTTCAAAGGAGAAATGGTTACCCAGACATTCTTTTCATGTTTCAATATTTTTTTCCTGAAAATTCTCTGAATACTTGGCCACTGTATTAGATTCCGACTGTTGAAAATTTTGCAATATCTGATAATTCACGCAAAGGGATATTGAGTATTTAGCAGTATTGATGGCGGATGGTGTACCACAGTTGTTTTCAAGCCTGTTACATTCAGTAAGCACAGCGGCTGGGATGACACCTGGGGCGGACCGCCCCCCACCCACCCCTTCCTACACCCCTGAGTGAGCACTTTCCAAGTCAACACGTGCCAAATGCATGTCTGCTGCAATGTTCTTGCACACCACAGAGGATTTTAGGATATGTTCCAGGCTGCGTGTTGCCTGCATTTGCATGTTGATATTTCAGCTTAATCGGCTGAGATGTGGATGGGCATCATGCGCCCACATGCATCCCTTTGCTGTCACTGTGATCTCTCCTTTGCATGAACCAGGAAAGGTTCCTTCAGCCACAGTTTCCTGTAACATGCAAATTGAGAAACTAGGGCAAATGGCTTCTAAGCAAAGGAGAATATGAAGCCATGCTTTAAAGTGGGCTTGCAGATATTGGTTTATTTGGCAGGCATTCACTATAATTCTGGGTTCAAATGTAATGAAAAGCTGTAGTTAATTATGGCTTCCTGGCTTATATAATACCTTCCAACTTTTTCTGATGCAAAACCGGGACTCACGTCTTTTGGGTGAGTCACGTGAACTGCACTTTGCTCCTGCCCTGAAAAATGTGCTTTTTTGGAAGGGTGTGTGTGTGAGATTGTGGCCCTGGGAAAAGTGCAATGCTTCTTCATGAAACCATTGTAGACACCTGGGATTCACCACACAAACAGTTTTGTAATCAGAGCGAAACTGGCTTTGTGGAAACCACATCAAATCGCAGTATTTCAGAAGAAGCCAGAGGATTGAGAGTAATTGTGGATAACGTCATGTTTACATGGATTCAAAGGTTGGCGTGAAAATGGACTAAAGCCAGACGAAAGGGTAATGTGTACAAACCCTAAGTGACAGGTAGACCTCACTTGACACAACAGCAAGCAGATCAGCTTCCCTTTTTGTTACCTACTTAATTTTACTGTTAGGGAAGGGGGACAGAAAAGGATTTTCTTTTGGGGAGATAAATTGCCTCTTGAAACTGTAGGCTGAGGTGTTTTCTCTAGTGGAGTTATTCACAAATAAGTCCCATCCACTGTCTTTCAAGTGGCAAAGCTTCCTTGAGGTGATGCTCATTCCACTTTGCTATGTTTTTCTGTTGCTTACAGGTATGGATGGATGCAGGCACTCAGATCTTCTTCTCTTATGCCATTTGCCTGGGATGCCTGACAGCTTTGGGCAGCTACAACAAGTATCACAACAACTGCTTCAGGTAACTGAATGTGAGTCCACCATGCAAAGTCCTGCCCTTTCCACTTCTTGTTGTTTTCTTTCTGAAGCTTCAGTATACTTTCTGCATAGCAGCAGAACTTTACTGGATTAAAATAATCCCTGCACTGATCCTGTGTGTTGTGTTTCTCAAATTTCCTGTATTTTCCAAATGAGTTTTTAAATTTGTTCGTTTTCCGGAAACTAAAAGGTGAGCCATCTGTTCCAAGAAACACAAGGCTTCCACCAAAAATGGATCTTCCATATCAAGTTGTCCCCTTCCAGCCCTCTGTAAAATGTAGCAAAATGTAACCCACTTTTTCACATTGGTTGGTTCCACACAACTAACATAATCTGAGATTGCCATCCTTCACTCACTCACTCACTCACTCACTCACTCACTCACTTTTTACAGAAAATCCAGACAATGTCATTGCCAGCATTTAATTCCCTCCTTTTCATCCTGTGTCCCCCCCCGACCTAATTTGTGACAATTCTTTAATTTACATTTTAAATGTAAAAGAAAATTATCACTGGCAAAAAGTGAACTGAGGTTTTTTTTTGGAGTTACTGTGCCTTTAGTTACAAGCTTACTCCTTGCATCTTCTCCCTCCTCTGTTCCTTCCTATTTCTTGTGGCAGCAACTACGCATTTAAAACATCTAACAATAATTATGAAGGAATAAATGAGGCAGAAACTGCAAAGAGCAAGCTACTAATTAAAAGCACAGTAACCCTGAAAAACTTCAATACACTTTGCCAGCTACAGCTGTCTTTTAAGTTTAAAATGTAAATTACTATTTTTTAAACTGCATTGCACTCATCCTGTTTCCTGCATGGGGTAGAGATGGGGCTTTAATTACAAAAAATAAAAGAAATACAAAACGGTAGAAAACCAGTAATTAAATCTACTTTCCCTTCCATCAGGTAGAACAGGAAATGAGTAACTAAGCTACAATTAAGAGGCTATTCATCAGTAAATTTAAAACCATGGAGAGACCTGGTCTGAACAAAGACATTGGACTTCTGTTTCAGTGTATCTGAAGAAGTGTGCATGCACACGAAAGCTCATACCAAGAACAAACTCAGTTGGTCTCTAAGGTGCTACTGGAAAGAATTTTCTATTTTGTTTCGACTATGGCAGACCAACATGGCTACCCACCTGTAATTGGATTCTTATTCATTATACATGACAAAGCAATCTTTAGCCATCTCACCCCTTGCTTTTTCCTGTAAGATCAATTGCAGTCGTCAACAGTCGTCAACAGGTTTTCCACACCTATCAGCCAATCAACCCATTCCCACCACCCTTCTGAGTAATACCCCTCCCCACTCTCTCACTATATATTAGGGTCTGGTGACTTTGTTTCAGTGTATCTGAAGAACTGTGCATGCACACGAAAGCTCATACCAAGAACAAACTTAGTTGGTCTCTAAGGTGCTACTGGAAGGAATTTTTTATTTTTTATTTTGTTTTGATTATGGCAGACCAACATGGCTACCTACCTGTAACTGGAACATCTTCATTTGATTACTTCAGTCTTGTTGGCTACTGATGGTGCTTATCATTTGATTGGCTGCCCGCCTTTATAAATGTTTCATTCTCACTAGACGTATGGTTTGTTTTGTTGCTCTGACATTCTCCTGTTCTTCCTAGGGACTGCATTGCTCTGTGTTTTTTGAACAGTGGGACAAGTTTTGTGGCTGGTGTTGCAATCTTTTCCATCTTGGGCTTTATGGCGCAGGAGCAGGGGGTGCCTATTTCTGAGGTAGCTGAGTCGGGTGAGTGGTTTATGCATGTGAGCTTGTGCGCAGAAAAGTAGCATTATGATAATCAGCATCCTAGAATGTTGTATGTGACTGTGCTTTTTTTGGGGGGGGGGCAACGTGCCTTGATTCTATAATGGGAGAGCCAAATCAGACTGGAAACCCTTTTCCCTTTTCCCTTTTCCCTTCTCTTCTAGCAGTGCTCACAGCTTTACTTGCTGCTGAAGATGGTACCCAACACCTCAGCACCCCCCTTTTTTATTAATACTGTGCGTGGCAGTGCACAAAGGCCAGGAAAGAGGCTGGACTTCCCTGCCCTATAAATATAATTTGGCGAATGTGGCTTACCTTTTGTCATTGTTCTCGCTGCCTGCCTGGTGTTCATAACACCTCTTCACAAAATTCTCTGATTCCAGCACACCTCGCTTAGCAAATTTCTCTTGACAGGGCCTGGATTGGCATTCATAGCATACCCACGGGCTGTCGTCATGCTGCCTTTCTCACCACTATGGGCCTGCTTCTTCTTCATCATGGTGGTTCTGCTGGGACTGGACAGCCAGGTAACAATGCCTTGAGTGGGTAGGTTCAGCCAAGAACTTAACCTCTCACTTGGGAGGCAGAAGACAGCTTGCTTTGTTTCATTGTGGGTGATAACAACTTCACGTTGAGGAAAGGGGCCTTGGACAGACCTAACAGGGCATGAAATACATTTTTTCCTGCCTGATTAGATGTGTCTTGGTGTGCTTACCCAACTCATCATCTGCCAGGGAAGGTGCAGGAGGCTGGAATCTGGTTGTCTGAAGGAGAACTTTTAATGTTACCTTCAATTAATTCATTACTTGGGTGAGCAGCCAATGTTGAGGGGGAAAATGCTGTTAATTTTGGTTGGTCTCAGGACTAGAATGAAGCTTTGGGGACCCGGTCTGCTTACGTCTTAAGGTGTGGCAAGCATTAAGGTAAAGGTAAAGGGACCCCTGACCATTAGATCCAGTTGCGGACGACTCTGGGGTTGCGGCGCTCATCTTGCTTTATTGACCGAGGGAGCTGGCCTACAGCTTCCGGGTCATGTGGCCAGCATGACTAAGCCGCCTCTGGCGAACCAGAGCAGTGCATGGAAACGCCGTTTACCTTCCCACCGGAGCGGTACCTATTTATCTACTTGCACTTTGACGACTTGACCTGCTTTTGAACTTCTGGGTTGGCAGGAGCAAGGACCGAGCAATGGGAGCTAACCCCATCGCAGGGATTCAAAGCACTGACCTTCTGATCGACAAGCCCTAGGCTCTGTGGTTTAACCCACAATGCCACCCGCATCCCTTGTGGCAAGCATTAGAAACCCTCAAATTCATCTCCAGCTCAGAATTGCTATGGCTGTGTTGTGTTCAATACTTTGTGGAGAACTTGCTGAGTTGAATGATAAGGGAGAATCTAAATTGGGTGATCTTCTGTGATAGGAAATTGCTGATGGGTGCCTAAATTATCTCCCTAGTTTGTCTGTGTGGAGAGCCTGGTGACGGCCCTAGTTGACATGTATCCTGGAATCTTCCGGAAAAAGAACCGCAGAGAAATGCTAATCCTTATTGTGTCCATCCTCTCATACCTCGTGGGACTGGTCATGATCACAGAGGTATCGGAACCTACATTTCCTTTGCTTATATAGCTTCTGCATAAAAAGGGAGGGAAAAGGGGTTTGTTGTTGTTGCAAATACAACACACTCGTTTTAGCCCCATTGGTGCCAGTGGCACTAAAACGAACAAGTTGCTCTACTTCCCCCTCGAGACACCCCTCAGAGGACCCTGTGGTCTCCCACTTCATAATGGGAGGAGTGCCCTGTTGAGGCAAGGAGCTGCCAGGGAGACTCAAGCAGAATTTGAGCAGGGGTGGGGAACCTTTGACCCTCCAGATGTTGCTGGACTACAGTCCCCATCATCCTTCACCACTGGCAATGCTTGCTGAGACTGAGAGGAGTTGAAGCATCTGGAGGGCCAAAGGTTCACCACCCCTGGATGAAGAGGCAACAAACTGGGGCTCTGCCTTTAACTGATCACCAGCACTTTATCAGTTGGTTTGAGTAATCAATCAACATTGCAGCCTGGGTTTTCATAGACAGCCAACTATCTAATCATGAAATGTAGCATAGGAGCCAATTCCTATGGGCCGAGGGGTGTTTGCCCCCACCAATAAAATGTTTGAGGGGGCTGCCCCCCCAAGCTGATGGGCATTGCCATTCAAATGGTTGCATGCACCATGTCATGTGATCAATTATGCTTGGCGGGTCTTACCTGCCCCCCCATATTTTATTCAAGTTGGCACCCCTAAAAGGTAGCCACATTTAAGAAAGTATCCTACTATCTGCTAGATAATGTATCATCACAGTTGGGTTCCTTGTTATGGTGGATATCCCCCTCCTAATGCTGGATAATTTTGAAGATTTTTTTTGGAAGATTTAAGAAAAACATACAATAATCAGCACCTTTCATGAAATATATATAAAAAATGCAATTTTGCTGTCTCGGTTATGCATAATTTGTTCTCTGTTGATATATGCACATTGCCTAGAAACATCAACAATTAATAACCACAAATTTAATAGCAAACAATCCAGAACAGAAAGCATAATGGAATGACTAAAATATTATTTGCTGAGATACAGGCCTAATACCTTTAGTCTTCTGGAAAACAGGACTTGCATGTTCATGCTCAAGCCTACTTTTTCTTAGACTTCTGATATTAATGTCTAGAAACTATGTGAAAGTGTGTGAACTGCAGGTCCACTGTTGTGTTGTGAATGATCAGGAATTGCCTTCCTGGTCATGCCCAATGGCAGGAGTGGGAAACCTCAGACCTTGGGGCTGAATATAACTCTCCAAGCCTCTCTAGCTGACCTTCAGGACCAGGCCATGCACACCTCCCTGGCTTCACCTGTCCCTGTTCCTGCCTTGCACTCTCCTTGAGTGGTTTTGCTTGGCTTGGAGGTGTCCTTGAGCTCTGACAATGCATCTTGCTTCCTTGAATGGAGGAGAGAGAGGTGTCTGAGAAGAAGAAGAGTTTGGATTTGATATCCCGCTTTTCACTACCCGAAGGAGTCTCAAAGCGGCTAACATTCTCCTTTCCCTTCCTCCCCCACAACAAACACTCTGTGAGGTGAGTGGGGCTGAGAGACTTCAGAGAAGTGTGACTAGCCCAAGGTCACCCAGCAGTTGCATGTGGAGGAGCGGAGACGCGAACCCGGTTCCCCAGATTACGAGTCTACCACTCTTAACCACTACACCACACTGGCTCACGGCATAAGACTAACTTTTACATTAATTGCTCGGCCCACTTTAGCCCTGCTTGCCACTGGCATGTGGTCCTTAGAAGTTGGCCCCAAAGAGAATGTGGCCCTTAGACTGAAATAGGTTACCCCACACCCACCTACCCTATGGGCTTCTGAAGGCTGATAAAGTGCCTTTTGGATGGAGATGAACAGCTGCCACACAGTGCATGGACATCTGTGCAGCGGAGCTCCCTCTTTTCCAGCTTTCTACAGAGGCATGAAATGACACAAGAGTTTTTGTAGCTCGTCCTCCTGGATACCTTGGATTCCTAGTTTCTCGCCATGTGGAGGCTTAAATATAGGCCTGCTGCATACTTCTGCATTCCCAGACTATAACTTATCGTCTCTTTTCTGTCTCGTGGTAACAAGAGGCTGAAAGGAGAACATTGCTAAGATAGCATTCCAGAGACATTGGCTTTCCATCATGATGTGGCGTATTTAAGGAATAGTCCCTGGGGTTGGACTTTTACAATAAATTGCTTATTATCCATCTTGGACCCTGCTCCCCACAACATGCACACCAGTTGCTGCGTAGAGTACTTAACATTAAATAGTGCAATATATATAAACAACCACTAGGGCCTTTGTTATGCTACAACTTATTATTATTATATGAGCTTTGCAGAGAGGGGAATTCAGAGTTGATATTGGAGCAACAGCGGTTTCCCCTAAATTCGGATATTTTTTTGGCAGGAGCGAAGAAGGAAAAAGCAACAGGAATCTGGAGGGAGAAGATGGAGTCCACTGCCAATATAAGATACATTGACAGGATCTCCAAATTCCAAATAATGGCCCACTGGATGATAAATATCTCTGCTTAATAAGCTAGGATGTGGACCATTGTAGAATCATAGAACTGTAGTGTTGGAAGGGACCCCGAGGGTCATCTGGTCCAACTCCCTGCAATGCAGGAATCCTGCCCACAGCTGTCCCTTGAACCACCAACCTTCTGGTTAACAGAAGGTTGCACTAACCCATTGCACCACAGGCTCTTTTTGCAGTCACTTTGATTTTCCCTTTGCATGAGTAAGCCAGGATACAGTTAACCACAGTTTCCCATTGCGTCTGAACTAGAAACTGTGGTCAATGACTTCCAAACAAGCCAGAATCTGGTAGCCAATTTTAAATCATGGCTTCATGTTCTGATTTTGTTTGGATGCCATTACCCATTGTTTCTTGGTTTTGATGTAATTTTTGTCTATCCGCATGTGTAAAGGGAGACTGTATTGAAATGCCAAGTTGAGATAATGCCAAGTTGAGATAAGATAATTTCCCAAACTGATATTTGGAGAGGAGGTTTCTAGATAAGAGAAAGTTATACTATACAGTGGTACCTTGGTCCTCAAACTTAATCCATTCTGGGAGTCCGTTCGACCCCAAAAAACATTCAGAAACCAAGGTGTGGCTTCCGATTGGCTGCAGGAGCTTCCTGCACTCAAGCGGAAGCTGCGTCGGATGTTCGGAGTCCGAAAAACGTTTGCAAACCGGAACACTTACTTCTGAGTTTGCAGTGTTCGGGAGCTGATTTGTTCAGGAGCCAAGCCGTTTGAGTACCAAGGTAACACTGTACTGAAAATCAGATCAGTAGAACATTATACTATATTGAAAAGTAGATCAATATTAGAAGACTTCATGCTATCGCTGGTTGCTTGTGAAGAGAAGCTCTGTGCACTAACTACAACCCTTGGCTTTCTCTCCTCTCTTTCTCTCCTTCTTTCTGCATCCTTACTCCCCTTCTTAGGGTGGGATGTATGTCTTCCAACTGTTTGACTACTATGCTGCTAGTGGGATGTGCCTGCTCTTTGTCGCCATTTTTGAAACCCTGTGCATTGGATGGGTATATGGTAAGTGCAAATGTGATGGAAAAACGTGCCACTGTTTTAAGAGCACATCTCTATCGTTTCTGAAGCAGGCATTAAAACCACCAGATGAGGGGCTTCCCCAGATGTCATTTTTAACACACATTAATGATTTGTGCTCACGATACTAATGGGGTGGTTGGAAGTGATGCCTCGTTCAATATCGTTTGTACCCGCAAAGGTTCTGAGGTGGTCGCATTGCTTCATTTGCAGTCAGTGCACATCTCATAACTTCCTGCTGAAATCTCATAACTTTTTATATCACAAGTGCATAAGCTGGTCTCCGACCGTAAAAATAATTTTCATTTTTTTTATCACAAGTACCTTGGTTTATTTTCGTCCTGCTTTTGTTGCACTGTAGCCCCTCCAGGTAGCAACAACTTGGTAGGATCGGTCAAATATTGCAGAACAACGCTAAAACAGGATAAATCCGCCACTAGTGCACTATTATTTTTAATGTTTGACGTTTTATTATGTTTTTATATTTTGCTGAAAGCTGCCCAGAGTGGCTGGAGAAACCCAGCCAAATGGGTGTGGAATAATGATAATAATGATAATAATAATGATAAAAATAAATGAATAAATAAATAAATAAATAACATCAAGAGCATGTTGCAGAATATGCCTGCAATAATACTGAAGGGGCCCTAGAAAAACTCCTAGTGAATGAAGCACCTTGATGTCACTTCTCTGGCCTACCCTATATTGCCTTACTGTCCAGAGAAGTTGCCAATCATTGCTTTGATACCTTAAACAGGTGCTGCTAGCCTTTCCTTCTCCCCTCCGTATGTTTCTAGCAGACTGCTTTCCCTCTCTTCTTTTTCCTTTTCACAGGCGCTGACCGTTTCTATGATAACATCGAAGACATGATTGGCTACCGGCCATGGGCTGTCATCAAATACTGTTGGCTATTCATCACTCCAGCTGTCTGCCTGGTGAGTTAGACATCCCAGTCATTTGATCGGGAGGCACAACAGGAAAGAGTGTGCTTGGGCAAATGGGCAGTGGTCAGTGATTTTTCCAAAATGGGGGTACAGATAGTCTTTATCTTTGCTCTACTGTACTGCAGTGTGTGGTTCCTCAAGGAACTGGGGGATAATGATAGTATTCTGCATAAGTGGAAACAGACAGAATCCAGAAGAAGTTAAGGTTGCTTAAATCCAAAACTGGATGCAGGTTGGTTCATGTCCCATAGTTCAACATCCTGACAGTTATGGGACTGGCCCTTTCCCACGTCTACTGTTGCATGTTTATGCTGGAGTTATACTAGTTTAATTCTGACGGAGGTGGGTAATAAATGGGGCAGAAGTTGATAGCCAGGTTCTGTTACCCAAAATGCAATGTGTGGTCAAATATTGCATTGTGGGTAATCGGCCATGGCAGGTGACTGTAGCAGATTGGAATCAAAAGTGCTGCCACTCACCAGAAGAAAACGGGCCCTTCTGAGCCCCAGGGGCCTCATCCAGTGCCTGACCACACCAACCCCTGACAATGGGCCCGGGAAGATATTTGATTGTGGATCACCAAGGCCAGCCTATACTATTGGGCAGAGTTCCAGCTAATTTTTGGGTGCCAGTCAGCTAATTTTTGGGTGTCAAGAAAAGGCAGCAAATGCTTGGTTATTTAATGGATGGTGATAATGATACTTCAACTGCTATGGGAGAGGTGCTTGTGAGATTATTTTGGGGGGGCCTCAGGTGCCAAAATAGCTTGGCCAGCCATGAGTATTATGACTGGGGAAGTGGGGAGTGGCATTTGCTGCTTTGCCTGAGGCAGCAAAACATATTGGGCTGTCCCTGCACATCTCACCTAGTTTGGCCCTGATGGTATCTGTATGCTGCGGGTAGCCAACAAGATGTGGTTGGACTCTGAGACCCTTCTTCCCCAGCCAGCTGTAGTTCAACAACATCTGGAAACTAACCACATTGCCTACCCCCCTCTCTCTCTCTCTGTGTGTGTGTGTGTGTGTGTGTGTGTGTGTGTTGGGTCATCAGGAGAAATACTTCCTTGGGCAGAACTCAGAAATCTTGGTCAGGGAACTTCTCATTGTGTCATAGACCGTTTTGCTCTGGCCATGAAGTAAGCAACATGACTTAGTGTCGGATGGTGTGCTTAACCCTCCCCCCTCTCCCCTCCTCTCCCCAGGCTACATTTCTCTTTTCTCTCATTAAATACGCCCCACTGACATACAACAAGAAATACGTGTACCCGTGGTGGGGAGACACATTGGGCTGGCTGCTGGGACTCTCATCCATGATCTGCATCCCGCTCTGGATTGTCTATAAACTTTCCACCATCAAGGGCTCCCTGAGAGAGGTGAGGTTGACGTTGTGTTTAAGAACTGGACTTTGAGAGGCTGCTTGGGCGAGGGAGTCTTGCTGGCTACCCAGCCCTATTGACACTGTGCACTTTGGAGGCAGGCTTGTTGTGTTGCAAAAGTAATTAACGGGGACACTGCACTAATTTTTGCCAAGGATCATTCAGTTACTGGCAAGAAGAGTTCGCGGCTTTATTGAGCTCAGCTTGGCTCGAGGGCTAGGCAGATGAAAACTGCCTTCCTGTGAGCTTGTTATTGACCGCACAGCATTTTAAAAATGTCACCAATTGAGAGCTTCGCTTTTCATTGCTCTGTGGCTCCCCCCCCCACTCTGCTTATTGACTTCCAGACAAAACACTTCATGTATTTCCTGTGTGATATTTTAAATTTGTTTTCCACTATTCAGAGCTATTGAAGAAGTTGCAGTATCGTGAAAGCAGTGTGGGGTGATTGCCACCCCCCCACTGCAGTTAGAGCTGTGCCTTCTTAGATCCATTTCAAGTTTCTTTCTCTACTAATTCATAGCAAGTTTCAAAAGCCTTATTCAGTATTAAATTACACAATACAACAGTATTCTCAGCCCATGCTGCTTTGTTTTATTTCTTCTTTTCTACATGTTATGATTCCTAGTAATGGTGATTGATTGATTGATTAATAAATGTTGATTATATGTTGATATTTCTTGACTTTATTTCAGTACCGTTCCTAATAATTTGGAATGGCGTTCACAATTATGGGACCTGATATTGATAGACAAACTGACAGCGTATGTGTGGGAATGGGCAAAAAAATCCAAAGCCCCCCCCAATTTGGCATGACTTTATCACCTATGCAACACTGAATGAGCATGAGCACAGAACACTGCCACCACACAGAGTCCTTTGGAACAATACATTTATTTGATAAAAATGTCAAGTTGCACTTGTTTCATTTTTTCATTGCTTTACTTTTAATTTCTGCAGGGCAAGGGGAGGATGGAGGAGGGAGGGCTTTTTGTTTCTTCTGAATTAAAAAATAATAACAAGAAAAAGTTGGAGAAGTTGGAGTTGGCGACAAATTTATAAGCTCATCAGGGGGTTAATGAACTCAGGAAACCCTGATCTCGATTGGGCAATAGCCTGACTTAGGATAGAGCAGCTTCTAGTGTGTGTGTGTGTGTCTTAGAGTAATAATCTTCCTTCCATTTTCTCTTCCTACCCACTTGGTTTTTCAGAGATTCCATCAACTTGTCTGCCCAGATGAAGACTTGCCCCAAGGCATGTGCCCAAGACAGTCTTTTCCAGCCTCCAAAACTAGGCTCTTGATGCTGACTGAGTTGGATTCTCACTGTTAGAGGGAAGCAAGCCCCTTCTGCATTGGACAATCCTGGACTTTGCCTATGGCCAAGGAGAGAGGGACCCAGGAGCTGATTTCCCCTTCCCCCCTTCCAAAGGATCCGTGGCGGCTGCTAGGGAAAGAGAGTTCTCCCAAGACGTTGTGGTGGAAGCTGATGCAGCTTCATCTTTTCTCTGGGGGCCACAACCACAGGAGATGGTTCAAACCAAAATGTTACTCCTGTGAGATCTCGCAGGAGCGGGACTGGAAGGACAGAAGCCTGGGATGGAAATACTTAACACCGTCACAGAAGCATTTTATCTTGCATGGGTTTTAGGGAGCTTCCCATTCCATCTATAAAATCATTGTTCTTTCCACATATTTGTGATGTGCATTATTGTCTATTAAAGTGGTCGGTGGTCGGCTGCTCAAGGCTTTGCACCATTTCCAACTTGTAGGGACATTTGGCTTGGGACACAAGTACAGTATTCTGGTGCATGCATTGGGCTTTTACCTTGTTGCCGCAGGATTTTGTCCCCTTTCCCTTTTATGTTTAAGGCCCAAACTGTGCACAGCATCAACAGGAACTCCTTTCCTCATAGGCTGAAAGTAGCTCTTTTGGGAGGTGGAAGCAGTCATCATAACCACGGCAGGGAGGTGTGATTTTAAAAAAATCCAATGGCTGGCCCCATTTCTTCTGACCCCCCAAAGCTGCTGCTTTTATTACTATTACAGCCGTACCTTAGTTTTTGAACAGAATGGGTTCTGGAAGTCCGTTTGATTTCCAAAACGTTTGGAAACCGAGGCGTGGCTTCCGATTGGCTGCAGGAGTGTCCTGCAGCCAATCAGAAGCTGTGCCGGACGTTCAGCTTCTGAGGCAAAGTTCGCAAACCAGAACACCTACTTCCAGGTTTGCGACGTTCGAGTTTCAAGTTGTTTGTGAACTAAGCTGTTCGAAAACCAAGGTACAACTGTATTACTATTATTATAATTATCTCTGCATGTTCATTCCTTACATGCAATGAGCCTCATTTGTAGCTTGACCCTTAAGGCCTTTCGCAAGAAAGCATGTAGAGAACTTGGCTAGGAAAGTGCTCTTCAATTCCCCCCTTTCTGGCAGCACAGACAAATAGGAGCACAGGCAAATACGGGACACCCTATCTGTTCTGAGTCCTTTCCAGGGTCAAACTGAGGTAGGAGAACTGGGAGTGTAAGGGACACTTGTTTTTTTTGGTTGTTTTTAGTAAGATGATGAATGGGTGAATAAATGCCTGCAGAGTTTTGAAACTAAAAAAGAAAAAGAAAAAAAGGGCAAATGGACCACTAGAAGCATGGAGTGGTGGAGAGAGGGTAACACAGCTGTGTTAATATCGTGCAGGTGTGCTGGGCCAGACATTAGTTGCACTCCTGCACAGTCCTGACCCAGACACCTCAGTTTCTCTGGTGGGGCATCATGATTAGAGATGGAGGAAGAATTGGATTCAGTTTACATTTACAGATAAACTTTCCTAATTCACATTTTCCAAAACTATGTGCAAACTGAAATAGCCACACTTTGAAATTCACACTTACCTGAATTTTGCAATGCCGCTCTCCAGCCAAATTATGTGTGCATAAACGTGTGTGCATGAAAATGCACACATCAGGGGGGAAAGAGAGAGAGCTCTAATGATTACTATCACTTAAATCACACACCCAATTCATTTTTGGTGCCATGGGCAACAAAGAAGGAAGTGCTGGTACTCTGTACTGATGGGTGCTATCACAAAAAAGCACTGTATAAATTATCCACTATATTGGGAAAGAAAGTGACCAGGTGGTTTGGGTGGCTAAGTCTCCTATCCAGGCATTAACTGTTGATGGGCAATGTCAAGGCTCTGACTCTCCAAATGATCTCACCACATCCAAAAGCAAGGATGTTTTCTGCACAATGTCTTTCCTTCCATAGCATTTGGTAATCCCTCTTCCTTCTCTTCCTTTACCTTTTGGGACTTTTGTTACTCATTTTAAACAACACTATTAGCTTCTATCACCACCACTCCTAGATGCAAAATGACACACAAACCTGTGCATATTTGGATAAGGTAAAGGTAAAGGGACCCCTGACCATTAGGTCCAGTCATATCCGACTCTGGGGTTGCGGTGCTCATCTCACTTTACAGGCCGAGGGAGCCGGCCTACAGCTTCCGGGTCATGTGGCCAGCATGACTAAGCCGCTTCTGGCGAACCAGAGCAGCACATGGAAATGCCGTTTACCTTCCCGCCGGAGCGGTACCTATTTATCTACTTGCACTTTTGATGTGCTTTCGAACTGCTAGGTGGGCAGGAGCTGGGACCGAGCAACGGGAGCTCTCCCCATCACGGGGATTTGAACCGCCGACCTTCTGACCAGCAAGCCCTAGGCTCTGTGGTTTAACCCACAGTGCCACCCGCAACCCCACACATATTAGGATAAATTCCCACAAAAATGCTTGTGAATTTTTGTCAGGGCTTATATCTATTGTAAACGTGGGGAACCAAACATGAGACTGGAAAAAAGAGAAGTTAAAATTGACATATTCACCCATCCCTAATCGCAACGAGCACAAGCAAGTGCATGGAACACCTTCCTCATTAATGGCAGTATGGCAGAGCTGTCAACCTTCCCTTTTTTGCAACGGGAAACGGCGCTGGAATAAGAGAATTTCCCGCAAAAAAGGGGAAAGTTGACAGCTATGCAGTATGAGTGTCTTCCTACATGCAGGATTCCTTTTTGAGCTGCTGTTGCTGCGGCTTCTGAGCAGAATCACCTTCTTCTTCTTTGACGATCACTCGTAGCCGAGCAAGATTGTCTTCCATAAACATGGTTTTAACAATGAGTCTGTAAGGCCAATTCTGGATCCACACGTCCTTCCACAGTGGGGACATTCGTTTCCGGGTGGGAGTTGACCACGGTGTGGATTTGCCAAGTGTGCCTTCCTCCTAGCACGTTTCTCCCTTGCGTTCTGAGTTTGAGTGTCTTCATAGTGGCTGTCTAGTGGCCCATGGAAGGGGAGAGATTAATTACACAGCAATGCTGCTCAAATATTCAAAGCAGATGTTTTTGCTGAAAATGATGGCCAGCTTTTTTAAAAAAAAACAAATCCAGCAAGTATTTGTTGCCACATTATTATTATTTTTAAAAAGAAATCATTTTTCTTTTGTAGTCCAGGCATGAAGGCATTTGTTATTCAGCAGTTCATTATTCACTGACTTCATTATTTGTCCATTATTCAGTATAGGCTGGCAAGCTGCAGACTGATGAAAGTGCATCACATGATGATGAAGAAGGAGGTGCTGAGGTGCTGTAGTGTGGAATACTAACAATTATTTGGGCAACGGTCCAGCATATTGATGGAACATTGCAAAAAGTCCTAGATTCTTTGAGGGAGATGGATTGAGGATTAAATATGTCGATTAAAATTTAAACCTCCTATACACATGTGTGGGAGTAATGGAAAAGTAAGCAGGCTGTGAAACCTCTGTAGCTGAGCAAAACACTTATATGTTTTACAGTTTGCTGAAGCTTAAGAATTACGAAGTTATACTGTTTTATCCCCTTTTATTTGTGATCTGCTGACCTTCCTCTCTTCACCCCCGTTGCAGAGAATGAACCAGACATTTTTTAGTAAGATAAGCAAAAAGTTTTACTTGCATTTCAATGAAGGCAGCAAATGCATCAAAGTAGCGTGCAGAAATATACTTCTAAGTTACTGTAATATAAAAGTTGGTAGTCTCAAAATAGGGTGTGTGCGTGTGCGTGTGCATGCGTGCTTGGGCCCCCAGACACATGTCTGCTTAGCTTGGGAGCATGGTGGAAAAGAGAGAGTCTCCTCAGAGGCAGAAGGAAGTGTAAGGGATTACAGTGGTACCTCTGGTTGCGGACACGATCCATTCCAGGGTGTTGTTCGCACCCCGAAAAGTCCGCAACTAGAGTGGCGATTTTGCGCATGTGTGAAGTGCCGATAAGAGTGCTTCTGCGCATGCGGCGAAACCCGGAAGTTAACACTTCCGGGTTTGCCGCATTCTTAACATGAAAAAACACAACCTGAAGCGGCCGTAACCCGAGGTATGACTGTATCACATTTGTTACAGAATTGTGCTGAGAAGGCAAAAGAAGTGGCCCCACAGATTTCATGTATGATTTCATACATCTTATCTCATTGGTTTTCCAGCTCTAGAAAATACTAATAATATTATATTATATTATATTATATTACTGCATAATACACCACTTGACTGTAAAAAAACCACAAAGTGGTTTAGAAAAGATAAAACAAGCAAGAAACATAGAAAAGTTAAAATGCTAAAACAGATTAAAGTTACCTCAAATTTCTAAGCATCTGCAGCAAGGAAGACTGCACAGTGCCAGCCACTGGTGAAATGACTTGTAGAATGAAGGAACACTAGCAGGCAAGCTTCAAACATCTCAAAAATGTGTGATGGAAAACTCTGCATTCCCCCCTCCCTGTGAAAATTTCACCGAAATTGTGTTAACTTTTGAATGCAGTTGGTTTAAAATTAATTGATTGAAAAATAGTCAGGAAGATAGTGGGAGAAAGTTTTGGCACTTACAATTCAGTATTACTTCAGCTCATCACTTGAACACAGTAAAGGTGAGCTACACCTGGGATCTTATAGGTACGGAAAGCTCACATGAACTTGCCTAGGTCTAGAGCAAAGATTTACAGAGGCCTTTGCTTTTGGCTATTTGATTATTGCCATCATTTAAACAATGAGGGACAAAGAACTAGAATATATTGTAAATCAGAGGACCTGCAAAAAACACACCAAAAACCCCTGTAGAACCAGTGGGGAGTTTTATTTACCAGGGAAGTCCATCGCTCAGTGGTAGAGCATCTGCTTTGCATGCAGGTTCAATCTCTTGGCATCTCCAGGTATGGCTGGGAATGCCGCCTACCTGAAACTTTGGAGCGCCACTGCCTGTCATGGTAGACAGTTCTGAATGACACCATACCAAGGGTCTGACTTGGTGTATAAGGCAGCTTGCTATGTTCCTACCAGGCAAAAATAAACAAATGACCATTTGAGTACATATAGCTCCCATTACGTCTTACTGATCAGCTTTGTGGGTGATATCCCACAGCCACCTCTCACAGCAGCAGCAACTGGGATTGCATTTTAAATAAAACTATAAACTTCATTCTAGCAGCCACAAGGTGTCCCCAGTACTTTAGCTCCTGTTGGTGATCTATGTGCCCTGCACAGCAATCGGATTGGAATTTGGGAAAAGCAATTTAAATGAACTTTAAACAGTTGAATTCAAGGGTGATGCTGAGTCTTCTGCAGCAACAGGATTCCTGTACACAGCAGAGAGCCCAAAATACCCCCATGGCATGTACTGTATTTCCTGATCCCAAAGCATCATCCTAAGGGTTCTTAAAAAAATATGACTATGATTGCTGAGTACCCTTGGGAAACTCATTCACGAGAAAGGCTTCAGGAGTAAAACCTGAGGAAAAATCTATACCCACTGCCTTGCAGGACATATTCAGGAGGAGGAGGAGGAGGAGGAGGAGGAGAAGAAGAAGAAGAAGAAGAAGAAGAAGAAGAAGAAGAAGAAGAAGAAGAAGAGTTTGGATTTCATAGAATCATAGAATCATAGAATCATAGAGTTGGAAGAGACCACAAGGGCCATCCAGTCCAACCCCCTGGATGGAAACACCATCAAAGCATGCCTGACAGATGGAAACACCATCAAAGCATGCCTGACAGATGGCTGTCAAGCCTCTGCTTAAAGACCTCCAAAGAAGGAGACTCCACCACACTCCACCACACTCCTCACAGCAAATTCCACTGTCGAACAGCTCTTACTGTCAGGAAGTTCTTCCTAATGTTTAGGTGGAATCTTCTTTCTTGTAGTTTGAATCCATTGCCCCGTGTCCGCTTCTCTGGAGCAGCAGAAAACTGCTATCCCGCTTTTCACTACCCGAAGGAGTCTCAAAGCGGCTAACATTCTCCTTTCCCTTCCTCCCCCACAACAAACACTCTGTGAAGTGAGTGGGGCTGAGAGACTTCAGAGAAGTGTGACTAGCCCAAGGTCACCCAGCAGCTGCATGTGGAGGAGTGGAGACACGAACCCGGTTCCCCAGATTAGGAGTCTACCACTCTTAACCACTACACCACACTGGCTCTCAGAAAAGGCTAAGGAGTAAATCCTACCCAAATCTGGAGTGGAGTCCCTAAGAAGGTTGGATGACACCTTGTATGCCTCCTTCCAGCAACTTTTGCAGCCAAGCATATTGCTCTGCTTTCCTTTGGACCACATTAGTCTTCTTGTCTGGGTAGCCCAGGACCTCCATACACACTGCCCAGGCTTGTGCCCCAGAGAGGTGACTTCACTGCTGCTAATGCAGCAAAATCAACGCAGGAGGCAGCAGTTACAAGCTACTAGTCCCTCCAGTCACAGAGAATCAGCACTGTGATTCTCCAGCGGTTTTGCTTAATCCCCGGAGGTTAACTCCATTGTCTCTCGAGACAGATGGGTGCCAACAACAGCAACCCTTGGGGAACCCACCTTTCCTGGGTACCCAGTCACTATAGCGCCCATGGCGTCTGATTGGGTAGGATTAATCAGATGGGATGAATCCAGTCAATGAGTGAATGGTACATATAGAAATAGAACTTAAAACCGGCAAGTGGTGTTTAATACTTTATTATAGGAGTGGGGAGCCTTTGCACCCCCAGGTATTGCTAAACTACAGCTTCCATCAGCCCTAGCAAGCATGGCCAATAGGCAGGGGTGATGGGAATTGTAGTTTAGCAACATTTGGTGCTTTTTTAGCTGCTCTGTAATGTGTTTATGGAGGACCCAGCTGGCGCTGTGGGTTAAACCACAGAGTCTAGGGCTTGCCGATCAGAAGGTCGGCGGTTCGAATCCCTGCGACGGAGTGAGCTCCTGTTGTTCGGTCCTAGCTCCTGCCCACCTAGCAGTTCGAAAGCACGTCAAAAGTGCAAGTAGATAAATAGGGACCGCTCCAGCGGGAAGGTAAACGGCGTTTCCGTGTGCTGCTCTGGTTAGCCAGAAGCAGCTTTGTCATGCTGGCCACATGACCCGGAAGCTGTCTGCGGACAAACGCCGGCTCCCTCGGCCTATAGAGCGAGATGAGCGCCGCAACCCCAGAGTCGGACACGACTGGACCTGATGGTCAGGGGTCCCTTTACCTTTACCTTAATGTGTTTATGAGTGTGGTTTTGCCCACTGTAAGGTGCAACACTCACCTTAACTTCAAGGAATTGTGTGTTTGCACATGTAGGACCTGCACCAAAATGTGACAGTGCACCTCAATGTTCTCCTGTTCAGGCTTCCTGCCAACTTGCAAAAAGTGTGAGGAGCTCAAGCAGAACATTCCCTGCTCCCTCCCATTTTCTATTTTACTTCTCCAACAAACGCCCAGTTCTCCCTGTGTGTGTTGAGGTTCCTTTGGTGTTCGACCCCAATAGTGGATTTTTTTTTTTTTAAAAAAAGTTTTGTTTCTACATCTGCAAACATTTGCTCCCCTGTGTAAGTGAATGCCTCCCTCTTCCTCTGAGGCCTCATTCTAGCTCTATTTTTTTGTCAGCACTCATCATCCGAGTTTGCTATTAGAGGGAGTGATTAATGATCTAGCAGGAATCTTCTCATCTGTCAGATGGTGCTGCTGTTTTGGTTCCCTGCCTAAGACAATCTTGATGACACAGAAGAGATGCCACAGCGTGCATGATGCCAGGAGGAGCTGCCTCAGCACAAGGGTTTACAATGCTGCATCTCCCCTGTGTTTTGGGGAGACTTCTCCCATGCCTCCTGAGATGCACCACAGCACACAAGGGGTTCATTGGCAGGAAGGCAATTCAGAAATACGCCAAGTCAATAAATGATGGAGCCTTCTGCATTATCTATAAGGACTGCACACTTCCTGCTGTTCAGAGGGCTTTACCCTAAATGTTCGATTGCCTGGCAGAATTCTAAACCTCCAAAAAAAGAGAGAGAAGAAATATTTTCATTTTGCAGTTGGATATGGAGGGTGATTTTAGGTGTCCAAATGGAATATCTTCTGGCCCTGATTCATGACTTGGACATGGGGATGTTATGTTACAACTGGCTCAAAGTTTAGAAAAAGGATGGGCTGCTCCATGTTACAGAACTGGCTTGGCGGAACCAGAGCTACAGAAGCTGCAGATGACAAGTCCCTCATTTAAGAAGCCTCTGTGCATACTTTGGAAACTGGTCGTGGACATTGCAGAGCTGATGCCAGCCACCTGCCTGGTCCTTTCTGTGGTGTAAGCTGTGCCAGGCATAGAGAGGTAACCAGCAGCACCATTGATGTTGCCATCTCTGTGCACAGGGGGTTTCAAAGGTCATCAAGTGCACCACTGTGCCTTCGGAAAATCTCGGAGCAGTTGAGCCCTAAAATCACTGGTGGTATCTCTTCCCCAAATTTCAGGCAACAGCATGGAAAGCTTAAGGCAGCCTGCATCTGCTTGCTTGTTTCCACAGCCTTTGAGTAACAAATCCCTTTTCTGACTTTCAGCTTACATAGCATAATCTTGACAAGTGCATCCTTTGGCAGTCTCCTCTTCATGGAGATGCAGCTTTCCCCACCTATATTTCTTCTCCACTCTTGAGGGGAAAAAATGTAGTTTCTGTATAAACTAAAATAAATCGTAAAGAGAGCTCTATGAAAGCCTAGGCTTAAGGTGACATTCACTTTTAAAGTGCTATGATATGACTTTAAACAGTCATGGCTTACCCCCATGGAATTCTGGGAGCTGTTAAGGGTGCCGAGAGTTTTCTGTGAAGAGGGGTTGACTGTTAAATGGCTCTGAGAACTGTAGCTCTGGGAGGGGAATAGAGATCTCCTAACAATTGTCAACACCCTTAACCACAGCTCCCAGAATCCTTTGGGGGGAATGTCATGACTGTTTGAAGTGTCATGACAGTGTTTTAAATGTGTGGGGTGTGTTTGACCTAGGTCTAGAGTCAGGCCACAGAAAGGTACCTGGCTTTGCTGATCCTTAAATATAATGGGCTGCAGCTCTTGTTCATTCAACCTTCCCCAAGCAGGTATTGGCTGTGTCACAGATGAACACCTAGAATCTCTATAACAGGACATGTGTCCAGATGCCTTCCCACAATACATTTTTAGTTGTTTACAGATTTCTCACTGAAAGAGTAATGTGTGAAATGTCTAAAAAGCAACAAATTGCTTTGCAAATGCACATATCATACAGGTAGGCACATCAGGGGACTGTGATTGGCTAATGACCCACAAGCCCACATTTACTTGGTATGGTGACTCATTGATTTATTATCACATGAATTTTGGATCTTAGGTCTTCAGCAGCTGCCTGCTTCATGCATTTTAACTTCAACTTTGCCGGTTTTATAACCATGACTTGAGGCATCCAAGCAAAAAATTACTTAACTCCTATGAGCACCTTATGGCAAACAGTCACTGGATCTTCTGCCAGCTGCCAGAGAGATCCGAAGTGTTAAAATGTAAGACTTGAGCCTTCCCAAAGTTCAGTTGCAGATGTCAACACAGCATTATAATATGCCAACAAAACAAAAGTTGTAAGTGATATTCATCATACCAGTTAAGGATTGTAACCAATAATTATTTTGGGTTTACTTATGGAGCCTGCAACCCATTTGCACAGATGAGCCACAGATTGGGAAGTGCTGAGGTAGAGATCTGGATTCCAAGTGCTTAGCAACTGAGGCAGCACATCAAATCCAAACCACGTGTATATTATCTGGAAGACATTGGGACAGAATGCAATCAAGCACATAGAGAACAAATGAGAACTCAAACACTGCATCTAGACTGAGGTTGGGTTTTTTGTCTGGCATCTTTCCAAAACCCACAACTTGCCAGTCAAGATCATGATGACTGACAAGAGCAAACCTAAGCCAAAGAAGCAAGGAAGTGGAAAAAGGGTATATACCAAGCACATAAGTACCACAGGTGGAAGTCCAGCCCCAGGCAATGCAGGAATCTCAGCTAAAGCATCTGTTACAGATGGCCATCCAACCTCTGCTTAAAAACCTCAAATGAAGGAGAGTCCACAACCTCCCGAGGGAGACTGTTCCACAGTTGAACAGCTCTTGTGTGGGATAACAATTGCTTGGTGCATGGTCACATAACTTCCCCAGAGACAAATCAGAATGAATGATCACTCAACAGCCAGCATTATATAACATCCCCACAAGCTTTTGCAAACAAATCAAGATTAATTCTCAATTAATAGGTAGCCTGGAGCTGACCCCTGTGTGGACTTCTATGTTTTCTCTGACTCCAGCACAAGGCTTGTGTGACAGGAAGGGAGTTCCCTGGAACATCTCCCAATGGATCTTTTAGAAAGACATCCGCAGTGTTAACAGACCAGGTGGGAGGGCCGTGAGTCAGCCCAAGCAGTTCTATTAAAATCTCTGCACCTGTTTCAGGAAGAAAAGGGCCAAGCAGAATAGGAGACAGAGGAGGCTCTGCCAGCTGGCAAGAGATGAATAGAGGAAGAAGAGGGCTTGTCGGAAGAAGAGAACTGCTGAGATGTAGCTTGTCCCCATTGTTAGGTTTAGCATTTGGTAAGACAGGAAGGAGACTGCAGCACAACACAGGTTATGGAAGAATACTGAATCCCGACTCAAGCATTGGGATTAGTCCAGTGGTGGGTGGTGGTGTCTGTCAGCAATGGTAGGGAGGAAGACAGCTGGTCTACTGGTAGGTGGAGAGAAAAAATGAGGCAGGTGGGAGCTGGCTGAGGGCAGACTTGAGGCTGATGGGGCCGGTGTCCATTTGCCCTCATGGACCAGCCCCCAGCAGATTAGTCTTCCGCCATGTCTGGTGTGCAGTTAGCAGGCCAAATGGAGATATTTTGCACAGGGACAGTAAAGAATGCTGGGAATGCATGTAGTTTTTGATACTATAGTGGTTTTTAAATAAAGCATAAATTGGGGAATATGGGGTGTTGGGGGAGGGGTAGTACCTTTGGTGGGGGACACAGAGTGCTCCTTCTGTGGTAGTTTGACAACTTTTGGTCCCCACCCTGTACTCAGCTCTCACCTGTGGCTCCTAGAAGCTGTCATCATGCAACAGCAGTCACATCCTGGGAATGGCTTCAACTGGCCGGCTAGACCAGGTGAGGGTAGTCAATGGGTCTCAAACCCTCGGTGAGTTAGGAACTTCCCTTGCATTTGAAGACAGGCTCTGAGAGATTGAGTGGATGAGATCAATAGTGGGTCCAACAGTCAAGAAAGCAGTTTCTGCACATGCTGTAGAGGAAAGTGAGGGGCAGATGGGGCCTGTCAACTTGGGAAGGTAGCCCACCTAGGAGAAGGAAAACTCTGATCCTTCAAGATGGTGGCATACATTTAAAAGCAACATTATAAAATGCAGTTTAATAAAAGCAAATTAGTTTTAAAAAATACCGGTAATTAAAATACACCCAAACACATTTAAAACCAGCAATTAAAAGCAGCCTGCCCTGACAGTGGTCCAGTGACCAGCATTGTATATACCTTAATTTTCGGAATAAGAAGGTCTTAGCCTGTTGCTGGGGACGACAGAGGATGAGATGGTTGGACAGTGTTCTCGAAGCTACCAACACGAGTCTGACCAAACTGCGGGAGGCATTGGAAGACGGGAGTGCCTGGCGTGATCTGGTCCATAGGGTCATGAAGAGTCGGACACGACTAAATGACTAAACAACAACAACCACAACAACAAGCCTGTTGGTGGAAGGATAACAAAGAAGGAGCTAAGCGAGCCATTATTGGGAGAGAATTCCATAATATGGGAGCAACCATGGAAAAGACTCTCTCTCCTGATGATGGTGGAACAGAGGGAAGGTGTTCACTCAAGATCTTACTGCCTCGTCAGGTTCATAATCCATACAGGGCTTTATAACTCATGACCAGCACTTTGAATTGTGCCCAGAAATTAGTAGTTAGTGAAATTGATTTAACAAATGGTCAGGGATGAGGCTTTGTAGCTAAAGGTGACCGGGGCCTCTCCCTTCGGAGGATACTTTATAAAATTCCTAATTTGGCTAGAACAATATAGGTGGCAGCACTAACTGACTTTTAAACTTTTCAAATACGGATTGACAAACTTCTGTCCATTGAACCCTATTATTGCACTTTGGAACTTTTTTTGTCAACAAAGTTTTTAAATAGATTGTGTAGCGATGTGGCAAGGATAGCAAATTCCCAAATGAACTTTGTATAGTATTCTCTACAAATACAAAGGTTTTCCTAATCCTTGTCATAGGATCTCCTCATTCATGCAAATCTTCAGTTTTTGACTCTCTGCTGCTATTCCTTCAGCAGAAGAAGATTGGCTCTTTAAAGAGTCTTGTTTAAACAATTAGCTTCTTTAAAATGTTGGCATTTTACTCTAGACCCCTGCCATAAGCAATGATGCCTATTCAACATTGCTTTTATTTTTAAGCAAACCATCTGGTTGCCTAATCATATTACATACATACAATATGTAAATGTTATTGTATGGGGTAATATGGCTTGGTGGAATTTTTATATAGATATAAAAAGAGTATCAGGTACCTAGTGTGGCTTTAAAGGGGTTTAGGATATGGCACATGGGTCTAATGTTCATTGAGAAAGTACCCCTAGTTTCAAAAGTGGCTTGCAATGTGGTATTCAAGGTCTGCTGCCTTAGAACCTCAAGCCCAGAGCCTGTTTGCCATGTAGTTCTCAGCATCCTGGCCACTGGGAATAAGGGCTGTAGCATTCATCATTCAGCTGCTGTGTTCCCTCACCCCACTTTTCTGGTCATGCAAACTGACCCAGTCTCCTCCTTATTTATGTCTTTTAATAACATCTATGGGTATTTCAAGGCAGTGGTTCAGGGAAGGTGCTCTAATGTTAGAAGGGTCAAGTGGGTGCAACTGGGCGTGGTGCAAAACGTACAATAGCAAATAATGTGAATATTGTATGAAGGGTTTATCAGTTCGGAAAGGCGTGGGAGCGCCCTTATTGCCAGATGTTTTAAAAAGAGCATAGCTTCTGTTTGCTTAACTTAACTGTGCCATTCTGGAATGTTGCTGATTAGCAACATGCACTGGGAACTAGAGAGTATTGCGCTTTTTAGAGAACCCGGCCCTGATTTGGATGTGGTATAGTGGCTAGGCTGTGGGATCTGGAACAGGGAAAATCTGGGTTCAACTCTCTGATCAACCATCAGTTCTCTGGGTTACCTTAGGCAACCCATGACCCTTGGCCAAGATACTATAACAGGATTGTTTGGGAGGATGAACCCAGGAACAATGCCCCAATTTCCTTGGAGGAAGCAAGGCATACAATTAAGAAACTTGCAGCACAGAGGTCCACTACAATTGTCCGTCCCCTTGCCAGCCCTTACATTAAATGCTAGTTTTATGGCCCTGGCTGCATGCCCTAGTCTCTGCAGCCAGTTGTCCAACATTAGTTTCCCAGCTTTTAGCAATCTCCATTCTGGCTGCATAAAGCCAATCAGATATTTATGTGACATTCCTCCGTTCTCCCCTTCCCATACATTTAGCAAGCTCTTGCTTTGTAAATTTCATTCCTTGAAAATTAACTCCCAGTGCTTACATACTTCCTTGCAATGCCAGCACGTGTGAAGATACAAGCCTCTTTGATTGCATCCCCTACCGCTGTATCCATTTACAAATTTTCATAAATAAGTATCCAGTATGAAGTTTCCCAAATTGTTGCCAGGATGGACTTGATGGGCTGCTTCTTCCGCAATCTAACCAAAGCTAATAACTTTTAAATCCTGTTTATTCAACAAACAAACAAACAAACATTTATTTTATTTATTTCCCCAACTCAACTTAGGTCGAGGTGTGATTTCCTTGTCAGCCTCTGCCTCCCAGTTTAAGCTGCCTTCCAGGGTTGTTGTGAGGGTAAAACACTGCCATGCTGAGCATTTTTGAGGCAGGAGAGTGAGTGGAGAACAGAAATGAAATGGATAAATCCAATGCTATAGTTGCAGAACATGGGCCAACTTTTCGGCTCACTTTCGTTGTCCGTTCAAACAGCAATAATGTGGTAGCATTCAGGAAGAATTGCACAGCAAATCAAAGCAGCATGAACCCACTGCTGATGCACTATCATGGTGACAAGAACACCCCCCCCCCACACACAAGGTCATGCCCACACCATACATTTAGAAATGTAAAGTACTACACTTGGGCAAAAAAAAAAATGAAAGGCACAAATACAGGATGGGTGACACCTGGCTTGAGAGCAGTACATGTGAAAAGGATCTAGGAGTCTTGGTAGACCACAAACTTGACATGAGTCAACAGTGTGATGCAGCAGCTAAAAAAGCCAATGCAATTCTGGGCTGCATCAATAGGAGTATAGCGTCTAGATCAAGGGAAGTAATAGTGCCACTATATTCTGCTCTGGTCAGACCTCACCTGGAATACTGTGTCCAGTTCTGGGCACCACAGTTCAAGAAGGATACTGACAAGCTGGAATGTGTCTGGAAGAGGGCAACCAAAATGGTCAAAGGCCTGGAAACAATGCCTTATGAGGAATAGCTTAGGGAGCTGGGTATGTTTAGCCCGGAGAAGAGAAGGTTAAGGGGTGATATGATAGCCATGTTCAAATATATAAAAGGATGTCATATAGAGGAGGGTGAAAGGTTGTTTTCTGCTGCTCCAGAGAAGCGGACACGGAGCAATGGATTCAAACTACAAGAAAGAAGATTCCACCTAAACATTAGGAAGAACTTCCTGACAGTGAGAGCTGTTCAGCAGTGGAATTTGCTACCAAGGAGTGTGGTGGAGTCTCCTTCTTTGGAGGTCTTTAAGCAGAGGCTTGACAGCCATCTGTCAGGAATGCTTTGATGGTGTTTCCTGCTTGGCAGGGGGTTGGACTGGATGGCCCCTGTGGTCTCTTCCAACTCTATGATTCTATGATTCTGTTTTTGCAAAACACTTAGAGGTGTGTGTGTGTGTGTGTGTTTTTTTACAATCAAGTGGTACAGAAATCTTGCTTAAAGAAATACATTCACAGCACCTGGCTTCCTCCAGAGAATCCCAGGGACTGTAGATTACACATCACAGAGCTACAATTTCCAGCACCCTTTTAAATAAACTATGGTTCCCAGGATTCTTATTTTTTTTTGGGGGGGGGAAAGAGCTATGTGCTTTATACATGCTAGAAATGTATGGTTCCAGTTGTTATACCTCCCTCCTTCCCTCCCTCTTTGACAGCCAATTGCGATGCCTTTTTACTTGGGCACAAGTCCCACGGAGTTAACTTCCTAGCAAGCCCATTTATGACGGCACGGGTCGCATGTGTGAAAAACGCCCCCTCAGTGTTGTGAAATGATCACAGTCTCCACATTTTTGGCCTGCCTGCTGGCCTCCCTCCCACCCTCTACTCTCACTGCTTCATAAAGAGAAGTATTATAAGGCAATCCGAGAGAGAGAGAGCAAGCCCTTTCTCCCCCCTCTTCAGAAATGCATATACACACCCTAACCCTCCACCCACAAGAGAACTCTGGTGATAATTCGCTTGGAATATCTCATGTAAGGGGAGGGAAAGAAGGAGGAGAGAAAGAAAGAAAGAGGAGAGAGAGAGAGAGAGAGAAAGAGAAAGGTTTGTTTGCTCAGCCAACTCTCTCTCCCTCTCTCTTTAGTGGCTCCGGATTTGCTTTTTCCTTAATATATTGTTGATGTTGTGGCATTCCCCAGCTGGTTTGCAGTGACCTAACTGGAACAAGACGGAAGCGTTTGTGGGACCTCGGGTGAGTGGCTTTCCCTTTTGCCTGTCACTGATTTTGGTGCCCTGCTTCAGTCGGAGAAGCCTTGAGAGGCAGCGCAATGCAACATGGGAAGTTGTACTGGAGGCAGCAATGCTTCGGCCCAGGGAGAGTAGACTAACAGCACAATCCTAAGCCCCTCTGTGTTCAGTGGGTCTTTGGCCCCATCTGCAATGTACATTCAAAACAGCACCATGCCACTTTAAACAGTCACGACTCCCTTGCAAAGAATCCTGGAAGGTCTAGTTTGTAAAGGGTGGTGAGAGTTGTTAAAGGTAAAGGGACCCCTGACCATTAGGTCCAGTTGTGTCCGACTCTGGGATTGTGGCGCTCATCTCGCTTTATTGGCCGAGGGAGCTGGCGTACAGCTTCCGGGTCATGTGGCCAGCACGACTAAGCTGCTTCTGTGCATGGAAACGCCGTTTACCTTCCCGCCTGGAGCGGTACCTATTTATCTACTTGCACTTTGATGTGCTTTCAAACTGCTAGGTGGGCAGGAGCTGGGACCGAGCAATGGGAGCTCACCCTGTCGTGGGGATTTGAACTGCAGACCTTCCGATCGGCAAGCCCTAGGCTCTGTGGTTTAACCCACAGTGCCACCCACGTCCTGGTGAGAGTTGTTAGGAGACCCCTATTCCCCAACATACATAGTTGCAATTTACAGAGTTATTTAACAGTAAATTCCCAGGGAATTCTGGGAAATGTAGCTCCACGTGTGCCTAGGATTGCTAGCTGATAAAATGAATTGGCCTTAATGGAACTCCTAAGCAGGATTTCTTTTTTTAATGCTCCTTTCCACTGGGGATTCCCTAAGGAAAATGGTGTTGGGAGTAGGGATGGATGAGAAATCTGATTCAGTTCCCATTTGAAGATGAACCCACCAAAATTTCACTTTCTGAAACAATATGCAAATTTACACTTCTCTGAATTTTCAGTGCAGTTCTGCAGCCAAGTAATGTGTTCAAAAAAATGCACATACTAGGGTAAAAATTCGCATGTCAGTGGAAAACGCCTGCAAAAATGTGTTATATTAAGGAAAATTGTGTATATTGGGAGAAATTATCATTTAAAATGCTGGTGAATATTCACAAGGATCATTTAAAAAATAATCACAAACTTATGTGGAAATGTGGAGAACTGAATTTAAGGTTGGAAAAATGAAAAACGGGGAGAAACTGAAATGGACAGGCTCCCTCATCCCTAGCGATGGAAATGGAGAGGAACGGGGCAATGAAGAGGTTGTATGTGGGTGTGGAAGGACAGGCCATGACAGGGTCAAGCAATATGAATCACAGGCTGGAAATGAATTGTGAAACACTGGAAACTGAAGGCCCAGTGGTGTGTGTGTACATGTGTGGAAAACAGCAGACCAGACTCCAAGAATTTGTTTTCATTACAATGAGGTTGAGAAATCACATTGTTTCCCTGAAAACAAGCACCTTGGGGAAAACATGGTTTGGTGCTTGGTGTGTGTGTTTGAGCCAGGCTAATACCTCTGTGAAACAAATTTAGGCTCCTTGATATATCCATTTTATTGTGCATCCATGATGATTTGGTCTCGTGATGTTATTGGAGCGGTCATACGCAAGACCATTGGCACTTGCGAACGTTTTGGTGCAGGGATACTGCTTCATTCACACCTCTTGCCCCCATGATAGAGGGGACCCAGGACTGTGTGACATCAGTGCAATGTTTGTGCATGCCTTGCCATGTGCAAGCATGACATCAGCACACACGTTTGTGCCCATGTTTTTTCCCTCAAATGAGCACACATCAGCCCAGTGCTGGCCTGCCCATGAGGCAAGGTGAGGCGACTGCCTTGGGCGGCAGTATCCATGGGGCAGCAGATCCTGATGTAGATCTTTATTTCCCACCACCTCCTGTTCCTGATGTAGCTTTTCATGCACCCATTTTTCCCCTGGTGGAGAGGAGGATGCCATTCTGTGGTTTGCCTCAGGCACCCAAATGTCTTGAGCAAGCCGTGCATCATCCCATGTGGGGTTTATTGCTGCATATATCAATCTGTCTGTATGTGAGCCTGCAGCAGATAATTTAAAAGAGTTCCTAAAGGAAGTCCCTTATCTATTGACCTTAATGTTGCTGCTGTAAGCACAGTTGTGGCACTCCTTCAACTAGCAGTTGCTGATACAAGGTGTCAAACCTTGGACTTTACCTCTGGGGCTGTTCCTCAACCAGGCTTGGCAGGCCTATTCTGAACACTGGCAAAGAGAGTTGCTTCCACAGAGATGTAGGCAGAGATTAACTTGGCCAAAAGTCACTTGGGATGAACTGCAAATGTCTCGATTCCTTAGCAAATTGACTCTCTCACCTGCATAGGTGTGCAGCAGGACAGCCCACCACAGGGAATCACGAGCAGTATGGAGTACACTGTTGATGATCCCTCATCTCAGCCAATGCCATCATCTGAGACAGGGCTGTGCCAAACCAAACATTCAGGAATACCAAACAGCCACCCCTTTTAATGGAGCAATTGGTGGCGGTGCTGGTGGTGGGGAACCCTGGTGTTATAGTCATATCTCTGTTTAGAAGTAATCCTCACTGAGTTAGATGGGACCTACTCCCATGTAAGTGTGTATAGGACCACAGCAACCAAAAATGTATTTGCTCTGGGCTTTGATGAGTTAGGATAAGAATGGTTGCTAATTTGTTAGTAGAATCATAGAACCGTAGTGTTGGAAGGGGACCCCGGGTGTGATCTAGTCCATGTTCATTCTTTCTAGACTAGCTTTTATATTATCCATACATAGTATCCTTGGGGGGAAAAGGTGTTTTGCAAAATTTCTGCAAATGGGAATGCAGAGTCCTCCCCTTAGGATTCTAGTCTAAAGGCAGCAATATACACTGCATACAAACTCTTATAATGTAAACCTGATACCCTTGTCTTATATGGACAAACTTTGTGATTGGACTGCTGTCTCTCTTAAAAAAAAATTTATACAGCCGAGGGGGACCCAATGGCTGGTGGAGGTGAGAAATGCAACACATTAAAAAAAAGGATGAATGAGGGTGCAGATTTGAATAAATTTTGCATATGCTTTTTGCAGTAAATAAAATGAAGGGGGGAATGGAAAACAAGCAAGGTCCCAACCAAAGAACAATGGTAACTTAAACAGATGGAATACGCGCAGCTTGCAGATTTAACATGTAGAATAAGAGAACATGAAGAATGTACGTTTAAAGAAGTCTGGAAAATGTTTGCTGAATATATGGGTGAAAATTGTGTTAATTTAAAAACACTGGTAGCATTGAGATAAATTCAACAGTGTAAATAAGTTTGGATGGATGTAACAATAGATTACTGAATGCTTTGGTTCATGTAAAATATGCAGGGATGTATGATGTGCAAAATGAACCATGGAAAGAGAAGAAGGGAAGTCATTGATTTAAGGTTGTTTAAATGAATGTTTTGAAATGTAAATTAGAATACACACACACACACATATGATCTGCACATGGATCCCTACATTTCCATCTAGGCATGCAAGAGGCTAGATCCCATTCCTGCACCAGCAAAAGGTGCACGAAAGCACAGAACAGAGGTGGGGAAAGGTGTAGCCTGGGGAGTGGGTATGGGCTGGAGAGAGTCCTGAGGGCCAGTTAGAGAAGCCTTAAGGGCCACATTTGACATCCAGTTGGCTTGAGGTTCCCCATGTTGTAGATTGTGCAGGGATTTCCATCAGTTTGTCCATTCTGATTCTGATTCTTGTCTACAAAGCTCAGCAAGCCCAGGTCCATCCCTGTAGAGGGACCAGTAAGGAATGGCACTGATGAATCCTACAAACAGAGAGACACAATTCAGGCTTTAATCATACTGGACATATGACTTGGGAGTGCTTTGCAAGCGTCATGCCACATTATACGATGCGCTTAAAATAGTCTTCTTAGCAATTTCATAGTGGTCTGTGAATTTTGCAATGATAAATTGATCTACAGAACTCCCCTTTCTCCTCTTGCCTTTTAAAAAAATAAGATATAGGAAGCTGACTTATAACACATTCTGGCCAATAGGCTCATCTAGCCCAGGGCTGTTTACCCTGACTGGCAGCTGTTCTCTAGGATTTCTCTGGCAGAAGCAATTAAACCTTGGATTTTGTAATGATGATGATGATAATTATAATAATAATAATAATAATAATAATAATAATAATAATAATAATAATTTATTTATACCCCACCCATCTGGCTGAGTTTCCCCAGCCACTCTGGGCGGCTCCCAATCGAGTGTTAAAAGCAATACAGCATTAAATATTAAAAACTTCCCTAAACAGGGCTGCCTTCAGATGTCTTTTAAAAACAGGATAGCTGTTTATTTCCTTGACATCTGATGGGAGGGCGTTCCGCAGGGTGGGTGCCACTACCGAGAAGGCCCTCTGTCTGGTTCCCTGTAACCTCACTGGGAATCGCCAGAAGGCCCTCGGCACTGGATCTCAGTGTGCAGGCTGAATGATGGGGTGGAGATGGAGACACTCCTTCAGGTATACAAGACAGAGGCCATTTAGGGCTTTAAAGGTCAGCACCAACAGTATGTACCAGTACTTTTGGGGAAAGTTGCAGGAACTTTGAATTCTGATTTCTGCAGTGGTATGGATTTTCTGAAAAATTCTGAATGGGGAAATTTTTCCAGTAGATTTTGCTGATGTAAACTACCCTGTGCAAATCTGCATAAGGTAGTTCGCACCAAAAATGTTCCTGATGCCCTAGAGAGCGATCCAATTTAGCATGTTTGGCTTAATATTATATTTGTACTTGGCATCTATTCATTTCTACTAACAAACTTATGAAATGGACAAAAAAGAATTCTGCAGAAAAGATTCTGCTCCACATCACTGTAAGCCCGTCGAGGTTTGTGCTTCATCAGAACAAGTGTCTGATCAAGTGTTCTCATAATGCAAGTAAATAGTTATAAAAACAGGTTGGCTATGGAGATATGCTTTGTTTTCATCCCTAATAAGCAAATAAATTGAAGTTAGATCTTCTGCTGTCTGCCCATAATGACATTGCTAATAAGCGTTGTCCGAAGTACCGCTATGCTTGATGATTTGCATTTGGCAGACGCAAATTGGAACGCGGTGAAGACTGTGACAGTTCAGAACAGGTTCCATTACAAAGGCATTGGCTTTCGTTCACTTGACAAGCCATGGAGCTCTGACGAGATGGAGGAGGCATCTGCGCTGAACACGCATTTTCCTTAGCTGATCAGCCAGATGGCATGTTTGCAACAGATATGGATACAGCAGATGACTCTCTTAGCAATCGGAGGATTTTGGAGAAGCAGGATGGTGTGTGTGTGTGTGTGTGTGTTTGTGTGTGTGTGTGTGTGTTTGCAAACAGTGAAGCTGATCTTCAGCACAGCAGGTGGAAGGCCATCAATGAAAAAAGAAAAGGTGAAAATAGAGTTCATTTGGGTCAGGGTCATTATACAGGAAGCATATCAGGTTTGCTGACACATATGAGGCCCAGACATGGGAAGGCAATATGGGATAGGACAAGGAGGAGAGGAGGTTGCAGGGCCTGGGAGGGAGGAGAGGAAACAGGAGTGAGGGGAAAAGGGGAGAAACACAAATAGCTGTGTGTGCTGCCACCATCCAGCTTCCTGTGGTGGCTCCTCACTACAACTGCTGCCGCAGGGATTTCTGAGGGAGCATCTTGCCCTGAGGAGAGAAGCAGAAGCAACTTCGGGAATCAGGCTCCCTGCTGCCTTATATAATATTTTAATAGGGCTTAAAAAGAAAAGATGCTTATTGTAAGGAACTTACATAAAGCGTCTCATGAGTTCTGCCTGAAAAGAGGTATATAAATATCTTGAATGAATGAAAAATGGTGCCTTGGTAGGAAGGATTATTGTGTGCCTTGTGGTGGTTGTGGTGGTGGGGTCGTCAAGAGAAACAGAATTTTTAAAATCTTGTCTCGCTGCAATTTATCTCATGGTTAGGTATTTGGGATTTTTAAAAAAATATAAGTTCAGAATTTGAATCACTGAAATTCAAAAATTCTGAGTTCAAATTGCACATATAAACCACACTATTTGACTTTAGTCTTTGGTTTGAATTAAATATGGGTGTGTTGTAACTGTGTAGGCAGTAGGAAGTACACTGTTTTTTTAAAAAAAATATTTGCAGTGATGACTTTTCTTCAGGTTCATATACAAAAATGGCTTCACAGATATAAATTAACTTGCTTTTCACTATTATTGCTTTTACTGATAGGTGAAAGTTCTCAAGGTTACTACCAGGGCAAGCCTATATTTGCCTAAGCTGTTGCGAATTAGACTGAAGTGATGCAAAGCTTCTGAGGAATGGTTCAGCTAGATAAGGATTATAGAATCCGTTACTTCTGGTTAAACAGTTACATTCAAAGTTTTAAATTTTAGTTACATTTTATTTTATTTTATTTTACTTTTCTTCTTTCTTTCTTTCTTTCTTTCTTTCTTTCTTTCTTTCTTTCTTTCTTTCTTTCTTTCTTTCTTTCTTTCTTTCTTTCTTTCTTTCTCATACTCTGGCCATTGCTGATTCACATAGATGTGAAGAAGTGGTTTTAGACCAGTGATGGCTGTGGATTGAATCCAATGTAAACCATAAGTGGAGTAGACGCATTGGAATAATGGACATGACTTAGGTTTATTCATTTCAGTGGGTGTACTATGAATAGAGTAGATACGACCCTGTATCATTTTCCCCACAAAGGTCAGCCTCAAGTAGCAATTTCAGTAGTCTATATTTCTCATTTTTCCAACCTTAAATTCAGTTCTCTACATTGCTGCAATAAAATAAAATAAAATAAAATGTGTGTACTGCCCTATACCCACAGGCCTCAGGTTGTTGTTGTTTTTTAAAAAGATCCTCATGAAAAATCACCAGCATTTTACTGCAAATTTCACTGAATAAATACATTTTTGCATGTGGTTTTGACTAATGTACACATTCTTTGCTGATAATTTCCCCTAAAATAATGCACTTTTGGATGTTATTTTCAAGAATATATTTATTTTTATGCACACCATCTCTAATATATGCATTAAAAAAAAAACAACCAAACCCATTTTTTGGAGAATTGCATCTCAAAATTTGGAGAAGTGTGAATGTTGAAGGATAGCTGTGTTTTAGTTCTCATGTTATTTTGGAAAGTGCAGATTCAATAGATTCACCCTTAGATGCAAAGTGGATCCAATTTCACCCCCCTAGCCCCGCCTTATTTTCACTGGTTCACTCATTGGTTCATGCTCACCTCAAACATAAAAAAATGTCTGGCCAAAACAAAGCAAAACAAAACATCTTGATAGGAATCCTATGAGATTCCCCACATCATGTGATCTGCCTTCCCCTCTGCCATCCCTTGCCCTTCAGAGCCATGGAAAGCAAAGGACCTTGGGATGCAGAATCCAGTGGGATCATGGTTGTGCCAGAAGTAGAAGAACAGCCAGGAGAGAGGACGGATGAGCTCGAGGACAGAGGACAGTGGACCAACAAAGTGGAGTTTCTACTGTCTGTGGCTGGAGAGATCATTGGTCTGGGCAATGTATGGAGATTCCCTTATCTCTGCTACAAGAACGGAGGTGGTAAGTGCACAGCATCCATAATTTTTCTAGTGCCCTTTATTTCATTGTAGCCATTGGTCATCAGGAAACAATAAAAAATAATCATAGCAGCGCATTTTAAGCTTGCAATACAGCAAGCCACATGCAATATGCAGACTAAACATAAAACTCGCTATAAAATTTACGATGTGCAATGAAGAAACTAATTAAAAATATATCAGATTAAAAAAAATATCATTAGATAAGATGGTCCCCTCAGCACCTGCTAATCATATTTTGTGCAGCAGATTTATTGCAAAGAGGACTATTTTATGAGCTGGATATTTGTCCCAAAGTAGATAACAGATTTCCACAGCCTTGCACAAGTTAGGCGTTCTGTTTCGAAACTGTGCAATCATTTCTTTGTGTCAAAGAACTGTGAGCTCAATTCACCCCTTCCCCAGTGGTGGCACCAGAATTTTTTTTGGGGGGAGGGGGACACACATAAGGGGCATAGTATATCTCTAGGTGGATGAGTTGTGTCCCTCATGATCACTGAAAAAAAAAATAGTAGCATATGCTATTGACAGGAGTCCAGCAAAGGGGAGGAGCCAGTGGGAGAGGTGAGCACCATGCTTGGGTGTGTGCTTGCCTCCCTTGCCCCCTGTTGAGAGAGGGGGAAAGTAGTTGGGGGTGTTTTAGAATAGAGAAGGGGGTGTTTTAAAACAGAGTAGTTGGGGTGTTTTAGTCAGAGGTAGATTCCACTTCCTCACTGCTTCTCTGCTCTCGTTTTTCACTGCCCTCCATTTTGTAAAAACAAAAAATGGTGATGGAACTCTAATACAGTCCTACCTTGGAAGTTGAACGGAATCCATTCCGGAAGTCGGTTCAACTTCCAAAATGCTTGGACATTTGGGTTCCAAAACATGTTCACAAACCGGAACACTCACTTCCGGGTTTGCAGCGTCCGGGAGCCAAAACGTTTGAGAACTAAGCTGTTCGAAAACCAAGGTACGACTGTTGATTTGCATTTGTGGAGGCAGCTATTTTTGCATGATCATTAGTCCAGCCCTGTGAAAATATCACTTCCCCCTCTTTTTAACAAAGGTGTTAACAATGACTTTGCTTCAGCTTCTCTCCCTGCTCTCTTTCCCCACAGGTGCCTTCTTCATCCCATATCTCATATTCCTCTTTACTTGTGGGATCCCAGTATTCTTGCTGGAGACAGCCCTTGGGCAGTATACCGGCCAGGGTGGGATCACTGCCTGGAGACGGATCTGCCCTATCTTTGAAGGCAAGTTGGTAGTACACAGGAAGTCCTGGTAGCTTTCCGTCAAACACGCACTGTACTTTTTGATCTAATTCCCTCTGAGCTCCCCTGCTACAGGGCATGGCTCAGAGCCAGCTGCTGTTGTACCTGTTCAGAGCTGCAGTCTAAGTCAAAAGGGCGAGTCATTCTGAAGTGCAGATATTGGAAGCAGAGCTGGTACTCAATACAGAGTCAAAAGGTGGTGGCAAAGTAGCAGCCAGAAGCAGAACAAGTTTAAAACTGTGGAGCCCCTGCCAAGGCAGATGTGAAGCAGAGGTGAAAGGGCAGATATTCAGAGGAGGAGGAAGCGGCGGCAGCAGCAAGGAACCGCAAGTGTGCAAGTCTTTCTGCGTTTAAGATAAAAACGTGAGCTCCCTGTTTGCAGCAGCAGTGAGGAGTTGAAGGGCAAGGTGATTTCCTGCATGGTGTTGTTTATGCTAGGAGTGGCAGGTTACACTGCAGAGATACAAACTGATCCTGTACAACAGGGATGGGGAACCTCATGCAAAGGGCCAAATGTGGCCCTCCAAGTCTCTCTGCCTGGCCCTAGGAACTCTCCACAGGCCACACCCCTCGTGGCCATTGCTTCACCCCCAAGTGTTTTTGCCTGCCTAGAACGTGTGCTTGAATTCTGGTAATGTTTCTTGCTTGCCTGGATGAAGGATAGAGGTGTGTGTGTGTGTGTGTGTGTGTGTACTAACTTACTGTACAAATATGAAATTTGCATCCATTGCCCTGCAATAGTCCTGCCCTCCACAGGCATGTGGATCTCACCTGCCTTCAGACCAGAGTTGGGGAACTAGTGACCTTCTGGATATTGCTGGACTCCAGCTCCCATCAGACCCTGTGAGCACGGCCTGGGATGATGGCAGTGACATCTGGAGATCCACAGCTTCCCCACCTCTGCTTCTGGCCAGTCTCTGAACTATGTTTGGTCCTATCAGTAACTGAAAACCTAGGTCTTTTTCAATCACAGCTTGACAGGAAATTTTGGCCCCTTTTTCTGTTTTTAACCATCACCTTTATCTCTCTCTCTCTCTGCCACTCAGGAATTGGCTATGCTTCCCAAGTCATCGAATCATTCCTGAATGTCTACTACATCATCATATTGGCTTGGGCCCTGTTCTACCTATTTAACTCCTTCACTGCTGTTCTACCCTGGGCCAGCTGCAGTAATACCTGGAACACAGGTATGACTCTGGCAAGATGTCACCTCCTGCATGGCTTTCTGAAGAATGGAACTGTAGTTCTTCTTACTTTGCTATATAGGTTCAGGCACAAGATACATTGGCACACGAAATTAAAAATGCAAATCCTTTTCTCACCCCCTGGCTGGTGAAAATATAATAAGCAATTGACAATTGAAATTAGCAAAAAATACTTGGCTTTTGAATATTGTCACTCCTGATGTGACATTTGTGTCCATTTATTCTTTTGCATAGAGTGGCTGGTTAGTCCTATGTAGGACATTATTGGGCAGATGAGAACATATAGTGGGTTTATCCAATGCTACTCAGAATAGACTTATGGAAATTAGTGTACATGGCTAACTCAGGCCCATTAATTTCAATGGGTCTCTTCTGAGTTAGGACTTAGATAGGCCGTTGAATGAACCCCAGATGTTGTGGTTAAAACTATTGGAAGAATTCAAAGGCTATCCCAAATCTGTTGGCTGAGTTTTCTCCATCATTCTCTGCCTAAGGTTAGGGATGGCTCTGGACCATAGGCAACCCAGCACTTGTGATACGTCTTTCTCTTGTCTTTGATACTGCCTATTTTCAAGATACTAGTGATGTGGGATGTACCTTTATTTGTTTATTTATTTATTTTTTAAAATAACTCACGATGTCTCGGAAAGAAAAACCCTTGTGTGAAGAGGTTCCCTACAAGGTTGTGGCTGTTTTCATCTCATGAGTGCAACTCCCAGAGTAGTTTTTCTTTCCTCCTTAGATATGTTGTAGTCAATTCTGTTCTGAGTAAAAATAAAATAAAATTTTTTAAAAGTCCAGTTCTTTCCCCTTATAGCCTCTGTGTGCCCGGCTGGTTCCTGGCTTTGTGGACAGACTTTCTGTGAGCTGATTGTGACCTTCTGAACTCATGACTGAAAGGATAAGAATGTTGTACCACTGCCCTCCTCACATGGCAATAAACACTGCAACACCCCCCCCCCCCGTCTGCCTCTCTCTTTCAAGTCGCTGAAGAGACCAGAGTCTCATGCAGTGGGGCTGTGAACCACACCTTTGTACAGCCCGCCTTTGCTTTATTCCCTTTTATTCCGAATCCACAGGGCCCTGGAGAAGCAAGGCCAGGCCGCGGAGGTTCCACCTGACCCCTGAATGCCTCTTGCCTTCTGTTTCAGCCTCTTGCCTCTTTCTCTGCAGGCTGGAACAAGTGTATCCACCTTGTAAATCGCCATTTTCCTTTTCCTCATACCAGGCATTTAATTTTTGATGACATCTTAAAGCTCTGATCCCTGTTCCCAGTCTGTAGGTGGCCTTCCCTTCATAATTTCCAAGTAGGGCACCCATGCCACAAGTTAACAGCACACCCAGCGCACATCTGAATAGCATGGCACCCCCCCCAAATAATAATGGGAACTGTGGTTTGTTAACGGGTGCTGGGGAATGGCATCTTTGTGAAGGGGAAACTACAGTTCCCAGGATTCTTTGAGGGAGGGTAGTCATGTGCTTTAAACTTGCTTTAAAATGTATGATGTGGAACTGCCCACTGTTTGCTAATTTTAGACTCTTTATGGTCCTCCGGGGGGGGGGGGCAGGTGAGGGTCATCTCTTTATAAATGGCCATGGGTAAAGTCACTTACTTTAAAATGGAGTAAACCAGCCCTGCTGCATTTGGGGTCCTTCATGCTCATGGCGCTGTGGTCTTGGGCTTGCCAATCAGAAGTCGGCAGTTCGAATCCCTGCAATTGGGTGAGCTTCCATTGCTCTGTCTCAGCTCCTGCCAACCTAGCAGTTCAAAAGCATGCCAGTGCAAGTAGATAAACAGTACCACTGTGGAGGGAAGGTAAACACCATTTCCGTGCGCGTCTGGTTTCTGTCACAGTGTCCTGTTGCACCAGAAACAGTTTAGTCATGCTGACCACATGACTCGGAAAGCAGTCTGTGGACAAATGCCGGCTCCCTCGGCCTGAAAGCGAGATGAGCACCGCAACCCCATAGTCACCTTTGACGGGACTTAATCATCCAGGGAAATTTACCTTTACCTTTTACTGTTGGAGGTAGTATGCCTCTGAATATCTGAATGGTTGCTGGGATTGGAGGAGGGAGAGTGTGATGTGAAACTCAGGAACCTTTTTGCAGACTTTCTGTGGGCATCTGGTTTGCCACTGATGGGTGGCAAGAGGGTGATGGACTAGGCTGGACTTTGTCTTGGCTCCGCAGGGCTATTATTTTATATTTATATGCCACCCATTTGACTGGATTGACCCAGCCACTTTGGGCAGCTTCCAACAAAATATTAAAAACATGACAAAACATCAAACATTGAAAACTTTCCTGTACACAGAAGTTCTTATCCCATCCTGGAGGCATCACCAAAAAAAGAGGACCCATATTTGATTTTTAGATTTATAGATCTGAAGATTTATATACACAGAGGCAATTTTAAAATTATCACTATCACTTAAATAGGAATACAACACACCCAATGCTTTTTTTGGGGTGTTTGTTTTTGTTTTTTTAAAAAGGAGAGGTGCCGGTATTCCTATCTTGATGTGTGTGCCAGCGCACAATTGCTGCCAAGGGCAACAAAGAAAGAGGCGATGGTCCTCTGTGCTGATTTGTACCACCACAAAAAAAACACCACTGCATAAATTCCCCATAATATTTGGAAAGAAAGTGACCAAGGTGTCTTGGGCAGCTGCTCAGACTGCTGTCCAGGCACTAAGTAGTGTTGATGGGCAATGTCAAAGTCCTGACTGCTCTCTCTCTTCTTGTGGGTTCTTCTGCATCTTTAGCATGGACAACTCTTCAGATAGAGAGAGGGCTCCTTCAAACAGAGATCTGCCCTTTCTAAAGTAAGACACAGAGCCACCCTATGAGTGTGTGTGTTTGTGTGTGTGTGTAGGGGAGTTATTGACACATGCCCCACAGTCTTGCCTTGATGGCACCAGTGCAAGAAAGGTTCAGTCCTGCTTCCCAAATGATCCAGAAGCGAGGATGTTTTCTTGTGGATGTCTTTCCTTCCCAAAATATTATTATTATTTAACATTTGCTAATTGCTGCTCCTTCTCTTTCATTTCCTCTTGGGGCTTTCATTACTCATTTAAAATACCTTGTTAGATTCTATCGCCACCACGGCTAGATGCCCTGCCACTTACTTCCCTCTCTAGGAATTTCACCAATAAACTGCTGTCTTTCTTTGCCCCTCCCCACCTTGTGTAAGTGAGGGTGGACTTGGATGAATGCAAAGCGATGGCAGAAGACGAGTGGGGGGGGGAGGAGGGGAAATGTGAATTTGTATCTGTGTTGCTCAGGAATAACCTGCATACCACAAACATCTGGATTCTATAAATAAGGAGCTGTCACTTCCTTCTGAAACTCTGGGCAGGGAGGGTACTGGTCAAAGTCAGGCCAGAATGTAGTTGTAGCCCTGCAGTCTCTCACCCAATCACTTTTCTGCTTTCCACAGCTCTTTGTGTGGACTTTCTGAACAGCTCGAGTTCAGAGGACAAGATCATGCCAGCTAACGCCACCTCTCCAGCCATTGAGTTCTGGGAGTATGTATTCAGATTTTTCTGATCCCCCCTGCCCCACCTTATAATTTACAGGCAGGAGACTTTTGAATGTGGCCTCTGTAATGTTCCAGCAAAAGGAAGTTACAAGGAGCAAGCACACAAGACCCCAGGCATAGGGGAACTTCATGAGTTTATTGACAGGGGCACTGAAAAAAAAAAGTCAGGGATTGGACAAGGATGTGAACATTTGTATGCCTCAAGTTCTGTGCAAGATAAAAAGGCTAAATGTCCACTGTCCAAAGGAGGGGAAACCATGCAAAGTGATGAGCGGGGAGGGTAAGTCTGTGGAAAGAGGGCGATGGCTATTGCTCAAGATCGTAAGATAAATTGAAACCAAGTACAAAGATCAAATGGAGGAAGATGAAGGAAAGTCATTTAGGCATCGGCACTGTAAGTAATGGGTTCTAAAGGAAACCAACTATACAGGGATCTAAGTGAAAATAATCAGGAATGGGCTGGAGTTGGCTAATAGTGAAACGTCAGGCTTGGGACATCACCCTGTATCTCGTCTTTTAATCCGCATTGGCAGGAGGAGAGTCTTGGGAATAACGGATGGGATACATAATCTGGGCACCGTGAGGTGGGAACTGGCTCTCTGCCTCTTGCTTGCCTGGATCATCTGCTACTTCTGCATCTGGAAAGGAGTCAAGTCCACTGGCAAGGTAGGAGCAACCGTGTGCTTGTCACTTCCTAAAATGTATTGATCCGACCTGTCAGTTCCCTGTGTCAGAGGAGGAGCAGAAAGGAAGAGGGAGGAGACCCGAGGGTCAATTCCTTCCTTCCTTCCTTCCTTCCTTCCTTCCTTCCTTCCTTCCTTCCTTCCTTCCTTCCTTTCCTTCCTTCCTAATTTTTTATTAGTTTTCAATTACAATAATCCAATATTAGCCCCATTATAACAATGCCAAATTATAATACAATTACTAATACCGAAGATTTAGATGCCAAATTATGTAATTTAGGTGGCCCCCCATGTGCTAGAATTGATGGTTTGATGATTTACTTTACTTCAGCATTCCAAAATCTTATTTATTTCAATTACGCTCCAGTCAAAATAGCAATCCCTTATACAACAACTGCAATATTAACAACTTCCATTCGTATAGACACATTAAATGATTTCTAAATCAACAGGTGAAGCATTCAAACTATATCCTTGTTCTTCCTGTGTGTGGCAATTATTCTGTCCGTGATGTTTCTTTCTGCCCTTGTAAAATATTATGTCTATCTTTTCCCCGGTTGTTGTTGTTCTCCTTCATGCCTTGGGTGGAGCAAATATCCCATTGTTGTTTCAGAAGTTCTCCATTGCTCTGTCCTGTGCTTCATTGTTCTGCAACTTCAACAGCTGCTGCAAAAATAACACTGTCCCAATAAATAACCTGTTTTCTCGCCTTTCCCCCCCTCTCAGCCTGGGAAATAGAGTGATCTGCAAATAATTCAGTAATGAGCTAATCAGCTCCTTGGCAAGCTCGCAGATTCCTTTCATCCCTCTGTTCAGCTGAAGATAAACCTGAGGGTCAATTTCAGGTAGCATCACCTACCGTGTGTGGTGATGTTATCGCAAGGTGCATTCCACCATCCTTGGCTCACAGCATGCTCATGTTGGAGGCAGGGAAATGTGCAGTGGCTCTGTCACCTAAGGATGCTGGGTAATTTCACACATAATATTAGTTCACATGTTATGCTAAGTCATGGTTTAGTGCAAATGTGTGGGCTCTGGAAGAGGAGATGACAGATGCTTTGCTCCTGCATGGTGGTTCTACTACAGAGCTGAGCTAAGCCAGGGGTTGGCTTAGAGTATTGCTTGAACCCAGGCTTGTGATTTAGCTCTGGCACTGTGGTTTAAACCACTGTGCTACTTGGACTTGCCGATTGGAAGGTCGGCAATTTGAATCCCCGCGATGGGGTGAGCTCCCATTGTTCGGTCCCAGCTCCTGCCTACCTAGCAGTTTGAAAGCACGCAGTGCAAGTAGATAAATAGGTACCACTCCGGCAGGAAGGTAAACGGTGTTTCCCGTGCACTGCTCTGGTTTTGCCAGAAGCAGCGTAGTCATGCTGGTCACATGACCTGGAAAAACTGTCTGTTGAAGCGGACAAGTGCTGGCTCCCTCGGCCTGTAAAGCGAGATGAACGCAGCAACCCCAGGGTCGTTCGCGACTGGACGTAACTGTCAGGGGTCCCTTTACCTTTATGTTTAGACTAACCATGAGCTGTAACCAAGGTTTGTTCGATGGATTATGTCTTGTAATCTGAAACCATGAGCCGTGGTTTAGTGCAGTGAAGCAGCTGAATGACTGAGGAAAAGCAAAGCAGCTGTCTTCTCCTGATCCAGAAGCCTATGCACATTCACACTAAACCATGGCTTGGCTTAGTGTGATATGTGAGCATAGTTACTTTGCTTGATTTGATTGGCAGTTCTGACTGCCAATGAGTCATCCCTAAATGTCAGCTTCTTTTAACAGCAGCAACAATAGTTCTTTTAAAAACAAAAAAAAGGTTTTGCTCAGCCCAGGATAAAATAATCTGTTTTAATTGTTCTAACTCACCTAAACTGCAAGGCTGCATGAAGGTGGGCTGGGCTGAGCACTTTGCTAGGCAGTGCCAACACAAATAATCTCCACTTTTCTACAAGGTTGTTCTCAGATTACCTTCCTTCTCTAACCCGGATCACAGGACTTTGTTTCTTCATCTCCGTTCTGCTTGCCTGCAGGTGGTCTACTTCACTGCCACATTTCCTTAACCTGATGTTGATTGTTCTGCTGGGTTCGAGGAGTCACTCTTCCTGGTGCAACTGAAGGGATTCTGTTCTATTTGAAGCCAGACATTTCAAGACTAGCAGATCCCCAGGTGAGTTATGGATGATTCTGATCTGATGGGCTTGAATTTGGTGGCTAGATCTCACAAGATCTGATTTTTCTCCTCCATACCTACCCGAAGAACCAAGAACTAAGAACGTGAACCAATTAAACCAGTAGAATAAAATGTCCACGCAAACAGAAAATATTACACATTAAAGAGGATGGGGAAATCTGTCAGTTTCTCTCTATTGTTCTCATTTTTTTTGTCCAATCTTAAATTCATATTTCTGCATCGTTTGGATTTTTTATTTTTTTTAAAAAAAGAAATCCTCCTGGACAAAAATATCTAGGGTCACACAGGGCAACCTTGTTCCCTCTAAAGCATTTTTAGCATTCCACCTTAAAGGCAACAGCCCTTTCTAAAGGGCAGCAGAAGTTTACTCTAGCACGAGGACTGCTGTTTGCCAGAATAATTTTAAAATATGGATATGTTAGGCCATTGGCACTTAAGGCACAGCAAATGCGGCTTGCTTCTATTAAATATTCAATACCTGACAGATGGCTTCACCGAGCCCTAAGTGAAATGATTAAGAAAGAGAAAGATAAGTCTCTTCTAATTTACTGGGATCTGGCCTGAGTTTCTCAAGGATAACGTCAGAATTTCCCCAGAGAGGCCAGAAGGTTTCTAGCCAAAGAAAAACCCCTGAAAAATTACATAGTTATTCATCTCAACTGTGGAGCAATCAGGAAACATGGAAATATGGGAACTATTTCTGCACAGTTTGTGGTACAACTATTATTAACAGGGTAGCTTGGTACTTTTTTCTTCTCTCTCTCTCTCTCTCTCCTCTCGCTCTCTCTGTCTCTCTCTCTCTCTACTCTCTCTCCTCCTCTCTCTCTCTCTCACACACCACACACACACACACAGGACAGCCCTCTATTTTATCTCTCTCTCCTCTCATCTCTCTCTCCTCACTCTCTCTCCTCTACACACACACACACACACACACACACACAGGACAGCCCTCTATTTGAAAGGTTGTTGGGTCCAAGCCTAGTTTAAAGGTAAAAAATAAGAAGGAGGGGCAGAGGCCTTGAAGTTGCCCATCACAGTTACATCCAGACTGAGCAGCATAGAGGCCGCCATCTTCTCACTGTAGTGAGATGTGTTGCATTGCTATTGAAATTATAGTTATTGGGTTGTGATCAACTAAGTCCTACTAAGGGTAACCCACTGAAATAATGCACCTAAGTGATTCAGGCAATTGATTCCAATGCTTCTACTCTGAGTAGGCCAGCATCACATTATGAAATTCTTCTGCACTACTATTTTTTTGGGAGGGGGGAATGGATTTCCTCTTTTTTGGTGGCACACAAATGCAATGCTTCTTTGTGATTATACCTGCTGGTACAGAGTACCATCCACTTTTGTAGGCTTTTACTGCGCAGGTACACACAGCACTTTGATCAAGATATGAGCACTGGTATCTTCATTATTTTTTTACCAAAACAATCACTGTACTGTACAAGTGGCAACTCAAATATGAAACTAGTGATGGGCTATCCATTCCTGCTACAGGTTTATGCCCCATTGCCATTAAAAAAAAGAGAGGGTGTTTTGTGTCCTTTGTTTCTAAAGAGATTTCTACCCTACTTTTTGGTCACACGGGCTACCCATACATTGCTTACATGTTGGGTGGTGTGGTGGGAGAATTGTCTTTGGTTCTCCTGTTGGCGCCGTGATCACATCACTGCTTGATCCCATGCAGATAAGCAGCCGCATTGCCAACGTTGGGTAGGCAGCTCCACCCGACCCCACATGCCACTGCTGACAACTTATATCTTTAGCAATAGAAAAAAAATAATAAAACCAAGGCAAGCTGAAAATACAACCCAGAAAGAAGATTAAACAAATAGTTTCAGCAGCCAAGAAATGAACGGAGAGCACAAGCAACCAAATAATGCTCAAAGCCAAGCAGCCAACAAATCAGTATATGGGCACAACTAAAACATAAATATATCAGACACGCTTCATAAATATAGTAGTATTAGGAATTGTAGCTCTTATTAGCCAGCAACGCAAAACATGTCATAGAAACAGACTGCAGCTGGCATCATTTAGGGCCCTGGCCTCCAAGCCAAGTGGAAATGAATGAGACAGAAAATTGGGGGGGGGGACCAACTCTTTCAAGACTCTGTTGTTGTTGTTGTTCAGTCATTCAGTCGTGTCCAACTCTTCGTGACCCCATGGACCAGAGCAAGCCAGGCACCCCTATCCTCCACTGCCTCCCGCAGTTTGGCCAAACTCATGCCAGCACTTCAAGAACACTGTCCAACCATCTCATCCTCTGTTGTCCCCTTCTCCTTGTGCCCTCCATCTTCCCCAACATCAGGGTCTTTTCCAGGGAGTCTTCTCTTCTCATGAGGTGGCCAAAGTATTGGAGCCTCAACCTCAGGATCTGTCCTTCCAGTGAGCACTCAGGGCTGATTTCTTTAAGGATGGATATGTTTGATCTTTTTGCAGTCCATGGGACTCTCAAGAGTCTCTAGAGTTCGCATTTTAGTACCAACCTATATAACTCACATTTCTCAAACGGCTTAGTTGTTGAACAAATCGGCTCCCGAATGTTGCAAACATGGAAGTAAGTGTTCTGGTTTGCGAACATTTTTTGGAAGCTGAATGTCCGACGCAGCTTCTGCTTGAGTGCAGGAAGCTCCTGCAGCCAATTGGAAGCCACGCCTTGGTTTTTGAATGGTTTTGGGAGTCAAACAGACTCCCAGGATGGATTAAGTCCGAGAACCAAGATACCACTGTATATGAAAAACAGTTATCCTCTGAATTTTTCACTTCCCTGAAGTTTGCAGTACTGTTCTCAACCCCAAGTGTGCCCTAAAGTACATATATTAATGAAAATAAAGCACGCATACACACCCCACCCCACCTATCTCCCCATCCCACCCACCTCCACCTCCTCCCTTTTCTTCCTAATGTCTCAACAACAAAAACTGATTTGTAAAAATGTTATATGGAAAAAATATGAGAGAGACATTGCACTACCTTTGTAAATCAAGAAAATCTTTAATAAAATATTAAAAATAAAATAAAACATTACAAAAGTCAAGAATGCACATTTAACACAAGAAATTCAATAGGGCTTCTCTTACTCAGTTGCCAAAGCAGCAACTGTCACATGCGCATAAAAGACGTCACCTAAGCACGGCAGTTGACACAGATGCAGGATTTGTGCCTGGCATCTCAAACGACCGTGATGTTTGCTTTCTGAATCTAGACCGTGATTGTTTGCTTTCTGAATCTAGAAATGCTTTGCTCTAGGTATGGATGGATGCAGGCACTCAGATCTTCTTTTCTTATGCCATCTGCCAGGGGTGCCTCATAGCTTTGGGCAGCTACAACGTACAACAACAATTGCTACAGGTAAGGAGGTGTCCCCACCCCCCAAATCTCAACTACTTTGACAAAATGTAAACAAACAAAAAACTCAAAAACTTTGTCCAGATTTTCACTTTTGGGAATATTGCAACCCTACTTAGCTGTGCTTCACTGTGATCAGGCTCCCTTGGGTTGGGATTCTGCAGCAAGCGGTTCCAAATTCTATGACTGGAATAGAATTTTCCACCCCACCAAGGTTTTGGACATGGGTTTCCCTCTACTCATGATGCTTCCTTTTGAGTTGTCCAAATTATTTCACCACCCCCACCCCCAATATGCTCATCATGATTCAACCAATCTCATTCGCAGCGAGACTTGTGTACCACTTGGAGAATACCCTCCCCATAAAAGTCCACTTGGTGCCAATACAGGTATAATTCTGATGCCAATTAAAGGCTTGTCTCTTTGCCTCTGCATTTGCAGTAGTTGCTTTATCCTTTAGTTGATGGTAGGTTAGCCGGTTCTCTTGTTTTAGCTGCTCTTATTGTTTATTGATGATTTATTATTGTGCCTTATATGATTTTATACCTCCTCTGTTTTGTACTGAGCTCTGGGATCCACTAAGGTGAAGGGCAGACTACAAAGGCTCTTCATAAGTAATGTAAATAAAGTAATGACCTGGATTAATTTTCTGAGGACATTCAGCTAACAATGATTTAATGGTTGCTTTTGGGGTGTGGTTTTTTTGGACTGATGGCCTATGTGTGTGAGTGTGTATTCGCCATATATTAAGTCATAACACTGTTGACTATGGCCTATCAGGAGATGTGAGGGCTTGAATGTAAGATCTTCTGCCTTGCGAACTGGTAGGTCTGGTGCTCAAATTCTGGGATAAAAGGTGGATGGGGGCTTTAATTAAATTTAATGCACAAGCCCTACCCCCAGCCTGGTGGTGCAAAGGACAGGAGCATCCTCCAGTTGTAACCCACTCACTTTCGTTTTGCCCCGGCAGGGATTGTTTTATGCTCTGCTTCCTGAATAGCGCCACCAGTTTTGTGGCTGGCTTTGCCATCTTCTCCGTGTTGGGCTTCATGGCGCACGAACAGGGTGTGCCTGTCTCATATGTGGCTGAATCAGGTGAGCATGCAGGGACTGCAACAAAGAGACTGGTGAATATAAAGCATGGGTTGGGGTCTTAAGAGTGGAACTATGAACAGGAAGCTGCCATATACTGAGCCCATTGGTCCAATTAGCTCAGTATTGTCCACAATGACTGGCAGTGGCTCTCCAGGACTTCAGGCAGGGGGCATTTCCAACCCTATATTGAAATGCTGTGGATTGAACCTGGGACCTTTTGCATGCAAAGCAGATGTTCTACCACTGAGCTATGGCCTTTCCCAAGACTGAAGAGACACATAAAAGTTATCAGGACTACAGGTGGAAAACATTTTTTTTTAATTTCCTCTAAAACTGTTGATGTTCTGAGTTTGTTCTTTGGCCAGAACCAGCTGACATTACATATTAGGGCATAAACGGAGTGGAATAATGCATATCTTCATAAGGTAAAAGAGATGTGGGGAGGACTAATTGACCCCGCCCTGATGGGATGGACTGAGCATGTTTAGAGGGTGTGGAATCCAGACTGACTGTTGGGAATGAGAGGGCCAGAATTGAGTGGATGGGATCCCAGAACCTGGAAGCTTTTGTTGTAGGTCCCACTACGACACTAAAGGAGGTTAAAAAAAATTGCTAGAAAGGCCAGCATAAAATATTAGATTGAACATCTGGTTAGAAAGATAAAGGGCACTGGGTTGTATCCAATAAATTATATCCGGAGTAGACCCATTGAGTTCAATGGACTTGACTAACTTGAGTCCATTGGTGTGAATAGGTCTACTATGAGTATGACTTGGTTTGATGCAACTGTTTGGGTGGAATTCTGTGCAGCGCGAAGGAGAATGTTCTATCAGCACAACCATTATATGCTTGTCTGATGGAAGAATCTCTCCTTTCCTCCCACCTGTTCACTGTTCTGGGAGTTTGCCAAATCCTCCAGAGCAGATTTAGGGGATGCACAGGGTGAATGAGGGGAGGGAGTGGAAAGTCCTGTTCTGCTAGTGGAAGTCCTTGCACCAACTTCTGACAGCTGAATGGGGTAGTTGAATCTGGCCCTTTCCCTCCATCTTGTTGTACATGGAAAGACACCTCGTGATAGATGTAGATGTGCCTACATCAACCCAGTTACAGGTAAGTAGCCGTGTTGGTCTGCCATAGTCAAAACAAAATAAGAAATAAAAAAATTCCTTCCAGTAGCACCTTAGAGACCAACTAAGTTTGTTCTTGGTATGAGCTTTCGTGTGCATGCACACTTCTTCAGATACATCAACCCAGTTTATCTATTGGGTTAGTGAAACATCAGTTCACCTGTTTCTGCTCAATTGGTAGGTCCTGGCTTAGCATTTATCGCCTACCCAAAAGCTGTCACCATGATGCCTGTGTCTCAGTTCTGGTCCTGCTTGTTCTTCCTTATGCTGATCTTCTTGGGACTGGACAGTCAAGTACGGAAAAATATTTATCATTTTCCTGAGTTTGGGGGTGGTATGTCTGTAATAGTACCTTGCAGGAAAAAAACCTACTAAATGGTGTCTGGAAAAAAGGAGTGACACAAATAAATGATAAGCATTGATTTGTTGTACTGTATAGATTGGTGAAAAGATGTGGGAAGCTGTCACTGCGACCTGCATCAGATGTGCATTATTAATTACCTTAATTAACTGATTGATTAATTAATTAATTCAATTTCTATACTTCCCTTCATCCAAAGAGCACAGGGATGTTCACAACATAAAAATACATAATAAAACAAAACAAACCACCACCACCACCACCAATAACCCCCCTCACAAACACATTTAAAAGGCCATAGAATGTTAAGCAGCTAAAGGACAGGTTATAGAGAAATGTTTTTGCCTGGAGCCTAAAGACAGGTAATGAAAGTGCCAGGTGAGCCGTCACGATCCACAGGTTTTGCTAGCACAAATGCAAACTTCCTTCTTGTTGCATCCATTGGCCCCCCCCCCACCTTTTTGGATTTCCAATTGAAACATGTCATTTCCCAAGCTGCTGATATGGTTAAATATTATGAAGTGGGGAGAGAGAAGAAAAGCTGCTGTATTGGCTAATTGCAATGCATGGTGGCCACTATTTATAGATCTACACACACACACACACACACACACACACATGATGGCCCATCTAATGAAGTACTCTCTGTTGTGACTGGCACAGTCTTTCTAGGGTCTTGCATGGAGGTATCTCCTGAGCCTTTTAACTGGAGCTGCCAAGAAATAACCGCGAGTCTTCAGCATGCAGAAAAAATGTTCTGCCATCGCTGAGTTACAAACAATCCCCAGAGGCAAGCGGAAGTTTTGGCTTCCAGCCACTTTGACTTGTGCCAAGGCAGTCATGCACACACCCATGTGGAAGGATTCAGGCCACTTGGGGCATGCCATTGCCAACACTGTGTGTGTGGTAGGGTGGGGTTGGTTTCCAGCAGTGTATCTCAAGTCCAGTCCTGCATGTGCTGGGAGATGTGCATGAGCGGGTTATGGCTACAAGTAGATATAGCTAAGAGTGAACACTGACAAGGAAATTGGAGGAGAGGGAGGACCGAGGAAGGGGAGCTCTGGAACATGGTAATTTCCTGATACGTCTATTTCTTCCATAGTTTGTCTGTGTCGAGAGCTTTGGTGACAGCCATTGTTGACTTGTTCCCCGGACATCTTCCGTAAGAAAGGACGCCGGGAGGTGCTGATCCTGGGCATTGCAGTGATCTGCTACTTGATTGGCTTGCTACTGGTCACTGAGGTGAGAAGGCAGAGCTCAGTGGGAGGGCAGAAGAGGAGGTTTGGAAATAACATCTGCCCTAGTCAACCACCAATGGCATACAATCATTATTATCCAGCACTCTAAGCTCACATAAATGGTTAGAAGAAGCTGCAACGTGATTTGCATTTCCATATGTTATACAGTTGAACGGAATCTGTTCTGGGAGTCCGTTCGACTTGCAAAACGTTCAGAAACCAAAGCGTGGCTTCTGATGGGCTGCAGGAAACTCCTGCAGTCTATCGGAAGCCACAAAAGCCGCACTGGACATTCGGCGCAGGAAGCAAGAGGCTGTGCCCTGGCTGCGTTCTGGCTTAAATGCAGCCAGCCACGCCCGTCAGCTGTACCAATTGGTCAGCCAGCCGGGCACCGTGCCCAGGGTTCAGCCAACAGGGGCAGGGGATGGAGTCATCCCCTGCGCACGTGTAGGGCTCGTGCTGACTGCAACCCCCCCTCCTTCCTAAGGGGCAGAAGGGGCTTTGGTGCCTGACCCAAATAAATCACTACCCCTCTTTTCTTCCTGGTTTTGTCTTTAGGGTGCCTTTTGAACCAGGGGTGGAGAACTATTCTCAGTCTGAGAGCTGTGTTCCTTCATAGGTCATCTTCTGGAGGCCACGGACCAAGAGGTCTGTGGCCATAGGCAAAATTGGCTGCAACAACAAATACAATTTTTATCTTTGTACATTAGGCTACATATCCAGCCACACAGAACGTTATTGGTTTCTACACGCAAACCCATCCTCCACCCAGGCAAGCAATCAAAAAGCCCCCAATTGAAGTCTCCATTCATTGTGAGAGGAGAAGGCTGGGGGCCTTGGTGAGGTTTGAGAGTGCTTTGATGCCAATGGGTGTCACACTAGGGACACCAGAGGTAACTGCCCCCATTTCATCTGTGAAATGATGGAGAATGTGAGGCACCATCTGTACTATGTGAGGATTCAAAGTCTGTGCATCAAGCCCCCAGATGGCTCACCTTAGAGAACATACATGTACCATCTGTGCAAGGAAGCCAGAGCTGGCACCAAATGTCAGCAGGCCAGGCATTTGCTGAGGGGCAGAGTCTGGCAGAGGGCCCAGTGCTGGGCCGATTTCCCCATTGCACAACAGGAAGACTCCCTGTTCTCAGCAGCAGAAGAGTGTAGGGATTCCCGTTCCATTTCCTCTTTCAGGCCCCTATTCCATGAAGTATTGGAACTTGCCCCAGAGGCACTTGGACCATTGCATTTTCCAGGTGGATGTGCACAGCATCAGTCCCTCCACTTTGTGGAATTGCAAAAATGTGTAGGCATGCTGTGAATGTAGGAAATGAGAAGGGCTGTGATCCCCTTTCACTAAGACCTGTAATCCAGGAAGGGGGAACCTGGTGCTCTCCAATTGTTGCTGGACTACAACTCCCAGCATCCTTAAGCCCGAGGCCATGTGGGCTGGGGCTGATGGGAGCTGGAGTCCAACAACATCTGAAGGGCTACAGATCCTGGCTGCAAGGCATTTTGACAACACCCTGCCATAGTGAGGAGGCATTTAGCTGGGTTTGCTTGACAGATTTTTTTTTTAATAGCAAAGTGAGTTCTTCTGTGCTTCTTAATACCATACTAATATAGCTCACCGGTTGTTGGCTTCTTCAGACATTTTGCTCTGCTTGTTTGCAAATGGTCTTCCTTTCCCCCCTTTGTGCCTTTTGTAGGGTGGAATGTACATCTTCCAGCTGTTTGATTATTACGCAGCCAGTGGGACATGCCTGCTCTTCCTCGCTATCTTTGAAGTCGTCTGCATTGGATGGGTTTATGGTATGTAGAAGTTCTGGGATTGGGGAGAAATTTGGTTTGGGTTCACACTTTAAGGCATATAGCCACAGTTTGCACATCCTGAAATGATGTGTGAAATGATATGCAACTGTCCTTTGAAATTCATGCATCGCTGAAATTTGCAATGCTCTTTTCCAACCCCGAAATGTGCACCAAAATGCATGGCATGTCAGCATCTGAAAAGGGCCCTCCTTCTCTACTACAAGGATCTTTTCCTCCAATCAGCACGGAGAGGGGAGGGGGGAGTTTAAACTTTCTCTCTCCTGATCTCTCCTCTGCCAATTAGCAGGAAACAGCTCAGCAGCAGAGAACAGGGTACAAGGCTGAGTCTGTCTCCTGAGATTTCCATGCAGGGAGAAAGCAAACCTGCATTTCCTTTTTTAAAAATAATATAATATACTTTTTATTAGTTTCAATTACAGTCCAATAATAGCCTCATTATAACAAAACCAATTTATAATGCAATTATTAATAACAATTGTTCGAGTACTCAATTATATAATTTAGATAAAGTGCCCCCCCCGCATGCTAGAATTGATGGCTTGATTATTGCTTTATTTCTGCATTCCAAAATCTTATTAATTTCCATAACATTCCAGTCATAATAATAATCCTTATACAACAACTGCAATATTAATAACTTCTATTTGTGTTGACACATAAATGATTGATAAAACTACAGGTGAGGAACTCAAACTGTATCCTTGTTCTTCCAGTGTGTGTGGAAGTTATTCTGTCCATGGTGTTTCTTCCAGTCCTTGTAAGATGTTACGTCTTTCTTCCCCCCGGTTGTTGCTTCCACACCCCAGTCCCAAGGTGTGCCCCTCGGAGCGGGGAGATTCCACATACTTGACCTGCATGACAACTGTATTTCTCAAAAACACGCTTACCTCATTTGTATGACATATTTAGATCTACATCTAAGATAGGTTTATTTGCTTCTCCTGCTGGTTAATTTCAATATTTGACCGGTGTGGTCTCTTGTTATGCCGGTTGCCCATACTGAACTACCCCAGTGTTAACATCCCAGCAACTCCTTATGCAAACGAGGGACTTGTTGAAAGACAAATAACGCATTCATAGTTCTTTTGGTGACAGAATGCTATTGCTGGAAAGACTTAGGAAGGATCCCCTGACTTCCTGTGTGCATGCTCACATGCCTAATTATAACGGCTTAGGGAGCTGGGTATGTTTAGCCTGGAGAAGAGAAGGTTAAGGGGTGATATATAGCCATGTTCAAATATATAAAAGGATGTCATATAGAGGAGGGAGAAAGGTTGTTTTCTGCTGCTCCAAAGAAGCGGACACGAGCAATGGATTCAAACTACAAGAAAGAAGATTCCACCTAAACATTAGGAAGAACTTCCTGACAGTGAGAGCTGTTCGGCAGTGGAATTTGTTACCAAGGAGTGTGGTGGAGTCTCCTTCTTTGGAGTCTTTAAGCAGAGGCTTGACAGCCATCTGTCAGGAATGCTTGATGGTGTTTCCTGCTTGGCGGGGGGGTTGGACTGGATGGGCCTTGTGGTCTCTTCCAACTCTATGATTCTATGCGCTCCATTCTAAATCTCTTCCTCCCCCATCCCAAAACCTCACTCCATGTTGACATGAAATACCATGTAGGTAAATGGGCAACTTGTGCCCAGGGATTGCTCCTCCTCTTGCCCTCTCTCCATCCCAGGATATGTAGTTTGGCAGCCCAAATCTGCTTTGCTTATGCTGCAAAGGATTACAGCAAACATCGTAAATAAAGACACATGTTTCAGACTTGCCTGTTGGCAGCCATGATGCTGCCACCCACACAGCCTGGCAGCTTTTCCTCCTGCCTGTCAAGAACACGTCGTGACAAAGATTTGAGGATTTCCTGCATATGGCTTTATTTCTGTGAAAGGAGTGTGCCATTCCAGCCAACTTTTGGTTGCTGTTGCAGTTGCCAAAAGTAAGAGTCTGGATGGGAGTCTTCTCCCCCCCTCCCCCTCCCCCCTCTCACACACACACCACACATGTTTTAAAAAGATTGGAATAATAACACAGCCCAGGGAGCATTTTCTGAACAGCACCCGTGTATATGACCCCAAGATTACTTACTCTGAAAGAGATCTTCTCCCTGTTGGAGCAGAAGTCGGGTTAAAGCTGTTGGAATATTAGAGATAACCAGGTTTGGCACTGGGTGAAAGAATGCTCAGGGCAATGTTCTGAGTGGCCTTGAAATGAATCCATGGCCTGTCTCTAATAATTTTCAATAAGTGTAACTTTCTTGCACAAGCAGACAGACAAATTTGGACAGACAGAGTTGGTGTGGCAAATAGTACAAGCTGTGAAATGGGATATTCCCACCCCCTTCAGATCTTAACCAGCTGCAAACTTGCAAGATCGCATTAAGATTAAGGTAATAGGCAGTTCCCTCAGCTTTTCCTCTGCAATATTCAGAGTCAGTGGGTAATAATATTGCTGGCCTTTGATTCAGACTGTTATAAAAGGATTCTGCAATGATAGGTGGGGAGGGTGTGTGTTCAGAATGCTTGAAACGTGCTATTAAAATGCTAAGTATGGTTATGCTAGTATTTGGGCACAGGTGTTGCAAGTTGGATACCTATGCCAGGTGAGCAACCAGGAGCAGGCTGAAGATATACTATGGTACAGAGGTGGAGCACTGACCACTTCTTGGGGCATGGGGAGCACCTTGTTGTGTGGTAGTTGCTAGGATGACTGGGGACCAAGAAGCTCTTTGAGGCAGGGTGCATACTGCTTCCATGGACTGCTGCTTTGTGACAGTATTTCAGCTTGTGTGCTTTAGGTTGTCCAGGATAACAGCGAACACCTCCATTTACTTAAACAAAGCTCTCCCTAAGGAGTTATTCAAGGCCCTTCTCTACGGCAGTGTACATAATCCTTTTGAATAGATAACCGGGGGTGGGGAGGCAGTGCCACATCCTTCTTCCAGCCTCCACTTTTGCCGGAGAGCAGCACGGGCTGACTGAACTGATGACTCCTTAAGCCTGATTAATTTTTTTCCATCATCATTTTGAAATATAGAGCATGCCAACCTCCCCGTTCAAGGACTCTGTAAATCCATTCGTGTCAGGTTCCATTGCTTTCTACTACATCACCCCTTGCCTTTGATGGGTTGGGCTGAGATCTTTGCAGTGCAGCATTTCTGCAGGAGGCAGACGAGTAAAGAAAGCTTTAACAATGCTACCATAGTCATAGAATCATAGTACTGCAGAGTTGGAAGGGACCATGTGGGTCATCTACTCCAACCCCCTGCAATGCAGGAACCTTTTGCCTAACATGGGACTCGAAAACCATGATCCTGAGATTAAGAGTCTCATGCTCTACCAGCTGAGCAGTGTTGGTGTATATGTCCCAAATTGCTGCTGTTACTCACTTTTTGCTTATCTAAAATGTTTCCTTTTCTCTCCCCACCTACTAGATTGCCATTCCCCTGAACTAGCAAAATGTCTGCTTTTTATAAAAAGTTGTATCTCAGTATCTCATAGTAAGTCACCCTTGACTTCTGATGTTGCTTGCATCCCAGTTTGCTAATCTTCCCTGATGTCACAGCAGGCATATGTGCGTTGGGGTGTGGGGAAGGTTTCATAGTGACTTGCCAGTGGTTTACTTGCTGTGATTCACAGAGACTGAGCCACTTGGGATCAGGCACTTGGACCTTTGATTCTGAATCCCAACTCCAGAAGTAACTTTTTAATTAATGTAACTCTTTCATTTCTGTCTAAATGCTATGGGCTTTGGAATAGGATTCCTTGTTTGCTCAGTTATGGAGTGGCTTCAGAGCCTGAAGATGAAAACAGAGAGATGGCACTTGCTGCATGACTCTGAAATTTAAAAACTAGCATTACTTCAACGATGCTACAAGCAGGACAAGTTATAGCTAATGTTTTGTGATACTCCATTTCAAATGTTCACAGAGCAGGGAGCAGGACTGAGCCTATAGTTCCAGTTCCTGACCTCCACACATTCATTCGTCATAGATCTGAATAAAGTACTGCTGGGGCCAAACAAAGTATCACCCACAAATTTGATGTAAAATGTGGAGGATTGGGTTTTTGTTGGGAGTGAAATGCACCAGTGTACCGGCAGGGTTGGGTTGTGGTGGTTTGGTGACTGCCCCAGGACTGTAGAGATTAACGGAGCCATACTCTGGTCTCTGTCACTAGCCAGACCATCAATATTGACTGGGACCCAGCACCCCTGCTTCCCAGGAAAATCAAGCGTAGCTGCCTCAACGGATACTTTCCTCTTCTAACAACATTTCCCCCCTTTTGTGTAACATCTATTAGATTGTGATCTTTAAGGGAAACATGCTCTATCTTTTCATATGTGGACAGCCCTTAGAAAACATTATGTGCCCTAAATAATAATAATAATAATAATAATAATAATAATAATAATAATGCCTGCAGCACAGGAAGACTTCTAGTGCAATGCTTCAGCCTAGCACCAGAAATTTAGGCAAGTATCCCTGCATTGCCCACATGGTTGGGCAATGCTTGCTGTCACTGGTAGAGAGTGAGCATTGTACAATCACCTAGGCAACAGAGGGTCATTTTGTCTCCTCATGTCACGCCCCCAGAAGCTAGGCAAGCATCCTTGGGTTGCCTAGGCAACTGTGCAATGCTCACTCTCTTCTGGCAAGAAGGACAATTGCACAGTTTTTTAGGCAATGCAGTGATGCCTAATGTCCAGAGCCATGGGAGGTGGAGACTCACAGTGGAAGCTGGCAGTGACTGGTGCTAGTGAAATGTGGGCAGGTAAGAACAGGACCTTGGACAGCTCTGAAAGCCAGTAGCAACTGTAGATGTTGCCTCTGCAGGGAGTTGGTGCCAGGCCAAGCCTTATTTAAGCAGACAAAACCTGGAGTGTGGTAGGCCTTGCCTTTCAGGAGTTGTTAAAGGGGAATCACCTCATTCTGTAGTCCTCAAGGCAGCAGAAACGGAGGTACAGCAAAGGACTCATCCCCTGAGTCAGAGAATGGTGGCAGGACTGTGGCTTCTGGTTGGGAGTGTCCTGAACAAGATACTGTCAGATCTTCCCCACATCCATGAAGGAAGCAGTTTGTCATACCCTGCAAGAACCTTGTCCAAGAAATATGGCCCTCTTGCTGAGAGTGGCCAAACTCTGGTTTGAAGGCTTTCTTTTGGGTTAAAAAGGATGAGGGGAATCCTTGGCCATCTCATCATAGCTGTCAACTTTTTCCCTTTTATAAGGGAAATTCCCTTATTCCGAATAGGATTCCTCGCAAGAAAAGGGAAAAGTTGACAGCTATGCATCTCATAACACCCCACCTTGACAGTTCTTAGAATTTCACCCTACCTCTAAAGATTAATGCAATATTCAGAAGGTGTCTCCCTCCCCTCAGCCAAGCTTATAAAAATCACCGACCCAGCACTCCTTATGACTAAACAGATAAGACACCACTAAAACCGACCAACCGTATAAGAACAACAACTGTTATTTTTATGGAACATAAAACAGCATTATGCTTAAAGATGAAAAAGAACAATAAAACATTTTAACTCTGAAGATAAGATATGAAAAGCCAATAAATAAAATGCCTTGTAAATCACCAAAAAGGATTACTTCTAACAGAACTTTGTTTGCATTCCAATGGTTTCAAGTTTCCCTCCAATTCATTAAAAAATGGCCTAACAACAATAACGATAACAATTTTATTATTTATAACCCACCCGTCTGGCTGGGTTGTCCCGGCCACTCTGGGAGGCTTACAACACATATAAAAACATAATAATATGAATACACCATTTAATCTTGTTCATAACAGCAAGATTTCCTCAGTTTACTTCATCACTGGTAATGAGGTGAGGTTTCTAGAACAGGGATGAGGAGTTTGTGGCCCTCTGAACATGGTGGGGACTCCCAGCTTCCCCCAGCAGGCAAGACCCACTATCAGGGATGATGGGAGTTAGTGTTCAACAGCATCTGGAGGTGGTCCCCATCCCTGGGCTAGCGATGGTTGAGATATAGGAAACCCAGCTTCAAAACCCCAGTCAGCCATGAAGTTGACAAAATGGTCTCTTGATATGGTTGTTGTTCGGTTGCCCAGATCTATTTGGAGAAAAGAGGCAATGGAAACATACAAATAAACTACAGAGTTGATGTCTCTCTCTCTCTCTCTCTCTCTCTCTCTGTGTGTGTGTGTGTGTGTGTAATCAAGTTAATCTGTGTCATCTGGTTCATAATATTATGGATTTATGTTGATTTTTTTTTAAAAAACCACCCTTCTCTTTCTTTGTGGGCATCAAGGAGCAGACCGTTTCTATGACAACATTGAGGATATGATTGGCTACCGGCCATGGCCCTTGGTTAAAGTGTGCTGGCTCTTTCTCACACCAGGAGTTTGTCTGGTAGGTAGATTGTATCTTTTGTGCCATGTTTTAGGTCTTTAATGCATCTCTGAATGAGGATGAAACATTGAACTTTCCATGAGGATTGCAGTAAAGACTTTCTTGTTCTTCTGTTGCAGTGTTGCTGAAGTAACAATGTAGTTCAGAATACTAAAAACAGAATAAAGCTTCAAACATTAAAAACTACCCTAAACATGGCTGCCTTCAGGTGTCTTCTAAAAGTCAGATAGTTGTTTATCTCCTTGACATCTGATGGGAGGGCGCTCCACAGGGCGGGTGCCACTACCGAGAAGGCCCTCTGCCTGGTTCCCTGTAACCTCACTTCTCGCAGTGAGGGAACCGCCAGAAGGCCCCTCATTACCCCTGCTTATTGGCCATACTATCTGGGAATTGTAGTTCACACCATCTGGAGGGCACCAGGTCAGGAAGGGCAGCCCAAGAGGATCTTCACAACTACCTCTCCATGGGCTACCAGGACTCAAGTTCAGTGTGGGTTGTCTTCCTCTCCACAGCTTAAATCATTCTGCTACAAAGTATTAAGTTATAAATATCAGTATACAGCTCTTTTCCAGAGTTATCTTCTCATTGCACTTAGCATAGCAGTCATGCTTTCTGCTTTTGTCTTCTTCAGGCCACCTTCCTGTTTTCACTCATTAGGTACACACCGCTCACGTATAACAAAGTATACGAATATCCGCCATGGGGTATTGCTGTGGGCTGGTTGATGGCGCTGTCCTCTATTATCTGCATCCCATTGTACGCTGTGTTCATCCTCCTGAAAACCAAAGGATCATTAAAAGAGGTAAAAGAAAGTGAGGCATCTCTAAGGTCACAGAACTTTGGCTTGCTATTGGGTAGGGCTGTTCACTGACTTGCAAAGTGTGAAATTGGGAGCTTCTGTGATTTTTGGTGTAGTACAGAAAGTCAGAATGGCCTTGGTTTGCTGTGTCCCAAAATAATTGTGTGTTAGTGACATCCTAAGCCATGAAGCAATACTCTGGTTATTTCAGAGGACCTAACCCCGAATTCTACTTAATTGCAGGCATTGTTTTTTTATAAACTTATTAGCATATTTAAAAGCATACCTGGCTTGATATGCATGCAGTTCCCCATGAACAACAGATTGACACCATACATTGGATTGGGTATGGCAGACCAAGAGCCATATGCAAGGCCCTTGTTGGACTGTTACATCAAGGAAATGGCCAATCTGTTTGGGGAAAGGAAGACCCCTATACAACAGCAGGAATCATGCCAAACTCCAGTTTAGGAAAGTTTACTCTGTTTTGGGGTAATGTGTGAATGGACAGATCATTGTTTGTGAATTGTGATTTGTGATGTTGATGTTATTTATTTATTTAATAAATGCTTAACCCACCTTCAACACCCCAAGTTGTTAAAAACTCAATCAATGTAACAAGAGCATGCTAAAAGTCAAGTTATTAAAATTTGATTGGCAAACTAAAATCAGAGACCGTGGTTTGAAGTCAGTTGGCAAACCAGGGTTTGTCGCAGCTATGGTTTGATGCGGTGTCTGAATTGACAAATTACAGCTCTTGTTCCACCTCTAAAGGTTGGAGTGCTGAGCAGATGAGAGCAACCAAGAAGTTCTAAACTATTATTTGCTTGTAAATTTGGAACAGGGGTGAGCAACCTACAGACCTTGACCTAATTTTATGCAGCCCCGAGCCTTGGGAGAGGAGAAATGGAGAAGGGAGTCAAAATTAGTGGAGTGATGGAAAGATGAGAGGGGAAAGCTCTCTGCAAGTGATCAGTTCATAACTCTGGCAAGAATGATCTGTCTAGTCCCCAGCTCCCTGTTGGCAGGAAGTGGGAGGGAAGACAAATGGGGTGGGGGAGAGGTGGAAGAAAGATAGAGTGAGAAGGGGCAGCCCTGCCTGCCTGCCTCTGGTGTTATCTCCTTCCACCACTGGCATGAAATCCCTGGCAGACCAGTGCAGAGGGAATGAAGCCCTCAACAGAAGAAAGTTCCCCTATCCCGATTTGGATGCTTGCAGCTTGTTCTGGGGTTCTAAGACAATGCTTCATACAAACCACAGTTTAATGTGATGTCTAAAAATCGAGCCGTTGACTTTTAATCTTGTGCATCTTTGGTGCAAGATCATTGTTGTTGGCTTGCTGAAAACTGCAGCTTTTGGAATGACAGATAATTTGGAAAGGATGAAATGCAATCTTCTAGGCACACACCTCATTCGGTGGTCTGCCTGCATGTGAAGCAATTTAAGTCGCAGTGACAAGTGGCTGGGAAATCTCACACTCTAGCACTGAAGAGAATGAACTTTGCAGAGGGTGCCCTTCCTAGTGCTCTGACCTCCGGGAAGGTGATGTTGTGCCTGCAGGCCCTTGTTTACTGACTAGGGATTCTAACATAATGAGGAATGACAGGCTGTATGCTGGCGCTGATTTAATGTCCACCTCAGGTGGACAAGTTGTGAGGCAAAGCCCCGGACAGGGAAGAAAAGGAAGGGGAGCCTTGAGGAAAACACACAGATGAGGCAAAGGGCACAAACAAATGAAAAATATGCAGCAGGAAGGAAAGATCAGAAATATTGCATTATAAAAAGACTTCACTGTTTCCAGTTGGGTGTATCCACAGCTACATGTAGTACAATGACACTTTTTCTTGTGTGTGATAAGGAGGGCACCTACCTGAAGGGGAACGTGCGATGTGGTTCACTTGTTGACAGGGAGTGAATTGCTAGTGGAGTTTTTGACAGGTGGACAACTTTTTTGTTTGGAGAGGGAGAGCAAAGGTGTGTTTTCAGGAGACAATTTGGTTCTACCTTGATATTGCCTTTAACACCTTTGAAGACAGCTGCACCATTTCCAGTCAACTGTGTTGACACAGCATGCCTCATATGGTCAAAGTGGAATGAAAAGGAATATCCTTTGTTCTCTGGAGGTTTTAATTCACCGCTGCTGAGGTATTAACTATAAGATCTTTAAATGATCTTTAAATGTGTTGTCTTCAATATGCAGTACTTTCCTGTCTTCAAGTCATAACATGATGAGCCTAGGGATGTGAATATCTCCATTGTTGAGAATCACACTGGAAAGGAATAATAATAATTGGCATAATTTAATAGGTTTCTGAGCCTCTTTTCTACTTGCAACACTCTAACAGTACAGAAGTAAGTCCTTTTGAATTCAGTGAGGACTACTCCCTGGCAAATGGGGTTAGGACTGTAGGCTTAGTGATTTACAACCATGTAAAAACCATGTGAAATTGACAATTTTTTTTGAAAAAAGAAATTGACAATTCTTAATTTACTCACTTATTATGGAGACATTGATTTACTGGCCAGCTACAAAAGAAGAACAGGAGCCCTGACCGTTAGGTCCAGTCGCAGACGACTCTGGGGTTGTGGCGGCACTCATCTCGCTTTACTGGCCGAGGGAGCCGGCGTACAGCTTCTGGGTCATGTGGCCAGAATGACTAAGTCGCTTCTGGTGAACCAGAGCAGCGCACGGATACGCCATTTACCTTCCCACCGGAGTGGTACCTATTTATCTACTTGCACTTCCTGCAGCCATCAGAAACCATGCTTTGGTTTTTGAACGTTTTGGAAGTCGAACTGACTTCCAGAACGGATTCCGTTCAACTCCCAAGGTACGACTGTATGTTCCCAGTACTAACTTACTCTTTATTCCAGGTATTACCATCCACACTGAGTATGTGGATGAGTCTGCCCTTTTGGGGTTTTCTAGCTTGTATGTATTTGACATACATATTGGTGTCGCCTCCATTATGCCCTCCTCTGGTCTTCCTATAGATTTTTATCTCGAGATAAGTGCCCCCCACCGTTTCTGTCACTATTCAACAAGGTTTCTGCTGTGCTCACTATATCACCTATCATTTCCTTTAAAATGAAGCACTTCAGCCCACCCATCTCTGCCTGAAGTCTTTAGGCATTAGTACATAAACACCTGCATGTGTCTTTATGTCTCTGGCATATGCATTTTGCCCTACGATGCCCTGGCCTCTTTGAATCAGCCCCTTTTCCAGCTGGCTGTGGAACAGCAATGCCTGAGCAGCATTAAAGGGCCCTGGTGTGGAATCAGCTTAAGACAATAAAAAGAAACTACAGGACCAATAACCCAAGAAATAGACAGCATTAAACCATTTGTGCTGGATTGCCTTGTTGATTTCAGTTTATTGTCTTAGCCAAAGGCCATAACAAATACCACTGAATATAGTTAGCAAGCACAGATGGGGAAAACATTACAAAATAGAACAATTAAATATATACAAATGGAACAAATATCAACTCTCCCCCATTTTCTGTTTTAATAAAATTAAAATAATAAAGATTTTTTTTTAAAAAAAAAACCCATTTGGTTCAGAGCAATTCTTGCACAACATTTAATTAGGTGAAAACAAAACAAATATTATTATTGTTGTTGTTTTAAAAAACCCCCAGTGCAAAACATCCTAGCAGCAAGATGATCTGGTTTGCCAAATTACTTAATTCCACCAGAAATGAAATCTAGGCCTTTAGGAAACCCAGAAAAGCAAGAGCAGCACCAGTTTTGCTTAATTTCTGATATTATCTGGCTCTTTTTTTATTATCAGGGTCTTTTCCAGGGAGTCTTCTCTTCTCATGAGTATTGGAGCCTCAGCTTCAGGATCAGTCCTTCCAATGAGCACCCAGGGCTGATTTCCTTCAGAATGGATAGGTTTGATCTTCTTGCAGTCCGTGGGACTCTCAAGAGTCTCCTCCAGCACCATAATTCAAAAGCATCAATTCTTCGGCAATCAGCCTTCTTTATGGTCCAGCTCTCATTATGGTCTTCCCTATACGGACTGGCAATGGCTCTCCAGGGTTTCAAGTAGGATTTTCCCCAATCCGTACCTGGAAGCACCAGTGATTGGACTTGGGACCTTCTGCATGCTAAGCAGTTGCTCTACAGTTGAGCTACATCCCTCCTGCTACTTTCCTTCTACTTTATGCTATAAAGTGTGCACCACGTTGGTGTTACTGAAAGTCACTTCTATTTGACATGGGTTTGGGAGGAGGAAGGGGTCTCATACTTTGAGTCAATCCCAGAAGTGATTTAAAACAACAACAACAACAACAACAACAACAACAACAACAACAACAACCTAACACTTTGCAGCAAACTGCATTTCTGTGAATTTATTCTTGTCTTTGAAAAGTTTTGAAAAATTAAATGATAAAAACCCTTTGAGTTAACATCCCACTCCTTTGCTGACATATCATTCTGATTTGGTGCCTTCTGCTCACATGAAGAATTCTAGATTTATTATGTTTAGAAGGTTTTTGTAGAAACATCAGAGTAACTAATTAACTCCAGGAAACACTTTCAAAAATGAAAGCATTTCTTCTTGCTTCTGGGATTCCAGTAATGATAGGAACAGGCAGGCATATGTACTTTCCTGCCATCATATTTTTCAAACTCCTCTCAGTGATCCTGAGGGCTAGAGACTTCATTAAACAAACAAACAAAATGAGAACTGAGATTCTTAAGGCTTCATCACAAGCTTCCAGGCCTCATGTTGCTCACAGCAGCTGGGTTAACCAGTGCTTCATGAATCAGAGCAATGTACCCAGTCCTGAAATTGTGAAGTGCCAAGGTTAATTAACTTTGCAAAACTCCCAGATGCAAATTCTGACATTTAACTGACTTATGCTAGTGCATGCTTTTAGTTTAAGGACGTGAAGGGTGCTGTTAATTTCCTCTATTGTTTTAGATGGGTACTTCCTATATGCCTGTGTGCCGTCTTGAGTCTTGGTCTGAGCAAAAGGCGGGATATTAATATTACTAGTATTAATAATAAGTGGATGCTCTTGCCATGGCACCAGATTGGGTCAGATCTTGAGCATTTTATCAAAAAGAGAAAGCAATGCATTGGAGTGAGCATAGGAGTCCTCTGCTCCTTAAGTTGATGGCTGGAGTGAACTGCTACTGCTTGAAATGGTGGTTACCAATAAGCCGTTCGAGGGCTTGCTCTGGATGAAGGGCAGGCAGTGCAGCAGCCTGAAAAACGTGAAGCTTAAGAAGGTTCAGCACAGCCAGCAGTGGCTTGTAAGGCTGGTGGGTGGAGGCAGCAGCATCCTTCCATTTGCAGCTTTGCACTTGTCGAGATGGGGCAAGCCACGAGAGTAAGATCAGGGGTACTCCAGGATGGTGGCAACCTCCAGGTGCGAATGTATCTGTGGGGCTGCTGCCATTCCACCCCTCTCCCAACCTTGTCCCAGCACACCCACCAAGAGGTCACCATTACCACCATCGCCAGCCGCAAGTAGCATAGGGGAGGAATTTGATTCAGGTTGCAATTAAAGTCCATCTATCACTATGAACTTTCTGAAATCAAAAGCAACTGAAACACAACCGACACGTATTTCAAGCCAAACATATATTTACCCGGTTAATGTGAGGGTAGTTGAAGCTGTCCATTATCACAAGCAGAGATACTGCTCTGGCCTAATGGATCTAATGCCGAAATAAGACGGATTAGTATCCTGTTCTGCTGCGGGTTGGGGCGCACGGAGGAAGTGGCAATGAATTTTAGAATTTCATCCAGTGAGTCATGTCTGAAATGAAGCAAGTCAGGATCCTGGTCAGCTCCCATGGGGCCCTGCTACTTGAGTTGGCAAGATGTCTCAGCTAACAAAGCTATAAAAAGGCTAGCAGGGCCTGCCTTTCAAATGGCTCTGTCCCCTTGGCAGAGCGGTTTGCATTGTTTTAAAGGGCCTGTGACCTAGTCTGCAGCTGCATGCTCCTGTGGAGCAGTTCCAGGGGAATTAGCTACTAATTCACACTGTTCTTCTGTCATTCATCCAGATGAGCAAGAAGCACTATCAGAGTTTGAGGACACATTCCATCCAGGCAAAAACACTCCACCGTGGGGTGTGGCTGGGGGAGAGGGGTGTGGCTGAGGAGGTGTGGCCCAAGGAGTGTCCCAAGGACCAGATAGAGACATAGCTGTCAACCCTCCCTGCTGTTTCCCAATGCTATAATAAGGGAATTTCCCGCAAAAAAGGGAAAGGTTGACAGCTATGGATAGAGAGGCCTGGAGGACCACACTTGGAGGTATCCCAGGATGCTTTGCTGTTCTCCCCAAACCTGTGCCAACCGCACTACCTATCTGTAAGCACTGCTGAATGTTTATTGGGCTCTACCATATGTTAAAAAAAAGTGAGCCTAAAGGCATAATGGATCAGAATGTTACGTTGTTTCCCTTCTGCTCATTTAGATGTGTCTTCCAATAATCATGCATTAGGAAGTACAATGGATTTGCTCATGGAATGTCTTTGCCCAGAGCAATGGATACAGATGGCTATTGAGTGGTGTCTGTCTAACAGCTTCATTAACAGCTACATTGTCTGCTCCCTGCTTGTCTTTCTACAGCGGTTACGCCAGCTCACTTCTGCAGCAGAGGACTTGCCCCAGCCCAAGAAGCACCTGATTGCCTTATCTGGACAGTGCTTCAAGCCGAGAAGTCAACATCCAGGCAAGGAAGTGCTCATCACCACAGAGAAGGAAACCAACTTCTAGACCTCCCAGGGAAGAACTTCTTTACCTTCTGGAGACATCTCTCCTTATTTCTTTTGTGTCCTGCTTAAATCTGGGATGAGCTGCTGTTCAGGGTCCCTTAAGATGCCATCACCTTCTTCCCTTTGCATTTACTTAGCATACAGACTGGAATAGGGCCAATGGAACAGTCACTGTAGAGGTGAAAAATTGTCTGTGAAGGGTCCAGAGCTCAGAGGAAACCTGAATTCCTGTTTACTGGCAGTGCTAGGGGATTGAACCTGGCACATTGTGCATGCAACACAGGTGCTTTAACCACTGTGCTGTACACTCCTTCCCATTTATAAGAAATAAATTAGCAGCAAGATGTTGGAAAAGACAGTGAATAAAGCTAGCCAGTTCAAGTTCCTGTGACTTCCTGAAAGTTTCTTCCACTGCTGGCTTAACTCACTGGCAAAAACATTTCACTTTCCTTCAACACCCGAATCTCCAGCCATATCTGCATGACCTAACTGCAGGAATTGTGGCAAAGTTGGTGGATTACTGTTGTGTTGTTTTTAAATTTAAAATTCACAAAGATCTTTGCTGTAGGTGAGATTCCTTTTTTATTTTTATCTTAAGAAGATTGGCAACAATCCTCATTTGGATGTAGAAACCAGAGCTTGATCACTCAGCCTCTCCCATTACGCAGGAGGCCCTGGAGGGGGGAAAGGCGATAAATTGGAAGCAAGATGAGTTTGTCAGAAAAAGAGCATGTCAAAGCCACTTAAGATCTTTCTCTTTTTTTCTCCTTTGAGAAGAGACTAGTGCAGAAAGGAAATGGAGCAGGCAGACAGTATTTCAGCTTGAATATCCATTGTTTGATTCAGCTCTGTGTGACATCCCTGAGTTGCTGGGAAAACCTGAGAAATGCAAGTTGAATGCAACTGCCATATAAGCAAATGCCAAAACTGCATTAGAAGTTCAGGACAGCCTGGATCATATAGGAGATAACAAAGCTGAAGTCTCTGACCTCATGATGCTAGCTTAGCATTTGTGATACAGAGGTTGGCATATGGTCTGCGGCACAAAATAAGAGGTAGTGGGGGTGGGAGGGAAATGGAAGACACAACAAGCTAGAAAATCAATTTCTGTGCACAGAGTCCTGGTTTGCTTTCATTTATTTCTTGTGTAAATGTTCACTGCTAACCAAGGTCAATTCAATATCCTAAACACCAGGAGGGAACCCTTTTTGCATTGTGAATGTTGTGGCTGCAGCTAGGGATGTTGGAGAATTCTGACGAAAATGGAAACAGGAGTGGAAATTGCCTGTGTTTGTTTATTTGTCCCATGTCCGGAAATCCATTGAGTATGATCAGTAATTGCTGCTGCTGTTTTCTTTCAGCCCTCAAATGATAAGCAATTGATTCCAACCCTCCTCTCCCATATTTGCGTTGTGTTTCCTTTGTATTCCTTGCAGAATTTTGGAGAAAAGTTAAAGGTTTACTGCATCTCAGTTTGCCTATTGCTTCAAGGAGTGTGAATTGCATAAACTTGGATTAAAATGCAGGTTGAGCCAAATTTCACCTCCACCCCTCGATTGGGCAAGATGTGCTGTCTCAGTAATGGAAAGGCCGGTACTGAAATGGTCAAATCATATACCACGAATGTCAACAGGAGCCAGGGTCCATTTCAGCACTTGGAACTCCTTGGCCAGTTGTTGAGAGCCCAGTGCCTGGTAGGGCACACCAGCACTAACACCTACCTTTGGCCCCCATGTCAGGTAGATGGATCTGTGAGTCACCATTCACATTTCCCACAATGAACCAGAACAGCTGCCTGTTTCTAGTTCTGCTTTGGCAAAACTTACACACACTTACCTAGGACAATCTCTTTGAATGTTCATAGGATCTGTTTGTAGACAATAGTTTGATCCAATGCAGCGCTAAGTTGAAGTCTCTTAGTGGTATACTTGTTCCACTGGAAAAATGTGTTGCACCAGTGGAACATTGATGCACGAGAGAATGCATAAGCAGCTTGCTGGTAACTTTGTTGTACAATAGACTGTGCAGTCTCGTATGGAACAAGTTTCTGCTAGCACAACTGTTGCAATAGATTCCTCTGTTGCATAACATTAAAACTCAGCCACCCACTTGCACAAGAATCCTTGTGCTAGTGGACAGAAAACACTGAATACAGCCCATAGAAATGATATGCTCATGAGAGTTTTGATCTGTCAGGTTTTTTTCCTCCACCAGCAGAAGTTATTCCTAATTCCAAGGTGTTCATCAGCAACTTGAATGTTCATAAAAAGCCATCTAACTCTTGTTTACAGCATTTGTGAGTACAGAAGACATCCCATAAATGATTGACAAGTGTTGCTTTTTACTCTACTCCCATGCCTTCCCTAGCAGTCTGGTATGCAGAAATGAAGCAACTGAAGTGTTTCCTATCACTTTGGGCCAATTCCCAGTCTTCAGTGGTTCCTGGTAGAGTGCCACAGAAGCAGAGGAGGCAATAAGTCTGCAGCCAGGTGGTGTCCATGCCGTTTGTCAGAATCCTAAGCTACCACTATTTTGCAAATCGCAATAGCCACACAAGTCTTCACATTATCTATCCAAATAGTGCTTCCATCTGACAATCTCTCAGCTGCCAGCAATGGCCCTGCATGTTCCCTTGGCACCCTGTTTGCAAAATTTAAGAATTTTGCAAAATACAAATGCACTTTCACTTTCACAAGATTAATATGCTGCCTTTGGCTGTGCTTGAGGGTTGATTTCAAAAACTCCCACTGGAAAAAAACATTTATGTCCATGTGGGGATGGCAGTATTGAGTCAGTGGCTCATGTGCTTCTGGCTTGCACTCTTTATGAAGATTTGAGGAGTGAGGTTATTAACCCTCTATTACTGTCCATGCTGGGTTGCTCAACCATTGCTACCATGTCCTTTCTTTTAGCAGATCAAGATGATCAGGTGACAGCGAAAACAGCAAGGTTTTTCGCAGGTGCAAGTAGAATAAGATCTTTTATATGATTATTGTTGTAAACCTCCAAAATGTATTTTGTATAGTTAAGTTTTTACCTCTATCTTTAGTACATTTTGTTTTGTTTTAGTGCTATGGCTAGTGGCCGATGCAAATAAAAATTCTTCTGATTATGATTGTTCCAAACCAGGGAATGCATCATTGGCTAAATGTCAGGCTGCACAGGAAGAAAGAGCTGCCAACAGCAGCTCGCTGAGTTTTATTTGTCATAGATGTACATTTACATCTTTATATTTTTCATAAACCTTTGTACTTAAGATATACTCAATAAACAGCATTTCTTTAATTATGAACCAACAATAGTTGTGGTTTTGCTTTCTTTCCTATGGAGAAGAGAAGGTCCAGAAGATGTAACCTTTGATCAAGAGAAAAACCCAGAGAATTTCAATGTATTAGCAGTTGACAGAATTTAATGGAAGGAGTGGCGCTTTTGAGTCGTGAACTTGGACACAACCTATGCTTCATTTTAATAGCTAGAGAAAATATTTGACTGATGCTTTACAGAAGGTCAGGAGGGAACATGCAGTGGATTTCTTGCCTCAACAGAATCAGCCACTTCTGCCTTGAGATCAGCTAAAATGCTTGCTGGAGGAGGCCTGTGATTTGTCTTTCAACCTTTCAAACACGTACTGTTGGTAGAGAATGAAGACAATCTTGCAAAGTGGCATTCTTTTTCAAAGTAGGGGGGAGAAAAAGGAAAAGAACAGACACTCCTACCCCAGACTTCTGAGACACTATGGTACAGTTTCTCCAATGCCTGGATAGCTCAGTTGGTTAAGAGTGTGGTGCTGATAATGCCAAGGTTGCAGGTTTGATCCCTGTGTGGGGCATCTGCATATTCCTGTTGTAATTCCCATTCCACCTTAATAACAGACTGAGGATGGGAGCTTGTCACATGTCTGTATAGTGTTCCAGTGTGGTGCTGGGAACTTGCATTCCTCAGTCTGTACTTTCTCTTTCGTTTTCCGAACATGGAGGTGACTGCACGTGTGCTTTCTTTTGTCCTCATGTTCGCCTAATAAATGCTTAACTATAATGCTCATGCCAGCCTCTGTGGTGCATCTTCTGCTGCTGAATGGACAGAAAGAGTGCCTGGCTTTCTGAAGCTAGGTCTCTGGTTTCTGCTGCTGTTCCAGGGCTTTGAAGTTCGACCGGCAGTTCGGACGGGGGGGGGGGGGTTGTTTGGCCCAGCAGGGAGCATGCCCGTTGTTCCCGTTTCCCTGGACAATTTACAACAATTCCTGCATTGTAGGGTGTTGGATTAGATGATCCTCAGGGTCCCTTTCAACTCTGCAATTCTATGGTTCTATGGACTAGATATACAAATGGTTCTAATCTCAAGCCTCATCACTTACCCATGCTCCTCCTATATCTGTCTGGTTCCAATTGTTACCCTCAGTCCCTTGTAAAAAGTTAAGCACTCTTATAGGCATCTCTGAGCTCATGGAAATATACACCACCACGATGCCCTCCATATGCTTACTCCAGCTCCCATCCTCTCTGTCTACAGGCCATGCTGGCTTGGGTTGATGGGAGCTGTCATCCAAAGCACATGAATGGCACCAGGTTGGGAAAGGCTGGAGTAGAGGCGCCTTACAGCGATCTTGCTGTTGGCTGGCATGACCGGAGTTCAGCATTCTGTGACTACTGAACAAATTCTTTGTGTGTGTACGGTCCTCTCAACTCAGAATTTTCCTAATTGCTTTTTGTATTTTTGCAAGTGTTGTTGTTTTACCCCCAGTCCAGTGGGTGCTATTTGCATGGTGCCATTTTGGCTCCATAAGCAATGGCACTCACAACCTGGACATTGGAAATTGAGGGACATTCCATTCTCCTCTCATGGAAAGGTGGTCAGAGTAGCGTGCATGGGATTAAAATTCAGCGAACACCTCTGCTCATGGCAGCACCTTTGCTTGCAAAAATACTGTGGACACTTAAGCATTGCAATTTCACAAATACTTAGCACCTAAGTAAACTGAAAAGTATTTTACTTTGGTTGAGAAATTGTCACAGTTGCTCCTCTCCCAGGAGAAATGTTGTGTATTTCCCAGCTATTCTGGTTCTCTCCCTAGCCGCCTTTGCAAAGAAACAGTGGTTTTTTTAAACATCACCGTTTTATTATTATTTAACACCTAAGTCTTACCTTGGTTCAGAATGTCTAGTGTGGGTTCATGCCAAAGAAAACTGTCCATTGCTCATAAGCAGCCCCACTGAATTCCATGGGGATTGCTCTCTGATAAATATGTGTAGGATTGCAGCCTTAATTGGTTATCTTTAAAGGTGCCACACAGGACTGCTAACAAGGACAAGGTGTGGCCTTCAAGGAAACAACTCTGAGCACGCTCAAAACAAATGTATTGACTCAGGTCAGCCCAGACTGCAGACCTGGTAAAATGAAATTTATTATAAGGCTGCCATCATGACAACAGGAGTGAGAGGGAAACTGCACAGCCAGGACCAACAGCCAGTAGTTCTGGTAAGATCAAAATTACTACTACATATCCCCACCCTCCCAACTCCTGGTCTGGGGGACAGATGGGTGGGACCTCCTGGCCATAGCAATCCTTTTGGATGGAGATAGACTGAGTGGTGCAGAGATTTGATTGGCCAGGGATTGGAAATGGACAGAAAAAGCCTCTCTCTGTTACAATGGATTGTAGAAGGCTCTGTGTGAAAGGAAAGAGCATGGTATTGAGATTTTGGGGGAAAACGTTTTGAAAGAATTGCTTGGCATTTTGCTTGATAGGGCTGAGCCCCAATGGATCAGCCAATACTGCATGGGTACCAGAAAAGGGGCTTGCTCACGAACTTGCCCTCCTGCTTTTTCCCTTCCACTGTGAATGTTGCTGTCATTTTATGCTTCATTTGCCAGTGCACCAGTTGTCAAGAAAGCAGGAATTTGCCTTTGGGAAGCAGGGAGAGCAGCACAACTGAATCTTAAAAAACAGTATAAAAGAAAATAACAAAAGCAATCTTTAAAACAAAACAAAACAAAACCAAAACCACACGTCTCATCTGGGTTTGGAACATGGGCACAGTTCTGTGCCTCCTACCTACAACCCTTTTCTCTCAAGGAGGGTGTTTATTTTTAGATCCATCTGTCTGTTCCAGTTCATCAAGCTTCGGCATGGAAAGTCATGTAGAAAGGAAAGGAATTCCCAGGAAGAAATGCAGGCAGCATTCCTGGCAACTCTGCTGGGATGTCCAGCATCTTTATTTGTGCTGCAATATGTTAAGGAACCGGGAAGTTCATGATAAATGTGATTAGTATAAATTAAATGTTTGTTTGTTTTTAAAAAGATTATATGCAGATGTTATTACACACTCCTGTTAAATGTTGCCATCAATGTCTGATGTGTATGTATGCTACTGTGTATGAAAGGCAGTATAAAAATATTTTTAATTGAATAATATAAATAAATTCCCCACAAAGTTCTTCTCTGGCTCTGAATGTGAACTCAGATCCTGCACACAAGCTATGGGCGTTCAGCAAACCAGCTGCCAAAAGTTAGACCCAGTCATAGAAGTTATTTAATATTACCCCTTTCCTCTTGATGAAACTCTTGTTTGTTGCTGTGAAATCACAAAACCAGCAGCTTGGTAGTCAATCTGCAGAGAAGTTCTTTCACTTAACTTTCAATAAAATTCACCTTGTTTGCTTTCTGAACTACAGAGACAGAGTACATTTGACCAAGCAAGCTTTTGATGGGTGAGTGGCCAATCAATTCTTTTAATTGTTTCCTGTAAACATTTCATAGGGTTGTTGGACTCCATCCCTGATGTAAAACCCTCTTCTAGACACGGAAAGTTATTTTGAAATACAGGTAAAAATAAGGCAAAAACAGCAACAAACAACAGAGACCATCACCTTAACAATACAATACCATAAGGTAGGAGGAGGAAGAGAAAAGTTAGTTTTGAAGTGTACCATGGGTGATCTTGTATAAAGCAAGAAACACACTAACTACTGAGAGACTTTGGATGTGCAAGTCAGAAAATCAAAATAATGGACAGAAAATAGATAAATCATTGTCGGGGGGGGGGGGGATGCACCAGCATTTGATTGGAATGCTATGAGATGTTTGAAGGGTTCCTTCACATCAGTTAAAACAAAGTGGTGTTGCCATAATATCCTTTTAAAAATTGGAATTCCTTGAGCAAGTTTGTATGTCATCTTGGTCACCCTGATTGAATAAGAAAGTTTGTGTGTTATACTGAGTCAAACCACCAGACCATTCACCTGGCTGTTGTCTACACTGACTGGTGGCAGCTCTCCAGGACTTCAGCGAAGAGTCTTTCCCAGAGACTGATCCTGTGATCTGTTGAATGCAAAGCCTGTGCTCTACCACTGAGTTATGACCCTTTCCCTATGGCATGAAAACTGACTTTCCAAGCAGCCCTCTGCCAAAGGTTGTGAGGCAAAGGAACCCATGTTAGACTTTCTAGAGGGAAATGCCATAACATACATGATTGTGGTACCATCAGTGTGCATGCACCAACACTAGGACTCCCCCCCCTCACTAAGAAAGCTGGTAAATACTAAACCAATTCCAAATCAAACTGAGAAGAGTTCACCCATTTCTGAGGATGATGGGAAATGTTGCTCCATTCCATTTAAAATGGTTTAAGTTCACCCTGGTTTTGTGGGGTTTCTGTTCCTAAATGTCAAGCCTTTCACTTCACAATAGATGTTCATATAGTCAGCAGCTCAAATTTTGCTCAAGGCGTTCAATTTCCTTTTCCTTTTTCTGCGGATAAATATCTTTCCATTGAAGCTTTGCATCATGGACCACAGTTGTGACAATACATGCCTTTTGGCTATGGTGTCTATATACAATGGTCTGAGCAGCCCTTTCATTTCGGAAGTGTCTGTGACTGAAGTGATGCAGCACTTGTGAGCAATCACTGAGTGGCCAACAGGTGCTATCTTTGGAGCTAATAACTGTATTTACCTATGTGGGGAATCTTTCCTATTTGAGTGATCTGGCTGTTTTCTGGCCACTCAGCAAGAAGAATTTGGAGCCATCAACAGGCGTCTACATTTTTTGAGCTGTTATTTTGTAGAGATTGTTTCACCATATGTACATTAAACTAAATCATTTTTCTTTTTTCTTTTTTGGGTATTTAGTGCACAATTTCCAGTTTCAGGGTCATAGAATCATAGTATCATAGAGTTAGAAGGGGCATCGCCTGTCTCATGGGTAGGAATGACCAAATCTGTCAATTTCAGTTTCCCTCTGTTTCTTATTTGCACAATCTTAAATTAAGTTCCCCACATTTCTACATCAGTTTGCAATTTCTTTTAAAAAGTCCTCATGAAAATTCACCAGCAGTTTTCAGCAAATTTCTTACACTAAACAACTTTTTATAGGCAATACACATTATTGCAAAGCAAGTTTGCCAAATGTAATCCATTTTGTACATTATTTTCATCTATGTATGCATTTTTGTGCACATACATTTTACCATTATGTATGCCTTTCTGCACTCCTGATTTAGTTGGAGAACTACAAAATTCAGGTAAGTGCACACTTTGAGGAATCACTGTTTCGGTTCATATCTTGTTTCAGAAAATGAGAATTTGGTAAGTTCGCCTTTAAACGTGAAATGAATTGAAATTCATAGTGTGAGCTGCTGAGCTCCACAATGGCTCGTGTCAGAGCAGGGTGTGGGGTCTGTAAACACATGGCTTCCCCCTCCCCCCCAAAAAAGATTTTTAACTTCCCAGAACTGATTACCAACAAAAGTGAGCCTCTTTTTCAAAGCCAAGAATGGGAAATTTAGGCCCAGTGCTCTAACATGACCCTAAATCTGACTCTGAGGACTCTCCCCATGACATCCCCTCACCCCAGGCCACACATCTCACTGCTCCTCCTCCTTGTAGGCTCTGAATGCTTTTGCCTGTCTGGAAAGTGTCCTTGAGCTGTGATCATGCCTCTTGCTTGAATGGATGGGGGATGGTGTTGTGTGTGTGTGTGTGTGTGTGTGTGTGAGAGAGAGAGAGAGAGAGAGAGAGAACCTCTGGTTTTTGATGGCTGGAAGGTAGCTTGTTGTAGAAAGAGAAATGTCATGTGCATTGCACTGCCCACTTTTGCCTCTGGCCACTCCCCTCCTGGTATGCAGGCTCCCATAACTTTGCCCATGATGAAATGCGGCTCTTGAACCATGAAAGGCTCCTCACCCCTCTTCTAAGTGATCTTCAGTGCAAGATGATTGATCTCTTTGTCATGTGCTTTTCATAATGCATTCATTGATGGCTCCTCTGAGTGCCAAACAGGAAATAAGGCCTTTCACGCAATTAGCAAATGGCATGAATGGCATTTGAAAGGGTAAATGGGTACCTCAATCCCAATCAACCCTGGCAGAGGGCCAGGGGAGCATTAAGTCTTTCCCCTCAACTTCAGTCACAATCTGGATCAGCTGCCATTTGTTTTGGAAGAAAAGCTTCCACAGGCACAAATGGGAGGTGAGGAGGAGACACAGGGGATCTTTGCTCCCCTGATGGAGCCATCCAACCAGAGAGGCAGCCTGCTAACAAAACACCCAGCCATTGAGACACAAAGCATGCTAACCTGCTTCCAGACAGCCTGACACCATCAGACAGTCAATGGACTAAACCAGCCTTGAATATATACAAATACAAGGCAAATCTTGGGGCCCATGCATCCCCTAATGTATTCCTATTGTACTATTCCTAACCTTCAGCAGAACATTAAGCAGTTTTCTTTACAAGCACCTTTGGTTCATGAAAGATACTAAAGTTTTCTGCATCGTGACAAATACCCAGGGGTCCCTCTGCTAACTGTAGAAACAAGTTGTGGCCTATCAGATCAACAGAGAATGAATTCCCCATTTAAAAAGAGGTACAGATAATTTCTGCCAACAAAAAGAAGTCAAGGTATCAGGCATTGAGGCAGTTCAAATTGGGGACCCTGTGAGGCAAGCATTAGCCCCCTGTTTCCTGTACCACCAGGGCTTCTTGCTGGAGAATGGAGCTACAGAAAGCTTAAGCCAAGATGCTCCTGGTCCTGAACAATCAGGTGACACTGTACAGCCAATCCTGTCCTGTTTTGTATGTGACCACAATGCTTATGGGATGCAGGGTTTGCACTTGTTCCGAAAACATCGGCTTCACTCATGGGATGAGATGTTTATCTGACTGTGTATATGAGGTTCTCATGCTCTCTGCACCCTAGAATAATACATATGCATGAATGCCTTGGAAAGAGAATGAATGTCCTTGTATTTTCCATTTCTTAATTGCCCCGGTCTGATGTACATGTTGTGACAGGATCCTGCTGAATAAATATATCACTGTTGGCATTGCAAGTATGTGAGACTTTAGTTCGCCGCTATAAATAGAGATGCTTTGCAACCTTGATAGAGCATTCAGAAGTCTCCCTCTCTTGTTGGAAGAAGCTGGCCAGGGGTTGGGAGGGAGGGAAGCTCTTCTGCAGTGACCCCAGGCAAAGGTATCATCAGCACCTACAGGTAATTCAGGGAGTAATACTGCCAAGGGGCCGACATATGGCCTATGAAGTGACTGCAAAGCAATTTCTAGCTGTCCAATTGTATTGACAGCAATAACTTCCCCATGGGGGATGAAATCATATCACCAGAGACAAATGCTCATTTCCTGCCAACAGGTCACATGAGCGAACAAGCTGCAGGATTTACACACACACACACACACACACACACACACACACACCATTCCTCGAGCTACACAGTTTTCTGTCCTGCATTGCTCTGCTCTGGTATTTCGACACTCTTCACATCCATTTCACATTCCAGGCTCTTCTCACAGTTATCTTTCCCCCCTTTCTTTTCATTTACTCCATTCCAACTATTTATTTATTTAGTTCATTTGGATCCCAGCCTTCAGCCAAAAAAGGCTCCCAGAGCGGCTTATGTGCAATCAGTTAAAGCAAGACAGTCCCTGCCCACAAGCTTACACTCTAAAACAAAACAAAACAAAAAATGACACACAAGGGGAAACGCACAGGGAGGGAAGGGGGGGGGAATCAATCTCAGATGCCAACTTTCAAACAGTTGTTCTTATAATGACTAGCTGGCACAGTTCAGGGGTAGGAGGTGCCTGATACAGCTGGCCTTTTGGCAAAGCTGGTGGAATGCAGCCCTGCTTCCTTTTCTTTCCCAGTGGGGCAGCATAATGGAATGGCCTCTTATCACTCGCTTTTTCCAGGCACAAGTCTGCACTTTAAAGCTGTATTTCCAAGTTTCCCTTTTTCCCCCTGCTCTGGTGCTTTCCCAATGAAAACCCGCTCCTTAAAGCTGAATCAGAGCAAATGGCAATTTGGATTTTCCACGGAGGATTTCATAGCCAAAACTCCAGAGCAAAAAATAAATAAATAAAACAAAAAAAAGGCGTTCAGACATGGAGCTTTAAAGTTTGAACCATACCTGGAAAGTGTGGAGAAAAGGTAAGTGTATATAAGCCCTTTCTCCCTCCATTATCGACTGGAGCATTTGTTAAAGTCACCATGTGTTATATTTTTAGGTGTGTTTTAACTGCACACCCTGATATGTAAAGCAAGAGTGTGGAACCTGACAAGATTCATCTTGAAAGGTTACACTTGATTGCATATTATAGATAAGTATCCTCTTTGATTGTAGGGTGCGGAAACACGCTTTAAACAAAAAAGAAGTCAGTACTGGCCTAGTGAATGCGGCGTACAGCTGGTGAAGAAGAGCCTTCAGCAATGTGAGGGCATCTCAGAAGCACTGACCCTTGCTGGAAGAACAAGGATGTTAAATTACAAGTACAAAAGAGCATCCCTATTTTTTATTTTTTTTACTATAGAGGTTATGACATTGTTGGATTCAGCTCTCTGGCAGAGGTGTTTTTGAAGTGGGTATTATGGGTATTTCCATATTCTGAATCAAATACAGACACTGCTCAACAATGTAGACTTGAGTGGGCATCTATAAGCAGTGGCCCATTGGCTTCATGCATTGCTTATTTAAATCTGTCAGCGACTGCCTCTTGAGGTCAAACTAGACAGGAATGTGTCATTGGACTAACTGGACTAAATGCGTCATTAGAAACATCATTAGGGTTTAAAAATAATAACTGTGGAGGGTGATTTTTATTGGGACTGCAGCATATGTAGGTAAGAGGTTTAAGCCTTCCCTCCCCAGCTGTGATTTGGACAAAAAATGTCCCTATGCTGCTATTAAGTGCCACCAACAGGAACTTTTTTCTAGAGCTAATAGCAGCACAGGGGAACTTTTGTCAGGATTGCAGCTGTGAGGGGATGGGTTAAACTTCCCATTCCTATGCACTGGAGTCCAGATGAAAATCCACCCATATATATTAAACTCCGATGTTCTTTCTTAAATATGCATTTCGCTCAACTCTGATTTGGACCTCGGTACTTGCCATAAAAGATAAGAGTTCTGTATCACCTTAAATACTAATAAACTTATTGTGGCATAAGCTTTCTACTAAATATGTGACATATTCTATGGGGGACAGGTTGTTCTGCTCAGAGACAAAACTGATACTCACTATTTTGGTGCCCTTATCTATAAGAACATCAGAAGAGCCCTGGTGGATCAGGCTGAAGAGCCACCCAGTCCAGCATCATGTTCTCACAGGGGCCAAGCAGATGCCTATAGGAAAGCCACAAGCAGAACATGAGTGCAACTGTATTCTACAAGATATATTGGCTTATGGGCACCACATTCTCACAAACCTTCCAGCTCCTAGATCCAGAACTTGCCCTTCTCCCATTCTCTGAGACCCAGATCCCCCTAAGACTCATCTTCCCATGAATAATAATAATAATAATAATAATAATAATAATAATAATAATAATGTTATTTATACCCCACCCATCTGACTGGGTTTCCCCAGCCACTCTGGGTGGCTCCCAACAGAATATTTAAAACATGATAAAACATCAAACATTAAAAACTTCCCTAAACAGGGTTGCCTTCAGATGTCTTCTAAAAGTCAGATAGTTGTTTATTTCCTTGACATCTGATAGGAGGGCATTCCACAGAGCAGGTGCCACTACCAAGAAGGCCCTCTGCCTGGTTCCCTGTAGCCTCACTTCTCACAGTGAGAGAACCACCAGAAGGCCCTCGGCACTGGACCTCAGTGTCTGGGCTGAACGATGGGGATGGAGACACTCCTTCAGGTACACTGGGCCGAAGCTGTTTAGGGCTTTAATGGTCAGCACCAACACTTTGAATTGTGCTCGGAAACGTACTGTGAGCCAATGTAGGTCTTTCAAGACCAGTGTTATGTGGTCTCAGCAGCCGCTCCCAGTCACCAGTCTAGAGAATAAAAAGCAGCTGAATTGGCTAACTAAGGATATACTAACACACATCCATTACAATGCATGGTGGCCACTATTTATAGATCTACACACACACACACAGCCCATCTTATGCAGTACTGTCTTTCTAGGGTCTTGCATGGAGGTATCTCCTGAGCCTTTTAACTGGAGCTGCGAAGAATTAACCACGGGTCTTCTGCATGCAGAAAAATGTTCTCCCATTGCTGAGTTACACACTCTCCCCAGAGGCAAGGGGAAGTTTTGGCTTCCAGCCACTTTGACTTGTGCCAAGGCAGTCATGCACACACCCATGTGGAAGGATTCAGGCCACTTGGGGCATGCCATTGCCAACACTGTGTGTGTGGTAGGGTGGGGTTGGTTTCCAGCAGTGTATCTCAAGTCCAGTCCTGCATGTGCTGGGAGATGTGCATGAGCGGGTTATGGCTACAAGTAGATATAGCTAAGAGTGAACACTGACAAGGAAATTGGAGGAGAGGGAGGACCGAGGAAGGGGAGCTCTGGAACATGGTATTTCCTGATACGTCTATTTCTTCCATAGTTTGTCTGTGTCAAGGCCATTTAGGGCTTTAAAGGTCAGTACCAATAGTCTCTTCAAGCTCTCTTCAGTTTACTTATAGAGGATCCTATTTGTTTTCATAGAATCATGGAATCGTAGAGTTGGAAAGGACCCTGAGGCTCATCCAGTCCAACAGCCTGCAATGCAGGAATCTCAGCTAAAGCATCCATGGCAGATGGCCATCCAACCACTGCTTAAAAACTTTGAATGAAGGATGGTCCACCACTTTCTGAGGGAGTCTGTTCCACTGTCAAGCAACTCACCCCAAATGAATGAGAGAGGTTGTGCAAATGTACATCAGTCCAATCCGGATCCGATTCACATAGCTTTATTTCTCATGGTTTTATGAATCACAGCTAACAGCCATACTACATAATTAGCAGCTGCACCTGATGTATCAATTGCCAGACTATTCCACTTCTGAATGCATGGAGAGGTGGTTGCTTGAATGTTTTCCCACATTAAAAAAACATGAACCTTTCTGCACATTCTAATGGAGACATCCCCTTTGACTTATGAGAGTGTATTAGCAAGGGGGAGCTCTTCACATGAGGGGATACCCCAACATTTGATCACACTCTGAAGTGGTGCAATTGATTACTTAAGATCGTGTGTGTTGTCTCTGAACTTGCAAATCCACGCAACTCAAAAGCCTTAGCATACCGTCAAAGTGATATGGATGTTGTCTCTGTGGTATTTGACCCATGATGTCTAATTCACAAAGTCATCAAATGAGGACTATTCATGTGTGAGCCTGCCCTCGGTGAAGGCTGGGTTGTTGGAATTATGTACACCATGACTACTCAACTGATTATGACATTTCGATGCCATGCAATGACCCAGCCCACACGGCTTCATGGGAGCGAAATGGGGAGGGGCACACACAGTTGGCTTGAAGCGTATCCATAATGGTGCTTGAAAGAAAAATTCCATCCATCTGCTACTCCAGCAAAAGTGTTGGCTCTTAAGCAGGTTTCCCCTGGCCTGTCATCAAGTAGCAAAATCAGCCATAGTGCATAGTGCCCACTCTAATTCCAGTGCATGATCTTAACACATTTCCTCTTACACTGTTCTTCAAAGTTCCTATAGCTCATTGAGTCCCATGCCAGCCCTCTCTCTTTTTGGCAATGCCTCTCTCTGATTTCCCCATGTACTCTTGTGCCCTTGAATAGTCGTCTCTCCAGGCCATGGCTGCAATAACACGTGGGGTTATGCTTTCCCCCATATGAGTCCAGCCCCACATGCCGAGTGTTGAATTGATCAGACATGAGTTCAGAGCTTATTAGCAGCTTGTCAATATCAGTAAGCACATACTGTGTGGGGAGGATCACAAGCTCACAGTGCAGTGGGGGCTCAAACTCTCCAGCTGGGGCTGTTTGGTATGCATTTCCTCTGCCAGATGCTCCCTCCAGCTGCCCTGGACACCACAAAAAGATCTTATGCAAGACCTTGATAGGAGGTAGGTGGCCCTTCGGGTTTCTAAGCATGAATTCCTAGGGAAATTCTCAGCATGGAGATATGATGCAACAGGGGCAAATCCATCAACAGAGCTCAAAGTATGTGCTCAGTCAATACCTTCTTCCGCACTTTGCAAGGGTCTGTTAAATTAAATTGCATACCCACAATGCACTATAGCTGTAGGGATATTATGTGCTTGCCTTTTATTTTCCTATTTTTAAAATGTGTGGCTTGCAACCCCCTCTCAAAGAGGTCCCTCGATGGGGTGATAGCTGTAGACTGCAGTTGTCCATGCATTTTTTCCTCCTTCCAGTGCTCCTGTGTTTTACGCAGCTGAACAGCAGGCAAGGAGTCAACGGTGAAAGCTTCTCTGATTTGAAGTTGTAGCAGCATAGCAAGCTTCAGCTGTTGGGTTTTTTTTTTCAGGAGACCTTCCAGGGGAAAAACTGCTGACAGTTCCTGCAGCATTTAATTCATGGGATTATGGAATTGCTCTTCATGCAGTCTGTTTAATTTATCACATTCATTTGCATCTCATCCTTCCTCTAAGAAGCTCAGGATGGCTTACTTAGGGAGTGGAATTGATACCATTTTACCTCAAATCATCCCTGTGATGTAAGCAAGGCTGAAAATGTGATTGGTTCAAGGTTACCCAATCAGCTTCTAAGAGAGGTGGGGGATTTGAACCTGGATCTCTGCAGTTTATGTATGACTAGCCACTCCAGCACAACACTGGTGTGCTCTATTTCTTTCATGTGTTCAAAACAGGATATGGAGCCCATTGCTTAATTATTATTTTTTTAAATAGAGGCACCAGGACATAAAGCTACACAATCAGCTACCCACATCATGATCCTAGATGGGGGGCAACAAGATATTGGATTCAGTAGGGAGGTAAATGTGCCCAGAACAAGCTCAGAAGTACCGGTACTCTTCTTCGGTCAGTCTTGCTGGGACTGAGAGGGGTCTAGAAGCAGACTCTGTAAGTGGATACCAATTGTACTGGCTTCTGGAGGTGAAGTCAAACTGCTGCATCAGCAGCACCGAAGTGACCTCTCCAGAGCACAAGCTTGGGCAGTGTCTTTGGAGGTCCTGGGCTGCCCAGATGACAAGACCCCTCTCTCAGCCTCACTGATGTGGTCCAAAGGAAAGCAGAGCAACACATTTGGCACCAGCTTAGCTGTAGAAGTTGCCGGAAGGAGGCATACAAGGCACCATCCAACCAACTCCACTCCGGATTTGCGTTGGGTTTACTCCTTAGCCTTTTCTTCTCCCAAAGATATCCCACAAGGCAGTGGAGGTTAAGGATGGATTTTTCTTCTTCTCCTAGATGGGCTGCCTTCCCAGGTTGATGAACCACATCTGCTCCTCAGAGGCGGAGCTAGCTGCTCTGGCACCTGAAGTGGTGTGCACCTAGGGGGTGGGGCTAGCCGCCCGCAGGGGTGGGGCAAGCGCCCCGGGAGTGTGTGCGCCAGCCGCCGCAAACCTCCCAGGGGATGTGCCACCCACGGCAAATGTCGGGAGGGGGCGGTGTGGCGATGTCGGCCCCGCGCACCCACCTTTCTCTGCCTCTGCTGTTCCTCCCTTCCCTATGTAGAAATTGCTTGCAAAAAACACAAGGCATACAAAAACGTGTTTCTTTGGAGAAATTCGCATTAAAATGCTGGTGAACTTTCAAGAGGATTTATTTAAATGAATGAATAAATAGAATTCTCCAATTGCTGCAGAAATGTGGAGAACTGAATTTAAGACTAGAAAAACGAGGGAACCAAAACTGGCAGATCCTTCTACCCCCAGCTAGGAATTATGGGAATTGTAGTCCAGCACCACATTGGCTACCTTGGTCTTGATACTAACCCAGGTGTGAAAGGCATTGATTACATGCAGTCCCACCCTCTCTAAAAGGATAATGTGTTAATTAACTTTCACTGGCAGCCTTCTATCATGATTGTGGTGAGGCTAAAAAGAAAAAAAAAGCTGTTCTGAGCTCCATATCAGCACACATATTGCATGTTTATGTTCTCTTTTATCCTGGACACTGTTCTTGAGGGTAGGAAGATTCTATTCAGATCTCTATGTGAGGCATATTTTGAATGTGCTTGTCAATAGGCCATGGCATTCTTGCCAGAACAGACCATTTATTGATGCTAAAATTGCCCCACGCTTTAATTAACTTCTGTTACCAAATATTCAGCCTGTTGGGCATGATTTGATAGCCGAATTCAAATTGCCGCTGGAAGTGTGGCTTAAAAAAAACCCACTAATTCCTTTCTTCGACTAGCAAAGCGGCAGGAAAGGAAAGAGTGGTTTGTTAAGAAGCATAGAAAGTAAAATACTGAAAATCTCTTTGGGGGGACTGAATGAATACAGGGCTGGCAGGATAAATAGCTATGCCTGAAGACAAAACAAATGAGACAAACAAAAGGACCAGTAGAAGCCATTTTATGGTATTGCATTGTGTTTTTGTACTCTCAAGCAAAAAGTCTGCAGTTAGAAGTTCTGTGCTATTGTAGGTAGCCCAGATTGCCTGTCACCCACATTTACCAAAGCTGCAAAGGTAAATAATTTGAGAAAACCATCACATTATTTATCTGTTTGATATTAAGAACATCAGTGCTCTTCCAACAACAGTTGAATGTGGCTGTTGCAGAAGAGTGTGTTCTATTAGAGAAAGCGGGTCCTCCATAGAAGAGGGCACGTGTTGGGGTGCGACCGGCTACCTGACCCAGTGTTGTGGGTGGTTAATTTGAAGATAGCCACAACCCCCGATAGGTTGGTCCCGTGTTGCTGGGGTGCAATCTGGCCAATGGGGTGCTCCAAAGAAGCAGCAATGCGGGACCTATTTAAGCCCATGCGAGGCTACTGAGCTTCCTCTTTGGGGCTTTCACATCGGAACACCCACCCACCTCTCCCTATATTTAGGGCTTGTGTTTGACCTTGCAATGCTGTTGTGTGTCGTCTGCCATTGGGGCAGGGGCACGGCAGGAATTTCCCCCATTTGGCTGATTGGCTGGTGCCACGTGGGTTTCGCCTACCACGTAGCAAATCGTCACAACTTGTAAGTTGTGGATAGGCTCTGGTTGAGGTGATAGGTGTGGCACGTGATGTGGCCACGCCTATGCAAATGCAGGATTTTCCGGTAAAGGAATCCAGGGACTCATTGGTTTGGCATTCCCTGAATGGGGTCCTGCCCGCGCCCGAGTCCAGGGGACATCAGGGCAGCTGATTGGTACTCCTCCCATCAGCTGTCCCTGGTGTTCATCCTTGCCTATCCTACGAACGTGGCTCTGGGACAGGTCTGCCTGCAACGGTGCAGGGAGCTAGTGGAACCAGAACCTATGCAACCATTCACTTGATTGTAATCAATAAAGTTGTGGCCTAAATTCTGCCAAAAACCAAAGCAAATATCTGTCTCCCGTCTGAATTTATTTGGGGAGGGTAAAAGGTCTAAACACACAATAAACTGTTGTAGAAGAAGAAAGCCATTTTTATTTTAAAAAGTAGAGTTTGATTACTGGTTTTCCTTCACAAATAGCTTTCATTTCAAAATGTTGTATTTCCCTACCACATAGAAAGCTATTTTTTGTACATGAAAGCTGGGTCCCTAGGATTCTTCAGTACAGACATACCTTGGATCTTGAATGCCTTGGCTCACAAACAAATTGGCTCCTGAACAATCGAAACCCTGAAGTGAGTGTTCTGGTTTTCGAACGCTTTTCAGAAGCTGAACATCTGGTGCGGATTTTCCAAACATTTTGGAAATTGAACGGACTTCCAGAATGGATTCCATTCGACTTCTGAGGTATGACTGAATTTCCTGTCTGAGGGCAGAAAGAGAGTTTCACCCTCAAAGAGGGATATCCTCTGGGAGGCTGAGGAGGGCCTGCAGCTGATACCCCTTCAACATCACAGAGGGCACAGAGGAGGGATTCCAGGAACAGGTTGAGGGCATGTCAGCAGATCCACGGGAAATAAATAATAATAATAATAATAATAATAATAATATCTTCCTGTTCTCCCAATATGGGCCCCAAACAGGGGACAGACGAAGACAGGTTTTCCCACAGGAACCAAAATGTATTCTTGGGCCAGTCATGCCTCAGACTTACTTCCCAGAAAAAAGCCTTCACAGGAGTCTTAGGCCAAACAGTTCAACCGAACAAAACCCAAAGTAGAGCACTCCTCTTCCATCAACCTTCTAAAGCATGTACTGTTTCGGTTGAGGGGGAGTAGTTGAGGCTGCCAACCTTGCTTAGAGAAAGTGCCTAGGAATCTGCCACTGTAGCAAGAAGTGATGTAGAATGGGACTTATCCGACGTGTCACCCTATCTGAAAATAGAGGGAAAGGATGTTCTGGAGTGGCAGTGTTAAAGTAGAGAATGCAAGTCACCTGTGACAGGGAAAGCAGAGGAGATGACAGCAGTAATGGCAAGAGCACCAACCACTGCTCAAGTTCAGGGCTTTGTTCCTGTAACTCATTGCCTGCTATGGCACCATCTCATGCTCAGCCCTGATGTTACTGGATATTTAATAATAATAATAATAATAATAATAATAATAATAATAATAATAATAATATTTATTATTTGTACCCCGCCCATCTGGCTGGATTTCCCCAGCCACTCTTATTTATTTCTTCTTCTCCTTCACTAGTGTCCCAAAGGCTCCTAATGTGTGGTGCTGGGAGCTACGTGTAGTATTTATGGGTGCTAGCTTTCCGTGTAGCACAAGCTCTCTAATAGCTATTGGATTGAGGCCCTCCCTCAGGGGGCACATCCTGCTTGGCAGAATATAACGTCCCTTGGGCACAGGCCTGCTTCAACCCAGCTGGAGCTACTTTAGGTGGATGCGACCCAGTTACAGGATGAAAGCCTTAGGCGCAGCTCGAATTGAGCTGGCTGAGGGGAACTGATTTGGAGGGAAAGCTTTCAAGTTTGGAAACTCAGAGGACGGGAGCTGAGGGAGCGACAAGTCTTTGTAGAGATGAGTGGGTGGAAAGGTAACATCAGGTACTCGATTTCTAGAAAGAGCTTTGTTCACAAACAAGAGGAGCTGTTCATGAACTGGGAACAATAGCAGGAGCATACTTTCCCCCATTCTGGATTAATTGATCTTGAATGGATGTACCGTGGTACCCCTGGTTATGAACTTAATTAGTTCCGGAGGTCCGTTCTTAACCTGAAACTGTTCTTAAGCTGAGGTACCACTTTAGCTAATGGGTTCTCCCGCTGCTGCCATGCCGCCACCACGTGATTTCTGTTCTCATTCTGAGGTAAAGTTCTTAACCCGAGGTACTACTTCCGAGTTAGTGGAGTCTGTAACCCGAAGTGTTTGTAACCCGAGGTACCACTGTATCTGCATATTATTTGGGCACAATGTGTTAGTGGTGCACACTGTGTCCATCAGTTCAGCCCAGTCTTGAGCCTCTCCTGTTTTCCTTTGACCGAGGACAGGGGTCCCCAAACTATAGTCTATAAACTATAGTTTATTCCTGCATTGCAGGGGGTTGGACTAGATAACTAGATGACCCTTGGGGTCCCTTCCAACTCTACAATTCTATGATTCCATGACCACCAGTGGCTTGTGGAGTATCTATGGAGAACACTTACACTTTGAATTCTATGGAATATACAAAATATGATATATATAAATAAATGAAGGAAGCAATACAATACAATTTAAGAAACATACAGCACCCTGCACAGTGCTTTACAATTGCTACAGCAGGCAGAAAAAAGCATGAAGTGATCCACCAAGACCCCTGGCTCTTTTCAAATGGTGCAGGGGGGGGGGATGTTAGAGTACCTGTGGCCTAAGAGATAACCTATTGCAGGCCTCTATTAAGAACCCTGCCAATACAGTGGTACCTCTGGTTATGAACTTAATTCGTTCTGGAGGTCCATTCTTAACCTGAAACCGTTCTTAACCTGAGGTACCACTTTAGCTAATGGGGCCTTTTGCTGCCGCTGTGCCGCTGGCACACGGTTTCTCTTCTCATCCTGAGGTAAAGTTCTTAACCTGAGGTACTACTTCCGGGTTAGCGGAGTCTGTAACCCGAAATGTTTGTAACCTGAAGTGTTTGTGACCCGAGGTACCACTGTCACCTTATATCAGTGTTTTTCAACCTTTTTTGGGCAAAGGCACACTTGTTTCATGAAAAAAATCACGAGGCACACCACCATTAGAAAATGTTAAAAAAATTAACTCTGTGCCTATATTGACTATATATAAAGTAATTTTTCAATTTTTCCCGTGGCACACCAGGCAACATCTCGCGGCACACTAGTGTGCCGCGGAACAGTGGTTGAAAAACACTGCCTTATATAACCCTATTTGGGTACAAATATCTGTGAAGAGCCTGACAAAACAATGCCTTGCTCCAACAAGCTGCTGAAACATATCACAGGCTCTACAACATGAAACTAGATGATGTTGGACTACAAGTGTGATGATCACTGACCATTGAACATGCTGGCTAGAGCAAATGGGGCTTGGCCCCATGACACCTGAAGATCCACAGGTTCCCCATCCCTGCCTTAAGTGAACACAGTATGGTTGACATCCATCTGTCTCAGGAGGAGTGCGCCTTTGAATATGAATAGTTACAGGTAGGTAGCCGTGTTTTTCTGCCATAGTCAAAACAAAATAAAAAATAAAAAATTCCTTCCAGTAGCACCTTAAAGACCAAGAACAAACATAGTTGGTCTTTAAGGTGATACTGGAAGGAATTATTATTATTATTATTTTGTTTTGAATATGAAGCCAGACCATTGGAGAATTATAGGAGATACATGTTTTGTTGCTTATTTACTTACTTGATTTAAATTATTTATATTGGTTGATCGACCGACTGGCAACTCGGACGGCTATGTGACCTACTTTGCAGAGGGCAGCCTTCTATTTTGAAGGGCTGTCAGAAGACTGTCCTCTATTTGAAGGTCTCTTCTGTTTGAGCACTGTCCTACCCAGATCTGGCTGAAAAATAAGGAACCATAAAAATTGGACGGAGGGAGCAGGAACCTTGGAATTGCCTAGCAACTGTTAGCAGATCCTGGTCAGCAGACTGAGAAGTCACCTGGTGTCTTCCCCACAACCAAATTATATCAATTATTTCTAAATTTGCATGTATACATAAGAATTAACAAATGGAATTGGGGCACCCTGAAAAAACGAAAGCAAAAGTATTTAAAAGCAGCATAACAACACTGTTACAGTGCAGTAGTAATACCAAAGAAACATTTAAAACCAGTACTGTGCAAGGAAATAGGAAAATCAGCTAACTTTTTGCATCTTATGGAAGAACAAAGTTTTAACCTGCTGTCTAAAGTCTATCTGTTGGAAAACCTGGTGAATATGGCATTGAGCAAGGCTTTTCTCTATAGTGATGTCCCCTGCCCCCCCTCCAATATTCACTTCTATAGATACATTCCCAATAGCCCAGATTACATTCCCAATAGCCCAGAACACTTTTGCCCTCGCTTAGATGTCATAAATGGATACTTCGTGTTCTCATTTCTGGTTTCTTTTGGTATTGCTGTTGATCCTAATTGTTTTATTATTGTGGTTTTAAATTGCATTTTAGGATTATGTATTTTTTATTGCTTTGGTTGCTATATGTAAACCTCTTAGAGGTTGCTTTGTGATGGAAAGCAGTTTAGAAAAGCAGTCAGCACCTATGTACAAGACAAACAGAGCTACCCAAGTCCTCCCCTTACCCTGGGCTGGGTGGGGGGCTTGGATGGGGTGGAGCTACCCCTTCACTCAACTCTGCTGGCTCAGTCAGCTTCTCACGGGTGGCGTAGCCCCTCCAGTATAGACCAGGAGAAAGCCCTAAAACAGGGGACTGAGCTGGGCTAATCCTGAGCCAGTCCCATTGCTATCAGACAATGGCATGGGGCCGCATCTGGATCCAATTTGGCTTGGAGCTGAGACAGGGTTCGGGCCTGAACATCTTCCCCCCCCCCTGCAACTTTCCACCGCAGCCACCATGAGAAATGACTATTGAAAAGGTGCTTTCAGTTTGCGGAGGTGATCAGCGTAAAACAACCATTGAAATTACGGAGGAAGGCGAAATTGTCACAAATCTGAAATGGTTTTGTATAGAACAAAGAGAAAAACTGCCACAAAGGAATGCAAGGGGAAAATATTTCTGTCCCTTTGGCAAATATCTAATCGCTACCAAGATGATCCCCCCCCTCTCTCCCTCTCTTTACTCAGACAGGTAGCTCTATAATTAATTTAATTTGAGAGTTGGGGCTGTTGTTCACTCAATTAGACATCTGCTTCTGTCCCCACCATTTTAATGACAGCCAACTTGCCTGGGGCCATTATGACTTGCGTAGAATTGCGACCAGCTAATAAAGCCCCCATAGACATGGTGATTATGTTTTCTCTTTGGAGGGCGAGAGAGAGAGAGAGAGAGAGAGAGAGAGAGAGAGAGAGAGAGAAACCAAACATGTTTTGATCTCTTCTGTTTCAGGAGCCATTGATATTATTAGCATTATTTTATTCAAAGGACATAAAAAAAATCTTCTGAATGGCTCTTGGATGCATTTTAGGTCCCACCTGCACTAAAAATTTAAAGCAGTATCATACCCCTTTAAGCATCTGTGGGTTTTGGCAAAGAACCCTGGGAGCTGTAGCTTGTTAAGGATTCAGAGACATGCTATTCCCCTCACAGACCTCCAGATCCCAGATTTCCTGGGAAGGGGCAATCGATAGGGAAATCACTCTGAGAACTGTAGCTCTGCAAGGGGAATAGGGTTCTCCTAGCAACTCTCAGCACCCAGAACGAACTCCGGTTCCCAGGAATCTTCAGGGGAAAGCCCTGCTCTATCCTGCACTAAGGCAAGCATCCATTCCAACCTAGCAAAAACACTCAAGGAGGTTCAGAGCTAGGCCAGTGAGGGAGCGTGACCACCTGGCTTGAGTTCCGAGGGTCAAATATTTGGCTCCCTCATTCCCCATCCCTGGTGTATATGTTTCTGTTGTACACAATAGCTTCTCAGTCATACATCCAGCCTGACCTCTCATGTTCGCCCCCACAAGCAATGCTGTTTGTCAGCCTTCAGCAGGTAGAATGCTTGAGGATACCTTCCAACATTCCTCAGATGAAAATAGGGACATTTCTCATGCTTCCTCCCACTGACCCTCCTTGACCTCCCATTTTTGTCCCTCCCCCCTGCAAAGAGCATTTCCTATCAGAAGAAGGGTGAGTGCCGCCACCACAACACCAATGGGACACACTCTCCACCGTCCTGAGAAAACACCTTGATCCCATTTTTTTAAAAGAATACTTTGGTAGATTTACAAAAAGACACACCAATAGCTAAGTTTTTAGAAAGGGGCAACATTAGACAGAGACACACAATGCATTATTTTTTAAAAATAAAAATAAAAATCAAGACTCCTTGCTCTCCACTTTGCTCCCCCTTTCTCCCCACCCAGGTTGGCCCTGCCCTCTGCCTGCCCCTCACAGCCAGCACATCACAGGGAGCTGGGTCTTGGCAATGGCAGCCTCTCGCCGTCACCTGCTCTTCAGCAACCCCACGAGAAATCCAAGCGAGGAGGCCGGCAGTGGATGCCATGGAGAGGCAGTGGGATGCTCGCTCATACCTGCTGCCACCACTCAGGGCAAATGCCGGTTCACTCTCCTCCCTGAGCTAGGCACTGGCACTGGCAGAGGAAATAGGGACATTCCAAGATCAAATCAGCAGCTGTGGTGGCTTTCATAATTCCAGGACTGTCCCTGGAAAATCAGGACACTTGGAGGGTAGGCTTGAGAAACCGGTGGCAAAGGCCCTCCCATGCAAGGCTTAGCTTACTGTAAGGTTTGTTAGCTTTTGATTTCAAAGACCAAATTGGAGTCCTTCCTTACATCCAGCAAATTAAACACAGCATGCTGCTGAGATGAAAAGCATTGGCAATCATATTTGCCGGGATAATGTTCGCACAATGCGAACAAGCAGAGGAGAAATAATAATAATAATAATAATAATACTATTAAGACTTTCATGCAATGAAGAGCAGCTTTTCTGAAACAGATAAGCCATTAAAGATCATTGTTGGAAGAGGCAAAACATGCATTCTCATTATGTTGCATAAAAGCTAAAATGCAAGTTAAATTATTTAGCTCATAGTAAAGAAGAGGAATTCTCATGAATGCTTCAGTTTAATAAGCACTCTGTTAAACCACAGAGCCTGTTGTTGTTCAGTCGTTCAGTCGTGTCCGACTCTTCGTGACCCCATGGACCAGAGTACGCCAGGCACGCCTATCCTTCACTGCCTCTCGCAGTTTGGCCAAACTCATGTTAGTAGCTTCAAGAACACTGTCCAACCATCTCATCCTCTGTCGTCCCCTTCTCCTTGTGCCCTCCATCTTTCCCAACATCAGGGTCTTTTCTAGGGATTCTTCTCTTCTCATGAGGTGGCCAAAGTACTGGAGCCTCAACTTCAGGATCTGTCCTTCTAGTGAGTACTCAGGGCTGATTTCTTTGAGAATGGATAGGTTTGATCTTCTTGCAGTCCACGGGACTCTCAAGAGTCTCCTCCAGCACCATAATTCAAAAGCATCAATTCTACGGCGATCAGCCTTCTTTATGGTCCAGCTCTCACTTCCGTACATTACTACTGGGAAAACCATAGCTTTAACTATACGGACTTTTGTCGGCAAGGTGATGTCTTTGCTTTTTAAGATGCTGTCTAGGTTTGTCATTGCTTTTCTCCCAAGAAGCAGGCGTCTTCTGATTTCGTGACTGCTGTCACCATCTGCAGTGATCATGGAACCCAAGAAAGTGAAATCTCTCACTGCCTCCATTTCTTCCCCTTCTATTTGCCAGGAGGTGATGGGACCAGTGGCCATGATCTTAGTTTTTTTGATGTTGAGCTTCAGACCAACATCAAAAAAACTAAGATCATGGCCACAGAGCCTAGGGCTTGTCAATCAGAAGGTCGGCGGTTCGAATCCCCGCGACGGGGTGAGCTCCTGTTGCTCGGTCCCTGCTCCTGCCAACCTAGCAGTTCGAAAGCATGTCAGAGTGCAAGTAGATAAATAGGTACCGCTCCGGCAGGAAGGTAAACGGCGTTTCTGTGCGCTGCTCTGGTTCGCCCGAAGCGGCTTTGTCATGCTGGCCACATGACCTGGAAGCTGTATGCTGGCTCCCTTGGACAGTAAAGCGAGATGAGCGCCGCAACCCCAGAGTCGTCCGCGACTGGACCTAATGCTCAGGGGTCCCTTTACCTTTATCTAATTCCTCTGCTGTTCACACTGAGATAGGAAAGTGAGAACACTCTTCTGAGTAACAGTGAGGAGCAAAATCAGGACCAGTGCCATATTTATTTTAGTGAACCTGGGCAAGCTGCCCTAAGTGACCCCCCAAGAACCAACTGGACACACCCTGAGCATCTACCACAACTTGGACGGAGCCTAGCAGTGATACTGATGCAGTCACCAACCATGTCCCCACCCCCCACATACAAGTAGGCTTACCTGGTAACAGTAACACTGTAATGGGATGGTTACAGTGCCATTTCAGCCAGATGAGCCCATGAGTTCTCATGTGGGGGGAGGCTGGTGACTGTAGCAGCGCCACTAGATGCCCCCTGTGATGGTAGGAACTGTGTCAGCTCCAGTGGGATGTTTGCTTACTTGTCTCACATCTAGAACAGGATTCAATCCAGCAAACACAATTGCTATTTGCCATTTGATTAAAAATAGCTTTATTTCAATTTTAAAATTCAAAAAATAGACAAACGATAAACAGAAATCATAAAATCCAAACAAATCATCTGCAAATTTTTACAAACAAACTGAAAGAAGGGGGGGGGAGAGAAAAGAAAAAAAGATACACAAAAGTAAAAATAAAATGCAAAAATTACAAAAATACAAAAAGGAACAAAGAATTATAATTAACAATTTAAAATTGACTTCCAATTATTTGTATATCGCTTCCCTTAATAATTGCTCATAACTTGCTATATCTCTTACTACAATTCAAAAGACACAAAGAAAAAATAGATTAATATATGATTCCCTTTATGTATCTCAATCTAAGCAAATCACCAACTCTGTTTTTATACCTTCTTTTTTCAAAAAATCTTCAACATATTTCCCCTCGGCTTTTGATTTTTGTTCTGGTATGTTTCTAATTGCTGCCGTCATCTTAGCTAAGTTCATAAATTCCACTAATTTAATCTGCCATTCTTGGACTGTTGGTATTCTCTCCCCTTTCCAATTTTGGGCTATAAGTAACTTGGCTGTTGAACAAGCATAGAAAAAATATTTTTCCTATCTTCAGGTATATTTTCGGGAGTCATACTTAATAAAAAGGCCTCTGGTTTTTTCCTTAGACCAACTATTTATTGCAGTCATTTCTACCGGTGAGGCCCACCAAGGTATCTTGGGTTCAAGTATATTTTTATAATCCTCCCAAATTTTAAATAATGATTTTTTTATTATATGATCTGTAATTTTTTTTAATAACTTCTTTTCTTTTAGTAGATATGCATGCCAGCCAGTGGTGTTCCTGAAGCCTTCTAGGTCCAACAACTCCTTATTTTCAAGCAAGATCCAATCTTTAAGCCAACATAGGCATGCAGAAACATCATATAATTTGAGGTCTGGAACTCCCCAACCTCCCCTTTCTTTAACATCTGTTAATATTCTATATTGAATTCTTGCCTTCTTTCCCATCCAAATAAAGTTACTTAAATCTCTCCTCCATAATTCAAATGTTTCTTTTTTCAATTGCTATTTGCCATTGTCCACAAATGGGAAATAATGGATTACATAGCAAACAACAATTGATAAAACAATACAAACCTATTGAAAAATGAAATTAAGGGGGTGGGATAACATAATGTCAATGTAACTTGCACAGTTAATTGCATACGTTATGGAATTTCACCATAAGGAAGGCAGTGTGATGGATAGCGTCGTTTTGGGTGGAAGACCAACTGCAGCAGAATGGAAACAGAGCTGCATGGAATGACTAGAGGGCAGAATAGAAAATGATGCCTTCTTACATCCCTGCTCTTGACTCAGTTTGGATAGGTGGGCTGCTCTCAGTTAATAAGAGAAAGGTTTTGAGAAAATATTTGTCACTAGATGTAGAGAGGAAGGTATTTGTGAGACATGATGGGCTATTACTAGCTGTTCTTGCTCAGCAGGGCTGGCAGCACGGCGTTTGACCATTCATCAGGTTGTCTTCATCTAACCCCAATAAATGGCAATCTTATTTCAACCCAGCCAGGCAGCCAGGGGAGAAACATATTGGAAGATTTACTGAGTCATTACCTTGGGCGTAGATTTAAATGAAATTTACTGGCTTGGTAAATGGTTTCAGGGCTGTAGGCCTAGAGCTCCTGCTATAAATCATATGTGACGCAGGGTATTTTTTATTTTGGAGGAGATTCTTTGACCATGATTTCCTTTGGTGTTCTTAAGCAAGTTGGTTTCTTTCAACTAATATGGTGCTTCTCCAGTCTGCCATAGCAAAATTATGTAAGTGAAAATAACAATAGTAAAAAACAAGAGTTTCCTCAAATGTAGCAATGTGTTCACCCTATGGCCCTAGGCTACCTTTGGTGGAAGGTATGTGTATGTTAGAAATAATCTTACCCCTTTGACAGTCATGTTATTTCCTAAACCACAGGGTCATCTTGGGGGGAGCCTTCCTTATTTGCAATCCATTGCAGAATTGCTTTGACATTTTGCAAGTCCCCCCCCCCAATATTGGCTTAAATGGGAAACCAGCAAGCAGGACCCAAGCACAAGAGTAGGGAGGTAGGAAGAGGGGTGCAGGGGGTGCGGCCTGCCCCAGGTGTCATCCCTGAGGGGGTGACAAAATGGCATACCGCAGGGGCGGGCGACACTTACTGCAGGGCCTGGCCTGAGCCATGCATCTCTCCTGGGAGTGAAGCGGCGGCTTGGGGCCCCAAGCTGCCCAAAAGGGCAGCGTGGGGCTTGCATCGGCGAGGGGGACTTTGTGGGCAGCTCGCCCTGGGCAGAGCACAGATCACCAAGGTGCCCCCCGTGCCTAGCTCATCCTGCCCCTGCCACTTTGGGTTCCGGAACAGCTAACTACGTACACAAGAGCACTCTCCCCCTTCTGCAATTCCCAGTAGCTGGTATTCACACACATTTGCACCCAGCTCAAAGCCCGGCAATTGTTTAAAACGCTTTGTCTTTTACGTACAATGTGCCTCAAGAAGTCTAACCCTCTTGTTGACTGACTGCCAAAGATAACTTCTCTTATACTTTTCAGGTACCACTGAGGAATTTGCCCACTGTGATCCAACTGTCTTGATCTTCTGAGGGTCTCCCCTCCCCTTCCTCCATGACGTAAATGTAAGCAGAAATGGGAAAGATTGACACCACGTCCGTGGAGCTGAACTCGCCTTCTGAGATGAAGGAAGCTGCCCTAGAGGAGTCGGAGGAGCCCATTGACTCAGAAAGCAAATACACCAGCAAGAAGAAAAAGGAGGTCCCGGACAGAGGATCTTGGAAAGGCAAATTTGACTTCCTGCTCTCCTGCATAGGATATGCCATTGGCTTAGGCAATGTTTGGCGTTTCCCATATCTCTGTGGCAAGAATGGAGGAGGTGAGATTGACCTGATCAAGACTTTGTTTACTCATTACGATCATTTCTATCCCACATTTCAGGATATAAATCCTACTCAAATTTATTATTCAATTATATATTTTCACTTGACGGTTGATAGAAAGTGCAGGTGATGAGCCACTCCCTATGTTCCTAGGCCTCACGCCCTCTCACGGTTTCAGAATGTTTACAGACCAATCCTAGATGCAGGGCTGGCCCAAGACATGTTGGCGCCTGAGGCGAACCACAAAATTCCTTCCTGTTCCAGCCATGGAAGAAGGGGTGAGTGAGGATCTGCATCAGGAACAGGTGCAGAATGAAGATCTATGTTGGGAACAAGGTGGGGAATCAAATCAAACTTACCCAACAGCTGAAGTGGGGATCAAAGGCCGCTGTGGAAGTGTGGGCACTCTGAATCATGCCGGGTGGGTACAGAGGAGGCCCCAAAGGGCAGCCCATCTGATTTCTTCCTTAGGAGGAGACCAGCAACACCTCCTATTCACTGAGAGGCTGCTGTAGGGACAGCTCTTGCTGCTGAGGAGATGGAAGATCTTGCCTCCAAGGAGCACACCACAGCAGTGGCAGCAGCAAGTAATGCATTGCTTAGGGGATGGATCTGCTGCCTGAGGCAGTCACCTCACCTTGCCTCATGAGTGAGCCGGCCTTGCCTAGATATGTTTACTCAGAAGTGAGTCTCTCTCACTGATAACAAGATCTGCCTCCAAAGAGGTGTGCTGGGGCTTGCAGTCTTAAAGGGGCACAAAAGACTTCCAAAGTGCAATCAAGCCATCCTAACTGAAAATCTCAAGCAAGGCTCTGTGGCTGCTCCTGGAGAAAAAGAACCCGTCTCCTCAGTTCCAGGCTCTATTGCTCCTAATTTTTCTTAATCTAATTTGCCTACTTACTTTAATTATATCATTGCCTCTCCATCTGTTACTAAATCAGTTCCAATTAGGGTTGCCAGCATTCAGTGGCCATGTGTCCTACTTTACAGAGGACAGCCCTCTGCTTAAAGGTGTCCTCTATATGATGGTCCATTTTTAAGAACCACCAGAAGGGAGAGGAGACAGGGGCCTTGAAGTTGCCCATCAACAGTTAGCAGCTAGACAGCAGACTGAGAAAGCACACAGGTCACCTGCTCACCTTCTTCACTACTATGGCAAATGTTTTGTGCTTTGATTCAAGCTACAGTGAATATTATGAATTTGCATCTACACATGCAAAATTAACATAAGCAATTCAGCACCCTCCTTTGTCCTCTTCTAGTGATGCATTTTTTCTTTCTGGTTGATGGCATAAGTAGCCAGCCTAGAGCCATTCTTGACCTAGAGGGCGTTCCTTCCCCTTCCCTTTTGTGATTGCGCAGAAGCAAACACTGCGGCAGTCGTGAGTTTTCTTGTCATGTCTGAAGCAGTTGATCAAATTGGCTTTAAATTGTTTTATCTACCACAAGCTAATGCGCAAGTATGGAGAGGGATTTGCCGTAAATCTGAGCAATGTGCTGTGAGTGTGATTTAGAGTTTCTATAAGGAAGCTACACAGCTTCTCTGGCTGGAATTACGATTTCTGAGAAGTGTTTATCTTGCTTACTTGACAAAATTCATAAGGTACTTACAAAAATATATTTTAAAAAAAACTTTAAAATGCATAAAATTATCAAGTCCAAGAGTAGCATCCCAACAGAAGAACTATGTTGAATCTATGTGGCCGGCTGCCATCAAAAGCTGGCTGTTCTGCTTCTCTGGTGGGTTTCTTTAATGGCTGTGTGAAAGCAAAAATTCAGCAGAGAAACTGGTGCATCTTGTCTAAACTGAACTACCCTGTGATAGGAACATAGGAAGCTTCCTTAAGTCAGGTGAGACGAATTTGTTTAGCTCTTCTAGTACTGCATACTCTGACTGGCAGAGACTCTCCAGGGTTCTCAAGCAGAGGCTTCTATCTCCTGCTATCTGATCTTTTTAATTGGACGTGTCTGGGATTAATCCTGGGACCTGCTTCTGTGTTCAGATACTATGGTGCCTCCCTTAAGCTTTCCAGAGAGAGGGGCAGCAGTTTGAATCCAGTTATTTCGGGTCCAACTCCAACACTCTTATCTACTACATCCTCTGTTTTACTACATTTCCCCCCCCCCCCTAGATTTCTTTTTACCATAGCAATTTGGGTAGAAAATGAAGGTACAAGGCTGAAAGAAGGATCTTTAAGTAGGAATAAAAGCTGTTGTGCAAAAACTGGCCAGTTGAACTTCCAGTTAACAGAAAAGATGGAGATTTCAAAAGGTGGACATGGTCACATTTTTGCAAACAATGTGAAGTTCCTGAGAGTCTGGATAGCTTTTCTCACAATTTGCAAATAGTGCTATGGAAATGGAAAGACAATGTTGCAATTCCGCCCCGCTCCATCTGCCTTTTTTATATTCTTCTCAATAAGTAGAGCCAGACCACCAGTCATTGCTGTATTAATTAGGAATCATTATTTGTGTTACCATTTGCATTAACGGCTGCAGATCTAATTTCTTACCTCAGCGCTTCCAAAGGCCAGTTTCATACTGGAATCTTTGTTATGCTAGGCACACAAAGCCCTCCGTTTCTAGCCAAACAGGGTAAGATAATAAAAAAAGAATCAAATCAGAAGGAATTTCCAGGCTCACAAAGCCTTCCATCAAGATGTAAATTATAAACGAAGGGCAATTCAAGTCTGTCACATTTTCAGGAGGGCAACCAATCATATACTGGCAAATTCAAGTGGCATAATGGGAGCTGATTTGGAGCTTTTGTGCACGGAACGTGCTTCCCTCAAAAATCTCCCCCCTGGAGAAATACTCTGGAAAGTGAAAGAGAACACTTGCTTGGAGCAACGTCATCTAACCTGACCACAAATAAAACAGGATGAATGCTCCATAAAGAGGTCATTTGGAAGTGACCTAAATTAATAATACCTGTTAGACGTTTATCCACTTTCCTTTTGTGAAGGAGAAGAATAAAAAAAACCCAGAGAAGTTTCCATAAGCTTCCCAGGGTGTCTTTGTCCCACCCACTGCTGTAAAGCTAATAAGAAAAATTGAAGGGGGTGGGAAGTAGTAGGAGTGAATTTTGGAGGAAGCACTCGGGGACTGCAGTTAATAACAAGAGTATTTGTCTTGCAGGAGGATTTTATTACATTTACAGCCCCGTTAAACACTTTACAGCTGTGAACTGACTCTGTCAACTAACAGATAGTGAGGATTTTATAGCATTCTTATTAATATCAAAGGGGAGGGAGTCAATTTTAATGATGGTGGTGGTGATGGTCTCTCGTGTATACTTACAGATTTAGGGAAGTTTATATATACATTAGAATAATCCTTTGGTCATCGCTGGACAACAAATATTTTCTTAAACCAAAGATAAAATGATTTTATACTGTTTAAATGCCTCAAATATTAAGTTAAGAAAGCACCATATAGTTGAAATGAACAGAGAGGTGGATATAGAAGGGAGAAATCAGATAATGTGAATAATACTTATGGATTTTTCACCTTTTACTGTCCCTTAATGTCAATTTATGTCTCCTCTCATTCTCCTCCTTTCCCCCCTTTTAATATAGCAAAATAGAGCTATTTCACTAAAAGAAAAGAAAAATTAGAGGAATTAAGCAACCAAACCACCTTCCAGGGATCAGGAGGTGACATAAAGGGGAAATTCAGAAAAGCTATTGAAGGGGCAATTAATGGGTTATTTGCAAATAATCCCACCGCCACACTCAACAGGAAGCAGAAAACTTTTAATTACTATTGGAAGGTATCTTTGTTTAATGAGACTTCATTTTGGATCAAAATCACAGCAAGAGCTTCTCCATGTTTGGTGGCTGGTGCCAGAACAGAGCTACACCTTTCATTCTGTTTCCAGCTGATAGATGAGGGAAAGGCAATTTTCAGCTGTGGTAAAAGGCTCTAGTGAGGAAGCAAATTGTTAGAGAACTTGTAAGCAATTAAGCAAAATAAGAAGATGTTATCATACTGGCCAATGATCCTGCCAATATAAATAAGAACAACTAACAGTCAGTGGAGGTTGGTTCATTGGGGGGCAAATAGGGCACTGTCCCACCCACCCCCAACCTGCCTGCCTTCTTACTTACAACTAGTCTGGAGGGTTGTACTGTGTGCCAGTTTCCTCCTCTACTTTCCATGTTGCCCTTGTAGAACTCAGAAAGGAGGATGGTGGGGACAAAATTAGTTGGCTTAGCCTTTCATGGGCTCTGGCTCTGCCTACTGTTGTCCTCCCTGCCTTCCACCCTCCTAGTCCTAGCCCTTATGGGCACCAGCTTCTACTGCCAATAGTCTGCCCTGAGATTATAAACTAATGATGGGGAAACCTGTGGCCCTACTCATTTTTAGCTCTGGCTGTGACCACCACTGACAGATTACACCAAAGGGAACGAAGCACTTATTAACAATGGGAAATATATATATTTCTACCAAGGTTTTTTTTTGCAGGTCTTGATGCGCACACGGTTTACCAGCCATAACAAAGCAGATGCAGTGAGATGTTTTCTTCCTCTTCCACATTTTCCTCCAAGGTGCCTTCCTGATTCCCTATTTTCTGACATTGGTGTTTGCTGGGATTCCGCTTTTCCTGCTGGAGACAGCTCTTGGGCAATACACCTCCGTCGGTGGACTTGGAGTATGGAAACTTGCGCCCATGTTTAAAGGTACGGTGAGCTCATGACATTGATGCAAAATAAATAGGCCACAGGAACATCGGAAACTGCTTTGTCAGGCAATCGGCCCATCTAGCTAAGGTGAGACTACCCACCTGGAAATGATGGCGATTGAACCGAGGACCTTCTGCATGCAAAGCAGTTGCCATACACTGAGCCTTCCCCATAGAGTTGCAGTAGATGTGAGCATTGGACGAGGGGCACTACAAACAGCTTGTTGCATCCCTGTGAGGTTGGAGACTTCAAGACCCTGAAAGCCACGGCATATATTGGCTCTGGCAGAAAGAATGGAATTTGGTCAGTAGAGACTTGTGCATTAGGACAAATAGGGCACTGATCCACCAACCTCAATCCCACCCCTGCCTGCCTGCCTTCTTACCCATGACCAGTCCAAAGACAACCAGTCCAGGGGCTGGCAACGCTGGCTGTCAGCTTCCTCTTCCCTAGACTTGATGTTGCTCTCATAAAACTCAACAGGGAGGAAGATGGGGACCAATTTATTTGGCTTTGCTTCTTGTTGGCTCTGGCTTTTGTTTGTACCTTTAATCATTTGCTGCCACCTATGCTTTGACAAAAAATCCTGAACTGACACCGTTCATCAATGCAGTGTCAAGTCTTCCAGGTCACTGCCACCCACTGCTCTCTTCACTAGCACCCAACAAGGGGGGGGAGAAATTTAACTCAGTTCACGTTTAAAGGCAAACCTACATAATTTTACACTTTCCAGCACAATATGTGAATCAAAACGTAGCCATCCTTTGAAATTTGCACTGCTCTGAATTTTGCAATGCAGTTCTCTAGCAGAATAATGTGTACAAAAAATCCAAATATTGGGGTAAAGTGTATGTAAAAATGCATACATTAGTGAAAATAACGTCAACATGCATTATATTAGGAGAAATTGCTTTGTCAAAAAAATGGATGTGTTAGGGGGATTCACTGACAAATTTCCATGAAAACTTCCTTTTTTAAAAAATCACAATGATGTAGAAATGTAGAAGAACTGAACGTAAGCCTAGGAAAAATAGAAACTGAAATAAATCAGAATTGACAGATTTGTCCACCCCTACACCCTACCCATATCAGCTTTGACACGGCGGCTTCTCAATATACTATATTTCTTGTCTCTTAGGAGTGGGGCTGGCTGCAGTGGTTCTCTCGTTCTGGCTGAATATCTATTACATTGTCATTATTGCCTGGGCACTGTATTATCTCTTCAACTCTTTCACCGTGGTGAGTTTCTGCCATCCTCTCTTCGGTGAAGCACATGGATGGAGCAATGTATGCAAATTCCACCTTTGCACAGTACACTAGTTATTCCAGTCACACATCCCTCTCTATCCTCCTCCCAGGCATTATAAGGGACATTATCAGAGTTGAAGGATGCTTTTCAGATGGGCAAAAACACTCAAGGGGTGCGTGGGAAGCTGGGGCAGTGAAGGGCATTGCCTGGAGAGAATGGGTGTGGTGTGGAATGGGGCAGACAGAGAGGCTTGATCTGCAACCCCGGTAACATCAGTGTTTGAAAAGGAAAAGGTTCTGACCTCCTTTGCTCCCTTTACCTGGTCCTCAGACCCTAGTCGGCACAAAGAGTCCTTGAGAAAGAGTACTTTGCAGAATGTTGCTTTTATTCTTAAAAAATCTTCTCCAACTACAACCAACAGCTTTCTACATATCAAACTCGGCCAACTTTATACCATCCAACCAACTCAACACCACACACAATCAATGACCACTCTATATATACAGGTATATGTGGGTAAAGGTTGCATGAGTCATGCAGGCTTTGTTGATTCATTGTAGGCCGCTGACTAATGCTGACTCAGTTCCTTTTGTATTAAAGAAACAGTGGCTAATTTTAAGCGGTGACAGGTAATGTGGAGTTCTTGGTCATGGAGAGGTTTCTTGGCTCAGTACAAGAAGGTAGGAGTGAAGTGGATGGGAATACTGGGAGTATGACCCCCCCCCCTTCGCCATGCTATCATTCTCTGGTTGGGAACAAGGAATTGCTAGAGCAAATGTTATAATGCAATCACAGACCTGTTAAGAACAAAAGACTTAGTTGTAGTGCACATTGAGTTAAATATATGGTACATATAGAAAACAGGAAAGAGCAAAACAGTAACCATATTGACTTCTAGCACCTTATTTCTGAAGTGTTTCGGGGGGTGATGACCAGGGTTTGTTGAGTTCTTTCTCCGCAGTGCACTTCATGGCAGTGAAGCCATTCTGATCAACATAAAAGGCTCCTTTGAAAGATGACTCTCCAAGCAATCAATAGACATACAAAGCATCTGTGCTTATTGCTCCCTGGGATTCCACTTTATTTAGACACACAGCTGCTAAGAGGCTGTGTGTGTATCTTGGGCTTCTGTCCACTTTAGGGCTTTTGTTTGACTGTGTTCCACAAACACCGGTGAAATATCTTGCCAAAATATTTGTATTGTTTAGCCACTTCAGAGCCATATGTCAATAGTCCCCAGAGCAAACCAAACACCTGCAACTTCTGCTCTTGTCACTTAAATGCCGCCTAGTCATTTGTACAGATTACATCGTAGGGGCTTTGGAGGATTTCCAAAACAGAACTTTATATCCGGACTTTGCCCTCTCCTGAGCCCAGAATGGGTAGTGACAGTTTTACAATGGTACAACAGCTTATAACACAAAAGAATCTCTTGCACCTCTGTTTGTCCTCCTGCTGCCTTCTCCTGAACCATTTTGCTGGCACAAGTGGCAGGAAATTGGGTTGCCCACCCTTTGACAACGTCAAGCCTCCTGTGCACCTGACAGCTGCATCACAGGCTTCAACAGATGAAGCTGACCTTCACCCTCTCTGCTAACCTTTCCCCACTCAGGACCTGCCATGGCAGAGCTGTGGAAATGCCTGGAACACAGACCAATGCTTCTCCAACTACTCCCTCAATGACACCACCAACCTGACCAGCGCTGTGACCGAGTTCTGGGAGTACGTCCCCAGCCTAAGTCAGGTTTTGCCATCATTGGGGTCATCTCGTCAGTGCAGGGGCTGGGGTGAGAAGGAGGGAGGGAGGGATGAAAAGGGTGGTGGGGCTTTCTCATTTACCTTCTGTAGAAGTACCCTTATGATGTTGTTGTTGTTGGCATCTGTGTGTCTCGGGAGACAATGGGAGAGTCTGCCTTCAGGGGTGAAGTCAAAGTGTAGGAAGGTTGCAGCACCTGCCTTACATCACTCATATTTAAACACAGTATTTGTGTTGTGAAAAAGGAGGAGGGCATCGAAATGCTGAATATAGAAATTCTTGTTGTTCTTCTTAATATTTGGTTGGTGTTCTCCTTCCCCTCCTCAACCTCTGCTTTGGAGAAGGTTTGGTGTTGTCATGAGCTAACCTCTGCCTGAGCAGGATGGAACCCCCACCTGGAGCAAGGCATGGTCTTGTTCCTCATCTCTGGCCAGCAAGTGCAGGTGGGAAGGATCTCATAGCTTTACCCCTCCCTCCATTTGGGTTGATGGGGACCAGTAAGCTTACTGCCAACATACCTCCACAATGGACAAGCTCAGGGCAGAGTCATCATGGGCACCTGCTCCATTGCACTGCCTGTATAGCACGGAGTTCCATCTTCAATTTTTCTTTTACTTGACTGGCTGAGTGAAGGGCAAAAGCACCCCTTCCAGTGGATCCCTAGACTGACGTCTCCAAACCAGACTTGAAACTGGATTGAAATGGAACTAGGTTAAGCAGCAGCATCCAGCATTGTTTGGGATCGAAAGGTTGCCTTGCTGTGCTCACATTGCTCTCTTCTGGACCAGAAAAAAATGTCTTTCATTGGACCTCTAAATGAATCCTAAAGGCCGCTGTCACTTTTGCCCAGACAGTGTCCAAGTGTTTGTTTTCTCCCCTTCATACCTCTTGGCATCCCATCTGACAGTTGGGTACATGTGAAACTAGAGCCAAGGAGTTGTTTCCCCCCTTCCCTTAAAAAGAAAGCATGCCAGTTTGTCTTGGGTTAGCTCCGTCTGCTGTTGCCCCTGACTCTACCCACAGCCAGCTTCATTTACCATTAGCTACCCTACCCACCATCCTCAATGGACATCAGTCACCATTGCAAATGACTCTCTGGATAATCTAGTCATTCAGTCTCTCTGGATCTCAGTTGTTCTGATTTTCTCTCCCCCCCCCCGACCTTTGTTGCAGGAGAAATATGCACCAGATCTCCGGAGGCCTGGGAGAACCGGGTAATATCCGCTGGCCTTTGGCTGGCACTCTGGCATTGGCCTGGGTTCTGGTCTATTTCTCCATATGGAAAGGTGTTGAGTGGACTGGAAAGGTACTTCATGCTCATTGTGTTGTCCAATACTACCTCTGATTGCTGCATTCATTTCTTTATCTTGAAACTGAAATGTCCTCCAGGGTTTTTTAATTTTTTTATTTTGTCTGATTGCCTATAATGAACGTTTCTACCTTAAATAGGTATCAGTGGAATCCAGTTTTGACCTTAACTCTCCCTAGCCACCGCCCCAGCTTCAACAATGGTTACTTTTCCATCATATATATATGCATTGCCTAATATAATAAAAAATCTCTAAGCAGTTTGCATTTTTTAATTGTCATTATTGCATTTATACTGTGATAAAGTTGCCTTAAAAACTGGATAGAATCAAGTTAAATACACAATACAATAGCAAACGTGAGCACGGGTTTCTTGTTGGAACATTTCCCAACTCCCCTAAACTGAACAAGCTGAGTAGTTTTAAGACTAAATTTAACTGTTTAAAATTGCTAAGTTAGAAATGGGGCACGTGTGGCTGTCAAGGGATTGTTGGGTTCTAGTTCTGAGTTCTTAGCATGAGATCTGTGGCTTGATTTAATGACTGCTTGGCATGTTGTAAATGGATGTGAAATGAAGTTTCACAACCATTTTGAAACCTGGAAAATTGTAATTAAGGTTTTGGTGATGAGATTTGAACGCAAAATACAACATTCAAAATTTTTGAATACTGTCAAATATTCGACTGCCACTGTATGTTAGCAGGCAGATTGCACCCCATAATTACTAACAACTGAATCTGCTTTAGAATCTGACTTCTGCATATTTCTTCCCCCATCCTAATTTTGAGATACTATTTTGGAGTGCGGTGCGGGTAAACTAGATTCAGTTTTAACATTTAACAACAGCTTCCAAAACCTTTCTCTCTGTTCTTCCTGCCTGAAGGTTGTCTACTTCTCCGCCACATACCCTTACTTCATGCTCTTTATCCTGTTCTTTCGTGGAGTCACCTTGCCAGGAGCCAAGGAGGGAATCCTCTTTTACATCACACCCGATTTCAGCAAACTCTCCAAGTCCGAGGTTTGTATCTTCATCTGATCCGTGCGACAGGGGAACTAATTACTACTGCAGACAATAAACAGCCTGTTCTCCCGGCAAGTTCCTAGAATCTAAAATGGAAATAGGAATTGAATCATTCAGATCAATGCTTCCCAAAGAACGTCTTATAAATGCCCAGGTGCATCATGACGCAGGACCATTTCTTGCTTGATACCTGTCATGTGGAGAATGCTGAAGATGTTGCTACAGGCCAGCTGCTCCACCCCAACATCACAAAACAGACAATCCATTAACAAGGGGTGGTGGTTGCCTTCACCCCCTGCTTGAGAGCTGTAAGGGTTTGTGGTGCTCCTCACGAGTAAGAGGCGATGACTCAGGATCTGTATATTTACATCAGTTTTATTATATAGATATGTACAAGACAGAGCTCCAAATATCCATGACTGCCTCAGTCACTCTCAAATTCCAGAAGAGGCGCTTTCCGATTGTGCCTCCAACAAAAAATCCTGGGGACCCCATGTCTCCTCCTTTCCTCTTTCCGTTTGAGCCCCCTACGTAACTGGGGCGATGGAACTACCGTTTCCCCCCTTCGTCCCTGAACTGCTGAATTGCTGTCGGGACCCTGCAGCGTCTGACTGCCCTTCCACCATGGAACTCTCTCCCTGCCTATCACTCCCACAGGAAGTCTCTGGGCTCCTTGGGTGGTGTTGGGTACTCTCAGCATCCCAGGTGCCTTCCTCCACCCCAGCCGGCTCTCTGCTGCCTCTGGAGGCTCCCCTGACAAGAGCTCACCAGAGGCTTCTGTTTAGCTCCTGTCGGAAACAAAACGTAGTCCCACAGAGGTCTTCTTATGTGGGAAGGAATACAGGGCAGTGGTAGAACATGTGCTTTTCATAAAGAAGGTCTAAGGGCCAATCCCTGCTGGCATCTCCTATTAAAAGTATCAGGTACGTAACACTATGGGAATCTCCCATCAAAGAGTTAAACCATTGCTCTGACTAAGAACATGAGAGGAGCCTGCTGGATTCCGCGTCCTGTTTTCACAGTGACCAACCAGATGCCTATGGGAAACCCACAAGCAGGAACAAAGCACAAGAGCACTGTCGCTTTCTGCAGTTTCCAGGAACTGGTATTTAGAAGCATTTTGCCTTCAACTGTGGAGGCGGAATATAGCCATCGAGGCTAGTAGCTGTTGATAACCTTCTCCTCCATGAAACTGTCCCAGTACTCCAAGTTGGCGGCCATCCCATGGGAGCCAGTTGCATAGTTTAACTCCATGCTTTGTGAATGAGTAATTTGTTTTGTCTGTTTCTCAACATACAGCTTCATTAGATGTTCCCTACCATGGTACTATCTACACAGACCAGCAGGGACTCTCCAAGGTTCTAGACAATGGTACATCTAATCCCTAGACGATGTTCCCCTTATAGGATTTTAAACCATCTTCTTCCTTTTGTAGGTCTGGATGGATGCAGCCACACAGATCTTTTTTTCCTATGGTCTGGGGTTGGGGTCTCTGATTGCCTTGGGAAGCTATAACACATTTCACAACAACGTTTACAGGTTTGTCGTGTACACATTTATGTTCAATAATAATTCCAATAATGCTTTTTCAAAAGCGTTTAATATCACATTTGCAAGTGTGGAAAGCACTTCACACGAATTAATTCATTGCAATCCCAGCTGTTGTTTTTAATCCCATATTGCAGATGAGGCAGGGTGAGGGTAAAAGAAAGTAGTTTAGTCAAGGCCACCTAGCCATCTCATGGTTGAGGTGAGATTTGAACTAAGGTTCCCCCCCCCCCGCCCGACTGTATTTCCTGACTGATGATCGTTCAGTGGCACATAATCTGCCCAACATGGGCAGCAGACTGCTATATGAGAACATTCCCACATCAGTAAGTGTTTTAAAATCCATCACTATCACTGTTCTTGGTTCATTAGCAAAAGTTGTATAACAATTTCTATCTGGTACTGTCTTCTCTGTGCCAGTCACTCCCAAACACTTAAGTTTTTCCCTGACACAATCTTTCCATTATGAGGAACCTTTCTTGGGGCCACTGAGCATCAGATGTTCCTTCAGATATGGGTTTGGACTGCCCTCTGCTTATTCATAGGCAATATGTTTCCCAGGAGAGGCTGAAGAGGCTTCAAACATTCACACGGAAAACCTCTTAAACCCAATTTTCTCTTCTTAACCCATCAACTAGAAATCCAGGCCTTGCTTAGAAACCTCAAGCTGAATTCCAGGCAGTCCACCCATGAAGAAACAATTTGTGGTGGCAATCAAGCTACTGCATAAACACCAAACTGGGCCTTCCTCTCTGCTCTCATTTGTTCTGCCATCTCACTCTGTCTTCTTTGTGCAATGCTCTTTTGTTATAATTTCTGCTTTTGAACTCATTTATTCATTCATCCCTTTGTTCTATATTTCATCATGTTCCAAAGTACTGGGGCAGATAATTTTCAGGGTATTCAAATAGTGAGTCCCATGACAGCGTCTTTGCAGTAGTGGCTATTATTAATTAATTAATTAATATCATAATCATTATTCCAGCAAGTTTTAAATATGAGTGTATTGCTGTATTAATTGTTCAGTTTATGAATTTATTGATTAGTGATTATTTTAGATTTTTATATCTGAGAGTCACATGGCTTGTAAACTCATAAAAGTGGGATAAAAATTACTGGAACTATAATAAATAAATAGCATTTCTAGAATCAGAATGCCCTTTAGAACAATGAAAACCATTCTCTGTCCCAGACCAGTAAAAGGCAACATATTTTTTTCATTAGAAAAAATGCCTTGATGTATTGAAAGACACTCCAAAGTTAATGTTCAGTGGCTGAGATCTCCTCTCTGTCTGCACCTTTGGTGCCTTATTGTGCTACAGGAAACATAATTAGTCTACTTCTAGCTCCTCGTCTACTTCAGAGATTGTAATGGAACAGAGCAGTTTGAGCTGAGCTCTCTGATTGGTTGGCCTCAGACTTTTTATTGGGCTTTATAGGTCCTTCTTCACCAGTCCTCTCTCAACCTGCACTGCATTCTGATTTGCTACTGGGCCAAATTCAAGTTTCTGCTTTTGACCTACATAGTTTGGGATCTAACAGACCACCACCTCCTGTGCATGGCTACCTGCATGCTAACGTTATCTACAATTGCACCATTTGGTGAAGACATGAGAGTGGATAATCTTACTAGAGGTACCTAGATTGTAGAACTTCCTCCTGAAAGTGGTTGGCTCCCTCTCTTTTATGTTTAGGAGCACCTCAGACTTTTCTATTCCATCATGCCTTTAATCTATTTTAGCCTGCTGAAGTGGCAGTGTAAACTGGCCCATTTCCCTCATGCCCTCAGGCTGCTGTTTTAACGATTTGACTTATATTGTGCTTGGTTTCGTCTCATTATTTTTATTGCATTTTTGTGTTTTAATCTGGAAGTCACCCTAAGGCTGAAAAGCAATGCAGAAAATACAGACATACATGCATATATACATTTTCTCTCTCTCTTCTCCCCCTCCAGAGACTCCATAATTGTTTGTGGCATAAATTCTACAACAAGCATATTTGCAGGATTTGTTATTTTCTCCATTGTCGGCTTCATGGCCCACATCACCAAGAAGTCAATAGCTGAATTGGCATCCTCAGGTACAATCTCTTCAGTAGGGAATGTGAGCATAAGTTTGGCAGCACTGTGGAAACAAACTAAGCTTCAGGCATTTTTATTTAAAAAAACGGACTATTTTGTGGGGGGAAAGGTTGCAGTTGTTCTTTGCTGAAGAAAAGGCACATGAGGCATCAGTGGTGGCTGTTGGTTCCCATTGGGATTAATGGGATGGAAGGCACTGAGGACAGTGGCAGATGGAGCCAGCTAGTCAGTTGAGGGCAGACTGAGGTTGGTGAAGCAGTGCTCCATTTGCCATCATGGACCATTTTGTGCCATAATACACGTTCAGAGGTACTTCATTGTATACTATTTATATCTGTTAATCAGGCACGATCTTGGCGGAGCTCCAAGATTCACATCCCTGCAAATGTTTTCATCATCTTCAGTGAAATGCAGCTGCATTTGTATTTATTTATCATTTGTACTTACAGTTTGCCCTTCACCAGATGATCCCATAGCAAATTACAAAGATGTTATTACAAAAAGGTCTCCTCCATTTGGCTGCCACTGAGACGGATGCAATAAGGGCCATCTTTTCTTCATATACTGTCAGAGAGCGTATCTACTTTGACAAGAACCCTACTTAGCCATTGATTCATAATTGGTATTGTCAGCTTTCTTGACACCTGGTTAATATAACATTGGCATCAAAGAGTTTACAACATGAAATGTTTATCAAAGATTGAATCCCATCAGCCCAAATCTTAAAGAGAGTCCAAATTAAGATTAAACCCAAGTATCTGATCTATTACTTCCAGATGTTGTTGCCAGTGTCCCTGCTCCAAGCGACAATTCCATCTCACACCACTGAACCTTTTGACAGAAGGGAAAATGCTTGTGGAAAGTACAACTTACTATAACTCAGTAACCGCTTAAGAGATGCAATAACATGCTCGCCCTGCTGTGACTTGTGTTTGAATCGTATCACAAAATAAAACTATAACCATTCATTGTGTCCTTGGTGGCTACAGGTCCAGGATTGGCTTTCCTTGCCTACCCCCAGGTCGTCACGCAGCTGCCCATGTCTCCTCTCTGGTCGATCCTCTTCTTTTCAATGCTAATGATGCTTGGCCTTGACAGCCAGGTAAGGATTATTTTAAAAATAACCCATTAAAAAATAACATCATGTTTGGCTGTGCAGTAAGAAGAGCTCTGTTGGATCAGATTAAAGGCCTCTCTGGTTCAGCATCCTGTTCTGCCGGTGGCCATCTGGGTGCCTCTGAGAAGCCCACAAGCAGGTCATGAATGTAATAGCACCCTCCTGCAACTATCTGAATAGAGGCATGGTGCCTCTGATCCTGGAGTTAGGATAGCCTTATATTCCATGGACTTGTCGTATGCCATCTAAGTTGGTGACTATCACCGCTGTTTTTACAGGGGGAAGTTCTGTAGCAACAGGCTGTATGAATACCCTTCCCTTCTCTGTAATAATCCCCTTCTTGTGTGTAGAGGTCCTCAAGCCCACCCCCAAATAATTCACACCGCACACAGGAATTTTGTTTAAGGTTATTGGCATAATTTTGGCCACAACTTTTTTATTAAATTACAACATGTGAGTGGTTGCTTAGGCATTGGTTTGACTATAAGTCCCATCTAGGGGACAGGCTGACTTCCATCCGCTTGGTGGAAGACAGCAAAGGGAAAAACACATTGAGGAGAGGATTGGGGTCGGGGTGGCCAGGACCCTCCCTCTCCCCTAGTGTTCCCAGGGGCTCTTGCGTGGCCCTAACCCATGACCAAGGGACGGACAAGCATGGAGAGCCCCTGGATTCCTTTAACGGAATTCCCCGCGCAGCAGCAGCATTGGAGGGGCAGGCACGGCCAACCACTTCCCCTCCACCAACCAATTGAATAACCAATGCCTAACCGCCAACCTTACAAGTTGTGACTAATTGCTACGCAGTAGGCAAAACCCAATGGCCACAGCCAATCAGCCAAATGGGAAAATTCCTACCAGGCCCCTGCCACAAAGCAGACGACCCCATGACAGGCATAGCAAGGTCAAAGCGCACACCTACAAAACGAGGGGGGGACGGGGGGCAGATCCGGTGCTGCAAGCACCCAGAATATATACCCCTGCACTGTCTATCAAAATTTGCAACATACAATTCTCCCCAACAACCCCAAAAGCCCCTATCAGCATCCTTGGCTAGCTAATTAAGTCCCGCCCCACAACTCCAGCAGGGTGTCTTGCTAGGCCCCAACCGCAACACATGCTCTCTAGGATGGAGAACACACTTTAGCAGGGTCGACATAAACTGGTGTAGTAAGAGATCATTAAAAGAAAATACAATGGGAAGTCAATAATTAGTTATAAACTGGGTATGCAATAGTAAAAAAAAAAAGATGTAAAATAAGTAATCGCAGAAAGGAGGGGAAGGAAGTTGAAGAAAACACAATGTAAAGATTGTTTTTCTGTTTAAATTTATGTAGAATGAGAAAATGGAAGAATAAAATATGAAAAAAATCCTGTCCCCTTCGCATGGGTCAAGCTCCTTTGGCCCACATGGGCTTCCTGTCAGAATCCACAAGCTTATGATCCCAAGGACCTGCCTCCCTTATCATGAATCTTTGATCGACAACAGCTCACCTCTGTACTTCTGCTGCTAATTCACATGCCATCTCATCCCATTGCTGAACCCTTATATTTAGGATCTTTCCCCTAAATTTGCTTGCCTGAAATTTGAGCTCCAGTGCTTTGATGACAAATAAAATAAATAAGCCATGCAAAATCAGTGAGGCCTTCATAGTTGCTTATGTACCTGAAATGAAAGTGCATGATAACTCTCCATTCTGCTCTGGACAGGAACTCATTTTTTTCAATGACAGGCTAAGATTGAGTTCTCTAGAGATGAGGGCTGGAGGCATGAAATTGGTGCTTCCTTTGGAATCTACCACCTCAAGCTACTGCTTCACATAGCTTTGTGGTGAGATTATTCGCCCTGTATAAACTGTGAATCAATCAACCCTAGACACCAACTAGAAATATAAAATATATTAATGTAGCTGCATCTCAGAACCTATCTGCACATGCAGCGGAACCATGTGATGCAACTTCTCCTGGGCTGTACAATTCACACTGCAGATGAGGCAGGGGGATAAACTCCTTTTGTCAAATGTTGTGTTGTGAGGGGTGGGGGAGTCCTTGAGCATAGAAAATTACCTGTTTTGGCTAACTTGCAACTCTTCTCCTCCACATTCTAATTTTATAGGCACAGTTTGAATGATTAAATGGGGTAGGCTTTTGCAGTGTGTATAGTAGCAGCTATTATGGAATCCATGACAAATTGATTGGCTTTCAAATTTTAAGAGGAGTGTGTGTGTGTGTGTGTGTGTGTCACGTTGCTTTCCCGCAAACTCCATTTCTTTTATATTGTGTTGGCTATTTATAATTTAATACTCCTAGGAGCTGCAGTGGTAGCTGAATTAGACCCAGTTCATAATTTAGAGACCTTTTAAAAATGACGCAAATGCTAACTGAACAGCCACTTTAATTCATTATATATATTTTTTATTCCACTAAATACCATTTTTCTTAAAGCATTTAATTTTACATGATTTTATCGAGTGCTGCTTGTTTCCCCAAGGTGCCTCTTGGATTCTTTTAAAGTGACAGCTCTCGCTAAGCTCTCAAACACTTCTAAAATTAATGACTTTTCGTGTTGCTTCTTAATCAGTTTGCACACAGAAGTGGCCCACAGGGTTGTGGCGTTCAAGAGTCCTTTTGAAGAGTGACATCTGAGAGCTGTCTGGAGTTGCCCCCACTCAACCAGGCCCATTAGTATTACATATGTCATGACAAAGGCTTACCCCTGAAGCCTTTCAGGTTAAGAATTTTTTTTGGGGGGGGGTGTTCCTCTGACAAACAGCTTGCCAATCAAACAACGGGTGGGGGCAAATTAAGGCCATCTTCTCTATGGATTGCACATCTGTTGTTGGTAAAACACAGACAAACCATATGGGCAAATCCTCAGTTTAAATGGAGAGGCCCTTCTCTGCATCCTATGTAAGTTGAAGGCACAGTTGGTGGCAACAACCAACAGGGCCTTCTCAGTGTCTGCCCCAATACAGTGCCCTGTATAGTATGGATGGTCTCTCTTCTGGCTGTCTTTCACCAGTTGGGAAATACATTTTTATTCTGTCATATTTTACCTGTGTTCTTTGCCTTAATTGGTTGATATCCAACTAAGGGCTCATTCAGACTTCTGTTTGTTCCATGACTGAAATTCCGAGAGATTTTAGTTTTGTTCCATGGCATTCCCTGGGAAAATCTGCTATGTACTGCTGAATCAGAAGGAACGTTTTCTGCAAATTGATGTTGGTTTGTTTGATAAAAGGGAAAATGTAGGTAAAATAAAAGGAGAATTCCCTGGGTGTCTAGGTTCAGTTTTGGGACAAGTAATCTTTGGTGATAGAGCCCCAGCAGAGATTTAAAATTACAAAACATGCAACAAAGTAAGCATGGAAATATAGGTGGTTAGACCTTTAAAATATCCTAGTCTAAGTTGCTTCTTTTAACACAGAAACCCCCCCCCCCCACATTTTGTAGGTTAAAAATGATTTACTTACAAACTGTTCAAATGTCAGATTCATGTGCTTTTCCACACAGCAGCAAGAAAAGACAGGCAGTATAACTTAGGTTCCAAAATGGTAAAAATTTCTAAATTATTTGTATAGAAACACAAAAACGACTTGCTTAAGCCATACAGTCAAAGCTTGGAGCATCCATCTTAGATTTCCTTACTGGTAATGGTGGAACCTGAGAGAACAAAGTATTTGGTAACCCTTCCTCCCACAGTGAGGGGAAGTGGCCTAGCTAAGCCTGGCAGGACAGCTTACTCTGTGGTCTTAACCCCTTCATGCTTCAATTAGACTTAAGCATGTTGGCTATACGAGGCTAATTTATCTCACAGACATTTTGTTCCAATTCAGCAGTAAAAGTGGATTTTCCCAGAGAAAGCGGTGGGACAAAACTAAAGCTTCTTGGACCTGTGACTTGAAATCATATGACAGTGTGGGTGAACCCCAAGTTAGAGCAGACCCAGTGAAATCAATGAAGTTACTTAAGCCCATTGAGTTCAATAGGTCTGCTCTGTGCACGACTAACATTGGATATCAGCACTGTATTTTTAATGTTCTGTATTTAAAAATTATTGTATTTATAATATTTTTTATATATTTTAAGACAACGTGATTTTAAAATTCTCATAGGCTTGTCCTGAGTGGTGCAAAGATGCTAGAAGTGTAGGGTAGAAATCTCCATATAAGTAAATCAAAATAAAATGCAGGTTTCCTAAATTCTCCTCATTCGAATTATAGTTTGCTATTTTTTAAATTAAATTTGTATACCACCCTTCATTTGTAGATCTCACGGTGATTCAAAACATAAAAATACAAGATAGAAACACAAAACAGGCAATAAAAACAAGAATAAAACAACTCCACCAAACAATAACCCCCTCCCTCTCTGCCTTGGGTGTGTAACAATGGTTTGCCTTAAACCGGAAGAGAATTGCCATGAACATGTAATGGAAGGAGAAAGGAAGGGGAGCATACAAATTTGTGGCCCTTTGAACGCTCTTTCTAATAGCATCAAACCACGGTTTGATGTTACGTCTGAACCAAGCTACTGTGTGGATTCAAAGGCTGATGTGAAAAGCTAAGGAGATACAGATTCAACAAGGTGGTTTCTGATGTATTCCTATTAATTTATTCCTGCAGTTTTGCACGGTGGAAGGCTTCATCACAGCCCTGATGGATGAGTTTCCACATGTGCTGAGAGCAAGGAAGAAAATCTTTATTGCAGTGGTGTGTTTAATCTCTTACCTCATTGGATTCTCCAACATCACCCAGGTAATAAAAACGGTGCATACCCTTTTACTATTAGATGCTGATGATCTCTTAGTTTCAGTGCTTATTCAGGTGTGGATCCAATATTCTAAGTCTCTTTTTGGTGGCAGATCTGTTATTCAAGGCCCAAACAAAGCAGGGAGCTCTAAGTAGGCAACTGTTATCCAGTTCAAGTCAGGGTGATCCTTCTGTTCTGGAGCTCTTGCTTGAATAGCATCTGGTGGCTTCTGTTCTTTGACTCTTGGATGGGGACACAGTGTGCTGTAATCATTGCTTCTACATAGGGTCCCACAGCACCAGGCAGTCAGAGCACAGTGCTCTTTTTGGCAGGGAGAGGGAGATGAAGCTCCCTGCTGGTAAATGGTAGGGTCAGGTTGGTCTCCCACTTGCTTCAAAGTTACTCCTGGGAGTTAGGACATGCAGCCTCTCAGTGCAGTACAATAGAGAAAACAGAGACAGGAAGAGAAAGGCAAAGGTAATAAGGGATTGATTGGGACAACTGCAGTTACAGCAACATATAAAGCTGCAATTGGAAAGGAGGGTTGAGGGGTTGAGTCAAAGACCCTGCAAAAAGAGTGGGTATCTAGCTCATCATCCCAGTAAATACCGTAATCGTGTAGAAAATGCTGGAAAAAACCAGTGCACAGCTGATGTCTGTAAAAGAGTAGACATGGGCCCTTTTTCAGGCTAGTGGGCAGCCTTATAATCTCACTACCTTGATCAGACTACCATCCCAGAGGTCTTTGTGGAAATCCATGATGACTGGAGTAAAACTGGAAGATACCAGAAATGTGTGGTTGCATTTCATGCGTTTCATTTTTTCAGACAAAATGGCATGTCTAGGGAGAGCCCAGATCAAGGATCAAGACCATGCCACAGAAGGAGTGAGGGATTCCCCCCTTTCTTCCCCATAGCATGCTCCTGCGGGTGTAGGGCAGTATACAAATTTTAAGAAGAAGAAGAAGAAGAAGAAGAAGAAGAAGAAGAAGAAGAAGAAGAAGAAGAAGAAGAAGAAGAAGAAGAAGCAGCTTGGAAGCTTGGGGATGGGTTTTCATCAGGATCATGGCAAGGGAGTCAATGTTGGGGGCACCCTTCTCACATGGTGAGGTCCCAGCCCTGATTGCTCTGTTTTGCAATACCAGCCTAGTATTTCCATTTTTAAAGAAATGAAAGAAAAACATGCACAACTTCTGTCCTGCAATGTTGTTCTTAACCGTCAAACCTGCACATGAGACAGTATTGCGAAGCTCCAGGCAAAAACCTCCCTTCAAATGAAATTCTAATAATTTCATTTGCTTTGCTTGCTCTCTAAGTGCATTAAGGTCTCGTATTATGTCCCCACAGGGTGGCATCTATGTTTTCAAGCTGTTTGATTATTACTCAGCCAGTGGCATGTGCCTGCTCTTCCTTGTCTTCTTCGAGACCATCTCCATCTCTTGGTGTTATGGTAAGTAATTGCAAGTTGGCCCCTCTTTGTAAACTCCATCAGGGTCAGGATTGGGTTTCCATGGCACTTTGTGCTGGGCCAACTTGTTCGCCTGACTGCCTGTCTGCTCACACAATTTTTGTACCACCAAAAGTGGCAACAATCGCTTAAGGGATTCATCTGAATCCAAAGTACACCTCTCCTGCCATCCGCTTAACAGATATTTCTGATTTCAGGTGTGAATAGATTTTATGGTAACATTGAAGAGATGATTGGTTATAAGCCCTGTGGATGGTGGAAGATCTGCTGGGCCTTCTTCACTCCACTCGTTTGCCTGGTAAGATGGCCAAACCTAAGAACCTCATTTCCTGGCCTGTGGTCTCTTTTTTAAGGGCCAAACTAGACAAGATGGTAAGCACCCATGTCATTAGTCCTTCGTGTGTGTTTCCTTTTAAAACAACAACAGCTGCAGGAGTGAACTGGCTAGGAACTATGGGGTATAGGAATGGGGGCCTTAACCTTTAGATAGAGCTACTTGGTCCTTTGTCTACATCTGAAATGTGACTACTAATATTCCTATCCTCTGTGAACTTGTTTAATGAACTGCACAAGTTACACTGAAAGGAGATTGGATGGGTGCTATTACACAGCCACCCCTGGGGCATGTTAAGAGTAGCTCCCTGGGCTAAGGGCAGCAGAGAAGTCATCTATGGAGAGTCTAGACCAGTTTTTGCTATGTTGGTGCCCTTTAGACATTTTGGACTACCTCTGATGACAGTTGTAGTTCAAAACATCAGGAGGGCAGCAGGTTGGCATAGTCTCATCTAGAAGAAAGGTCAACATCCTCAAACAAATCTGTTGCTTTCCGTGCTGTTGCTGAGCTGCAACATTTTCTTCTTCTCTTTGTTCAGGGCGTTTTCTTCTTCAGTGTGTTTGAAATGACTCCCCTGAGTCTAGGGAAATATGTTTATCCTGCTTGGGGCCAAGGGATTGGCTGGACCATGGCTTTGTCATCTATGATCTTGATCCCAGGATATATGCTGTACTTCTTCTTCACTGCAAAGGGAACGATCCAACAGGTAAGAGCAAATTATATCACCACTTTCCCTGGTGTTGAGTGGAGCAAAGCAAGCAAACCAGCCATTTCACCACAGCAGTGACTCAGGTGCAGAGACATGCCACCAGCAAACTCAGCATGATGTATTTGTTGTTGGACAGTATGGAAATGCTATCTGTCTATTTATGGGCTTTATGTGCTCCCTTTCTGTCAAACACATGCCTTTCAAGGAGGTTGAGCAAAATAGCATAAACACATTCTCATAAAAATAAAACAACCATTGCAAAATAAAAGCAAAAAGCAGGATAAAAGCATTTATTTATTCTTAAAAGCAGCAATTAAGAAATCCAGCAGAAACACTAAGCCCAAACCACAGAGCAAACCAGGGAAACAAGGACATCAAATCTGGAAGCACAGTATAATAAATAACAATGAAAGCAGCAGCCCTTAACTCCCAGGACAGACTTTGCCTGGCATCTAGAGCAAGAATGGGGGACCTGTGGCCATCAAGATGTTTTTGGAATCTGACTCCTATCGTTCCTGACTTCTGCCCATGCTACCTGGGGCTCATGAAAGTCCAATGTCATCTAGAGGGCCATAGGTCCTCATTCCCAGCCTAAAGGATAATAATTAAAGTGCCAGGCAGATCTCTTTGGGGAGGGAATTCTATAGTTGGAATGCAACCCCAGAAAAGGCCCTCTCGCTGGTAGCTAGACACTTGACCTTTGCAGACAACAGCAACTGAACTCTACTTCAACAAGTTCAGTTGTGCAGCAGATTCATATTGGAACAAATTGACTTTAGGTTTCTACTGTTCTTCCTCAGCTTTTCTCAGCTTTCTACTGTTCTTTCTCAGCTTCCCATTGATTGTGTGAGTACAGTGATAATAAAGTCTGTGAAATATTTACAACCCTTTAAGGTAGATCAATATTATTGTACACGTATTGCAGATAGCGTGGTTGGTACGAAATAATAAGGCTATTGTGTGAGTTCACAGTGAGAGTGAGAACTGAGCTTAAGACTTGTTGTTAAAACAACAACTTTCAGCCATTATCTTACACTAGCTTTTGCAGCCTAGAAAGTTCAGATAAACATGTGCTGATTTAGACTCATGGCTCTTTAGACTCAGACCTTCTCAGACACATTTTATCCTCATCATCTATCATCCCTCTTCATATCCTCAAAGCTATTCTTTAAGCTTCTTTCTGATTTTGGCAAAGACCTTCCGTTATCCAATAGAAAGCCCTTCCTTCTTGGAGGATTAAGTGGCTCAGGGGATTGTATGTGTTATGAATATCTGACCTTTAGGCTACTGATTGCACTCTGTTGCAGGCTGATAGACATCATTTCTTAACCTTCATCAGGCTTGGCTCATATACTCTGAATGGCCCAGAACTTAATGAAAATTCATTTGTGGATAGGGGAAATGATGCTCAGGCCATATATTTTGTACTTCCATGTTTGTATTGTGCACACATCAAAGACAGAATTCGCAATCCAGAGGATCTCAGATTTTTGGAACCATATTTTTCTTTTCCTTTAAAAATCCTTGCATCTGTGTTTAAAAGTGGCAGGACCAGGAAAGATGTCTGTTTGAGACCTTGGAAAACCACAACCAGCTAGCTACAGGAATGGAGGCAGATGGGCCAATGAATTAACTCAGTATGGCCTGGTATACATATATTTGGTTAAAGCATCCACATGAAACTGCTGAGCAGAGTCATCTGGAGTTTTGGAGTATGCTGTCAGCAATATGCTGTTGACACACAACTCTACTTCTTCTTCACATCTGCAGGTGAGGCAGTGGATGTGCTAGATCAATGTCTTCTCTCAGCAAAGGACTAGAGGAGAGCCAATAAGCTGAAGCTCGACCCAGATAAGACTGAGGCACTGTTAGTAAATGGTTTCTTTGATTGCATAGACGGGGTCAATCTCTTCTAGATGGGGTTGCACTCCCCCTGAAGGGGCAGGTACATGGCTTGTGGGTAGTTCTCAATCCATTACTGTTGCTTAAGGCAGTGTTTTTCAACCTTTTTTGGGCAAAGGCACACTTGTTTCATGAAAAAAATCACGAGGCACACCACCATTAGAAAATGTTTAAAAATATTTAAAAATTTAACTCTGTGCCTATATTGACTATATATAAAGTAATTTTTCAATTTTTCCCACGGCACACCAGGCAACATCTCGCGGCACACTAGTGTGCCGCGGAACAGTGGTTGAAAAACACTGGCTTAAGGCCCAAGTGGCCTCTACAACACAGAGTGCATTCCATCAGCTTCAGTACCCCTATTTGGATGGGACAGCTTATGTTGCCTACACTAAGATAACCTCTATGTTGGGCTGTATCTGAAGAAGCAAAATGAACCCCTGTGTTGCAACTCAACCAAGAACCAACAAACAAAGCAATGCAAGACTCAGAGCGAAAGCAGCATATCAGTTCTAGAAAAACTCTCTTATACCAATGATATACAATAGCAATAGTCTTCTCTTCTCATGAGGTGGCCAAAGTACTGGAGCCTCAACTTCAGGATCTGTCCTTCCAGTGAGCACTCAGGGCTGATTTCTTTAAGGATGGATAAGTTTGATCTTTTTACAGTCCATGGGACTCTCAAGTATCTCCTCCAGCACCATAATTCAAAAGCATCAATTCTTTGGCGACCAGTCTTCTTTATGGTCCAGCTCTCACTTCCATACATTACTACTGGGAAAACCATAGCTTTAACTATACGGACCTTTGTCGGCAAGGTGATGTCTCTGCGTTTTAAGATGCTGTCTAGGTTTGTCATTGCAGGGGTTATGTTACTTCTGGTTAATTTGACGAACTGAATCATATTTCTCCTTCATCCCTGCAGCAAGGGCTATTTTGATCAGGTTGCCAGAAATTGAACTAGGGACATTCAGCAGGCAAACTGGATATTCAGCTCCTGAGTTTTGCCCTCCCCCCCCCCCCAACACCTCCAAAACTGCAAAGGGAAAAGACTCATAAAGAGATTAGCGATAGTAAAGCAGATGCAAGGTAGCCATTGTCTGACAGTGTCTCCAAACTGAAACCAAAATTTCACACAAGTACAGTTTGGTTAGGAAAGCAGTCAGGGTGTTAGGAGCGAGCCAGCAGTAAATCACACAAAGTAGATTATGTTAACTCTTCATTAGAAAAAAACAAGGACTGCACAGGAGGCCTGATGAGGACAGCAACTCTTTTTCAGTTGGTCTTGCCCCTATGAGGCTATTTGTGAAGACTGAAGGTCTTCCCACAGCTGCTGTCTATGTCCTCTCCTCTCCTGGGTCCTTCCCAAGCAATCTGAGATTGCACCTGCATGTAGATTGTGTCGATTGGGCACAGAGGGCAAGGGCAAGCAAGTGGACAGTGGTTTCCAAGAGAAGAGGCTGAGGGCATATTGTTTTCCCTCACAAAATCTCCCTAAAATCAGCCCTGGAAGTAGCTCTGGGGAATCCCAACTAGGGAACAGAAACGAGGTATGAGCCAAGCTGAAGAGTACAGGGGAAAGTGGAGGAAAGCAGTCAACTGTGAGAAAAATCCTTCCTAGCTGTAAATCTAATCGGAGATCCATTCAACCGAAAGGCAGCTGCTGCCCTCCAAAGAGAAAGCTTCCTTGGACTCTTTGCACCTGTCCTGTGGAGCTGAATAGTTACAGCAATGCAATACCTCCATTTATTGTGCCCAGACGTTAGAAGAAATAGGGAAAAGATCTCTCTGTGCGGTTGAAAGAGGCTTTGATAGGAATTGCTCTTCTCTCTTTGTACAGTTCTCCCTATTCATTTTGCATAATTTGGTCCATATCAGAGCAAAAACACTATTACTGCAGGGCTGAGGCTAGTTGGTGAGGTCAGGCTGATCTTATGTGAGGACAATAAATAAGTATGTCTAGAAGAAAGATAGGCAAAGGGTTGGGGTTAATCAGGCTTGTGGCCTTTCCAGCAGACTGCCTGGATAATGAAATAAATCTGCTTGATCCTAACAAAGATAGGCTTGAATACAAATCCCCTGGAGAACAGATATAGCATTATTTTTCAAACTAGCACCTCAAGTCAAAATTTCATGCTTTCACAAAGAGGGAAACTAGTTAGCTTCAAGGTTATTGGTACTTTAAAATAGCTTTTTTTTAGGCTCGGGAGAAACAAAGCGAAAAAGCAGCTCCTTGCTCTTACAGTTTTCAGACAAGCAACTGCTTCTGGATCCATGTTCGCATAGTCTCCAACTGCCCTGAAAATGCTGGGACCATCATGAAAACCCTTAAGCCATCACAGCTGCTCAAATTCTGCAAGCAGGGAAAGGGAGCGAGGAAGAGTGGGGCAGGGGGAGGAGCAGGAGGAGGCAGCCTGGCCCTTCATGGAAGCACAGTGGGACCTGCAGCGAGGGGGGGAGGAGGAGGAGGAGGAGGAGGAGGAGGACCAACTGCTGCTGCTGTACTCCTCAGCTCTGGTACCACTCAGTGCATCTCAGTATGGTGATGGTGGCGGCAGGAGGGGCCTAAGGGGTCCCAGCTTACGCTGGTGCAAAAGCGTGCTTATAGCTGCTGACCATGGAGACTACGTTGCTGGTGCCAACGTGCCACCTTGTAAACATCTGGCATGGGTGCCTCCTCTGATGCCTTGCGGTTTTACCATGTATCATCTAAGGTTCCTGCATATAACCAAGACAGTTGCTGGTACGGTATTGTTACATACTCCTCTTGGTAACAGCTGTTGGGGCATCTCAGTCTTTCCCCATATTCTATCAGCAGTCCAAGTATATAGGGGGCTCGGGGGTGGGGGGCAGACACTGATGTAGAATAGAATGTCCCTATTTTAATGCGAGAAAAGTTGGAGGATATGTGCTCATATATTGCATGACCCTCCACAGTTGTGTTCAGGATGAAATATAGAGCTGAGCCTGATCATAAACAATCCTTCCCTATCAAAGTCAATTTCACAAGGTAGGGACGGGAGAAGCTCCTGCGTTTTTCATTTTTCTGACCTTAAATTCAGTTTGTCCCAGTTGGGGTTTGTTTGTTTTTAAATCTGCATTTTTTGTGTGCATTTCTCTCAATATGTACATTTTTGTATGCAATTTTGTCCAATTTTTGCAAATGGCTTTCCCCTAATATGATGTAATTTTGGTATGGTATTTTCCACTAGTTCGTGCATTTCTGTGCACACTTTTTGGCTGAAGGGCTGCATCACAAATAGGTGAGGACAGCACATTTTGAAGGCTAGCTGTGTTTCCATTATAGGCTCAGGAGGTGCAAATTAGTTAAAATGCAAACCAAACAAATTTCCCCCCTATCCCTGCTGCAAGTTCAGGGAGAGGTGTTGCTGCTTTCTATCTTGCTGCAAGCGGTAGTAGAGGTGAGTCACTCCTCACTCTAACTCAGTGTTTCCCAAACTTGGGTCTCCAGCTGCTTTTGGACTACAATTCCCATCATCCCTTGCCACTGCTCTTGCTAGCTAGGGGTGGTGGGAGTTGTAGTCCAAAAAAAGCTGGAGACCCAAGTTTGTCGGGTTGGTTTGCGGTGGAGAGTCCATCTACTTTTCCAAGTTAATAGAAATAGGTTGGCTTATTTTCCAAGCCAACATTAGATGTGGTGTTAGGGCCCCTCCAGCTTGGTGTGCTTTGACTGGTGTCTTCTGCAACATGTTCTTGATACAATAATAGTGCATTAATGGTGGGTTTATTCTGCTTGAGTTTGTTCTGCGATGTTTCCCCAATGCTACCACAGGATTGCTATGCAGAGGTGCTACGGTGATGCAAAAGTGGGGTCAAAATTACTGGATTTCAGCTGAAGGTTACAGGATATGCAGTGGCTGTGAATGAAACAGTTTTACAGCCCCCCCCCCAATATCTGCTTGTGCAAACAGTGTCGAAAGCGGGTATCCCATGTTACACCCCCTCCCAGATATGTAGCATCATCAGCACAAATCACAATGAATGTACAATACAAAGGACATCTGGAGGATCCTCTAGTCCAGGCATAGGCAAACTCAGCCCTCCAGTTGTTTTGGGACTACAACTCCCATCATCCCTGACCCCTGGTCCTGTTAACTAGGGATGATGGGAGTTGTAGTCCCAAAACATCTGGAGGGCCGAGTTTGCCTATGCCTGCTCTAGTCCTTGGGAAAACTACATTTCCAAAGGACAATCAGTATTTTTCTTTGGCTGCAAGATGAAAGGAAAGAGAAATTTTCCTCTTCCTGTGGCCAGAGTGCCAATCCCACTTCTGCCACAGCTCAGTAAGTGTTCTTTGAAGGGAACAGGGTTGGGTTGTGTGTGTGAGAGGGACAGGATAAGCCAGGAATTCTTGAGCACTGCATACTTCCAAATACAGGCCAAGCAAGCTCACTGGAGTCTTTAGTTAGAAGAACATCTGCACAACTATGGGACGCATTATTGATCTCATGCTGCGTTCAAAGTCGGGATCCAGATAACAAATGAACTGATTCCTAGGAGGAAAACAAGAGGAAAAATTCCTTGGCTTATTGTATGCAATGCAGAAACTATATTTTGCAACAAGGTTAAAACCATGAAATCCAAAGTTAAGCCCAAATTAGCACCCTCAATTAATTGGTGATAAAAAGCAGATGAGGAGTAAATTGAGGGAGGTTTTCATGGCTGTGCTTAGAATACAATTTCTGTTGAAGGGCAAAGGATCGGCAGAAGCCAAAAATAAAATAATAGTTGACAAGTACAAAGTACATCATGGGCAAATTTTAAACAATATGACTGCAGAGGCACAAGCAATCAGGGGTGGCCCACAACATTTTGCTGCCTGAAGCAAAGGGTAGGATGCCCTCCCTCTCCAATTCTGGCACAATTCTTAGCACTCTTAACATGAATGCCTCTTCCATTGCAGCTGAGGGCAGCAAACTACCTTAGGGGGACACAGGGCAGGCCATGCAGCGCACACCTCCAATATCTTAGCATTGCTGCTGCCCCCCAGCACCTGCCACCTGAGTCAGCTGCCTCACTCTGCCTAATGGTAGGGCCAGGCCTGCAAGCAACTTAAAGGCCAAAAATGAATATTATGCATCATATCCAGGAATGCGCATGAGATGAAATGCGGTGGAAATGCAGTGGGGGCAAAAGAATAGGCTATTCCTAGTGATGGAAAAGGTATTGTATGGAATTATTCCAAATCTTTATTTGATGTCCTCTTCCTGCATCATTCATTCATTAAATGAGTCTCTTCCAGTGAAATATCTCAAAGTTACACCCACCCACACCCACACCCACACCCCTCTTAAAAGGCCAGTTGAAAAAGGATTTTTTAAAGGTTCGTATCTATGCATTTTGCTCAAGTAAAACACTTAGAATGTGAAGTGTGGGATCCTTCTTTCCTCCTGTGCACTCTGACCCTCCTACACAGCACAGCGGGTTGCTATTTTTATAGAAAGGCAGCCTACAATCAATGCCCACTTTCCTCTCTCCGTTCTCCGCTGGATTCTCCATCGTGGCAGCAAACAGCAGGTGGCAGCAGGGAGGTTTGCGTGTGATGCTGTGGCCTCTTGTCTGCAATGATCCTAGATTAGTTTGTAACGGAGCTGAGGCTTGGAGGGAAATTAGATGTTGGTGCAGAATAAAGTGGTTCTGACAGACAGGAAAGATTATAGGCCATTTCAGTCCTACTGAGCATAAATGTAAAGAGGTACACACACACACACACACACACACCAATGGTAGAAACGCTAGGCTAAATGCTTTCTAGACCTCATCCAGGAAAAGGTATTTCAGCTGCCTTCTGATTTGGAAACCGAGGGCTTCTCCCTCTCTCCTGAAGGCAGCACATCCCTGCCTTGTTCAATAACATCTCTGCATAACAGTGCTGAGACAGCGGGGGCAAGTTCTTCCAATCCGTGGTGTGAGAAAGAGATCACAGCTGCCTGCCCCATCAACTGGGCAAACTTTCACCTAGAGGATGGCCGGGCTTCCATGCATGAGATTTAATTCATTAATGTGGAGGGATATACACCCTCCTCTTCCAGTGCAGACAGTGTTCAAAACAACTACGAGTCATCCATCAAAGGGAAAGCAGCACAGGAAACCATTAAAAGCAAAGGCAGGCACACAAAAACAATTTAACTGGTCATTGCACCAAAATTCCACTGGTCTGGCATGTCAAATGCCTGCTTGGAATAAAAAAACAAACCTGCCTTATTTAGGTGGTGGAAAAGGGTCCAGCAGACCTTCTGAGTTTTGGAGTTTCAAATCCAGGCATGGCAAGCAAGAAGGTCATGACCCATCCAGTTAGGACATCCCTGCAGACCATAGTTTATAGCAGGAACGCTGTGTGTTTAAGGACTTACTATTTTATCTGGATTGTTTTGGTTGGAATTGATGTTACTATACTCTGCCTTGAGATCAGCCTGATGAATGCTGTTAGAAATGGATGGATGGATGGATGAAGACAATCCTTTAGATATCCTAGGTCCAAGACCTCCATAGCTAGAAAGGTGATAATCAGCATCTTGAGTTGTGCTCCAGAAACAAACCAGAGGCTGATGGAACAAAGGTGTTATGTACCCCTCCCCAAGGACAACCTACCCTGTCAAACCCCTGGTGCCATATTCTGAACCAGCAGAAGTTTCCAGAGAATCTTTAAAGGCAGCCCCCATGTAAAATACATTGCAGTAATCTGGTCTGGATGTAACTAAGGAATGCTTCACCATGGGCAAGTCTGATCTTTCTCAAAATGAGTGCAGCTGGTACTCTAAGGTGGGCAAAAGCACTCCTAGCTACATGAGCACCAAGGAACAAAACTGGGTTTTTCAGGAGAGCGCTACCCCATACAAAGGAGGCAGAACTCCTGTTCTCAGTTCGGTCCCTTTCCTAAACAGGATCACATTTGGATTAAGCTTCAATTAATACAGAGAAGGCTATCACACTTACTTAGGGTTGAGGCACATGCAGTCCAGTGTTCCATGCCGTGCAGTTGTTTCCCATATTTTATGTGGCTAAATGGCTGCACAAGTTGGACTACATGTTATTACCTTTGCACATGTAGGCCTTTCACAAATGTTGCACCTGAAATGTGGACATCCTGTGAGCCCACACGCAGGAACACTCAATGGGTGTGTGCCCATAACTCTACTCCCCCTGCTGCGTGTGGACTTAGACTGGGGTAGCCAACACGATGCCCTCCATATGTTGCTGGACTACAACTCCCATCATCCCTAGCCAGCATGGGCTATAGTCAGGGATTATGGGTGCAGCATTTGGAGGGCACCACTTTGGCTACACGTGCTCTGTATCCTCGCCTTGTGCCTCTGCCTCATCTTCTATGCTGCATCCCGATTACCTATGTGACTTGCTTCTGCGTCAGATCAAAGGTTCAACCTCTATGTTCTGTCACTGGCTTCAACCTAAGTTGGTTAGAGTAGGGCCTCAGGCCAATGGGCACTTCCAAAATTTGCACCTTTATTGATATTGGAGTGTCTATGTTGCGTTATTTTTCAACTTTCTAATATGCACTAAAGTTGAGTTTTGATATTGACCACCATCGATTAACCAGATAGAGCATGGGGTAGGCAAATTGGTAACCCCCCATATGCTGTGGGTTATAATCATCTCCAGTCAGCATGGACAAAACATCTGAAGAGTACCATGTTTCCTACTCTATCTCAGGAGACTATACTATAACCTTGGTAACATGGCACCCCGTGCAAGGTCAACATTTTACGCCCCCTCCAGCCCAAAGTCAGGTAAGCGAGGACCAGGTTTTGGGAAGGAGGCGTGAGGCTCTGGTAGGATCCTAGAACCCTCCTTCCTCCTTCCCAAAGCTGGGCAAGCGCTAACTAGGCTTTGGGAAGGAGGCAGGAAGGCATCTGCTTGGCCCCTGCACCCTGTGCCAGCAAACCATTCGCTCTGCCCTAAATTTGCCTCTGACTATAACAAGGTGTGGAGTTTGTTACATGGCCCAAGAGCACCGTAGTAGAATTAGTGTAGTGCAGGATGTGCAACACAAGGGAAGATGTGTCCATTTCTGTCCCTTGTTCTTGCTAAGGTTGTTCGTATCTTCTTTGTTTTGGTAATCTTCGCCTATCCTTTGGCCAGCGCTTCCAACTGATGACCCAGCCGACACAAGACACAGACGTTCAGCACAATGGACTGCGACCAAATACTTCACTAAGTGGAAGTGTCTCTGAAGCTCCAGTGTAGGTGGAGAAGAAAACCTTACTGTGGACTGCAGCTGCTCACTCTATGCCCTTTGACCTACTTTGACGCTGCTCGTACTTTTATATATTTTTACCCCACCATTTTTTCCATCTTGGAACCCAAGGCACCATTCACATCTCTGCCATTGGTAGGAAGGAAGGAAGGAAGGAAGGAAGGAAGGGAGAGAGAGAGAGAGAGAGAGAGAGAGAGCCTTATTGGAAAAGCCTTTTTCTGCATTCTTTGAGTGATTTCATATCCCGCATCCTCAAGGACAATGTGAAGGCATCACTTTGCCCCTTGGCGATTCCCTTCCTTATGTGACCTCCTGAGAGGAATCACCTTCCTCTTCTCCACAGCTTTAATGTTGGCTCTCAAGGGCCCCTGTTTGTGATGTTCTTAAAAGCTTTCTTCCTTAAATGCTCCCCCAATTATTCTCCACTGATCAACATGATCTTCCTTTCTGGGCTTCATGTTCTGACTCAGTCTCTCCGTGCTTCAGGATTTGTTTGATTTTTCACCTCATGGACCCAACCACTGCTTCCCATCTCTATCCATTTTCCTTGGGTGGAATGCTCAACCCAACATGTGATACAGACTCTCTCTGTGTGTATTTTTTAAATTAAACAACTTGTCGTATTTCTCTTCCAGGGCTTTTCCCACTTAACTTTCCCCTTCTAACTTTTCTATTCCTTCCCTGTGGCCTTCTGGAATGCCTGCAAGCACTGGGTCTGTTAACTTTCACTTTGCTTCGTGCAGTGCCAAGGTTCTTAGGCACTTAAGGAACCGTGGATTGTTATTGCCACCATATAAAAATGGCCGATTTGCGACTACGGATTAAGTTCCCAGCTGTTTAGCATGAAGCACCTTTAACTTTGGCAGGTGGTGCTAAATTGGTATGAATTGCTCCTGCTGAGCAGCTGAATGGAATGCATGATGGTGCAGAGGATATGATTTGCCAGGATAGAGAGATTAAGGGTCACCAACCTCTTTGAGCTAGTGGGCACATTTTGGATCTTGAGAAAGTGTCATGGGGTCCAGGCAACAAAACGTCTGTTGTGGGAGGGTGGCATGACACAAAGTGGCTACTACATCCTGAAGAGCATGAAAAGAGCTAAAAATACAAAATTGTGCGGGCACGCCTCCACCCCATGAATGCAGAGAAAGCAATCTTCATCAATCACCACCACATTCTTTCACAGAAAGTTATTTGCACCTCTTCTCTGTTCAGAATGGGAGGGGAAGGTGCCCACTTTTCACATCCAGTGAAATGTGGGCATGTTCAAGATAGGAGAGGCTGAGCCAGTGCAAACGGAAACTGAACAGGAACAGCAAACAGTCTCTTGTGTGTTGTGGATTTTTGAGGAGATTTCACTGAGAACTGGTGAGCACACTTGGTGCCATGTTGGTGACCCCTAAACTATTGCTTTGAGCTGAAGTGCCATAGGAGATATTGACCTTTATAACAGGTTGTGGACCTCCAAATGCTGTCAGACTACAGTTCCCGTCATCCCTGACCATTGGCCATTCTTGCTCAGTTGGATGGGAATAAAGTCTAACCACAGCTGGAGGGCTGCAGGGTATCCATTCCTGCTTTATATCTTGGGCTGTCTGCACCCACTAAACCAGCCTTTCTCAACCTTGGGTCCCCAGATGTTGTTGGGCTACAACTCCCATCATCCCTGACCACTGGTCCTGCTATCTAGGGATGATGGGAGTTGTAGTCCAACAACATCTGGGGACCCAAGGTTGAGAAAGGCTACACTAAACCCATGATGACTCCAGGCTTGTAACTAGCCACTTGTCTGCTCTCTTATGGTGGTACAAATTGCAGCCCAGCAGAAGAGCCTTTGTATACAGTAAGTCTGCAAATTGCACACACTTAACTTGTGCACATTCAGCTTCAAATGTTTGGCATAGATAGATGTAGATCTAGATGTAGATGAAAGGGTTTGGGCTTCTGGGGGGAAAGACTCTGGCAATTCCACCCACCATTTCACCCAATGTGTTTTGAGTATACGCAATCTTTAGACACAATCACTGGAATGTAACCCCGAGGTAAGTTGAGGGCTTACTGTATTGGGAAGGAGCTTCTCCTTCTCCTCCTTCTCCCAACCTCTCAGTGTGCCACCAATGACTAGCATAGGTATGTGTGGGCAAGCTGTCCAGTAAAAGTTTGTAGGCTTTAAACCTTTAAAAAATATTACTGCATATTAATTCCACCCTTCTTCCAAGGAGTTGAGGGCAGAATACATATTCCACCTCCTCCACATTTTATCCTCACAATTTCTTTGTGGGGCAGGCTAGGTCGCGGGTGGGCAAACTTTTCAGTCCAAATGTTTCATTTCCTTCCAGGAGCCACTTGTCAGTTGTGAGTTGGCCCAGAGGCAAAAGGGAGGGGTGCCATTTTGAAATTTGCCCCAGGGGCCAAAATGCCTCCTGTGGGCACTCAGGGAGAGCATGGAACAGGTCTGGTGAGGGGTGGGGCCTGGTGAGAGTGTTGAAAGCCAGAGAGTGAAGCCTGGGGGGGGGGCACACATGAGTCCTGGGCCCGAGGTTACCCACCATGGCTAAAGCTGAGAGGTAGTGATTGGCCCAAGGCCACCCAGTACTAGCTTCATGGATGAGTGAGGGTTGAAACCCCTATCCATCAAAATCCAACACTCTTAAGTAGAATGCTGCACTGGCTCCATTTTGCAGGCATATTTTCATGGTTGGATTAATCCATTCATTATTGTTCAAAAGTTTAGAATGTTAAATTATTCATTAAAAGCAATAATTGCATAGCTTCTCCGCTCTGTCCTTAAGTGCCATTATTCATGATTTGTTCCTCAAAGAACAACCTTTCTTGTATCCCCTTACTGCCAGTTAAGCTGCTCCTCAAATACCTTTGTTTTTAAAACATATTTCCCCCCATGATGTAAAGTTGGAACATCTGACATGAGGAGCAGGGCCTTTCCAACAGTAGCCCCAAAGCAGTTTGGCAGTGTCCATCTCTCGTGCACTTTAGGCAAGAAGGCAACAGGGACATGTTGATACTGAAAACCAACTTTCAAAGGATTGGTTTTATTGATTGGTTTTCTTTTCTTCAGTGTTTTTGCTGAGTCGTTTAAACTGTTTTAGCTTTTGTCGTTGGTTTTGCATTTTTAATTACTGTAAGCTGCCTAGAGCATGGGGAGATGTGTGCAATAAAACAGAATATTGTTCCCAGCATGGTGGGAGAGACTTTATGTGTTGCTGGCGGAGCCATTATCTACTCTGGTACAGAAAAGATGAAGATGAGACTGAACTCTTGTCTTCTGTAATCTGAGCATCGTTCTGGACTCTCCTGTGCAGAGTTGGAGGCTGAAGGGGAAACTGAAGAAGTGGAGGAAAATAAATGGAAGTGTGGAACAGTCACATCTCTCAAGAGTCACACAGTGAGGCATAAAAGGCAGTTCCCACACACACACTTCTGCTCTACAAACTCTGGACTTAAATGATGGGAAAATGACCACCAGCTTTCTCCAAACAAGTTCTCTGAACTCACAGGTTTAGCCAACTTACGACATTTGAAAACTTCTGTCTGTCATTTATCTCCTGCCCTTCAGATCCATAGGGAGACTCCAGGTTCTAGCATTAATGAGAGAGGGAGAGAAACTGCTATCTACTTTCTTCACACAATGCATAATTTTTACAAACCTCTGTCACCTCACATTATGCACATTTTTTTCTGAACTCAAGACCCCCTATTGGCCCCACTGCTCTGCAGCCAAAGTTGAGAAAAGTAGCCCATAAAAGCACATTTCTATTACCTGGGATAGCTGTGAATCTCCTTTGATGTTTGTGCTAAGAATGAAGCGCCCATGTTGAGAAACTTTAGTTCACTATCATCCGTGCGGAATGTATAATAATATAACTCCAAGGGTGCCAACAAGCAGGAATTTCTATGTATAAAAGCCTCTGAATAAAACTATCTGATATTGTCGAATGTTATTCTCCCCTTTCCTCTTTGCTTCTGCCGTTTATTTATACCATCATAGAGCTTTTTGCAGCAGCATTGCGTGAGCATGTCCTGTAGAGATATAATTCAATGTTCCTTGAAATACAGAAGAGAGGGTGCTTGCCAAATGCCTTGCGCTGAGGTAAAGGCTGTACAAATGACGTCCATTTGTCTGCTTCGCATAACCGCCACTTCCTGAACCTCCACGTCAACCAAAATGCAGCCATTCTTTGAAAATTGCATTTCTCTGAATTTTGCAACACTGCTCTCCAAACAAAAAATGCATATTTTAGGGAAAAGTGCACCCCAAAATGCATGCATTAGTGAAATTAATGTGCAAAAATGCATTTATTAGGCAAAGTTGCATATTAAAGTGCATATGTTAGCAGAGAAACATGTTAAAACCACACATTAAGCACATAAGGAGAGCCCTGCTGGATCAAACCGAAATCCCACCTATCTAGTGCAGTACCTTATTTCCCAGAGTTGCCATATCCTGTGGGTTTGGGATAGTTATTCACTGTCTGCCTAATCCCAAGGAGCAGTGGGAGTCAGGAGAACTTCAGTAATTTTGTTTATTTATGAGCAACAGAACGACTCAGCGCAGCATCAGGAAAGACCAATGTTCCAAGGGAGAGAATCACACCAAGAGCAGGGAGGGGTGTTTCAATAATAGATCAGGTGCCTCCAAGACAGGCCACACACACTGGAATAGGTACCAACCAGAAGGCTATGGGTAATGCAGAAACTGAATGCTGGAGTCAACTTGCAAATCTGTTGGGAAAAGTCAGACATGGCTATTGGCGTAAAGGTAAAGGGACCCCTGACCATTAGGTCCAGTCGTGTCTGACTCTGGGGTTGCGGCGCTCATCTCGCGTTACTGACCGAGGGAGCCAGCGTACAGCTTCAGGGTCATGTGGCCAGCATGACAAGCCGCTTCTGTCGAACCAGAGCAGCGCACGGAAACACCGTTTACCTTTCTGCCGGAGCGGGCTATTGGCATACACACCACCAAATATTTAAACAGCATGGCTTCCCCTAAAAGATTCTGGGTACTGTAGTTTGCTGAAGATTCTTGGAATTGCCACTCTGCAAGGGGTAAACTACAGTTCCCAGGATTTGGGGGGGAGGGAAAGGCGTGTGCCTTAGATGTATGTTGTGTATACAGCCCTAAGTGGGCACAACTAACTAGTATGCCCTTGCAGGTGGGCTCACCATCTCTTAATCCAAGGGATGAGGGTGTGGTCTGCATCTCTTCATGCCAATGTGGCCCTAAGTCCACACTCAAGCATCGCCATAGCCACGGTCTTCCTGGCTCAACCACCATTGTTTGAAACCCTCGCTTGATCATTTGTCTCACGGAAATGTGTTCGCTGACAACTGCAGCAAAAAAAAGGGGGGGGGGGACAACACGCCAGGCAGCCTGCGATTTGTAGCCAGGGAAGACATGTGCAAGGAACAACGAGGCAGAGCCAAGAGCCCTTATTAAAGAGCGCACTCAGAGATAAAAACCCAAAGCCATCTGTTGCCGTCCTGCATTCAGTAGAGCTGGCACCGTAATTGCTAGCAGAGGGAAACAGGGAAGAGATTCCAGAGGAGGGCTTTTGCACTTAGTATAAGCTTATTATTACAGGCTCAGGAGGTGAATGTGAACAGTGGCAGGGTGGAACGATCCCCAGAGAGCAGATTCTGTCCTTGGCTCTCCTCTCCCCTCCAACTTTCCCCCCACATATCTATGAAGCTGGTGGCATTTCCACATGGCCTGAATAAATGGACCAGCCATGATGGGAAGGATACACAGTACCAATATCGGATGCAGGCTTAGGTGCATTTTTATGTTGTGAACTGCCCTGTAAACTTCAGATGAAGGGAGTTATACAAATTTTAATAATAATAATAATAATAATAATAATAATAATAATAATAATAGTGCTTTAATGCCAGCATTTCCAACTGAGAAAGGGTTTCACTGATTCCCAAGCTCTAAGGCAAGAGTGGGGAACCTTTAGTCATCCTTGGCCATTGGCCATGCTTGCAAGGGCTGATGGGAGTTGTAGCTCAGCAACATCTAGAGGGCCAAGAGTTTCCTAGTCCTGCCATAGGGCAAGAAATTGCCAGGTTCCAGCCTGGCCTGACCTTCGACAGTTGAAGAGTAGGAGGAAGAGGCTGCTCTGTGGCCGCAATGCAGGAGCAACCGATGAGGCTGTCCCTTCCAGAAGTCTCTCTGAGATGCTCCTTCCAGGACAGGATCTGGTTATCCTACGGATGTGATCTGTACAAGGGCTTCTCTGTTGCCAACTCAGGCAAGAGGACACCCCTCTTTGGGCATTATAATGAAGTATTTGGTTACCACACTGGGGGGGGGATAGCATGTATGTATGTACATATGACAATTTCATTATAAAAAGTCTCTAAGCGGTGTGCAACAACTAAAAAACACAACAGTCCAAATATGCAGTGTGGGCTGGAGTGCCCCCAACTTGCTCCCCTTGCCAAATCGTCCTCCCTTTCCCCCACTCCCAATTCCTTTCTCTCCCCCCCTTCTCCCCCCTCTCCTCCCCACTAATTTGAAGCAAAGCCATTGACTAGGAGAGGGTTAAGTCAGATGAGTGCCAGCACCCCGCTGGCAGCTATTGGAGAAGACCAAGAGGGGATTTGATAGCATACTTTAAACACCTGAGGGTCTGTTGCATAGGAAAAGACTTGTTATCTGCTGCCCCAAAGGGCAGGGCTACATCTAAAGGGGTTAGGTTCCAGGGAGGAAGTGGTAGATTTTACTTGAACTTTAGGATACTTTTCTTAAGAGCAGTTCAACAACAAAACTAATTTGCCTAAAGGGTTGGTGGGCTCTCTTCTCACTAGAGCAAAGGCTGGGAAGCCACTTGCCAGTGATTCTCTAGCTCTGAATGTCCTGTACAGGCTGTGACCATTTTGCGCATGTACAATTGACACACAACCACTGATGCTTGGGTCCTTTTGGAATTGGAGGCGGTGGAATGGGGGCAGAACAGGGGCATAATGTGGTGTGACAGACAGGCTTATGCATGCTCCACGGGCACGCATGGTGGCCAAGAATGGAACTCCCATGCAAAATGGTCACTTCCTGTATTGAGCAGTGGGTTGGGCTGCAAAGACGCCTTCCACCTCCATTATGCTGGGACAGAAAGGTCTCAGATATGTGTTGCCAGGTATTTCACCAGTTGCTGATCCTGTGCAGTGTCATGCCGATACAGGCAAGGACTAACGGGCCATGTGATCTCCACATTGCCATTTTTTTTGCATCCCCAGACAGGGAACATCTCTCTAAAACGATGGATGTCTAAGAAAACATCTGCTGAGCTGTTGGTTGCATTCCTTGCCCTTCCCAGAGCCACAATGGAGGCTGGTGCTGATGGAATGTCACTGCAACATTGAATTGAGTAACTGCCAAGAACATTATGACGGTCGCTGCTATGATGACACCTGTCACTGCCAATATGTTATTGCTACACCACCACCAATTCACCGCCAGACTGTTTGCTAGGTCATCGGCGCAGAAACACTGTGGTGGCTGTTAATAGCTTCCTTCTCACATTGCAAGGGTGTCTGCTGTGCTCTCTCAGATCTCGACAATGCGCACACAAATATATTGCTGGGAAGAGGCAAAACTATGATGTCTCTTAAAGCTCCAGGAAGGGGGGGGGGAGCCCTAGGAAGCCCCACCTTTTCCGGCTGTTGGCACTGTTGACTTTAGAAAGCACTTGAATGTTCACAGTGCAAACACAGAGAAGTAAAGTACCACTGCTAAGCCATCAGGGTAGGAAGAAAGATGGCTTGTCACAAGTGAGTTGAATGAGCTGCTTTGAAAGTGGAGAGGGATCCTGCATCTTTAAGTGTTTGGAGGAAGAGTCGTTATATGGCAGGCAAAGCTTGTTGTGCAGGAGATAATGATAAAAGAGACAGTAGTCCCACCCTCCTTTGCACCTAGTGTCAGGGGCAGAGGAAGTGGGGTGCAGTGGAGGCGGTCTCCCCTGGGTGTCTTCGCTGAGGGGGGTGACATTTGGCAGTCGCAGGCGGGCGGCGCACTGAATATCCATCGGCGGCTCGCTCCGCCCACGTGGGCAGCTCACTCTGCCCCCAGCTGCAGGGCGCACATGCCGCTCCGTGCCCCTGAACGGCTAACCTGCACCTGGGAGGGCACCCTCCATGCCATGCCCCCCCCCGGGAGCACGTCCCACCCCCTCGGGAGTGCGCCTGCCCTGGGCAGTGTGGGTATATGCTCCGCCGCTGCCTAGTGTAGTGTAAATCCACTCCAATGCATCATTATTATTTATTTAATGTCTATACCGCCCTTCATCCAGGATCACAGGGCAGTCTGAAAGATAAAAACACAAAAATACATAATGTAGCAACAAACAAAAATACCCCCACCCCAACAGCATTATTATTATTATGAAGGCTCATAAAGAGGTCAAAACTCAATGAGTAGAGCTGGCTTTTTTATTATTATTATTTTACTGAGCCCTGCTCTTGAGCTTGTAAGGGCAGTTTGATCAGCAGACACGAGCAGGGAATAACGTTTCCCCTCCATGCTGCAAAAAGCTCTTGCTTATTTCCCCCAAAGTGAACTTATGTTCCAGGCAGGTTGGTTTCTTTTTTTCTGATCAGTTGGCAACTTAATGTTCTGGGATTGTTTAATTGTATCACTTTCTAGTAGAGGATGCTTTAAATAGGAAGCAGGGGGAGGAGGTTGGCGGGCTTCTAACAACTCCCCTCTTCCCCCAGTAGTTGTGTGCCCAAAATTGGCTGTGTGAATGACTCAGAAGCAGCGCTTTGCATGGCTATGCAATGTGACTGCTGGGTGATCTCTCTCTCTCTCATCTCTCTGGCAAGAGCCACGCAGCCTCTTGTGACTTCTTCCTCCTCCTCCTGATGCTGCTGATGCCCTGCTTCGTTCATATTCATGGCACAGAGGTGGGGGATCAGAACAGACCACGGAACTGCAGCTCTTCTCACTCATCACAGGCATGTTTTGAAGAGGAGCTGAGATGCCACTGGCAGAGGAGGAGGAGGAGGAGGAGGAGGAGGAGGAGGAGGAGGAGGAGGAGGAGGAGGAGGAATTTGAATCAGCACCCATTTAAAGGCGGATTTTTCAAACTCACACTTTCTGAAACAATTCATACAAACGAAACACACACACACACACTCTTCAAGATTCGCATGTATCTGAATTTTGCGATGCAGTTCTCCAACCAACCCAATGCATATATTTGGGGGGGGGGAGTGTGCATAAGAATGAAGGTAGCAGTGAAAATAACATGCAGGAGTATTAGGGGAAATTGCAAAAAAATATGGGCATTAGTCTAAACTGCATATTAAAATCGTGCAGGATGGGTCTATAGGCTGATTCCATATAGACAGCTGCTTCTTTTATTTCTTTCGCCACTGCACATTCAAACTGCTGCTAATAGGCCCTTGCTTTAAGCAAGCATGCCTTCAAAATCTCACAGCTCCAGGAAACCCTATAGAGGTTGGACGCAGCATCTCCAAAGGGGTCGCTACTGTTAACTATATATACAGTAGGATTTTTGTATCCCCGCACACACAGTTGAGATGGCTGGAAGCAGCTGAGAACCTTTTTGGCCTGGCCCTTTCCCGCTGTCTTGTGCAAGAATCAGAAGATGCAATTTCCCTCTTTCCATGAGACAATTCAGCTTCTGTGAACTGCAGACGCACCCGAGTTATTTTTAAAGGTGCGTCAGCTTCTACGTCTGCATCAGCAAGAGAGAGGCATCAATGGCAGTTACAGCAGCAGCATTGGCTCAGGGGAGGGCTTGAGCTGGCAAAGATCCCAGGCTGCTTTCGGTGTGGACTAAAATATGTGATGCAGTTTTTTTGGGGGGGGTCACATAAATTTATGTAGGGCTGGGGCTGGAAGGACTATAAAGGTCTCTGATCCAAGCCTAGGCAACGTGGTAAGAAAATGAGGGAGGCACATCTGACCAGTCAGTGGAGTCTGGCTGGCTTTCACCACTCACCAAGGGGTACAAATTAAGAGTGGTGGAATCCCAGTTTTGCTTGATGGAAGAGCAGTAAGGGAGGGGAGGATCCAATGGCTTGTTCCTTGAGTTGTTGTCTGTGATACTGATCAGTATCATAGAATCACAGAATTGTAGAGTTAGAATGGACCCCAAGGGTCATCTAGTCCAAGCCCCTGCAATGCAGGAATCTCAGCTAAAGCATCCGTGACAGATGGCCATCTAACCTCTGCCTAAAAACATCCAAGGAAGGAGAGTCCACAACCTCCCAAGGGAGACCATTCCACTGTTGAACAGCTCTTACTGTCAGAAAGTTTTTTCCTGATATTTAGTCAGAATCTCCTTTCTTGTAACTTGAAGTCATTGGTTTGAGTCCTACCCTCCAGACCAGGAGAAAACAAGCTTGCTCCATCTTCCATATTTGAAGATGGCTATCCTATCTCCTCCCAGTCTCCTCTTCTCCAGGATAAACATATCTGGCTTATTCAACCCTTCCTCATAAGGCTTGGCTTCCAGAACCTTGATCATCTTGGTTGCCCTCCTCTGCACACGTTCCAACTTGTCAACATCATTCTTAAATTGTGGTGCCCAGAAATGGACACAGTACTCCAGGTGTGGTCTGACCAAGGCAGAATAGAGCGGTACTATGAGTTCCCTTGATATGGACACTATACTTCTGAAGAAACAGTTTAATGCCTATATCTTTAAGCAAATCTACTTTGTAGTGATATCATTCCTCAGGGGTTGAGGGTTGACACAGAGCACATGCAGGCAGTTCGTGTTGAGTCAGAGAGCTGGTCCAACTGCCTCAGTACTGCCTACATTGCTTGGCAGTGGCCCTCCAGGGTTTCGGGTAGGGGGTATTATAAGCCCTACCTGGAGATGCCAGGAATTGAACCTGGGATCTTTTGCATGCTAAGCATGTGTTCTTTATAGCAGATATGGTAGAAAGGGAAATAGCTTGCTCTTCTCAAAGCACAATAATAATTCAACTTTAAAACCCAACTAATAACGCAACCCAGTCATAAATCTTTAAAGCTTATCTAGATGTGATATTCATAACGTTCCCCAAGCTGAAGGTCAATTGAGATGTTAACATGTCAGAGCAGATATAGCAGAGGGGGAAACGACTTGCACGTCTGGACACATATTCATAACTCAACCTAGCAGAGGACATGACTTTCTGTGTTACGGTAAAGGAGACAACGGGCATGGGGCGTGGATGTCAGCTTCCCACAGGTCTCACAGTGTTAGGGGCTTCTTGCAGGGTCTGCCTGTATGTATTGTGACAGCTTGACATGAGCAAAGAGTAGCCAACAGATACTGCTAAGGACTTGGGCCATTTTCTTCCCTGTCCAGACTTGACTTTAAAAAGAGGATTGCGCCAATTCATGTTGGATGAGGCAATCAATGGGTCCTGGCCATGAGGGCTGTGTTCTCCACTGTTGGAGGCCGGTTTCTGGGAATCAACAGTGGAGAGAGTGCTGTTGAGCTCAGGTCCTGCTTGCGAGCTTCACCCAGGCATCTGGTTGGCCTGCTCCGGCAGAGCTGCTGTTTGCACAACTTTTTCCATAGAGATGGATGGTTTGCATAAGGATACGTTCTGTTTCCTTCTGTTTCGTTGCTTTGTGCATCTAATGTACTTTCCCAATTGCACTTATACAGTCAGGCTCATAGCCTGAAATGAACTCCACGGCATATGGATCTGACTGTGAACGAGAATGGCGAACTGCAGACTCAGACAAGCACAGCGAGTCTCTTCCCTACCAATACCTCTGAATGGTGCAACATTCAGGTCAGCCCTCAAGTTACATCATGGCGACTCCTGCCCCCATTTATTTATTTTTAATCTACGTGAAGTGGCTCATGTTTCTCCAAATGCTGGCTGCCAAGAGCCCAACCTTCATGATCATCACCGTAGCTCAGACCCGGAGCTGCTGCTGCAGTTATCAGTGTCATGCATACCGATGGGAAGATGGCTCAGGCTGCTGGGATTCATAGTTAGCAGCCAATGTTAAGTCATGGGAGACCTCATGTGACCTCTTCACCATCAGCACTATTGTAGAAAGAGCTGAAACTAAGATGCAGATGACAGGCCAGTTGGAAAGTGTTTTCCGGCAGGGTGAGCTTATTGCCAATAAGAATCTGTGGGTGAACTCCAACGTGGCACTAAGTCTCTCATTCTACCAGTGCCATGGAATGTTCTCTTTACACAATGGAATGTTCTCCCCATCTCCCCTCCCCCATGTGCCCCCTAAATCAGTTTTAGGGGTTCCCCTGACCCACTGGAGCAGATTTGTGTAGCTTCTTAAGTTCCCCATGCTGCAGTATAGTATCAGAAGACAATGGGAGATACAATCCCATTTTTCACTCAGTGTTGCCTTGCTGGAAGTAACCTAAGAAGCCAGAGAGTGAAAGTTGGGGTGAAATAAATGAAAAGGCATAGTGTGTGGAGGAATATTTTAAAATCACTTTCGGTTTTCACCCCGTGGGGATGAAAACTGAAACTGACTCTTATATTGCCATCCACGAGAGATATATGATTGTACTAAATTCACACAAGCATTTGTGGAAATCCCTGCATTGTGAGCAGACAGATATGTGGGTTGCAGTGGTGAAGCCACATGCAGAAGACTTGCTATCCTCTGTTGAAATGTTAGTTGTGTTCTCATAGATTTCTCTGACTGGCTCGTTTTTTGTTTTGTTTTGTTTTTTTAAAACCATCACCATCAACGTTATGATTCCTAATCTCAGGCCAGTCTTCATGGGAAGCAATTGATTAGGGGGCAACCATAATACACACCTCACCCCATCTTGTCAAGGTTGTAAGTTCTTGTTCCTGCAACATAAGCAATTTCTTGGCTATCCTCAGCTCCAGCTTAGTTAGGGTTTTGTTGTGCCTAGACTAGAACACAACAATCAGGGCAGCCACTTACAAAGTGTTGTAATGTGCTCCCAGTTCTCAATTCCCAGCTGGGGCTAGGCAATAGACACATTCTACACCTACTGAAGCTTCTAGGTCGCAGTTGAGTGCAAGCACATATATGTAGAACAAAACGTAATTGGCTAGTTTCTAGGATATGAAGACTGAACCTGTCAAAACACTTGTAGCTAGGTGGAGCTGTTGGAAATTATTCCTGGCCATGCTCACAGATTCAAATTAGCACAACCTACCCACTGGCATGTAAGTCCCACTGAAAATAGTAGAAATTTGCCTGGTTCAAGAGCCAGTGGTGCAATCCACACAGCTTCTAACCCTGGCCTTTGACACCTAAAATATACGTGATCCCTTTTGACTGTTTTTAAAACAGTTGTATCCTGCCCTTGAAACCTCATGGTGAAGGGCAGGTAAGAAATTGAATTAATAATAATTAAATAATAAAAATTGGCAACAATGAATCAGAGAGCCAGATTAGCTGCAGCTAACTTAAGGGTTACTGAAATGAATGGTGAAAATTAGTTGCAACTACCTTGCCCCATTGATTTCAATGGAACTTAAGTGCATCTGTCCCTGTTCTGAATTGGGACCATGACATTTCACCTACTTGAGTGTACATTGGTGTGTGTGGGGAAACTGTGTCCACCATCACTGGAAGGTGGTAAAGGCTGCAGTCCTTATACACACTTACTTGGAAGTAAGTTTAATACAGCGTGGTTTTCTTCTGAGTAGACATATATAGGATTACACTGTAAACCGTCTATAGATGTTCTGCAATGTTTGTGACTAATTGGCAGATAGATTTCAGGTTGTGCAACACATTACGGCAATCAAGTGCATTATGGTGCTTCAGGGAATGATAATAAAGAAGCTGTCCATAGAATTATTTGTAAAGAGCTCCTTCATGTTTACCCTCACAATTTCCCTAAAACTGAGTGACTCCCATTGACTGGATTCATCCGCTGGTTACTTGAAAGGGAGGCGCAGCTGGTACATAAATGTTTGGCAATGTGTTAACATTAAGAGAAGAACTGCATTCAAAGGAAAGCAAAGGCAAACAAATCTCGCTGTGAAAGGATACCTAGACCATCTTTCTAAAGAAACCAAGGCACATGCCACGTGGATTTTCATATTCAGACCACAGGGCACAAGCCACTAGGTAGCTGTCAAACACAATTCAGATGAATGGAAACTGTGTAAGAGCACAAGCCCTCCTATGATCTTCCCCTCTAGTACAGGGGAATGAGCAGCTGAGGTGCATAAATAAGAGGAGGGCTCCGCCACATCCTCTGCCTCTGCAGAGTTTAATGAATCCTTTGATTTTTCTCTTAGCTCTCACTGAAGAGATTTGGTGGGTGGGATTTGGCGGAGACGACCAAATCCAGAGTTCTAGATTTCATTTTAAGGGCATTTTCACAGGTGTATCCACAATACGATGGATCGTGTCCATGTGTTAAAAGACTCCTTTTAGAGGGTTTGGTAAATGTCAAGCCTACAGCTTAATAAAGGTATTATTCCGGAAGGGAATCCAATCTGTAAAGTTCAGTGTACTGAGAGATCACTTGCAAATAATGATGCACTTTTCACAACTGGAGCTGGTCTACTGTCCCAGTAATCATTTTAATTGTACGGCTGTGTCCGTCATGATAACTCGTGGGGCAGGAGGGGGCAGTGAGGGGACATGTTTCAAGAACACCCTTCCACATGCTGCTTCCAGCAGGGTGATCAGCATTGTCCAAACTGAGAGAGAGACCACCACCTTTTGGGCACAGAAATCCTGGTGCCACCAAGCATTTGTTACTCAAAGTAAGCCCCCCAGCCCATGTGCATTCAGTAGTATTGGGGAAGGAGGGAAAGAAGACAGATTTGCACAAGTGACATATCTCAATATAATTTCTAAAACTCTATTAATTGAACAGATAAAATACATCTTGTCTATTTCTGTTACAAAATATTAGCCATTTGGAGTCTTTGCTAGATGTGAGCACACCGCTGTTCCCAAAGGAAGCTTCTCTTGTACAGCAGGAAACAGGTACAGACAGACGGACAGACAGGTGCTCTCGAATAGCCTACACACACAGGTAAGTAACATTTGTTTTCTTGCTCGGAGAACAGAAAGAAAGATTCGGTGGGATGTGCCAAGTGACAACTGAGTGAAGAGGAATGGAACGAAAACAGAGAGATCTTTAAAGCTTCTGAACCATGGAGCAGTGAAGAGACAATGGGCTTAGCAGCCACTAGAGAGTAACAGACATCACTCAAGAACTACTATCAACAGTTCTAGGCTCTAGTCCGGCCTCGTTGGTGGGTTCACAGGAGATGGAATATACTATGTAGGCCTGGCAGAGCAACATGTTGAAAATCCTCTCCTACCCCACAAGCTGCTATTTCTATTTTTATTTTAAAGGCAGAATCTTCCTGGCAGGCATCAAACCCAGAGATCCAAGGGACACTGATTGTTTCAAATATCCAACCGTATTATGTGATGGTTATAAGGTTAGGCCCACACCGGTCCCTATAATAACACTGCTGTGGAGTGGAAGCTGTTAGTGCCATTAGTGACTAATACTGCTTTCTTTGAGGAGAAAAAACTATGATGTTTCTCTACCAGTTTGAAGCCTAAATGCACACATATGTATCTTTAGGAGCTGAAAAGAGGTGGTGGTGGGGAAACAAGGTGAAAATGCATTTTTAAAATATGTCCTACAAGATCCTACACTGTAATAGACAGAAAGTAATGGCTCAAATCATGATTTATTTTACATTTCAAATAGGGGAGGAAAAAGTAATTGAGCCTTTGCCCTACATTGATTCTCCAGACACTATCGGCAGCTTCACTGATTAAACAATATCACATGGAGAAGCTGGGGAGGAATTCTCTATCCAAGACGCTGGAGGTCCTTCTTCATTTGTGACTAACAATACTGAGCCAGATGGATCACTCAAGTGCGCCAGAAACATATCCAGTGCAATAATCCTACAAGCCTATCTACACTGCAGAATTTACCTATCATGGCTCTTCCCAAAGAGACCCAGGAATGGTGCCCCTTCCACACACACACACACACACTTTATAGACTAATAGTGCTCAGGAAGATGAATTTAATGTTAAATCAGGTTAGCTCTGTAGTGTAGAATTGACATTCTTTGTTAAAGGTTTTGCAAAAGGCGCATATTACTGCAACTCTTCTCCAGCTCTCATTACTTAATAGGCATTCCTTATTTCAGGTGTTGTAGCTCTTCAATGGGGATGGGGAACTTGCAGCTCTCCAGTTCTGGCTGGACTCCAACTCCCATGAACCCCAATGAAGGGAGTTGTACTCTAATAACATCTGGAGGGTTGGAAGTTTTCCATCCCTGCTCTATAGAAGCCTTTGCTAACTTTGTGTGTTTTGGGCTACAACTCCCATCAGTTCCAGCAAGCATAACTGTACTGACCGGTGTAGTAGTACAAAACACCTGAAGTATATTAGGTTGGTTGGTGAAGGCTGTAAAATGTCCTTCATTTGAGCCTTACTGGCTGGCTGCTGGGAGTTGTAGTCCAGAACATTTGGGGTACACTGGGTTCTTGAAGGCTGTTCTAGAGTGTCCTTCATTTTGGAAATGCTTATTAATCTACTGTAGCTGATTCCTAAATTAAGGCTAGACAGCTACTTAATTGGGATGGAAGTGTTCAAGAGTGACTTGTACACAAAGGTCATAATCCAGAAATATATGAATTTACATCCTGCTGAAATTAGTGTGTGTGCATAACCCTGTGCTGTGTTATGGCCTAAGAATATGATGAGATGATCTTAAAGGTAAAGGTAAAGGACCCCTGAGAGTTAAGTCCAGTCGTGGACGACTCTGGGGTTGCGGCGCTCATCTCGCTTTACTGGCGTACAGCTTCCGGGTCATGTGGCCAGCATGACTAAGCCACTTCTGGCAAAACCAGAGCAGCGCACGGAAACGCCGTTTACCTTCCCGCCGGAGCGGTACCTATTTATCTACTTGCACTTTGATGTGCTTTCAAACTGCTAGGTTGGTCTGTAATTTATAGAATGCATGACCATCTTCTAGCCTTAATGGGTGATTATTCCATGCTTACCTCTGTAGTGTTGCATGGATACACACCATCCCAGCTTGACTACTTCTCTAGAGAACTGCTGTTTGCTTCTCTTTTTAAAATACAGGATAAACCAAAGACAGCGGCAGCTGTCAGCAATGTGGCATGGCTTGCAGACTTTCTTCAAGCAAAGCTCTCTGCTTGCACTTGTGACCACAAAAGATCCCTGCTGTTCTCACCACTGGGGGGAAACGCCATTGCCTAAGTCTGAGAATTGCTTTGGGCAATATCATCACACATAGCAAGTGGCACATCAGGTTCTGAAATCCACCACTCATTTAATATGTTTTAAACTCCCATCTCCCTAACTACACACAACACTAGAGATTAGACAGACTGCAGTTGTATATCTGGGAAGGCATGGGTGTGAACATTTTCTAATAGCTAACCAACCAGGCAATTGTGGCCTTTTAAACACAGACTTTAATTAACATGGACTTCCAATTAAATACTTGTGTGTCGTCCTCAAGAAACTCCCAGTGTAAGTATGGGACTACTAGACCTCAATTTTGAAGGTGATGGGATATGCCTGATTCTCTTTTTCAGTACTATATCTCATGACTTTCCTAAACCACACACTTCCATACGACACAGTCCTGAAACATGAAGACATGTAGGTGTGGCCACAATAATCTAGAAACTCACGCAAAGGCAGTCTTTTCAAGCCTGAACCCCTCCAGATAATGCTGGACTCCCATTCCCATCAACATGTCCAATTGCCAGGGATCATGGGAGCTGTGATACACAAAATCTGGAGGGTACCAGGTTATGGAAGGCTTACCTGGGGTGTACACTGAGCGTAACTGGAAACAATGTGTCTTTGGTTTCACCCGGGGCAAATTAAGATGGGCCTAGCTTTGAGAACTGCTCAGCCAAACACCCAAACACATACTTGCCTATATTATGGCTGCCATTTTCTCTAATGGCCATGACTAATACCTGCCTAGGCTAGCCTCGCCCAACCTGGTGCCCCCCACATTTTGGATTGTAATTTTGGATTACCACTTCCATTGGCTGCGGGCATCATGGCCAATGATCAGGAATTATGGGAGCTATAGTCAAATATCTGGAGGACGTGAGGTTGGGGAAGGCTAAGTTAGGTCGACCCAGATATGCTCAAGATTTAAGAATGGGCGTTAAAATATGCATATACCACTAAACACAGTTGGTTATAACAGAATGTATCTGGCAACCATTTAGAATAAGTAGAGATAGGCACTCCACATGGTTACTCATTATGGTTCTTCGGTTCACAAGCACTGATATTCTGCCTTCAGTGCTCCAAATTGGAGTGATTTAGTATCCAAGCATTTCACATAGAAAACAACTCCAAACAATTGCACAGAAGTCAAGGCCCAACCCTTGTAAATGGAGAACATTTTCTGGTTCAATAACTTGAGCTACATATGGTGTTGAGTTCATAGTAGACTTATACACTCAATCTTCATGGGTTTAACTTGACTCAGGACCCCAGGCCCTAGAACATACTTGAAATTTGTGAAATAATAATACTAGCAATTAGGGACAGAGAATAATTTCAGGAAGGAGGGGAGATTGGATAATAGCATCCTCCCTGCTCAAAAATCCCCTAGCCATTATTAACTACAATCTCCCGTTTGAATTTTGCTTTGGCTGGTTATCTCTGGTTCCAGCCCATACTTTCCCCCCACACTTATCAAACTTGGGGGTGGGAGAGAAGCCGGGGCGGCGGCAACATCTGCCAAGACTAAAACCGAAGTCTGTTTCCAATATGCCCTTAGTGCTTAATTGCAGTTAGCCACATACTTTCTTTTATAAATAATATTGGCTGCTCTTTTCCTTCCTCCTCCCTGCTCCCAGCAAGTTGTATGTTTAGGGAACTGTGTGGGTGTGTGGAATAAGAATAAAATGCCAGAGAGGGCTGCTGGTGAATGGATTTATTTCTGACCTTTAGAGAGGTCAGAGAGGCTGCACACACACCTTACCTCCCAGGAAGAACGTCATGGAAAAGGAGAGACCAAACTGGTCCCATCCATCATCCCGGGAAGGAGCAGCTGCTCCCAATGCTTACTTTCCCCTCCCCTCCCCATGTGTTTTGCCTTTTCCATCTTGTATTGGAGACTGCCATCTTTTAATATATGGACAGTGCTTAGGAAATCTTAGATACCTTAAATCTGTTAAATCACCACCCCCACCACCCCCAAAGGCTCAGGAATACCCACTATTTGCTCACAGGGCCAATCAAACCATCAAAGTGCAGCAAGCTGGGATGGGGGAGAATGAGGCAGGATAGCTCAGTTGATAGAGCACAGGACTCTTAATCTCAGGGTCATGGGTTTGAGTCCCACTTTGGGTGAAAGATTCCTGCATTGCAGGGGGTTTGACTGGATAACCGCCGTGGATCCTTCCAATTCTACAATTCAATTATTCTATCTCTATCTCTATTTGGCAATAGAAGAAAGAAAAGAAAAGAAAAGAAAAGAAAAGAAAAGAAAAGAAAGAGTTGATTCCAGTCAGTGCAGTCTGTACTGAGCTAGGTGTGACAAGAGTCTTGTTCAGTATAAGGTAGTTTCTTATGTTCCTATGATCTGATACTTTAATACAGTCATTCTCAATCTCCAGGACTTTTCAAGTTAGAAATTAAACAGAGTAGAGGAAGGGGAGAGATTGACATCTGAGGCAGAACATCCTATGAAGCATATCTTCACATCAACCCCAATCTATTATTAATTACCCCGATCTCTCTCTCTTCTCGGAACTTCATAGACTGCCATAAATATTTCATCCAAAAAACAATTATTTCATCAAATACTTCAAGGTTTTTGTAGCCAATTTGTGTTAAATGTCAAGTGAAATTTAACTTATTTATCTAAACACACCGATCCACCCATGCTTTAACTAAGGAACTGTGCAGAAACATACATGCCTTCCAAGGCTGTAACAGATGCCAAAAGAGAAACTGACAGTAATTCCTAGATGCTCTGGACAGAGAACCAGGTTAAAGGTTTGGGCCCAAACATTTCAATCATTGCCCCTCTTGGCAAAAAGCTTTCCATAAAGGGGAAGGGGTTGAATTGCACATTACACTATATATTGCCTCCAATTCTCTCTCCCCTCCCCTTAAAGGTTACCAATACTGTGGGAGGGGAGCATCATAGGTGTGTATTAGCTCAGCTTTAATACTTAATTTTGCAACTTCATGTCTCCTGTCTCAGAGGCCACACCTGGACTACACAAATTTCCGTGCTGTAGTAACAGGACACGGGTGACAACAGGGCCAAAGCAGGCATACTAAACAGGGACAGCCCTCTCATTAGGCAAACTGAGAGTGGCAGTCTGATTTTTGGCTGCCATAAAAATAGGAATGAATCCCTCTGTCAGTTGATTCTTGCAGTTTCTCATTTTCCCAATCCTAAAATCAGTTCTTTGCATTTCTGGAGCAATTTGCAATGTATGCATTTTTAATGCATACAGTATATGCAGTTTTGTACTTGGCTGGAGAACTGCATTACAAAATTCAGATACGTGCGAAGTTTGAAGGATGGCTGAGTTCCTGTTCCTGGATTGCTTCAGAAAGTTTGAATTTGGTAGGCTTGCCTTTAAATGCAAGCTGAATCGAATTTCCCCCACACCTCTAGCAGAAAATCATTAGTTACTTAATTTATTACTGCTGAATTTTCATTGCCAGAGAAGGAGAGGGGTGCTGGTGGGATTTTCTGCCTCAGATACTAAAATAACTTGACTTGGCTGTGGCATTAGGCACCTCAGGCAGCAACTGATCTTGGGCTGGTCTGACTTGAAAATGAAAACAAAGCACAACCAAGGAAGATGCCTTGGTTCAGAGAAAGTGGGCAGGAAGGAAAACCCTTCTCTCCCTCTCATAATACTAGAACCTTGGCTCATCCAAGGAAGCTGAAAGGTGCGAGATTCAGGACGGACTAAAGGAAAAACTCTTTCACGCAGTACATAACTGAATGGAAACTGTTACCACAAGAAGTTGTGATGTCCACCAACTTGGACAGCTTTAGAAGTTTAGACAAATCCACAGAGGATAAGGCTACTAATCATGGTGACTATACACTAGCTCCGGTATCAGAGGCAGTAGGCCTCTAAACACCAGTTGCTTGAGAACATGACAAAAAGAGTGCTGTGGCAGCCATGTTCTAGAAGTTTCCATGGGCATTTGTTTGGCCACTGAGGAAACAGAATGCTGGTCTAGGTGGGCCTTTGGTCTGACCCAGCGGGGCTCTTCTTACGTAGGGATTTTAAAGACACGTGCACACACAGAAAGAATATGAATGCAGTTGAAACTAAATTCAGCACCATTCAGCGATAACATTTTGATCTAAGTCAGTGGTGGGGAACCTTTTCCATCCTGAGAGATGCATTCCCTTCTGTCCAACCTACTAGATACCAGTGGTAGTTGGGGCCTGAGGCAAAAACTGGTGCAGCAACCCATGCAAATCTAACTTTTCTGTGATAGGCCTGTTTCTATCCACATCTATCCCATACATCTGGGCAAGCAAGAGGCATTGTTAAGAGTTCAGGGACAGATTCCAGCAAGGCAGAAACACATAAGGAGGCTGTGAAGAAGGGCCAAGGCTGAGGTGGGGGTGTAGCCTGGAAGAGGCCTGAAAGCCTGTGTCCATCCCACACCCCTGATACACGCCATGTGCTGGGTGTGTTAAAGAACCACCACTGGGCCATGAAACTGGGTATAGAAGGCCTTGCCTTATTCCTCAGGCCCTCCTCATGTGAATGAGCCTCATAATGCCCAAAAAAGCAAGTGTGCTGTAAGCAACCACTTGACGTAACATCGCACTGTAACTCTAGCTCGATGGTGCTACATGGGTGCCTCTCCGCTGCAGCAGGGCTCCAGGCTTGCTGGGATAATAAGCCATAAAAACTGCTGACTCCTGTGTTTCTGCCTCACATGAGAAGTGAAAACCCAAAGCTCTCTCTCTCTCTCTCTCTCTCTCTCTCACACACACACACACACACACAGTCTTTAAAAATAAATAAATAAGAGACTTAGAACTTGTTCTGCCCTATTTCCAAATCCTAAAGTTGATCTTCTTAAGCCTCACAGGGAAATACGAGTGAGCAAGAGCAAAGCCCTTAAGCTAATTAATACTACTTTCCCCCCTCCCCATCTTTGCGCGCGGGGAGATATTTTTTCTAAAAATACAGCCATAGCCCATTTTAATACCATCTTTCTGCACGTCAGCATCTCTGGAAACAAGTGAGGAGCTGAGCTCTGCTTTCATCTCCTCCCTCTGGGACTCCCCACCCACCTTGCCATATTTTGGGACGGGGGAAGAGAGATGAGGAAAGAACGAAGAAGGGACCAACCTGGTGTTAATGAGTTTGTGCTTACATGGCTGGCTACAGTGAGACAGTATCAGAGCCTGCTCTGAAAGGTGGGATACAAATAACTAGCAAGAAACAAACTCTTAATTCACTACAATATGATTTGTTTACATGTTCATAAAAGCAAAACAAAAGAGGCTTTGGATAATGAGTTGCTCCTTGCCTCTCCCCCATACCATTTCGGCAAACAGGATTTCGTTCCATCTTCTTGGAAACGCTAAGGCAGGTTAAGGTCAGAAGTTCGATGCGAGCACACAGAAATGTCCAAAGCATGACTCAACATGTATGATGTGTTTCCTTGCCTGCGTGATCATCTATTGCTGATTCAGGATAACATATGAGACAGAGGGAGGCCAAAGGAAACATGAAAGCAGAGAGGAGAATCTGAAATCTGCTCTAAAACAGGGACACTCATGGCATGACAGGGGGAGGGATGCAGCTGCTACCCTGCTTCTCCCATGCCCTCTTTGCCCTCCTTTCCTGGGGATGTCATACGAAGCCCAAAGTCACTTGAGGTCCTGCAAATTGTTTGTGCACCAAAGATACAGATTTGTGTACAAACACAAACGTTAGTGGAGAGCCTATAAAGGGTGGCTGTGGTGGGAATTTCTGAGGGGTGGGGATATCCTTCCTTCTGCCATATTAACCAAATTAACCCTGTTCTGTTTCGTGAGATACCTTGCAGACCTCCTACAGGCTGCAAAACGGGACATAAATGCAATAAATAACTAAACACACACACAATTTTTTTAAAAAAATGTGCAGAAGGCTCAGCCTGTCAAGATGATCAGTCTGAGAAAGTGGCCATGTCAGGAAGATTTCGAGATCTCTTCTCTACCTTCACCCAAACTTCCCCAGAGCTGCCCAGGTCTTCCTTTAGTGAGCAGGGTCCATACGCATTGAACCATAAAGGTGTGTATTTACAAGTGGTGCATTTCTGATGGTGTCCAGCAAAGTTTTCTGAGTACGATGCAGAAGGGGTTTTTTTTTTAACTCCAAAGTGAGGCCATCTTTGTGTTCAGCTGTAGCATGAGGTGGGTGGGGAACAACAGTCTCCAAATTCCACTTTCCCTTCCTCTCTCTCTCTCTCTCTCTCTCTCTCTCTCTGGCTTTCCTCTTCCAACCAGATTGCTGTGAGAGAACAAGACAGCCCCAAAAGGCAATGAGAAGGAAGTGTGATGAGTGGCACAAGTTTTCAGCTCCAGTTTAGCAAGCTGCAGTGGTGGTGGCAGCCGCAGCGGTTCCTCGGCCCCAACAAGGTGGACTATCAAAGTCAGTGCTCTCCCCATAAGGGAACTCAAGTCAATTTTGGTCAGAAATAAGGGAATGGTCTGGGAATGGTGAAAAAACAAGGAAGCTGAAGAGGTAAGGAAAGAGAGACAGGAAATGGAATGGAAAACAAAGAGCAAAGAAAGCCAAGTAACGCCTGTCAGAAACAGTGTGGCAGAACAGCACCATGTTTGTTGGAAGGGAGGTAAATGTACATGGCTGAATGGATTGAAGGCTGGTCAGGAAACATCTTCAGAAACTCTCAGGCAGTTTCCACAGGTTGGCCCCTCATAAACAGAATCAATAATTCCAGGAGATATGATAACCAACTTTAGTCCCATAACAGCGTGTTTGTTGCACAACCTGTCGTTTACTTATCCTTCATTATTATCATTTGCTCTTCTTGCACGCCTTTCCCCGACCCCCTCTCTCGTTTTTTTTTCAGTTTTACTAAAAAATAAATCACAAACTAGATTTTTCTTTGAAGACCGAAAAAGGGTCCCATGGTAAGTCTGTGCTGTTTGGCTAGTGCTGGTGGAGCTGCTACACTAGACTGCGTGAGCCGCTGGAATACCGGCGCCTCTGAAGCAAGGAGCTGGGGGGACAGGTCTGGTGCGGGTGGTTGTAGGGCGGCGGCGGTGGCGGAAGCGGGGGCTGATGGATGATTTTCACCGGGGTCCCTTGGAGCCCGCTGCCTAGACCGCGCAAGGGGGTGGAGCTGCAGGAATCAGAGGACACGTAGCGTGTCAGAGTCTGGTTGAGGGCCGGCTCCATGCGAGCGAGGCACGGCTTGTCCAAGACTATAACTTTGACAATCTGCTGGCACTGTACAAGTGTCCCTGCCGAGGCAGGGTAAGAGGGCACCAATGCTGTCTCCAGCCTCTCCCGCGGCATGTTAGGATGCGTGCTGGGCTGCATTCCACTCTCGAGCCCCGGGACAGAGTTGTGCTGGTACGTTTGAAGCCTGTTGTGAATTGACACCTAGTTTAGAAACAGTCAAAGAAGCATTAAATGTTACAAGACTTCTTCCCATCTCCTGCTATGGGCTGCCCTTTACCCGACCACCCTCCATCAGTGGACCTCCCCCCCCCCCGATAAACCACAGCCCCACCATCAGCCCTGAATCTCCTCCTCCCCCAACGTGTTCCTCTTTCCCACCTCCCCACAAGCAAGGCCCCTGAAAAGTTCCTTCTAGAAAATAAAGATCCCCATTACAGCAAAGGCAGTGATGCTGTTTCCACATACAGCACAACCTCAACTATCCAGATTGAGCAAATGTAATCAAATTGTGGCACTTTGAGCAGGTCAGGGAGAGATTTTAACTTTACAAAATGAAGGCTGCTAATGGTCTGGGCCCCAACAGCCTCTTATTCCAGGAAGAACAGCCTTATTGCTTAGTTTATTCTTTTTGTCAGTTACATCCTTTTCCCTTTTTTTCCTGTTGTTATGGTACTTAAGAGAACGAAAGCAATTGGAGATAAGGACTCTCTTATTTTTGCTTTGTAGTTATAATGTTCCCTTTTTGTCTGAGCTCTGTTCTGCAAACAGAGTTCCTACGAAACCCTGAATCGTCATGTAATCCATGGGCAAACAAGGCAGAAAGAGGGGAGGATAATTGAGGTTGCACATCTTTGCAAGGAGGAAAAAAAAATGAGATTTGCTGATGCTCAGAGAAAGACTTGAGCTCTTCCCAGCTCCTGTCTTTCCAAGCAGGAAGGTGCACACATGACTCACTAATCTGTTTACAAAAGGAGAAAATTAAAAAAGGAACAGGGACGAGAGAGAAAAAAGCAGAAATCTGACATATTTCAGCAAATTTGCAGCTCGCTCTGATCCACTCGATGGTTTGCAAGTGAAAGGAAATGGTTTTACACACGCCAAAAAGGAAAAGGAAAAAAGTACCCATCTAGCTTGTACAATGGTTAAAAAAAGAAAAGAAAAGAAATCTGATGGAATGGCAGCAGATCAGGTAGTCTCAGAGAAAATGGAGATGCTCACTTCTGCAGAGGAGTAAGAACAGGGAGAGGGGAGGAAGAAGGGCTTGAAGTGTCTTTGAAGAGAAAGCCCACAGGGTTTCCCGACATTAGACTGAAAGCAGGAACTAGGCTGGAATTGGGCTCCCTATGGAAAGGGCTATTTGTGGTACAAGGGGGAGAACTCCTAGAAGGACACAGCTCTCCAGGAGAGGAGGGGGAAACTAGGAATGGGAAGAGATGGACAGATCTGGGGCCCTGTCTGCCTGATTCTGGAATCGCCTGAAGGAACATCTGTTTGTGAACTGTCTCCTTGGAATTTTACATCCCTGAACTGAAAACCCTTCATGGAGAAATGTTTGCAGGCCCAACAGCTGTATATGAGGCCGTGGAGATGCCCGCCCCTCCTCCCCAGCAGCAGGAATGTCATCTGGGTAATGAAATAGGGTTTATGAAACCAGCATGAACTGGGACTGAGGAATTATGCCTGTGGGAGCTGGGGCGTGGGTGTAAAATGGCCTCTGTGGAAAGAGGCCTAATCAGCAAGAAAGAGGAGTTGGAGCTGGAAATGGAGGCTGCTTGAGGAAATTCTTGTTTGCGAAGAACTGCAGCTCCTGCCCCTATGGCAAGTAACACTTTCAGGGAGATGGAGCTATCTGCTTGGTGAAAGAGGCTTGGGAAAGGACAAAGCTGGGACAAATGAAATATTCTGGATATCTCTCCCAGATGACAGCTTTCTTGGTGAGCTGAGATCCGCAGAAAGACTCCTACAAAAGAGTCCTTGCTCCCAAATAAGGACAGGAAAGAAAGTTCCTCCAACAACCCTCCCCAAATTGGGAAATGATTGGCCTAAGCTTTCAACCTAAGAAGAGTCCCAGTGAATATGGGAAATGTTTGGTCTATGCTTTCAATATATGAAGCCTGCGATGAGGGCCCAGTGTCTAGGGCAGAAGAACCTATGAGGGAAAGGTCATAGCAGTGAGTTTTAGCGGGGGGTCCTGCGATGGCGGTGGCCTGCCAGCGGAGTTCACCTCAGCTGTGTCTCTGATTTCTCCTGAAAGTGTGTAGGGTGGGGATGAGGAAGGAGCAGGTTAGTCTCCAGAGTTCGGGCGCTCGCTCCATGAAGGATGTGTTAACAGTTATTGAAACGGCTTGAAAAAAAATGCTTTGAAGTTTAATCTGGATTTGAAAGTTGTATTACCCGTCCTAGCAGTAACTTTTTATTGTATCTCTGGAAATTGGTAAAATTGTCAGTCTGGCAGGGGAGGCATTGATTAAAACCTGAGAAAAGAAACAACAGAGAATGTAAGAAGAGCTGAACTGAGGGAGAATTACTTACCTCAGCTGCTGTGCGTTCTACTTACCTCCACTGTGCTGTCCGGAACCTTCTCTCCCAAATCTCTTTTGGCTTTGAAAATAAAAGAGAGCCCCTTCCTCAGTGATGAAATGCAATATTTATTTACTTATTTATTTACAATGTTTGCATGTTGCCCAATAACATAAAGTTCTCTGGGTGGTTTACCATTAATAAGCAAACAAACAATTTAAAATCAATGAAACAAATCAAAAGTAGCATAAATACAACAAGGAAACAAAAACTCTAACCCCACAATTAAAGTACAGATTTTAGAACTGAGAGGTCCAGACTCTTCCTTCCATCATGGAACTGAAGGCAGCAGACAGAGGACTCTCTGAAGTCCTCCCATTCAGGCACTGACCAAACCCAGATGACCTGAGTTTCCCACAGGTTGTGACATTATGCGCTCCCAGGACATGCCCTGGGGAACTACAAAGGTAAGCATTTGTTCTCATGGGGAAGCACAGGATTTGTTTTCATAGTTTATCTACTTCAGTGCTACCACACTGTTGAAATGTCTTCACATTTTTTGCCCCACGCTGATCTGCTTAGTTTCATCCAAGCTTGTGGTATCACAAGAAGGACCAGAAGAGGCATTTATCCCTATAGCTCTCATACAACAAACATTTTCCCTTCTTTGCTCCTTCCTGAACAAGAGCCACAAAACTCACTTTGGCCATTTCGTCATCATGAAACCAGAAGTTAGACTTGTGTGACTAGCCTGTCCCTGCCATTAGGCACAATGAGATAGCCACCTCAGGCAGCCAGTTTGGTGTGTCATGAAAAAGTAGCAATTTGTTAGTTGTTTAATGTCTTGTTATTTTAATTTTAGTCATAGGGGAAGACACACGTTGGATTTTCTTATTTGCTATTCCAGCTCAGGTAGCGAAACCTGTTGGGCCACCCAGTTGAGTATCTCTGAGACTGTGCTTACACAGTCTATTGCTGGGCCAACTCCAGTTCAATGTATACAGTCCTTTCCATTCAACATATATCAGCATGACGTCTATAACTGTAGTGTTTCCAGACTAACAGGCAGCTAAAAGATCTTCCAGGTCAGATTTCAGATCTGGAGAACTATACTGACTATAAATCTCACAAAGAAACTGGCACAGATACAGACAGACATCTCCTTTCTAACCAAATGCAAAAACCTGGACATCCTACCCAAGGGTCTTAGAATTAAGAACCCCCTGCAATCAACTTATCCCACTGAACATTCCAAGAAACTGTGCCACACTCTCTCCAAGAAGCTGCTCAAACATCTGATCGGCGTTCTGTACTCCAAACAGAAGAAAATAAAGGAGGAACTCTCTGTACTGGACAACTCTATTAGGATCCACCCAGCTTGGCAGGAGCTCCACAAGGAAAAGCAAACCATTTATCACTCTCAACTGGAGTTACTGAAAAAACAGAAAAACAAAAAACTTTCTAACCTTTCCAACCTACAGGCTACCAATCAAAACAAGAAGATCAACAATATCGTCAATCTCTCACAGCAAACTCTCAGCCCAGCTGAGGAATCTATCCTTTCACGTGGACTATCATTCTGCCCGGCCAAATCCCCACAGATGATTCAGTTCTATGGGGACTTGGAAGCATTTTTCCGCCGTTTACGCCTGAAGGAGTACTTCCAACACACACAAGAACAAGACAAAGAACAAACAACATCTTCACAACACAACATCTCTCAACCTACTGGGGAACATCCACCACCCTCCAAACACATTAATGAACAGAACATTGACCACCAACCACCACCGAAAAAATGTTACACTAAAAGGGACTCCACATGGACCCCTCCTGATGGACGCAATACCACACTAGATCTGTACATCGATTGCTTCCGCCGCAGAATCCAAACAGATGTGACCAGAAAACACCATCGCTTACAACAAAATCTAAACCATGCTGAAAGGAGAGCCATAGATAATCTCAGGAACAACCCAGACATTATAATTAAAGAGGCGGACAAGGGTGGAGCTGTCGTCATCATGAACAAAACTGATTACATCCAGGAGGCTCACAGACAACTTTCCAATACCACCTTTTACATAAAATTGGACTCAGACCCCACGGAAGAATACAAAAAAGAACTGAACAAGATTGTTAAGGAGCTACCCCCACACATCCAAGAACAGATCCTCATGAACACACCAGCAGAACCTCGACCAGGAACTTTCTATCTTCTACCCAAAATACACAAACCAGGAAATCCAGGACGCCCCATCATCTCAGGTATTGGCACCATTACAGTGGGGGTTTCCGGTTATATGGACTCTGTTCTGAAACCATATGCCATCAGTGCTCCCAGCTACGTACGTGACACCACAGATTTTCTGAGAAAAATACAATCTTTGAATAACCTTCCTAACAATACTATTCTAGTCACTATGGATGTGGAATCTCTGTATACCAACATCCCACACAACGATGGTTTACAAGCTATAAGGAACACCATTTCAGATAAAACCACAGCAGACTTTGCTATGAAACTCTGTCATTTTGTCCTTACCCACAACAACTTCAAATTTGGTGAAGACCTGTTCCTTCAGATCAACGGCACAGCAATGGGCACCCGCATGGCCCCACAGTATGCCAACATCTTCATGGCAGATTTAGAACAACGTTTCCTAAACTCCTACCCACTCAAACCTCTCTTGTACCTGCGTTACATTGATGATATTTTTATTATCTGGACACATGGTCAACAGACCCTGGACACCTTCCACAAGACATTCAATGACTTTCACCCCACCATCAACCTAACTATGAACCAATCTATGCAAGAAATACACTTTTTGGACACTACTATAAAAATACAGGATGGACACATAGACACCACCTTATACCGTAAACCAACTGACCGACAAACATATCTACATGCTTCTAGCTACCATCCCAAACATACCAAACAATCCATTGTATATAGCCAGGCCCTACGTTACAGCCGCATCTGTTCCAACTCTACAGACAGAGACTCTCACCTAAGAGATCTACAGCAAACCTTTTTAGAACTAAAATATCCACCTGATGAAGTTAAACAACAGATCGACAGAGCCAGACTGATACCCAGAGAGAACTTGCTGCAAGACAGACCCAAAAAAGAAAATAACAGAACACCACTAGTCATCACATACAGCTCCCAAGTTAAAACAGTACAACGCATCATCAGAGATCTACAACCTCTCCTAGACAATGACAGTTCTCTTTCTCAAGCTCTGGGAGGAAGACCCTTCATCGCATACAAACAGCCACCCAATCTCAAACAGCTCCTCACCCACAATAATACAAAAACAGGACTCAACATGGACACTGGTACCAGAGCCTGCAATAAACCCAGATGCCAACTTTGCTGCCACATAAACCCGGATAACACCATTACTGGTCCCAACAACATCAAACACACCATCTCAGGACTATTTAATTGCTCATCTTCCAACATTGTGTATGCAATCAAATGCCAACAGTGCCCTTCAGCTCTCTATATTGGACAAACAGGCCAAACCCTACGCCAAAGGATAAATGGACATAAATCTGATATCAGGAATCACAAGACAGAGAAACCAGTAGGAGAACACTTCAATCTCCCAGGACATTCTATAAAAGATCTCAAAGTAGCTGTCTTAATACAAAGAAATTTCAGAAATAGACTGGAAAGAGAAGTGGCTGAATTGCAACTAATCACCAAACTTAAAACCATGGAGAAACCTGGTTTGAACAAAGACATTGGATTCTTATCTCATTATACATAACAAAGCCATCTTTAGCCATCTCACCCCTTGCCTTTCCCTGCAAGACTAATTGCAGCCATTTAGAGTCGTCAACAGGTTTTCCACACTTATCAGCCTATCACCCATTCCCACCACCCTTCTGAGTAATACCCCTCCCCACTCCCCCACTATATTTAAGGATCTGGTGACTTCTGTTTCAGTGTATCTGAAGAAGTGTGCATGCACACGAAAGCTCATACCAGGAACAAACTCAGTTGGTCTCTAAGGTGCTACTAGAAAGAATTTTCGATTTTGTTTTGACTATGGAGAAACGTATAGCAAGAGAAATAATGAGAGTGTGACATCATGGAATGTATTCTTTGGAAAACACCATCACTCCCCCCCCCCTTTTAAAAAGCAAACAACATCTACTTTAGCATGCTTCGAGGATCCATTCTGTAGGTTCAAAGGGGCTGAAGACATTTTGTCCTTCCTATTCTTGCATGCAAAGTCTAAGAGGATTAGCTAAGCTTCAGGGTAGAAAGTTAAGAAGAACCCAGAGAAGCAGACTAACCTGTTGGAGATCCTTGCTTGGATTGTATTTCCATCTGAGCTCCATTGGACTTTAAGGAAAGGTTCTTTGTCCCATGTTGCTTCTCCAGCTCCCCTGAGATACACGGAAAGAACATTTTTAAAAGAGAGAATGGAGACAGAACGAAAAAGTAGAGCAGTAAGAGAGAAAGACAGGAAGATATGGAAGTGGAAGCAACAGGAGACAAGCAGAGAAATAATGGTTAGAGAATGTGTATTCAGTGCATGCACACGCAACGGATGTGTCTATTCTTTGCTTTAAAAATATTAAACATTTTAGCCCTGGAATCCACATTCTGTGCCAAGGAAACACAAATTCTAGAACCAGTATAAATTATGCACAATGAACATATTCAAAAACATTTATTTGGCCTGAATGGAACGGCAAGGCGATGAAGCTCTGCATCCTGGAGTTCTCAACTATTCATCTGTGTAGCACTATCCATTTATTCATTCCTATAGCTTGTAATCAGCTCCTCTGTGAATAACTGAAGCCAGATTTGGGGCATCCCTTAACTATCTGTTTAGGATAGGAGGAAACAGTATAGGAAGCTGGCTAAGGAGCAGTTCTTTGGGAGAGAAGAATCTGGTAGGAAGTATCAATTAGTGCTAGTACACAGGGAAACATTGCAGGATTTTGTGCATCCAGGCAAGACAGATAGTTAATTATCAGGCAAATTGGGAATGCACTTTCTAGAGCTGTGGTTCTACTCCCACACCCACCCTGCAGACTTCTTGAAAATTACTTCAGGACTCAGCGGACCACTTAATGTTGTTGTTGTTGTTGTTGTTCCACATATCAAAGCACATGAACAACTCATGTTTAAAAACCCTTAGTATTTCTTTAGTGTGGTAGATGTGTCTGTTTTATGGATAAAGTTATGCTGGAGTTGTCAGTTTTATCAAGGACAAGTGCAGATATTCTCAACTGTTCTACACCCTTCCCATGGCTCATCCTAAGGATGAGTGAATCTGTTAGTTTTGGGTTTTCTCTGTTTCTCTTTTTTCCAGACTTAGGTTCAGTTTTCCACATTTCCACACCAGTTTGGGGGGGGGGAGAATTACATCCTCATGAAAAGTCACCAGCAGTTTAGCATGAATGTATGCATTTTGTATGCAATTTTGCCCAATAAATCATTTTTGCAAAGCAATCTTTCCTTATATAATGTGTTTTGGATGTCACTTTCACTGATATATGCATTTTAGAAACCCTTTACCCTAATGTGTGCATTTTTGTCCACATTATGTGGCTTATTGTACTCACATATCAGCATCAGACAGAACAATCCAGTTTACACACTCACTTTCTAATAAAATCCCCCCACCCCAAGAAGAAACAGCCAGCCCTCCACCCTCATCCAGCTCCACAACCAAGGGTGCCATTTTGAGTAAGAGGCCATGATAGTTTACATCATCTCTAGTTATTCATTAGGAACATTTTATCTCTGGCAAACTCGCCAGTTCTAATGCTGAGAAATTAATGCTGCAGAAAATTAAGTGTGGCTTGCTCTAGATACACATGTCAAAGGCATGAATCTCATTACTTGAAAAGAATGATGCCTGATAATCCAGTATTGATAACATTTTTAGAACTGTTTTGTAGCATAAACAATATTTTAAAATCACAGAAATATTCTTAAATACACCAGCTTTTGCATTTCCATTTAATATTGAATATCTTCATTTTTATTTAATATTGACTAAATTAATTTTTATTTAAATTTGCACATATTCAAGAGAGGACCATTAAACCTTGTTGGGACGCCTGCCCCCCTCCTCCCTACTGAAATCTGAAATGGCACCCCTGCTAACAACAGACACAAAAATACACAAGACACGGACATATGTACATACAGACAGAATGACTGCATGGAGTCTGGGCCACGCTGGGAGCCTTACATTCAATTCGAATCTGTTCTAGCTCCATCACCTCTGCTATTGACTCTTTCAGGTCTTCCACAAATTTCTGCATTTCCTCGGCACCCAGAGCACAGAAATGGAGTACCTGTTTCTTCTCTGAGCCTGAAACGGGAGTCACCAAGGTGATGCCATGTGGGTAATCTACACAAAAAGAAGGAGAGGGGACATAAAACTAGTGTGGTGGGTTCTATACATTAAAAAGGCTGAAGCAATCTGAGAAGGGACCATAGCTCAGGGGCAGAGCAGATGAGAAAGCCCCCAAGTTTCATTGCTGGCATCTCCAGTGAAGAGGATCATGTGACAGGAGACGGGGAAGGCCTCTCTGACGAAGATCCTTGCCAAGTCAGAGTAGACAGTCCTGTGTCAGAGTAGACAGTTCTTGGTTAGATGGACAAGCAGCCTGACCTACTTATTAAGGCAGCTTTCTACATAATCCTACTAATTAGACCAATTAGTATAATAATAAACACAGCTAAACGCTGCCAGGTTTGTTCCTGTTAAACAAGAGGATTGGTTGGTCCAGAATAAAAATCTGGACCCAGCTGGTTTATGGATGAGGGCGTTGGGGTTCTAAGGCTGCAATCCTATACCATCCTTCTCCAGTCAACCAGGTTTACTTCAGAGTAGACTGCACTATAAGTCTGCAATAGGCCACCTCTTGAAACTGCACTACTTTGTTTTGAATTTATATGAAATATTGCCTTAGTTTGTTCATGTTGATTTTTCCAAGTAACTCACACAAATAAGCAGCTGTGCAAATTGAAATAGCACACTTTTGGGGGGGGGGAATTCTGCAGTGGTGCATATGAACAAGTGCTCACATCAATGGAAGAAAGGGCCCAGGATGGAAAGACGATATGCATTTCCATGTGTACCAAAAAGGAGCATCCATCAGAGCACTATAATGCAGGTGGTGATATGGATTTGTGCATGGAACGATCTGCCCAAGTATTTCCAAGTACAAACAAACACCTAGTCAAAAATGATTGTGTACAATATTTCAGTGCATACATTCACTTATCCATATGACTCAAACAAGAGAAGGCATAGAAGCTTAGTTTGCTGCTGCTCAGTCTACACTGAGAAAAGCACCAACTGACTGACACGACTTAGTGTTTACCAAATTGCAGAAATCCAGTTCAAAATAATCACAGATCATTTTTGCATTGGTGGGTGCCATTTGATGACAAAACCCAGGTAATTTGGAACCCCAAAAGTCTGGGAGAAATTGAGAGGCAGAGAGAATGTTGTGAGTAACCTGCAACAACAGACATTTATCAGTCTGGCATAACATAACACAGTCTGTTTCTATAGATTAAGTTAAAATTTTGGAGGATACATCCTCAAAGGCAGCATACATTAGCCTCTTTTTGCCAGCTAGATGTTTAAAACAAAGCAGTGCAGTTACATTTGCATCACTCAAGGGGCTTACAACAGTTAAAAACATTAAGGCACTATGCTCCAATACTTGCTTAAGAGCACAGCTAGGCTTGCTATATCAGCTGATAATATATCATTTCTATGTGGAGTTCCTAAAAGGTGTTTGCACCCTGTTCAAGCTTTATACAAAAAACACTGTATTGGATTAAATTATCCTGGATAGCCTTGGGGTGGCTTGATGATGTGTTATCTTGTTAACATACAAATATTGTATGTTCCTACTATTAAATTTTCATTGGTGTCCAAGGTACCAGCTGATTGATTTTGGTAGAGTTTTCCTTAAAATAAACCTCAGCAAGATTAAGTTGGTATTATTTGGTGGGAAGCCTGTGAAACATAAATGTCACATAGATGGAAACATTCCAGAGCAATTTAAAGTTTCGAAATACTTAGCAATTTGGTTTTCAGCCAACAAAACTAGCCATATCGATATAAGAAACTCCAGGACTTTTTTGTGTGACAGTACTCACTCATGCACCGTATTGGCACTGCTTACTTTCTGCCAATGGCAGCCATTTTGTGCTGGCACCCATAATACTTTTATATGAGTACTGGTACCTCATTTAAAAATAAGATAAAATAGAACCAAGGTCAAAGCAACAGGATCCTTTGTAGCCATGCTCCATTCCTCTGCAACGCACAATGGGAAAATCTTTTCCCCAGCTTTAAAAGCTTGTGGGGTTTTTTTTACATCTAAGGTGCCTGCACAAATACTGCATGGTGCCAAAATATAGAGGTTATGGGTAACAGGTGGAAACTGAAATTGTCACTTCAAACCACTCTCTCATTAAGCAGCAGGCTACGCATCTTTCCAGCCCAAGGCATCAAATTACTACCGCTGTATAAAAATTCACACTATAAATCTTGTCCTCCAGTGTCATCTGGCGAGTGACCAAAACTGTGACAAACTTACACTCATTCTCAAAGAGATGGAACTGCATTCCTAACAGGCCGACTGACTTGCAAAATGTGTACGTTGAAGAGCTTTTCTTCTTGGGACAAAGCTTGAGAATCTGTTTGAGGACAGAGAAGCGAAGAGAGTTTTTTCAGATGCAACAGCAAATGCCTTCCCTGAGTAAAACATAGTTGAATACTACCCCCAAGTTTTGTTCCCTCACAGTGACCTCATGGAAGGACACTTGGGAGTTACTCTCAGCTACGGCATTTGTCCTCTGTGGTCATAATTCCAGGGCACTTACAGAAAACCTGCTTACTGTGCATTCATCCCAATACATTTGCATAGATGATGGCTGGCTGTTTAATGAGAATCCATTCTAATTTGTTTTTGGAGATGTATTTTTTCCACCACTTTCCTTATCGCATAAATCCTGATCTTTTGGGGAATCAACTGCAATTACACCACCCAAATTATCCAGCATGTGATTGAACCCCACTCGAAACTAGAGTCAGTCTGGAAAGAACCCCGGGTTTAATTTCTTTGTGTGCAGAAGGGTGAACAATGGATTGCCCATGAAAGTGTCTCGTAAGGGGATGCATTATTCATGCAGCAGCTAGATTGGTGACTGGGAGCGGCCGCTGAGACCATATAACACCGGTCCTGAAAGACCTACATTGGCTCCCAGTACGCTTCCGAGCACAATTCAAAGTGTTGGAGCTGACCTTTAAAGCCCCAAACGGCCTTGGCCCAGTATACCTGAAGGAGCGTCTCCACCACCCATTGTTCATCCCGGACACTGAGGTCCAGCTCTGAGGGCCTTCTGGCAGTTCCCTCACTGCGAGAAGTGAGGTTACAGGGAACCAGGCAGAGGGCCTTCTCAGTGTTGTCGCCCACCCTGTGGAACGCCCTCCCACCAGATGTCAAAGAGATAAACCACTACCTGGCATTTAGAAAACACCTGAAGGCACCCCTGTTTAGGGAAGCTTTTAATGTGTGACATTTTAATGTATTTTAATCTTTGTTGGAAGCTGCCCAGAGTGGCCGGGGAAACCCAGCCGGATGAGCAGGGTACAAATAATAAATTGTTGTTGTTGTTGTTGTTGTTGTTGTTGTTGTTGTTATCTAACCCCTTGATAAAATCTACACTAGAAGAACATGTGAAAAACTGTTTCAAGCTTTAAGTCTATCTTTGATGGGGCTGGATCAGGACAGCAGTAGCAGCAAAGGGTTAAAGCCCCCTTATTCCTCCATCATGATCATGTTCTGGATCATGCCCCCTGTACCTGCTATTTACTTGTTTGAAGCATGCTATGCAATTGCTAACTGCATCAAGTCCAGTTTGGCTCAAATAAACGGCACCATTTTTAAAAATCTGATAACTGTCACCAGAACGTACAGCATAGGAAATTTAGTGAGAAATATGCTTTGGTATTTCTTTTTCTACTCTCCAGGGAGTCCTGTCAAATCACCCATGTCAGATTCACAGAGAATTTAACTTATCAGTTTCACTGAGCTCCTGTGAAACAAAGTAGAACAGATTAAGATGGAGATGTGTTTTTATTCTGCGGTGACTTTTCCTTTCACTATGCAGGGGAACATGTAACTGGATTCTCTTGAGTGTGCATCCACAAAGTTATTGCTTGCACTTTGCAAAAGTGTACAAACGCAGATAGTCCATACCTGCCCCTTTGTTTCCATGAATAATTGGCAATTGGCTTGGCAGGTAGCTGCAAGTATACTAAGTGCACACATGGAACGTACAACTTCAGCTCCATGCCCACATCACTGGCTCCTAACTCAGTTTTGGGCTCCATGCAAGTTGCTTGCTTTGAGCTTTAAAGCATGAGATGATCTGCAGCACAGCTCAGCTGGTTAGAGCGTGGTGCTGATAATGCCAAGGTTGCAGGTTTGATCCCCATATGGGAGAACTGCATATTTCCTGCATTGCGGGGGGTTGGACTAGATGATCCTCAGGGTCCCTTTCAACTCTGCAGTTCTATTATTCTACGAGTTGTTTCTCCCATATGAACCTGTCTGCTCAATAAGATCATCTTCAAAGCCTCTGTTCCTGCCCCACTCACTGTCTGATGTGTATTGGGAGGCTGTGGTCTCTCAGTCATGCACCTAGACTATGGGGCTCCTTCCTGAAGAGCATTCGCTTAGAGATGGAACTTATATAGCAAGCTAAAACTGCTATTTCATCTTAGAAAGTGTCAAATCCATTGCTGTTTTAAGGCTGTATTTCATTTTGTTGTCTTATCTCTGCTGGTGCTGTAATGCTGGGGCATAGTACAAGGTGGCATTAAAGACTGATTTTTATATCTATCTGTCTACACAAATACATACATATACATACATACATACACCATCAACAACAACACATTTGTTGCAGTGTTTGCAATGCAGGTAGGTGATTTCATGACCGAATGCTCCCTTGAGCAAAAGAACAACCAGCAGAACAAACCTCTTACCCACGGAAAACCAGCATATCACAGATAAAAAGGTATCTAAGCACCTTCTCCCTGATTGCTACCTTTCTACATAGAAGGGAGTTTTATAAGTAAAGGAGAATGCAACGCCTCACATCAAATCCAACCTGGAAGTCCTAGGGGAGTCGTGTGTCCTGTGCTTTTCCTGAACACTGGCTCTAAGTCTCTTTGCGATGCTGTGATTCTCAAGGCCAAAGGCCACTCACCACCAGCAAATCATTGAAGAGGAAGACTTCCCTCTGGTGAGCAGCTTGCTTCTGTACTTTGTTCACGTCTGTCACTTCGTAAAGTCGGCTGCAGCAAACTAACCGGCGATGTGGCACTGAGAGGACCTGGAAGACAGAGACGGAGTAGAAACAGTCCCCTTCCTTATCTGCCAACCCCAAAGCATTGCACGTTAAATGACTTCAAGCAAGTCTATTGGCTTTGCAATGGCTTTGCCCCACCACCACCTGCAGCCTGTTCTCATCAGGAGGTTTTCCGTTCCGTAACGGCACTGAGTGTACAGCTTCTCACAATTACAGTATGGCAGGCAGAGTTCATTCATTTCAGGACTTTCCCTGATCTGCAGTATCTCTCTGCACCTGATGGAAGCGGAAGACCTTGGTGCTTGCATGAGCACAAAAATATAATAGGGCCTGTGATGCAAAGTCTGCTAAGTGTGGTCCTTTTCTTGGAGAGAGAGGGGAAAGCAAAAGGAAAAAGAAATGGCCATGTTGATTGTTATGGATCACACGTGGAATCAGCAACAAAAGGTTTCAGGGTTCATCTTTCCTCATTAAAGGAGCATTTCCTTTCCTGGGTTCCTGCCAACCATTTTCTCCCAGCAGGCCATTCGACTCTCCACTGCTAGGTTTTCCATTTTTCTCTTCCGCAAGACTCACAATGTCCTATGATTACTGAGCACACTTAGTCCTCTGCGGACTGTTTAGAAATTTGTTCGTTTTAAAATGTATTTTCCTGCTTCTGGAAACCTCAGAGAGTCCTTCCAAGCATGCAGCTACCTTCCTGTTTCTGTTTCTCAGTGGCCCCATTTTGGCTCCAGTCTTATTGGCACTCACCACCTGAGTTCACTATTAGAGGGAGTGATTTATACAGGGCTGTCACTGCAGATGGCACTTTGCAGAATAACATAAGCAAAAAAGGACAGGCCTCTGGCTTCAAGGAGTTTATGGTCTAAGCTGTGATGAAAGGAAAACAACAGAGTGAGGACAGGGATAGGAGAGAGACAGGAAAATGGGGGGCATAATGTATATGTAAAATGCAGTTACATGTGCTGAAGCTTAATTTCGGCAGGGGCGAGGAGGACTAGCTAACTAATTTCCACTCATGGCTTAGAAATCAGAGGGAGAACAGCTGGATCATCACAGGAATATCTACACCGTGATTCTCCTAGGAAGGGGTAGACAAATCTGTCCATTTCAGCTTCTCTCGGTTTCTCAGTTTTTTCAGTTTTAAGCTCGGTTCTCCCTATTTCCTCATTAGCCTGATTTTTTTTTTAAGGAAAAAAAAAGTCCTCACAAAAATTTGTCGGCATTTTAATGTGTGTTTCTTCTAACTGATACATTTCTGTATCAATGCAATTTCATATGTTATTTTTACTAATATATGCATATTTACACACACTCCCCCCCCCCAAACATTCACATTTCTTTACACGTTATTCAGGTTGGAGAACCGCACTGCGAAATTTGGAGAAGTGCAATTAACAAAAGATGTTGATTTGTGCAATGTTTTGGGAAGTGTAATTTAGGTAGGCTCTTGTTAAAATTAAAAGTGAACTGAATACCCCACACCTACTAAAAGGCCCTTTGCAGAACCCACCACCCTATACCCCAGGCACATGTGGTCCTTGTACACACAGATGGGTCCTGAGACACCTTCAGCCTTTCGTGCCTTCCTATGGACTTGGCTTCCAGGTTACAAGGCAGACAGGGTCTGCAAAAATGATTGCTGCCCGGAAAATCAGACAGACGTACTAAAGACCATTTTCAAGGGCAAACAAAATAAAGAAATTACGATGCAAAAAATAATAATTATAAATGAGATCAGAGAACACTGCAGAGAAAGAAAAGAGGAGATGGGCACATGAAAGAAAAATGTAAGTTGGAAAGAGAAGGCTAATCATATAATTCAGTGGCAGAACAGCACATGCTTCGAATGCAAAGGCCCCTAGTTCAACCCCTGACATCTCTAGTTAAAAAGATCACAAGCAGAATGTGATGGGAAAGACTTCATCCTGAGACTCTGTATGAAGAGGCCTTGCCAGTTCAGTGTGAAGCAGGGATTTGTATCTCTGGCCCTCCAGATGCTGTTTAGACTCTTATCTGCCACCATCCTTGACATGCTGGCTAGGACTGATGGGAGCTGATGGAGTCTAAAAGGTTCCCCGTTCCCGAGAAGGACAATACTGGGCGAACAGGACAAATGGTCTTACTTGGCACAAGGCAGCTTCATAAGGAAAAAGTAACCATGGAGCAAACACGATTGCAAGGGATAACAACAGCAACAACAGTAACGCAGATTGCCTTTGTGATGTGCAAAAGGCTCACCGTTTTCATTCCAACAATGGATTTTTCTACTTTGGTGACATAGGTTACATGATCCTCATTTGATTTGAGCTCCCTCTGTTGGATCCTCTCATAAATTCCCACCACCAAGTCCCGGGGAATGTCAGCTCCATCATCCACTCCTGTGAAGCATAAACAATGAGAACAGAGATAAAATATGAACCTGAGCTACAAGGGGGTGTACTTTTTCAGAGGCTTGAGAAAGAGAAGAGAAGAGTCATGGTTGGCTGTGATAAATGCACATGGTCATATATTTCTGTCCCAGTAAGGGCTCTGGCCAAAGAAGAATTGCCTCTGCAAACCTGTTGGATCAGAGTTTATGCTGAGGTGCAATAACTATAAATTTGTAAGATTGCATTTCCCCCCCAATTTCATGACTAGCTAGTGAGCAATTTCAAATGTACATATATTTACAAGATCAACAATGCAAATAGGCTCTTCTCCTCTCTTGGAGAGGTAGCAATGCTACTTTCTTCAATTCGGGCACATATATTTTAGCTATTTTGGTGTTATGTGCATCTACCTCTGGTTTGAATTCTACTTCACGCTGGGATTATAGCTCATCCAAGCAATGCCCTCACCTCTGAGGTTCCGAATAAAGTCCTCCAGCATCATTTTCCTGTCGGGTTTGATGTTAGGGCTGTACATATCCGTGTTAAGTAGGATGATGGCAAAGGCCAGGATGAAGATGGTGTCTGGGTTATGGAATTGCTGGACTACATCAGGGTTACACATGCAGTACCGCTGGCTGCAGGTGGGGGAGACAAAGTCAACACACATGAATGGAAATCAAATGCCACTAATAGATTTAAATGTCTGGGGATTCTCAAATTACTTACAGTCTAACTATTAATGATGAGAAAGTTTATTTTATTCCATAAAATCTATACACCACTTGACTGTTTTAAAAAAATGCTTCAAAGTGGTTGGGCCTACAATCCCTGAGCTATAACTCAAAATAAAAGAACAAGCCAATCACTTTAGGTAGATTCAAAAGACCGGGAAACATGTTAGATTTAACATACACAGCTTGCAGTGCATCAGTTGGTTCTACAAGAACACGAACGGAAAAGTCTGTTTGCCCAGAATAAGTGATCCATGACAGAAATGGGCATCTGGGGAAAAAGACTTTGGCAATCCCACCCGCCATTGCACCCAATGTGTTTTGACTGTACGTGATTTTGGCTTTAGGCATGATCCCTGGAACATAACTCCCGCATATGTTGAGGGCTTACTGTATTTGAATATGTGCAGAAACTTCCCTGCAACAAAACTGTGTGCTTGTGGCAATCTTCTCACAAGGGTCTGAGTTCTGCATGCCTCAGAAGTACTGCTGAGAGTACCACATGCCTCAGAAGTGCAGCACTAGAAACAGGGCTCTGGAATCAATTACCAAATGAAATTAGACAGGCACCTGCTGAAGATGTTTTTGTTTAAGAAGGTTTTCCCTGACATGTGACCTCCCCATCATTTATGAAATACTAATTGTAAATTTGTAGGAATGGTTTACATCTGGTGTCTGGCTGATTTGTGGGGCAGCACAACACCAACCATAGCCACAAAACTGGGAAGGAGCAGCACCCTTCATGAGATCTTGGGACCCTACACCTCGCACGGCCCAGCGGGATCTCAATACAGGAACCCTTAAAACCTACTCATAGGTTTACTCTTCTCTTGGGTGAGGGGAAACTCCTGGCTACTCCTCAGACAGTCGACCTCCAACATTGGAAGCAGTCTCCTATCAATCTGTACCACATCAGTGTGGCTCTTACCTGAAGGCTTCAATCAACCTCTCCACCTTCTGGGCCTCTCCCTGCACCCGGATGTGGGCTTGAAATTTTCGCAAAGCTTCATCAAGCTCCATGCCAGAGAAGTCCATCTCATCTACTACACAGCTAAGGGAAGGAGAAAACAAACAGCATTACTACAAGCATCTCTGCATAACAGCCTCCTTGGAGATGTACAAAGGAAAAACAAGCCTATCACAACAACATGGAAGATCTCAGCAGGAATCCCATTATTCCTTCCTAAAAAAATCAACCAAGATGTGACTACACCCCATCTTGCTTCTTATCTTGCTCTCTTTTGGCTGGCATCGGAGCTCACTTGGACAAAGCCTTGGGTATACTGAAAATATATTTCAGTTATATTTTTATCCCACCCTTCCTCTGTAAGTATGGCAGGGCCGTATGCATGACTCTTCCCACAAATCCCTCCTCAACATCCCTGTGAAGTAGATAGATTGAGAAGGTGGGAGTGGTCCATGGTCACCCAGTGAGCTTCATGGCTGAGTGGGGATTTGAACCCCAGGGTATTAGGTCCTAGTCCCAACATTCTAACTGAATGCTTAGTATTCATCTAGCCTTCTCCAGTCTTGTGTCCTCTGGGAATTTTGGCCTGTGATTCCCGTAACACCTGAACACTGTCCATGCTAGCTGGAGCTGCTGGAAGCTTTAGCCCAACAACATCTGAAAGGCACCAAGTTGGGGAAGGTTGGTCCACAAAAGCTGGCAGTGGCTCTGCAGGGTTCTAGACAAGAGATTTCCTCAATCCTACCTGGAGATGGCAGGGATTGAACCTTGGGCTTTTTGCATGCAAAATGTGTGTTCTGCTACTGAGTTATAGCCCTATCCTAAATGGGAGTGGGCAAATGGGGAGAGGGCATTTCAGGTCAGCCTTAAGGTGAAGTGCCTTGAGCAGTCTGTGAGTGTTATACAGATACTAAAGTGTTGCCGTATGTGTGGACTCAAATTTGGGTGGAAATAACCCCCTAAACCAGCAGCGGGGAGCCTGAGGTCCATGGGTCGAATACAGTCCTTCAGCCCTCTCTACCTGCCCCTCAAGACTCCCCAGGACACACACACACCCCTCCCCCCAAAACAGACCCTGTCTGTACTCTGTACTCCATACCCTCCTTGATAATGTCTCTTGTTTGCCTGTATGAATGGCAGAGAGGTGTAGGGGTATGTACGTCTGCAGATATCTCTAACTTGCAAAGCTGAAATCCATTGCTCCACCTACCCTTGCCTCTGGTCCTGCCCAACATTGGCACACAGCCCCAGAGGTGCCCCATGAGGAAATGCAGCCCCTGGACTGAAAAGGGTCCAAATACTTGGTCCAAACTAAGTCTCTGAAGAAGAAGAAAACTATAATCTGTCTCCAGTTGCAGAGACCTGGGTTTGGTTTTTTCCTGTGCCAGAGGAACTGTTGATACCAAGCTCAAGTATAAAGGGGAGAAAAATCAATGTGACTATTCCCCCAAGACAGTCTTTATTTTTCCCTTCAAGGGGCAGATCAGAGGATGCTTGCAGAAGGAGAAAGAGCACTAAAGAGCTATCCCTCCTCCTCTCCTGTCCCCCCTCCTCTCTGTTTGTTATTTTTATTTTACTAACACATGCACTTCTTCTTCCCATGGGGTCACATCAAGGCTTCTTGCTGCTAAATGCTTAGCTTTGATAACTGCAGAAAATTTCCTAGTTAATCAATACCAGGTTCACCACTGCAGTCACCTCTGGAGACTTTAAAATTTGGAGGAAAGAAAGAAAAAGAAATAAACACTTGAAGTGCATTGCGCTTCCTTGCACGAAGACACCATTAAAGATTGAAGCCTACTCAACAGAAAGGGGACTATAGATCCCATCTTCTCCATCAAGGGAACATCTGAGGCTGCATTCTCCATGCCAGGGCATGGTTAATGACTGCAACCTAAAGACTTATGAGTTCTTAGCAGTTCTCTTTAATTTTGCCTGGAATGGCACCAGCATTACTGTACCGTTATGAGTTTGGGGTGTTAAAATGGGTACCAGACCCCTCTAATCCCTGGATTCAGCAAGTGTTAGAATTTAATCAAGGCTTCTAATTCTTGGAATAGCTAGGCTAGCCACCTGGTGAGGTGATAAAACTGGGTGATGGGCTATTAAGGGAAACAAAGGGAAGGGGCTCTTTGTGAGACTGCAAATGGTTGGGGCATCTCCCTCAACTCACAGATAGTTCAAAGGACAAAGCCCTAGTGTAGGGTTGAGGTAGCAGTGATGTCACCCAGAAGGAAAGCAGTAAGAAGTGATCTACTTGCAGATCTCTGGGTAATTTTTGTAGTAGACCAGAAAGACTCCCAACTGTTTAACAATTCCAACAAACAAAAATGGCGACTCTTGTGCCAAAACTAGGGCACTGAATCGGGAAAAAAGAAAAAAGCTTGGGGAGAAAGCAGGAGATGGTTTGTGGGTGGCAAGGACTGTGAGCTCAGGTCTGCTGCTGAAAACAAATTCCTGGTGTTCAAGGTTATGTTCTTTAATTCAAAGTCTATGTCTGGCCCCAAGGCCCCTATGGGTCTGGGTAATGGGTCTTGGGGGTTCAAGCAAAAAACAAAGCAGATCCTGTAACATTTAAGCCTCTGCACAGCCCTGGTTTAAAATATAATTGGCTAGTTGAGTTTGATGGTGGAGTGCGCATCACTGTCTCCTAGCTACTTCTTCTTGCCAGCAATATGATCATTCATGACAAATACAAGAGCAAGTGGGAGGTGGAGAAGACAAGGGGGCTTGTCACATTGGTGTTTACTGTGAATTTGAGGCTGATTTCTGGGCATTGTTCACATGACACTGCCCTCAACCAGAACCCATCCCATGTGTGGTTTCCTAAAGTAACCAGCACAAAAATGGATACATAAAAATTCAAGGCCTCAATACCTTAAGGACCTCCGCTTGCAATCCTGTGTTTGTCATCCAAGGCCCTTCTCTATGTCCTGCCTTCCCCGAGAGACTCGGAAGGTGACAACACAACAACAGGCCTTTTCTGTGGTGGCTCCTTCTGTGGAATTCTCCCCCCCCCCCCAGAGAGGCTTGCCTGGTGCCATCATTACATGTCTTTAGGCACCAGGTGAAAACATTCCTTTTTACCCAGCTTATCAGCCATTAAATAATCTATGGCCTGTTAAATTGGCATGTGCTAATGTTGTTGTTGTTGTTGTTGTTTCATTATGCTCTGTATTATGTTTTTATTATTATGCTGCGTAAATTATGTTCTTAATGTACACTGCCCTGGGCCCTTTGGATAAAGGGCAGTTAAACAAACAAACAAACAAATAAATAAAGCAAGCAAGCAAGCAAGGTAGCTAGCTGCCGAAATATAGTACAGCACGGGCCTTGGCTCTTTTATACATATCATATGTAAAATATACATATTATTTCATGTCTAATTTTGTCTGTAATTAGTTGGGCTTTAATAATAATAATAATAATAATAATAATAATAATAATAATAATAATAATGCACAAGTGGTTCAGACATAAGCGGCTGCTTGATACAAGAGGTGGTTCAAAAGCAAGCAGAGATTGATTGGGTTGGAACTACTTAATTACATGTATAAATCCTTTTAAAACAAGATTCCTCTTCCTTCATTTCTAGCCACACTGTTGAAGCTGCACAATATAAACAGGATTATCCCAAAGGTGCTCTCTTTAATAACCTTTGAGGATGTTTCAAGCATCATTATTCTGAAGAAAGGAAAAAATAGAGCACTGAGTCATAGAGAGAATGCATTTTAACATGAGTATTGGTTATGTATGTAACAAACACATAGGTATAGCTATGCAAAATAAAGATGGTGTGTGTGTTTCGTAGCAAGTGATCAGATTTTAGCATGGAGCTTTTATAAATGTATAGACAAACAGCTACGCACAAGCTTGAAATCCATCAGATGCTACTGTTTGGCTGATTGTTACTAAAGACTCTCCTGGGATAGTCTCTTCTACTTTTCCAAACATCCCTTTAATGCGGAGGCAGGTTTACATGCATGGCACATAATAAACCTAAGTAACACTGAGTGCCAGTAGAGCTTTAAAACACACACGGGGGGGAGTGGGCGGGGGGAGAGCACAATTCTATTGTGCTTGAATCCAGAGCCACTGAGATCACTTTCATCACAATTTGAACCACTGTAATTTCTCGTTGGTCCTTCTGCCCACAGGTAGCGTTGCCAGAAGAAACCTCAGTGTCTTGCCAGTGCATATTCTGCCACAAGGCACCTAGAACAGGACTCATCGCAGCACCGGAGGCTCACAGTGCAAGGGTTTGGGAAAGGCAGGAAGCAGCTGTACCGTTGTGGGCCGGGGATGTGCTCAGCCAAGCGCAGTGACCTATTTTCCAAGCTTTTTCCGCTCAGGTGACAATGCAGCGGGAGCCAGCTTCCCACTAAAAGCGTCTGCAAAATGAACTCGCAGCCCACACTCAAGAAGGGAACAGAGGAGAGGCAGCCAGGTGGAAACTCTTAAAACCACAAGACACAAAGATATTAATAAGTAACAGCCCTCTTCCCTCCCTGAAAGAAACAACTTCAGGGCAAGCTAGGGGAAGGGGAGCTTGCCTCACGTTGCTCAGGCAACATCCCTGCTCACCAATGGTTCCCACAGTGGGGTCACAAACAACTCAGATGCTGCCCCCTCTTTACACCCATCTACCTTCCCTAATGCACCTTGCTCCCCTAGGAAGAATGGGTATATACAATGTGAGGAAATGTGGGTAGGAAGACTGGATGCAAAAGAGCACAGTGTTTAAATTATTGGGATGTGAATAGGTGCTAGGAGAGGAAATATGTATTAGATATTATCCTTCCTTCCTCACGTCTGTGAGTTTAGCAGAGTGGCATCCATTTGCAGCTTAAAGCTTGTTTTAGTCTTTTAGTTCAGTGTTTTTCAACCACTGTTCCGCGGCACACTAGTGTGCCGCGAGATGTTGCCTGGTGTGCCGTGGGAAAAATTGAAAAATTCAAGAGAATTACTTTATATATAGTCAATATAGGCACAGAGTTAAATTTTTTAACATTTTCTAATGGTGGTGTGCCTCGTGATTTTTTTCATGAAACAAGTGTGCCTTTGCCCAAAAAAGGTTGAAAAACACTGTTTTAGTTTAAGTAATCCAAGCAGAGCTAGCTGCTCTGGCACCTGGAGCGGTGGATATAGTGTGCACATGGGGTGGGGCTAGCTGAGCGCGGGGCGAGTGTCCCAGTGGGGTGCCGCACCTGCCACACACACCCTTCCTTCGCCAGTGAATCCCAGATGCTTTAAGGCAGACTGGATTTTCCTGGTATTTCCCCCTTCTTTCCCCTTAAAACAGCAATTGTACAAACAGTCCTGCAAAAGGTAAAAATAACATTTACTCACTCAGAATACTTGTTGAAGAGTAACAGATGTAGCAACTTTGTTCAGGCAGGCTTAAAATGATAAAATCTGGCCACCAAGCCACTGGCCCAATTACTCATGTCAGGCTCCTCCAAAATGCCAAGACCTCCAGGTCCTTCAACATTTGCCAGATGAAATTGTGTTTTAAGTGAATATAAGGGAATGCTTAGGTGAACACTGAACATAAGAAGAACCCTGTTGGGTCAGCCCAAATGTCCATCCACTCTAGTATTCTTCCTCTTTCCTGGAGTGGTCAACCAGAAGCCCCCAAAAAGCCCCCACGAAGGGTTTGAAGGCAACAACGCTCTCCTGCTATTGTTCCCCATCACCAAACTGAATAAGTGGGCATGGCCACCCCAAAGAGTGACAAAATCAGTACAGGCCATCAAGTGGTACCTACAGAGGGAAAACAGCTATTGCACACACTTGACAAATAGATCCATTTGGATGAAAGGAATATAGGAAGCTGCCTTATACCGAGTCACGCCAATAGTCCATCCAGCTTAGTGTTGTCTTCAATAAGGACTCATCCACACTTTCCCTTGTCCCTAGCTTTTGCTCCACTGCTTTCCCCTGGAGAAACCCGCTCTTTAGTGCTAAAATTGGAATGAAAAGCAATATGTGGGGAAACCCCATAGCCATTGGTTCCATTTCAACACCAAACCAGGGGGAAGCAGCAGAGCAAGCAGAGGTGTGGATAAGCCCCAAGTGGCATTCCCTAGAGATGAGAGAGATTGAAACTGGGGCCTTCTGCATGCAAAGCAGATGCTCTACCTCTGAGCTATGGATCTTCTGTATGTTTAATAACAGTCCCTGGCATAAGGAAAAATGATGGGAAAAGCCTTGCATCCTAAACATCTGCCTGCCAGGCTGATGCTAAAGGCACAGGAGAAGAAACAAAGGCTGGCAACCCACAGAGGCTGCTGGTTTCATAGAGGAGATGAACTGAGAAATGTATTGCTGTTTCACAGTGATGGCGATGACCACGCGAAGCCAAGGGCATTTCCTTCCTACACAGAAGTACTGAATTCCCTCCATGCTTTGGGGGAAGTGGGAACTTGTTCCTTGCACCTGTCAAGATTATTTATGAATTCGTTTCCAAAATGTCTACCCCACATTTGTAACCCGCAGGGCTCCAAGAGCAGCTTATGGTTAAATACAAAAAAAGAAAAGAAACCCCATACAAAAGGCAAGACACGCAAAGCCTGGTGAAAACAACAAAACCACCAGGACAAGCAAGAGAACTCTAGTTAAGGCACAACAAATGCCTTCCTGAATTGGAAAGGCTCGGCCATCTTTCTGAAACAAGTGAGGAGTTTCGTAGAGAGACTGCTGAGAAAGCCCCGGATTTGCCAGCCAGTCACCAAGTCGCCCTTTGTTGAAGGGCTACAGCTCACCAGCACATGTTTTACATTTCAGATTCAGTTCCTGGCATGCCTGGGTAGGTCTGGGGGAAATCCCTATCCCAGAAAGCTGCTGCCAGTCACTAAAGGGAACACTGAGCTAGATGAAGCAACAGCAAATGAGCTTCTTCTTCATGCTGCACACAGTCAAACTATGGAACTCACTCCTCCAGGAGGCGGTGATGGCTACCAACCTGGTGGGCTTTAAAAGAAAATTAGCCCAATTCGTGGAGGAGAGGTCAATTGACGGCTCCTGCCTCTGATGGTTACGCTCTGCCATAACAGTTGGAGGCAGCAATGCTTGCGAATACCAGTTGCTAGAAACTGCAGAAGGGGAGAGAGTCCTCTTGAGCTCAAATCCTGCTTGCTGGCTTCCCACAGGCATTTGGTTGGTCACTGTGAGAACAGGATGCTGGACTGGATGAGCCATTGGCCTGATCCGACAGGCTCTTCTGATGTTCCTCTGCTACTTGCTACATTTTGACTATTACATATTTCTGAGAGAATTGACAGCATTTCCTGTCATCGTGACATTTGAGAAAGAACATAACACACCTGCTCATTCAGCGAACCCCCTTCAAGGCTCCTCCTGAACAAACGACTACACAATGCACAAAAGAGGCAGGGCAGCATGTTAGTTTCCTGAAAGTCTGATTGGCTGCGTTCCGCCAGTTTCTCAGCGGAAACAATGGAATTACAAACTCTGGACAGTAAGGAGACCAGTTAGCCCTCCAGGAAAATACATCAGAGCACGCTGCCCCCAATCTAACAAACAACCTGCTCCCATTCACCAGAATGCCTCTTGCATTCAGAAAAATAACACTCGCTTTGAAAACAAATTGAAGACGACAGTTGTGCCTGACCTTCCCAGAATCCTTCGACTTGCACAACAAACAGCCCACCCCCAGTGATGCTGCCAGCTCCATTCATGGAACGAGCCGTCCACTGCTTACCCAGCGGAGCTTATGAATGAACAGGGAGGGTATGACATTCTTGAGACAAAACATAAGGAACAAAAGGTGAACGGAATCAGGGCAAGATAGATGGATAAGAACAAAACGGTGGCACAGAAGGATGCACAGGAGGGCGAAGGAAAGCAAATGGATAAAGAGATAATGACAGTGGGACAGGCATAACGGAGCTGATCTCTCAACCATGCTTAAGAAATTGAGAGTGGGCTGCGCAGGTCACTGTCTCTCCCCTCCTTCCTTCCCCTTTGGCCATGTATTCCCCCTCCTTTATCAAGTGTTTCACCATTACAACTGCACAGATACTAACCATACTTAATGCTAACCAGGTTCCCCATTGTGACAATAAGAATTGAAGGGGTTTGCACACACTGATTAAGAAACATCTTAGCTGCATTCACCATGGCGAGCATCACTGCAGATGTAATGCTTAAGCCATAGTTTAGGCAAATCAGGGAAGGGTGGAGGGAGGACTTTACACCAGCAAAGGGAGAAGGGCAGAGGATGTTGTGTACTTCCCTGTTGTCTGTTTCCACTTTCTTAGCAATAGGAAGCCCTCATAATTTTTGGCAATATGGGGGGAAGAGGATGATAACAGGAAGATGCCTTTTTCAGGTCCATCTGATTATTGGTCCATCTAGCCCAGTTCAGACTGCTGTCCTGGGTTTTCCTCTTTCCTAGCTTCTGCTATTTGATCCTTTTACCAGGAGGTGTCAGGACTTGGGTCCTTCTGCATGTAAAGCATGTGATTGGCCGCTGAGCTATTGCCCCTCCCTTGCAAGTTAGCCAGTCGAATCTCATTAGTGCAGTTCCCTGTGCAGGTTTCTAGCAAGCTATTCACACCCAAAAGTCATTTGGAACCTCTTTACTATATTAGAACATCAGAGATAAGCCAGGGGCTTATTATGACCATTGGGAGGTCAGCCTTCTCAGGGGCACACGATGGAGAGTTTCACAGCTTCTCTAAAAGGGATTCTATCATTCACTCATTTGATTTGATTTGATTAATCTAGCAGGGCTGCACTAGCTGGATCAATTCTTCTAGTACACATTTCAGGCGATGTTCATACAAGACTGAAGCTAGACATGCACAGGAAGACGATGCAATTACAAATAATTTCAAACTGGGGAGTGAAGGGGAAGAGCCGTGGTGGATTTGGAACTGTGTGCATCTTCAATGAGCAACTGCCACTATCACATTATCACATGCAGCTGGAGCAACTACAGGCTCAAATAGCCAGTTTCTTTGGGTTTACTGTGAAAAAGAAAAACCAAAGCGTTCCAGCAGTGCTGGTGGATGACTGGAGATAAGCATCTCAACAGACACATCTGAAAGGCCCTCTTTTTCTGTGAGTTATGATTAGTTTTTGGGAGTAAGTGCAGCCCTCACTTTGGCTACTGGAGCAGGGGAAATGTGTGTATGTGAAACCATATAGTATTTATTGCTCTTACGGAAGCAAAGCCTGTCCATCGACAGTGAATGCATCGAGAAGAAAGGGCTCATGTAATGACATGCAGGGTAGATGGGATGGGGATGTTTGAATTATGCTATGTGCTGTGTACTTTCTTCATTGCAGCTCTCTCCCAGTTCTTAATGGGGATAAATTCATTCAATCAGAGTCCCCCCCCCCTTTGTGAACCTACCTAATTCATACTTCTTGCAACAGTAAGTGCATCAAAACACAGCTAAGCTTTCAAAATTCACACTTCTCTGAATTTTGTGGTGAACTTTTCCAACCAAATGAATATATTAATGAAAATAATATACAAAACCTGATTATATCAGAGGGGAATTGTTTGCAGAAATGCATATATAGGCCAAACGGCATACAAAAATGAATATACTAGAGAAATACACACAATAATGCATATGGGTTTTTTGTGTATTTTTTGGAAGGCAAAAAAAAAAATCACTATCTGATGTAGAAACAGGGTGAACTGAACTTAAGGTTGCAAAGATGAGAAACTGGAAGAAACCAAAATGGACAGATTCACCCATCTCAAGTTATTGCACACTCTCAGAGGCGTCTTACCCATAGACGTTAGTGGCGCAGGGCGCCAGGGCACCAGATTTTGGAGGGTGCCACAGGCCGAGTGTCTGGGAAGGAGAGTCAGGGTGAACTCCCTTCCCCGCTCTGGGGCAGCCCACTCCTCTCCTCTCAGCCACCCATCAGAGCGTGCTGCGCCCAGCTCAGGGAAGCCCCTTTGCGTCCCCTCCCGCCAGGGCTGCCTGGGTCCCTGGCGGGTGCAATCGGAGGCAGGGGTGGGGGTGTCTCTCCCACCCCTCTGGCCACGTCGCTGCCTGTGCACTTCCCTGTGGAGTCTGCGAGCGGAGCAGGGAAGTGCCCTGCGCAATCCCAGCACTGAGCAAGGATGGGACAGCCGGTGAGCCACCTGATCTGCTTGCTGGCCCTCCTGTCGCACAGACTTCCCCAGATGGGGCAGGTAAGGGGCGCTGGGAGCTTAGAGGGAGGCTTCATGGGAGGGCACGGGAGGCCGTCTGGGCTGTGATCTGGGCAGCGCTGAGCGTGCGTCAGACCACACAATATAAACAAGCAGGACCGAAGGGCCCCCCCCCCCCCGCTTAAAAAAGGTCAACAACTCTGGGAAACGGGGGGGGGGGGGCGCCGCCGGAGAGATATTTGCACCATGGCGCCGGATATGCTTAAGACAGCCCTGCACACGCTTTAGTCACCTCTCCCCACACAGGACCAAACAAGCAAAGAGAGAGGGGAGAAGCGAAAAATAAGACAAGGAAGCAGCCAAGAGCTTAGGAATTCCTGGTGCTGGGGAAGCAGGGGCGATGTTTGTTCCCAGTGAGGTCTCCTGATCAGCAAATTGTAGGCTGCTTTGGATCTATTTCCATTTGTTTGAAATCTGCACCCAATCCCAACTCTCAGGCAGGTCTGGGCAGTGGAGGAGGCAGAACTGAGGCAGGAGGCCTTATTGACTGACTGGTTTCTATATATTAATGAGGCACTGCACAAAAGCCAAAAAAGGAAAACACAGGAGCTGCCCTTGCGGTTACAATCTAGAAGTTCACACACACACACACGGAGGGGAAAGGCAGAGGAGGGAGAACAGTTTGACACTGCCAGGACAAATAGGGTTGTTAAGTGGCATTTACAGCCCGTTGGCATAAGTGATATTCTCCTTCCTGGCGTTCTTGCTGGGATGGAACAGGAGCAATCATCAGAACGTAAGAGCCCTGCTTGACCAAACTGAGTGCCCATCTGGTCTAGCATCCTCTTCTCACTGTGGCAAACCAGACGCCTATGGGAAGCCTGCAAGTACTAGGCCCTGAGTGCAACAGAGCTCTACCCACTTGTCATTCCCAATGACTGGCATTCAGTGGCTTTTGCTCCTCTAGCTAGTGGCTAGGCCAAAGTGTCCTTCCTCTCACTTCTGCAGTCACAGGACAACTGACAGTTTAACTGCCATTCCAGCTTTGAGGGGAGAATTAAGATTTACTGCAGATGCTTGTTCTCTGGATGACGGCTGAGGCCAATAACCTGTTGGTAGGGGTGTGACCTCCCAGTGGCTCTGGGTCCTCTAGCCTGTGACTGAAGTGACCTTTTCCTTGCTTGCTCAGACAAACAGCTATCCCTCTTCCTATTGCTTCTGCCCTAGTTACTTTTAATTGTGGTGCTTGTCACAAGAACATTGGAGGGAGCATGAACCCTTGATTATGTCCAGATCAATATGCATGCAGCATATTAAAAAAACAAAAAACAAAGGGGGGATCAATATTCATTTCATTGGTTGCAAGGAATTAAGCCTGGTGGCTGTTTGACAGGAAGAAGTGGACCTTTAAATTAGGACACCTGTGCCTGCCTGGGAAACACATGTATGCTGCCTTGGGGATCCCATGATGGAAGAAAGGTGGGATATAAATGCACGTATTGTACATAAATGGGAAAAAATAGTTCCCAGAGGAGAAGTAATTTAAGTTGGTACTGTAAATACATTCTAGATAATCCCAAATCAGAGAAGGCCTAACCAGCATACAAAAGACATACTGGGTTGTATTCAATTAAGTTTTACTCAGTGTAGACCCACTGAAAGTAATGGAGGCCCATTATTTTCAGTGGGTCTACACTGAGTAAAACTTAGTCAAGTTCATTAATGTCCATGGGTTTACGATGAGTAAAACCTAGCTGAATGCCACCCACTGTAATGTCATCACAGAGCAAGGCCTTTGAAACAGAACAGGAAAAGTGTGAAGAGCAAGAGACTGGAGCATGATTAACAAGGGTGCTTGGGGAAAGTTCACAAAGCTCTGAGCCCACCTCCAAACCTGAACTGGCAGACATACCAGCCAATCAAACACTGGCTGAAGCTTCACCCCTTCCTGCTTGCCACCACCGCCTCCTCCACTTGCCCGTTCCTCTCCTCTTCTGCACTACCTCTGGCTGTGGGATGTGTCCTTGGCTTTCCCCAGGCTAAGTCAATGGAGGACAGGATTGCAGGGTTGGAGCAGGTTGCAGCAGGGAGAGAGCAATGGAGCTAGCAAAGAGCGGCAAGGCTGAAGGTCTTCAGCAAGCATTTTATATGCTGGTATGTCTGACAGCTCATGTTTGGAGACAGGCTCCAAGCTGTCTTTACATCTCACATCTTTAGATATTTTAGCCCCAGTGATGCATGTCCAAGTAGCCTCAATCTGGTGTTTTGAGCTGCAACTGCCCTAGGCTCATTGCTTCAGTTCTTTGTGCGCCTTGCCTGCCGTCACTGCGGATGATGTCACTGGCCTTGCTTGGGTCATGCTGTTTATTAGTGCTGAGTCAACGTAAAGAAGGTGGGCAACGGGGGAGGAATTTCCCCAAGTCTCTAATTGATTTGGGAGTGTAAGTGTCATATTTGCAGAAGGATAATCCAGGTCCCATGATTCCCAGCCTGAGCATTTCTCCCCTCCTCAAGTTGTTCCCATTTGTTAACGTATTATAAACCGGAATACAAACAAATCAGGCAGCCAGATTTTCCCTTCCTTAATGCTGTGGGCTTCTCTGCCTGATTTCAGTGGGATTATTCCCAACGCTCCCCAGATGCAAACAAGAAGCAGATGCATATTTATTTCAAATAAAGAATACCAGGAAGAGAGCAACAATTGGGGGCGGGGACAGGGGGAATAGCTGCCAATAGAAGGAGTCGTGGATGGTGGGTGAGTAAAAGAATGGGGTCTGGAAAGGACACTTACTCTAGAACATCCCGGTTGAACTGTTTCTTGCTGTTCCCCAGGAACTCCCCGATCATTTGCCGGCTTAGCCCCTTGCGCTGCAACAGGAAATGCGCCACTCCAATCGGTGTGTCTGGTATGAAGCCCCGAGATATAAGGAACTGGATCCCCTTGTCTGGATTTCTGGGAAGTAGAGGGAGTCAAGAGTCAACTTGCTATTCCCTTCAATACTTAAGAGCACAGCAATCTCAAGCACACTTCTTGTATCACAAAGGATATCAGAGCACAAGAGCAGCCCTGCTGAGTCAGGCAAAAAGGCTCATCTAGTTCAGCATCCTCTTCTTGCAGAGACCAACCTGTAGGAAGCCTGCAAGTAGGAACTGAGTGCAACAGGACTCTACTACCCATTTGTGATTCCGAGCAACTGCTATTCAGTAGCATTGCTGCATCATACAATGGAGGTAGAACATAAGACATCATAGCTAGCAATTCCACAGTACTTATATAGGCTCCCCATGTAATTCAGACTCCTGATCGTGCAAGTTTCTAAATGCATGCAGAGGGGAGGTTATGATGGGTAAAAGAGAAGGGACAAGAAGCGGAGGCAAAGTTAGCGTATCCCCACTCTACCTTCACACAATTCGAATGGCATGAAGGCTTTAATGCCTGAATAGGGCTATTATGTAACTTAGATTGCAAGCTGTTGTTTTTGTTTTTGTTTTTAAAAACTGCAAATCACCTTAGAGTTCCTTAGCGGAAAGGTGGAATATACATGCAGTAAGATACACAAATGGCAGTTACATAAGCTCCTTTCTGTGGTGTCAACTTTTATTTTACTTTTTACTTTGCAGATCTAACGAAAGGAAAGTTAAAAAAATATATATTGCCAGCTGACCCTAATAATATGAATATTCTATCAATCCTCATTTAAATGTGCAGATTAAGATACACAGTCCATATGTCAAAATAAGTATCTAATCTCTCTCGCTGCACTGTAGATCTGAAAAAAAATCACTGGGTGGGGGGGGGCTGTGATCTCTCACGGCACCCAAAGTGGGCATTTTGGGATGCTGTGTTGTACTCTCATCACAAAAAACTCACCCCTATTTAGGGTTGCCAGGTCTGCTTCCAAAAAATAGTGGACTAGCGGGGGGGGGGGAGTTTAAATTAAATTAAATTATATATTTTCTTACAAACATTTTAACACGTATTAAAATACCATTTCATCATAAAGCTTTTGAATTAAAAATGTCCACTATTTTGTGGAAAAAAATAGTGAACATAATGTGAAAAAGTGGACTGTCCACTCAAATAGTGGATACCAGGCAACCCTACCCCTATTTGTCAGTGTGAGAGTGAGGCGCAGGTCACGTCCCTAGCTTGGAAACGGGGCCCAGAGGATGCACATCCTGAGTCTGAAAAAGTTGGACAGTATGTAAATTTAATCTGTCATCTGACTGATTGGGTTTGAAGTGTTGGGACTCTCTAAAAGGGATCAACTCTTTCAGTGAGACTCCAGCGCAGAGGCGCCACCTTTTCCGAAGGATTGAGGGGGCCTGATGCGACATTACACAACGTCCTGATGCCATGCATGCGCGTTGTGTGTCAGGACATCACGCACGGGGGCCCTCTGAGCATTGAGTTCATTGTTATTTAAAGCTGAATTTGCTCCTTACGCCATTTACTGAGCATGCAGGTGTGAAACAGGACCATGGAATAAGTGCTATGTAGGTTACCACACAGTAACATTGCCCTAAAACACTTTCAGCGCTCTGCACAATGTGATTTACATGTGCAGCCTGTGTTGTTTATTGGTTGAGCTGGCAATATTTCCTCCTATTTTCCTGAGGAGCTAAGCAAGTTTGGCTGGGTGCTGCGGGATTCCTACAGCTCTCCTGGCTTTCCCTTCCACCTACGGAAATGGCCGCCTACACAAACACCGCTATTATAGCAACACTGCATAATGAGGCTTTCTCCATTCCAGGAATTCCACCCACTCGCTCTGGAATGTGTTGCCGCTTGAAGTGCAGAGTCACAAATGCATTCAATCAATTTGCGGGAGGCTGTCACAATTCAGAATATTACTCAATAATTGCTCACGGGGGAGTTGCATGATTGAAGACATGGAGAACAAGGCCATGCAGAAGACCTCTTGGGCCACATAGACCCAATTTTGTATTGGGCAGCAGTTATATAATGCTGTAGGTAAGCCACTGGTGTTATTAAATCCTGTCAGGAAGGTTTATGTAACCAAGCATTTACAGTATTAGTGGTAGCAATAACAGTTGTTGTTCTGCGGGGAGCATTTTCTATAACTGAAGGCTCATATACACAGCCAAAATGGTGAAATGGAACAGCATCAAAGCCATTTGGCAACCAGAAGTCATTATTTTTTTATTATCACTGAGGGTGTTGCACAAGAGGTAATTAATTCCATTGGGGGAAAGCAGGGCAAAAAGCAGATTGAGAATGTGGTCCAAAATGAGGTAAGTGTGCATATGGAGAGGAGGTGTGGAACAGCACCAGCCCTCAGCACTTACCACCAACTGTTATTTGCTTGAGTGTAGGCCATTTGGATTTTAAAGAGGGCCGATTTTTTGTTTATGTTGTTCTTCAGTTTGAGGCGGAAGGGCTGCCGTATTCTGGCTGGCTTCATTCTGGTAACAAGGGTGCTAGGCAATAAGCAAATACAATAACCTTGCATCAAGCCCCCAATGGGTCAGTGCATCTGGCTGCTAACCAGGCTAGTGGTTTGAGCCCACCCAGGGATGTCTGTGGGCAGGATTCCTGCATTGTAGGGGGTTGGACTAAATGACCCTCAAGGCCCCTGCCAACTCTACGATTCTATGATTTTAACTACAAGTAAGTGGATTACAATGGTTATTCATTTATTACACATCCACTAAAGTATCTTAGTAGAGCTTCCTTCCTTGGAGATTTTTAACCGGAGGTTGGATGGTCGAAGTGGGTTGGACTAGATCAGGCTTTCTCAATCTCGGCCCTCCAGATGCTTTGAGACTACAATTCCCATCATCCCTGACCACTGGTCCTGCCAGCTAGGGATCATGGGAGTTGTAGGCCAAAAATATCTGGAGGGCCGAGTTTGAGGAAGCCTGGACTAGATGACACTCAGGGTCCCTTCCTACTGTAAAATTCTATGGTTCTAAGTATGTCCATAGGTGCAGCAAGAATAAGGCTAGAACAGATTGCATATCCAGTAGGAACATAGCAAGTTGCCTTATACTGAGTCATGTAGTTCAGTATTATCTACATGGACTGGCAACAACTCTGCAGTGTTTCTTCTAGTCCTGCCTACAGATGCCAGCAACTGAACCTAAGGCGTTCTGCACACATAATAGATGGTCTGCCATTTATTAGAGCTAAGCTGTGATTTCTCAGAAAATGTTTTTTTTTTCTAATAAAATTTCTGAGAATCTGTTTTGGTTCCCCTCTGAAAAAAGAGAGGACCACATTGCAGAATAGTCTCCAAGTATTCTCCCTCTCCCCTGCCCACACACAGTGCCTAGGAACAATGCAAAGTCTGGAGTACTGTGTGGGATGCAAAATGATGGTGAGGTTGCTGACATCATAGCCGCTAAGAAAAGAAGCCGTGCCACTGCCACTGCCACTGCTGAGAGGTTGCTGTATTGGTTGGAGAAAGCCCCACATTTGCTTTGAATTTTGCTTTCGGTGAAATGTTTGTGACATACCTAATGCAACTGTGTCCATGCCAATTACCTTCCACAAATGTCACCAACTCAAGTGGCAATACAGCCTTTCTTCTAACAGTCTTCACAGCAAGCCAAAACACAGCAAATAAAGTAGCCAGAAAGTCCCTTTTGATTGCAAAGAAAGGTGCCCTGCGGTCACCCAGGTAAACAGCAAAGCCAAAAACAACACATTTTCTTTATGCTGTGCATCTCAGAGCTGCTCCCCATGTAATGATTTCAAGTCAAAGGAAATACTCCTGCAATTCTCTCCCATAAATTTAGAATTACGAGTGGAGGTTCAAAGAGCTGATTTAGGTACACTATAAAAGACTTGGGCAGAAAACTGACCTACATAGAGGATAGAAAAATCTGAATGGCAAAACTAGCAAAATGTTTCTCTGAAATCTGCTGTCAGCATAATTCCAACTACGCATGAGTCTAAAGGTGGGCGGTGTGACCTAAGATATGCAACTGGCCTTTTTGGACATAATCAAAGAAACCAAAGCAATTGTAATAACCAACCCCCTATTATCATGGTTAGTGTGTACAAATACTTTATAATGGGCACAACCCAGCCAAAGACGAGCACTTTCCCCAGTCAAACTGCTAACCATGTGCTCCATTATCTTCTGTTCTTGAAAAAAAAGAAAGTAAGAAGCATTAAACTTTGATTAGATTGCGTTCAGAGCTTTGCAAGTTTTGACTGGCCTTGGCTGCCAGCCAATATATGACCCATTAACTGAGGCAACCATTGAGGTCCTCCTCCAGACACCCTGCCTTCAGATGTCAAATGGGTAAATACCAGAGACAAAGCCTTGGTGGTGCCTCCCTGAATCTCCCCCTAAGAAATCCATTTGACACTTGCTTCTCAGTTCATTTCAAGGCAAGTTAAAACTGTTTCACTCGAAAGAGTTATTCTTCACATGGCAAATGATTCTGAGAGTATGCTGACAAAACTAAGGCAGCCCTCCTGCAATTTGATTTACGGCAGCCACAGGGCAAAGGTTATTATTCATATGAAGCTGCCCGAAGTTTGGTAGAATGTGCTTAGTTTTTTGTTTTTTTTTTAAATGAGACCCAATATGGGTGCAATTGATAGAACATCAGTCCTGGATTCAATTCTCCACTCAGCCACGAAGCACATGGGTTAGCCCAGGGTGAGTCATGTTTTCTAACCCTAAGTGTAGTGAGGCTAAAATGGGATAAAACCCTGTATATGCTGCCTTGAGCTCCCTGGGAGAAGGGTGGGATAAAAATGGCGGGAGGGGTGCAAAAAAATGCATGTATTTCAAGTTCTATATTCATATTAATGTTTGAGTTAATAAAATGAGCAGTCCCGGAGATACGCCATCTGCTATTACCATCCAACAAATGGAATAATAACCAACTGTTAAAGTGCATGACAAAGCTATAGAAGGGCAAATTACAATATTCCCCCAAGGATTACTGAGGTTCAGAGAATCATGCTGACAGCCAATAGAAGAGGCCCAAAGTGCCTCTTCAAAAACCGAGTCCAACATGTAATGTTTTTGACCTCCCCTGACTCCAGTTTCCCGGCTGCTGTGCCTGGTTCCCTTCCCTCCCCCCCCCCCAATACCTACAGCTATTTTTCACAGCACAGTGGCCTTAGCTGAGTGAAAGCAGGAGACGGGGAGAAGGGAGAGAAAGATATTAACTTGCTGCTGCCTGGTGTATAAGTCTACCAAGCCCGCCAAAAGAAAAATGGCAGCCAAAATGCTCACGTCAAAAGTGGCAAATCTCTATGGAGAGGGCATGAAAACTGAGGTAATTTTTAAATTCTTTTTTTAAAAAATCCACAGATGTCTCATTCTCACACAGATATTTAGATAGCAGCCAGAGAACTCTCTCAAGTGCTGTGGACACTAAGCACTTGGGAGTCCTTTCTTTCCCCCTCTGTGGCAGAGCTTCAGTGCAACTGCCTGACCCACAATAAAACAGGGTCTGTGTTTCTTAGGTGGCCGAACCCTTAAACATTGAAGCAATGTGACTTGAAGGAGACAAACCCATTTTCCCACAACAGCCTTTGTTGTTGCAAATTGAGGAAAGCCACGGGAGATTAAAAGATTTATTATTATTATTAGCCACTTACATGTTAAAGAGGTTTAGTCCAATGCGGTACAGCCGTTTCCTCATGGTGTCTGTGGAAAGAGTAGGAGATTTGCAGCTGGCCGGGTTTTCACAGTGATACCGCGGGAGGCTCAAAATCATCGCCTGCAAGGCTTCCTTCGAAGACAACTCTGAGGCAGACTTGGCCGAGGTGGAGGTGCTGCTGCTGCTCAGCTGCTCTGAATTGTCCACATTTTCTGCCTCCGAGCCCTTGTTCTGCCCAGCCTCGTGGCTGGAGCCGAACTCCAGCTTCTGCAACATCATTTGTTCTTGGTCTGCTTCCCCTCCCGCCAAGCCGTTGGTGTTGATGTTCCCCTCAGTTGCCGCATGACTATTCTGAAGGATTCCGGAGTCAGGCGGCCCCTCGGAGACAGCTTGAGGCTCTTGGTTCTCTTTCCCAGCTTCCTCTGGGATTTCTTCTATTTTGGCAGCTTGAGAAACCCCCGCCTGGGTGTTGTTGGCAAGGCAGTTTGCCATAGACACCGAGGTAGATGAGGAGACGGAGAAGTTCTTGTTGTCAATCTGAACGGTGACGTCCCGGAAGGCCATCATGAGGGTGCTGCTGCTCTTTGGCAACGTATCTGGCAGCAGCCCTTCCTCCTTCTCTTGATCCTTCAGTTCGGCTTCCAAGTCTTGGTTTGGCTGCATCGCGCTGAATGTCTCCCTTATCTGGTAGGAGCTGCCGTCTTGAAGGGAACACATTGTCTTCAGGCTCCATGTGCTGAGGGCGTCATCTATAGACTTGGCCAAAGACTGGACTTGCTCGGTGAAAGAGTCCTCCAGCTCAGTCAGGGCCCCGCTTATGGTAGCTGGCAAAGACGGAGACCTCACCAACGGGATGCCAACAAAGTTATAGCCTTCCACGAGGGCCTTCTCAGCAGAAAAACTTTCAGAGTTCTGGACTCGGACTTTCCTCAGTGAAATCCTCCGGGGCATGCGACTCTCCAGGAGCGAGTTCCGTATCTTCTCAAAGTTTTTGCTGAGCTGGTACTGGCGGAAGGCAGTCTGGATGGTGCAGGCTGCCCTCCGAGAGACCAGGTGGCCTCCATATTTGTGCTCTAGCATTTCGATCTGAAACAGAAAAGCAATATTTTTAAAAATTGATTTCTGAACCAGTTTCTGCGACTTCAATTTACAAATTGATTGCTCTCTAAGTATGCTCTCGAGAATTCAATACTGCATTTGTGAGTCTCTTTCCCCTGCTGTGTGCACTGAGGGGCTCTGTAAACAATTTACTTGGCTCACAAAGGAATGGTTTCCCCTTCTTGCAGGGCCCATATCCAGTTCTACCTAGGGGGTGGATGAGATGATGCATCTCCCCCAATTTGAGCCATTATGTCAAGGGGGGGCAAGGGTCCGTAACTCCTCCCACACACCTGGGACACCTGTCTCAGCATGGGTACGCAGGAGCAGAATGCCCAAATGTTGCTGCACATCAGTGATATTTGGATGTTTCATCCCCACCTGTACATATGGGGCCAGTAGAAATGGGACTGAAGTCCCTTGTGGACAGGGCACACTCCCTCCCCTCCATGTGCTAGGCAGAGCCAAGGGACGAGTATCATCCAATCTTGCCTTATGTATTTGCATACTCTGGGATTCCAGCTGTGCTGCTTAAAAATATTTATTTTTTTTTTTTTTTATAAGAATTTATTGGCATTTTTCCAAACAACATATACCCTCACCCACACCCACAAATACAAAACAAATATGACAAATACAAACAGTGTCAAGATTCTTGTAGTATCTTTCTAAAAAGAAAAATTTCTTTTTCCATATCTTGACCATTGACTTCCCCTACCTTTTCACCTTCGATTTTATATCCTTAATCTATTTTATAACCATTTCTTCTGAGAAAAAAAAAAAAAAAAAAAATTAGTTCAATTATATATTTACATCAAATTATCTTTTCAACACCTTACTAGTAAATACATCACCATAATAATACCTCATCCTAGTTCTTCTTAATTCAATCTTATCAATTTCTTAACTTAATCTAAGTCTTAATCTTGCTCCTCGCATCAAATCTAATTCTTCTATCCTTAAGATTACTGCTAATAACATAAAAACTTGAAATATCTCCTTTCATATACAAACAAAAATATAACAGAGTATTGTTGACAGTATTCACCCTCCACTTTCGATTTGCCGTGGTAGACTACTTTAAATTTTGTTTAAGACTTCACCCCACACCCCCTCTGTCCATTATTCTTCTCCTGGTGGCATCGGCACTGAACATCCGTGTAACTTCTCTCTCCCAACGTCCACAGATCCAGGCACAGTCCATGTCTCTTCTTGCCACGAGTTCAGAGGTGTCCATCTCATCATCTCCCTGCTTCTTCGGTTCTTTGTAACGTTCCTTTTCTTCTTGTAAATACCTTAATTCTCTGTCCCTGGCCCCCGAGCTCACACCCCGGGGACTGGATATAACAAATCTTAACGTCGCCTTGGGGCTGCCACCCCCAAAAAGCGAATTTCTTCTCCGAAGTTGCTCACTCAGTTCTCTCCATCTTTCCATCCACTCTCTCAGCTCATTAGCAAGACATTCTTCATAAGTGTCAAAAATTTTAAAAGCCTCCTCTGTGGGCAATTGGTTCCCTTTCAGATCCCCACACAAGACTTTGACTTTCCTATAAACAAGTTCCACCTTCAAGGCAATGAGTCTCTGTTCATCTGTTAGTCCAGAGTTCAATACCAGTTCAAGGACAAAACCCAGCATACTGGCAGAGGAGGAGGAAGTGGGTGTTGTATTTCTGCTCTCCTCTTTGTTCAACGCCATTTTTCTGTGCTGAAGCGCAAACACCGCAACTTTAAATGGAGATATTTTCCTCTAATTAACTGCCCGAAAAAAGAGTTTGCCAGTCTCATGTGTCAATTTTAGCTACATTGAAACCAGTTCTGTAGCAGTAAACCCTCATTTGGTTACATTCTTCGGCTCGAAGGGAGGGAGGCAGGCTACCTTTCCCCTTCCCCCCGGATCGTTCCAAAAACGCGATTTTTAATCCAAATCTTTACTCACGACCACCGGGTTTTTAGCTCCATTCTTCGCAGGTAGAACTTGGACGCTCACCGCGGGCTTTGTCGCCGCATTTGCATCCCGGTTGGGGCATGTCCCCTGAAGCCCGGCTCCGGTTGTCCCTTCACCCCCACTCCCCCTTTACAGGGGGGGCAGGGGAAGGGTTCGGAGCCTCCGCGGGCACAGCCGGGGAGCCCAGGGTGCGGGACGCTCTTCCCGCACCCCAAACGGAGCCGCGCGCTGCGGTAGCGCGGCTCCTAACCCCCGGGATGGACAAGGCGCCTCGAGACCGAGGCAGCCTTCGACCACCCGGCGATGGCGTCGCCGCCGGAAGTCGCTTAAAAAAAATATTTATTATATGCATTTCTTAGAACAAATAATCCAAGCATATACACCAAGAGTTAGAAACCTCTGGTCCATAGAGAAATCTTGGCCCATTTTAATTTTATATAGTTTAATTACTTTTTACCTATTATCATTTCTGTATTTTTAACTTTCCATATTTTATTTATTTTTGTTTTAATTTTTATGAGCTGCCTTGAGTCCTGGTTTTGGGTGGAAGGTGGGACATCATCATCATTAAAAATAACCCTTATGTTCCTCAGCAAGATAGGGCCATCTATGGACCAAAAACCTCCCTTCACTTCTAAATATTTTGCTCTTTTGCTTATACTAATCAGCAATGTAAGAACCATAAACAGGGTGGGGGGGAGAGATAGTGATGATGTGTGTCCTGCAGTGGCACCCCAAAAAGAACTGAAGATCTGGTTTAAGAGCTTAGAAATATCACCAGGGATAAATATCAAGAGGAGTGAGAAGATACAAACACCCTGGATGGGCTGGTTATTAGTGCATGCCCAACAAAAAACAACAACACTGAATTAGTCAAGGAAACCATGGCCAAATTGGGCATTGTGCACTGGCACATTCTGAGCCTGAATGCTCTGCCTAGTTCGTCTGAAGAATTTTTGTACCCATAGTCTCCTTCTTGCTACCCCACTGATAAAAGCTTAAGAAGAGGACCACTGGAGTGTGCTTTGGGTCCACACCACATACATCATCCCAGCTTTGGTCCCCATGAATGATCATTAAGTGACAATGGCAGCGGTGGTGCTAATGCAGGTGATGGATGGAAATGGTGAAGAAAGCCGAAAGGATGGACACTAATTATCCCCGTAGAGATTTACTGAGACCAGGGTTGGCTTTGTTCTTCTTTTGCCTGATAAAGTACTTTGTTCTTCTTCAGAGTTCTGGAGGAAACGGGGGTTTGTAAGATTTCAATTAATAAAATGAATGAATTGGAGAGGGAGGGCCAAGTGATGGAAATCACCTTTGCATTGATAAGCAGACTACCATATGGGAACCCAACTGATCATGTTGCCACAGGAACACCAGCCGCTCTCTGTTCTTACTAATGATGCCATTACTTAGAACATCTGAATAAGGTTGAGCATCACACAGCATGATTCTCAAGAAATGTCCACCCCATTTATTTCTCTCCTGCACAAGTATGTACAAAATTGCCTCTATTTCCAACACTCAGGTTATGAATGCTGTTGCATATGTAGCCAAAATGGCACTACCCTTGCAGGAGAGAGGTATCAACAGGCTTGGGGGAACCCTGAGGTTTTGCTAAGTGCACATTTTCTTCCATCTTCTCCTGCCTTGTCTATCAGCAGTTACTAGAAACAGGGGCAGCAAAGGAAGTGTGTGTGAAAGCAAGCTTCCACAGGTACAGCTGACACAAGTATATGTGCACATATTGATGTGCATGTCTGTACATCACAGTGCTTATCTAGGGCCCACTGAACTGGCTGGATGCATCTGCTGATGCACATGGCCATATAGGAACACAGTTGAGCACAATTAGCTGCACGTGAAGGCAGCCAGAATTAGGGCCAGAATTCTGAGTGGCATAGAGTTGTGCTACTTTCCCCAAATTATTTTTGGATGTCTTAGGCCGGGGATGGATTTTGTTGATAAATCAGAATCAGTTTGGGTTGAGGGTCTTTCTTTGAATAATTAAAGCATCTCTTTTTCCAATTCCCAAGTCCTAAGAGTGATTAGGAGGACTAAACTCTTTCTGCCCACTGGGCACTTCTCTAATGAACAAAACATTATTGCAACCCCATTTTATCCAGCATATGAGATGGACAGTAGAAGCAACTGATTTAGGATAAATTCAGATGGTCATGGTTGACATGTTGCCATTTTTACAATGATGCTGGAATGCTGCACAGGTCATATGAACCCTTCAGCACATGTCTAGGTTGCAATCTCTCATGTCCTGATCAAAGTGCAACTTGCTGAGTCACGATGCAGCAACATGTGCTGGAGACTCCACATGGCAGATTACTTATTTACATTTAAGGGCAAAATCGTGACCAATCATTGTCCACTATAACAGACATATGGCATAAGTGCAGCAGATGATATCCGTAAATTAAAATTGTATCTTAGGCTTGTTATGCAGAAACTGAGAGACTCAAGAGATATCAAATACTGGTATCTCTGGGTTGCCAGGAGAGCCATGTTTTAGACATTAAAAAGGGGGGGGTTGCCCAGAATATTGACTGATTTTATACCTACGGCGTTCTGTATTTTTATTTTGTATTTTTGTATTTTTATTTTGTATTTTTGTATTTTTATTTTGTATTTTTTGTATTTTCATTTTGTATTTTTTGTATTTTTATTTTGTATTTTGTATGTTTATTTTGTTTTGTTTTTTGTATGATAATTGCTTTTGTTTCTGATGTTTCTGATCTGTTTTACATTTGTTTTACGGTTCTCTTTTGTAAGCTGTCTTGAAAATCTAGATTATTTGAATAAAAAGAAGAAAACAGCACCCCATATTAAAGCCTTGGCTCACACTAAGCCCTGAGATTCCCATTAGGAAATAAGCACATTTAAATAAAGCATATCCATTTAAAAAAGAAAGATATATAAAATAATATTTGTGCAGTGAAGTGTCTCTCCTGTGGTCCTATTTGCTGCAAATAGCACTGTTGGAGACAAACAGCAGCGCCAGGGTGCAATTTTGCTGAGTAAATAATATGGGACAAAGGGTTAGACTCTCACCATGTACTGCAGTGCTGATGTGGTTCTGAACCCCTATATCCACTTTTGCTAAGGATGAAAGCCTACTTATGAGCCTACTTTTAAGTAATGTGTAGCTCTAAACCCTGAATGTATGGCCTAGTTGTTACACAGCTGAATAAAGTATAACTTGCTATTAAAATGATGAAAATGTCATGGTGGCTGCAATAGTAGGAAGCATCAGCTACATGGCTGACCACTTGAGGTTTCTGATGAATCAACAGCTTCTCTAGGAGTTTGTGTGTAGGGGTGAATAGATGGGAACCACTCAACCTCTCTCATTTGAAATTTTGATATTGAATTGCTAGCCTGAAATAAAAGGAAAATTGATCTCCATTATACTACCCTGCACAAATAGGCTGTCTTAACATGGTGCAGTGACAGTGTGACTAGATTAAATAGGGTGAGTGACCTGTTTCCCATCAGAACATACAGTATTTTGTGCAGAGTGCTATGTCTGCCATCTAGGGCAGGGGGGAACTCACTACATGATGGGCTCAGGAGATGAGAAGCTGGCATCATAGGGGTGACAATCTCCACGGTAGGTGTAACATGTAGACCAGCTGCCAGCAACCCCTTGTGAAGTACTTCTTGGACATCACCTTGGACAAAGGTGTGTCTGAATGCTCCCTTATGTACAAAAAGCTCTAATTGGCTAAAAACTAGCAGACCATTGTTGCCATGTGGGTTTGCTTGGGCTAGGAAGAAGAGAGGTCCAGACTTCTATCATTCCCTTACTCACGTTTCTTTCTGAACAAAAAAGCCCCAAATGTTGTAACCTTTCCTCATAGGGGAGTTTTGTGTGCGCTTTAAGTACTTAAATTAAAATATGCTAATCTGTGGCTCGATTAACCAGGCAGCTTTTAGTTAGACTTGTCTAACCAATTAATTGATTAAACGTTGTAGCCTTAACATTTGGGGGAAGCTGTTTAGAATTCTGTGCCAAAGATCCCCATCACGGACACATGGTTTTCTGGAACTGGGAACTGTGCCAGGCTAAGAAATCCCTGCTGCCTGGAGTGCAGCTCAACATACACACACAATCACAGCTATGGCCAACACTTAAAAAAACAACGTCTTGCTGCACCAATCCCTGTCTACACCTGTCTTCCATTTATGGTGCCCATGAAGCAGATTGCTTCTCCCTGCTGCATGGCAAGGCCAACCTTGACGGGAAGCCTTGATTTGAGGGAAAGGGCCATAGCGAAGTATGTACATACATACATTCATACATCATTTTATTAGCATGCTGCATTTCCACAATTCAAACCAGCTTACAATGTGAACTAATGCAAAACTATAACACAACAAAAGTGGTCATAAACAATAAACAAAACATTAAAAAATATGCAACCAAACTGAACAACTTCCACATAAATCTAAAATAGGTACTTAAAAACAACAGCAACAACACCCCTCCCAACAACAACAACATCAACAACAACAACAACACGCCAAACAGCCCAGTCCATTAACGTTTCCATTTAAAACAGAGGAACTGAAATACTCTGAACTTGGGCTGGACTATACAATTCCACCTCCAGCTTCTTGTTCCCCTGACAAGAATTAAATAAATGGAAGGAGCACAAACTTTTCTAAGCAATGCTCCCTTTCCCCAATATTACATGAAGGTGGCATTGCATTGAAGTCACTGAGGCGGGGGGGGGGCATTGTTTTAATAATGGAGGCAGCCCTAAATGGCTTCACTGAATGCCTAAGCCCTTGCTGCAAAAGTAGCAGGAAATTTCTTTCTATCTGCCTTGCCTGCAGAAAGTCCCAGGTTCAATCCCCAGCATCTGCAGGCAGGACTGGGAGAGGCTCTTACCTGCAACCCTGAAGACCTTCTACCAGTGTAGGGAGTGCTGGTCTCGATGGACCAATGATCTGACCCAGTGTAAGGCAACTTGGATGTTTTCCTGTGTGAGCCACGAGGGTGAAACAGGTTTGAAAGTGGTTTAAGTGCATGACGCAGACATGACAGTGATGGAGAACCTGCTTTATAGGCAGAAGGTCCCAGATTCAAATTCTCAGCACCTCCACGTAGGCCTGGGGATGTTTCCTGTCTGGGAACCCTGGAAATCCACTGCCAGTCTGTGGGGACAATGCTGAGCTTGGTGGCCCAAAGGTCTGGCTCATCATCATTGGGGATATGCGTGCAGGTATTTCTACATCAGCATCTCAGTGCAAAAAAGAAGACTTGTGGAAACTTGTGCAAAATGAAGTTATGCACATGACCTAATGCACAAGAGGTTTGGTACCTGGGTTCAGCAGGTATCTCACCTAACAGGTTGTTAAGACCATGCCATACAATGGGATACCACCTTCTCAGAAACATTGTTAGATACCAAAAGAAGTTCAAGGTTCCGTTGATGACATTTCTGGCCTTAAACAACTTTGGACCAGCAGACCACATCCCCAGGTAAGGACCTAACCAAGATCATCTAAGAGGACGCAGCAGATTTTCACCTACAGAAGTGGGCCTTCTTGGTGATGGCACCCAATCTCTGGAATACCCTCCCTTGGGCAATCCGGGAAGCAGGAATGATCTTTTAAGCTCTTAAAAACACATATCTCTACCCAAGCCTTTCTGGACTTTGACTCTTAATTTTTAATTCTGTTTCACACAGTGTTCAGTTTTATCTGTGCTGGGTTGTTTTTTTTTCAAATAGAGATTTTTATTAAATTAAGTCAGCCTTCAACAACCTGGTAGTGTTGTCCTGATGTTTTGGACTCCCATCAACCTCAACCAACAGTATGCTTGGTGGGGCTGGTGGAAGTTGTAGTCCAAAACATCTGGAAGGCACCAGGTTGATGAAGGCTGCATTAATCGGTAGTTTTCTTTTTTAAAAAATAGAAAAAATAAAATGAATGAAGAAACTATAGCTGGCTTATTTTTCAATAAGCTAGACTGCAGGTGTCATGCACGCTTACCAGAGAGTAAGCTCCACTGAACACAGGGGGACTTCTTTCCATGCACATGATTGTGCTGTTAAATCTCCATTTTTCAGAGGCTGCCTGCTCAGTGGAACAGAGCTCTGCTACTGCTTTAGCTTTCATTCTTGATCACGGACTGTAGATTTAATTTGTTCATCTCTAGAGTCATTAAATACCAATTGTACTGCATTTCCCAGGATTTTTTGTGAGTATTTTTATTTCACCTATATCCTTTTAAAAAAAAGTTCTCCAAGCAATATATTTCCAATTATACTTTGTTGCTTCATTTTGCCTTTCTCAAGGGAGGTGGTGGGAACATTTGAATTTCTCCAGTTTTCAAACTTTTTCTGGGTTAAACTAGTAAGAAAGCAAAAGAAAGGAAATGATTGAATTTTTAAAGTTTGTTTTGTTGGACCAATATGGAAAAAAGTTGCAGTCTCTTCTTCTCAAGAAAAAAATTCAGGGCTAATTCCTGACATCTAGGTTTCAACTTGGGTCAAGGTGACACCCCCACATCTAAAATGTGAGCATTGCCCTGCCCTTCTTAAGGAAGCTGCTTCCATTTGAATTCCAAGGGGGAATTTTGGTTTTTTGCGGGTGCTAGATACGTAGTTACTGGTGTCATCAGCTTTGGGTCAAATTTTTGGATGTGAAGGTATTTTTTTTTACTATTGGTGAGCTTTACACTTCCTTAAATGTAGAGAATGCCATCTTGTCCTTTGCTTCAAGGCGGCACAGTATCTTGAGTTGGCCCTTGTTCTAGCCAGTTAGAATTTTTATCTCTACATCTCTATTTCCATTGCAGTTATCTGCAGGAGGCATAGAAATGCAAATTACAGGGGGTTGGGCTAGAAGACCCTCAGGGTCCCTCCCAGCTATATACAAACCTTTCTGTTAAGCTGAGACTGGCTGGCGGTGAAGGAGATTCCTCTCTTCTCCTCTGAGCCAGTAGGCCAGCCAACGCTCAAGCAATCATGGAGATACCATTCCCCACTTAAGCTCAGCCTCCCCTTTGGCTACTCGCCCTTTAGCTACTGTCAGGGGCTCTTATTCACACAGATGGGGCATTATAGCTCCACTCAGCTGGTGACAGGAGGGAATGGGGATGCTAAGATAAGAGGGTGTATCTGATGGCAGCTGTGTAGCCCAGAACAGATAAAATGCAAACAAACCGTCAGTCACTGGAGCAATGCAACTGCATGTGCAGTCCCCTCTTTACCCCCTTTGTTAGGAAATTCAACATCTTTCAGGGGAGTGCTTTTAAAAGAAATCTCCTTTCACACACTTCTCCCAGATATGCAAAAACACGCTGTATGTGGGTAATGCTGCTTTGGTTATAAAAGGTGAATGAATGGCGCCATTTTGCTTCCAAACAAGTTGGCAAAGAGCTACTGGTTTTTCTCTTAGACGTACCAATTAGCCAGTCAGGATTTTCTGGCACAACCAGCAAGCCTTCAGGCAACGAATACAGTAAACTAGTACTAGCCAGTAAACTTTGGATTCTGCCATGTTCTATCCTATTCTATAAGATTCTGCTAGGTTTGACCCCAACCTGCCTGGTTCCTCAATATGCTGCTCTGACCCATTGGTTCTGCTACTGGTCAGACTCTGTAGGATGTGGAACTTCTACCTCCTGACCAGGATTTCTTAAAAGATTAAAAGCTGGAACTCCCAATTCAGTCTTGCATCTTTGGAACTTTGGCATGACACCAATGCAAAACTGAAAAATCATTTTCCCAGTATACAGCTGGATGCACATTGTGGACTCCTCTCTCGGCATTAGCCCTCAGCCATCTCCAACTTTGTGCCCTACAGATGTCTTGGACTACAACCCCCATCCCATAATGCTGGCTAGGGCTGATGGGAATTATAGTTCAAAAACACCTGGAGGGCACCAGGTTGAAGAAGGCTGTAGTACAGGTTTCAGTGTAGAAGTTTGGAAATGTAATGAACTTGGACTCTGGATGAAGAAATGGATGCTCGGAAGGAGCCAAAACATTTATCTGGGTGAACAACAACAGTGACGATGAAGAAGTAAACACAACAATCCTCGGTGCATCAATTCAGTCCGTTGGGACTTGCTCCCAGCCAGGTAGATGTGTGGTAGATGCAGCCAAAAACATGTATAAATGCACAATGAGATCAGAAGCTAGGCCTGGCACCCAGAAATGCAGTGAAGAACCAGCTCCTGATGCATCTCAGCTGCATCATTTTCCCTGCATGGAGGTGCAATAACTGGACACGGTTCAGCCCCTTGCATTTTGTCAACCCATCTATGCTGCTGCTAAAGGCACAGGAAGGAGCCTAATCAACTCTTTTTTTAAAGACCAACATGCAAAACAAATCTAGGAACTCATCTGCAGTGCAGTTGTGATATTTTGTTGATTAACAATCAGGTGTCAGGTCCCTGCTAGACCCAGGCACATAACACAGTGATCTAACAAACGCCAGCCAGACCTATGTGTTTTCTTTTCCCTGGGGGTTGAACCCCCCTGTGACAACTGCAGTGTATACAGCAGACCACGCATGGCTGACTTAAAAAAGTGGGGAGCAGTGACGAATTTACAGTGCACTTCTTCTTCTGCTCCAGACACCTTTCACTGTGGGGGACAAAGTAAGGTATGCAAAGCCTCAATCCTTGATCTATCTGTCAGACGAGTAAGAGGACCAGTTTTGAATTGTGGGGTGCAGCTTGTATAGCACTGCTTTGTGAAGGGTCTGTGGGATGAATGATGCATCCCTGGGTACCGTGAGCCAAAAGTAACAGGCACTGAGAGCTGGTCTATGTGTTGGTTTCGTGACAGAAATCTGTGCCCTTAAGGCAAATTCCTTGTCCTCTGGCTGAACTGTGCAGAAATCCTGTATCAGGAACATTGAATAGCAACGTGGAAAGTCAGCCTATTTTCCCATCTAGCAGCAGCTTTCCAGAATCTCAGGCAGAGAGAAAATGGTGGGTGGGTGGCTGTCTTTCACAATGTCTGCTACCTGCTCCTTTTAAATGGAAATGCCAGGAATTCCCTGCATTCAGCACGTGTGCTCTGCCTCTGAGTCATGGTCATTTCCCATATCTGTTATGCCCATTCCCCCCACAACCCACATCAATGGCAGTGGTCTGTGGGGCAGTGGTGATGCACATGGAAACTAAGCTAGAGAGTGGATCAATGGCCCCCAGCCCGCCCCAGCCCCATCTCCCATGGCATGAGGAGAAGCTGGTGTACCTGTTTATTCTTTAAGTCAAGGGAGAGCTCATAATCGGAAGTGGCGGCATGGGAACATGTGGCTGCCCCTTTGCTGCGCTGGCCTCTCACGGGAGAACCCGTGTGGTGGAGGCTGGCCTTCTGCACCAAAAGGGAGCACCCCGCAGCCTGATCCGCCTGCTCTTCCTGCAGCTCCGCATGCCGGGCTTTTAACTTCAAGGTGTCGGACCTGCCTTCCTGTCTGCTGGCCTCCTTCGGGTCCTCCGCGTCACACCCGGGTTTCTTGCTGGCTGAACCGCAGGGATCGTCACTGTGAACAAAACGCAACGTTTCTCTTTTGTTTATTTGGTTTTTTGTTTTTTGTTTGTTTGTTTGTTTGCATCCCCTTTTCATGTTCTTTCCCTAGCCTTCAGTAGCTAATCGGCTTTGCAAACAGCCGCAGAGCATTGTTGCTGTGGTAGGGCAGAAGCACGGAAGCTCCTGGGGGCGGGTTTAAAAAGCTGGCGCTGAGTAGGCCCTTGCACTACTACGAGGAGCGTGGAAAACACCGCTCTTTTCTCTCTTCTGCTGTGTTACACACCAAGGCCGTTCCAGGCAGTATAGAGTGAGGGGAGGCCTACACCATCACAATGTATGGTAACCCACTGGGGTCATGTATTCCCCCATCTAATTGCTGCTTCCCTGGGATTGCAAAAATGGGAGCCTTGTTGAGCTCCTGAGAGGCCGAAACGCTTAGCAGGTGGCCTGCATTGGGTGTGTTCATGAGGCAGATATAGGCCAATCCTTTTCAACTGAGGCATAAAAACAAAAATGTCTGTATTCAACTTATACGTTACAGGGTATGCCTCAGGTATGTGCAGTGTAACAGCCAAACTGTGAGATGAAAGAGCCCTGACCAAATCAGAGCCATACAACTCTCTGGTGCTGTAAGCACCCTTATATAACGTGTGACCTAAGGGAGAAGGACTTTATCACTATGTAATGATAACAGCGTGAACGGAATATTTTGTGTGTCTAACTCTCGAAATGTGTGGTGTTGTGTAAGACTTACAGATCTGTGTGTTTTTCATTTAGGTAGAGTATGAGGTAATGTATTTGTTCTTTTTGGTGCTTGTTTTATATTTGTACTCTATATTTTATATTTGTAAAGCTATATGTACAAGTTTTTTAAAGTGGTAAGGGGGTAGATGTGTGGTGAAAGCAATTTGACAGATCAACAGAAAAAGAAAACCACCACTGTTAAAATTACTGCAGAACTTACTGCCCATCAGGGGGAAATAGCCGAATTATTATAAGTTGCTGGTTCCCTATTTATTGCATGAAGCCCTAGCCTGTGAATGTTTACTCAGAAGTAAGGCCCATTGTCTTCATTGAGACCCCCAGAAAAATGTGTGTTTTCTTTCCCTGCAGACCTATGGAGCTGAGATCCTGAATTCACATTTAGACTCTTCCCATCCTCAGGCACGAAACAAAAACAGAACAGAAATTATATCACTAACAGTAACACACAGTCAATGATCCAACAGACACTTGCACACACAAAAAGAAATTCAGTGTGCACTGATCTAAGGGCCCACCCTATAATTTTCACTAACACACTGACTTCTGAAACACATAAGAACCAAAATCTTCCTTTTAACTTTACACAGTTGAAGAAGTGGTTAGTGGTTTGGCAAGAGAAGAATAGTTGCTACCATGAAAATGAAAGGGGGCAGAAACTGGTACAAGGGTGCATTTTGACGGGCACTCTTTGGAATATCAAACTTTAAAACCTCCTTTGTCTCACATTAGTTGTAAGCCCAAACACTTCCTACTAACTTGCTCCCAACTTCCTGCTGATTTGCAGAGCATGCTCCAAACTTCGCCCACATTTTCAGTGAATCCATAATACAAATTTTTGTGACATTACAATAATTTCCATGGCAACACACTGTGATGTCATGAAGACAAGAATATTAATGCATTGCAGGATTATGCAAGGACAGCTCTCCCAGGGAGAGAAAGAAAAAGAAAGCTTTTACTAATTCTCATTTCCATAGCAGCAAGATGAAGATGGAGCCGAAACAAGCAAAGGAGCTTTAGCACTAGGGGAGAAATACATGCAACAGCCCACATTACACTGGCTTTGCTAAGGATCAACATCCCCTGAGAGACACATTGCACCGTTCCCTGGCCCTTACTCAGATAACCAGGAGAGGAGGAAGAAAGGAATATTGTAGGTGCAGAAAGGGATGATCAAGGCATGGGCACGACTCCCCTACAAGGAAAGGTTAGACTGGGTTGGTTGTTGTTGTGTGTTTTTTTTTTTTAATTTAGAAAAACAAGAGAGTAAGGGAGATAAAATAGCAATCATAGGTTATAAAATTATGCATAGACAGAGGGGAGTTTTTCTTCCTCTCTCATGAACACTAGAAGGTCAGGTCATCTAATGAAACTGAATGCTGGAAGGTTCAGGACAGATTAAAGAAAGTACTTGTACAGTGCATAGTTAAATACAGAATTCACCTACACAGGACATGTGATGGCTTTAGAACAAGGTTAGACAAATTCATGGAGCATAAGGCTATTGATAGCTACTAGTCATTACAGCTATATGCTGCCTCCAGTATCAAAGACAGCTTGCCTCTTACACTAGAGATCAGTTGCTAGGGTTCATGAGTGGGAGAGTTCCACTGCCCCTTTATGGGCTTCCTGTAAGCACCGGGCTGATTAGTGCGTGAGACAGGATCCAGGACTCGGCGCTAGCGTTTGGTCTGATCCAGCAGAGGCCTTTTAATATTATTATGTGCCTTTAATAGTTACATGGGAAAGCGAATTTTGGCAGATGAAGCTTGTCATTCGGAGAATGAAAAAGAAGTTGTGCCTGTTGGAATTCCTTCTTTAATACAGCCAATGGCATCTCAGGCGGCCCTGTGCCCCTTTGGCTCTGGTCACCCTAAGCCAGGCCAGCACAACCTTTAAAGGGATACCAGGTCTTTAGGCTTTCACCCTGTGAGGTTCCTTCTGAGGCAAAAGTAGCAGCAGGCCCCTGAACTAGTCTAGTACTCCAGCACGCTGAATTGCTTCTAAAAGTGCAGGTGTTCTAGGCTAGCTGTCTTGCGGCCTGCCTGTGCTAACTATTGCACATGTAAGTTGTGCATGAAGAACCAAGCAGTTCTATAAATAAGCAGTGCACAGAAGCAGTTCATTGTTCTGATCACATTGCTGCTAACTTGCTTGAAGGAGAAGCTGGTAGAGAACGGGGAATAACTTTTAAAATGGTCCCTGCGTGTTGCATAATGTCCTTCCTTTCCCCTTTTTCTTTCTGATCTTTTATTTTTAGATTGTTAAGACTGCATTCAAAAATGAATACAGGAGAATTTAAAAAAAATAAAAACCACCTCACTCATTATTCAGAACAATGGATGTAAGACAACAATTTCCATTGTAATCTGTGTTCATCCATTTCAATATGAAGCCACTGGGAGAGATCATCAGGGGGTTTGGGCTGGGTGTTCATCAGTATGCGGATGATACAGATTGAGATTGAATCCTGACAAGACAGAGGTACTGTTTTGGGGGGCAGGTGGGTATGGAAGACTCCCTGGTCCTGAATGGGGTAACTGTGCCCTTGAAGGACCAGGTGCGCAGCCTAGGAGTCATTTTAGACTCACAGCTGCCCATGGAGGAGCAGGTCAATTCTGTGTCCAGGGCAGCTATCTACCAGCTCTATCTGGTATGCAGGCTGAGACCCTACCTGCCTGCAGACTGTCTTGCCAGAGTGGTGCATGCTCTAGTTATCTCCCGCTTGGACTACTACAATGCACTCTATGTGGGGCTACCTTTAAAGGTGGCCCGGAAACTGCAACTAATCCAGAATGCGGCAGCTAGACTCATGACTGGGTGTGGCCACCAAGACCACCTAACACAAGTCCTGAAAGACCTACATTGGCTCCCAGTATGTTTCCGAGCACAATTCAAAATGTTGGTGCCGACCTTTAAAGCCCTAAACGGCCTCGGACCAGTATACCTGAAGGAGCGTCTCCACCCCCATCGTTCTGCCCGGAGACTGAGGTCCAGCGCCGAGGGCCTTCTGGCGGTTCCCTCACTGCGAGAAGTGAGGTTACAGGGAACCAGGCAGAGGGCCTTCTCAGTGTTGGCTCCCGCCCTGTGGAACGCCCTACCACCAGATGTCAAGGAAATAAACAAGTACCTGACTTTTAGAAAACATCTGAAGGCAGCCCTGTTTAGGAAAGTGTTTAATGTTTGAAGTTTTATTCTGTTTAATATTCTGTTGGAAGTAACCCAGAGTGGCTGGGGAAACCCAGCCAGATGGGCGGGCTATAAAGAATATATTATTGTTATTGTTACAGTCATACCCCGGTTTGTGCACCCTCCGTGTTGCGTACGTTCGGGTTGCGTACTCCGCTAACCTGGAAGTGCAACACGGAGTGCGGACGCTTCTGCGCATGTCCGTGCGTTCTGCGCATGCGCAGAAGCGTTCTGCACAGTTTGTGCATGCGCGAAAGCGCCGCCTGGGTTGCACACTGTTTGGGGTGCGAATGGCACCCCGGAACGAATTGAGTGTGCAACCTGAGGTACCACTGTATTTCCATTCCACTGCAATTAGTATCTGCCAAGGACTGTGTTATTTGTCTTGCTGCCTGGTATCTAATGTAAGTTGCATGACTTATGTAACTATTCACATAACTTACGTAACTTGCAATCATTTCCATGTAAAGGAAATATCAAAACAATGTTAAAAAGACGTAATTAAATGCCTATCAGCTGAAAAAAGCAACAGTAACATGTGAGCGAACACTAGTCCTATTCGCTTGACTGATTTCTATTCCTCATCACAGACAAACATGTGAACTGCATAAATTTCCGCTTCCTTCACAGTTTTCATCAGAATTCTCAGAGATCCCTATTTAAAGCAAAATTTCAGTTGTTCCTCCCCCACCTCATGCAAAAATAGGGGAAAGCGGGCGGGGGGGGGGGTATTCCCCACCCCTCCATTTTTCCTGGGATTTTTATTTATTTTATTCAGAACTTTTGATTAATGGCTTATCAACAAAGCCCACTGGGCCATTCACACCAAGCTTAAAAAGTTAAAGTAACTAAAACTATTAAAGCATTAAAGGAGAAACATGAGCAACTTTAAAAACTGCTTGATTTCCAGCCTAAAAAACAGCACAAGCAACGTAATGTAACAGAATTTAAAATCCTGCAGAAACTTTCTGTTCCAACGGCAAAAGGCCTTTCACTCAGTGATAGAGCACATGCCTCAGGTTCAATCCTCAGCATCTCCAGGTAGCGCTGAGAAGGGATCTGCCTTGGAACTCTGGAAAGCTGCTGCCAGTCAGTGTTGACATTACTAAGCTAGATGGGCCAGTGGTCTGATTTGGAATGAGGGAGATTCTTATGTTTAAAAAAAAACAACCAAATGGTCCTTGAACTTTCTCTCTACCAAAGGGTTCGTATTGCTGGGCAATATTGCTGGCCCAACCCATGCATCAGATTTTTGACTTTTTGACTTTTAAGAGTTGGAAACCTTATAACATTGTTGGATCCCACTGCATGTCATCACCAAGACTGTCTTCTTGAGTCTCAGACACGAGGGCATGATTTGTGACCCAGGAAGTTCACCACCTAGATACATCAGGGATGACTGTCCTGCAAGGTACCTTCAGACTGAAAAGCAGGTTAGAAATGTAATAATAAATGATGATAAGTTCGACGATATGCTTGGCAATCTCTCTATTTCTGCAGTTTCAAAAAGGCAGCAGAAACAATATTTACTGAACCACCATACATGGCTGCATACATGGGTTTGGCTGCCCAAGTTGTACAGAAGTATCAAATTCCAGGTAGGTAGCCGTGTTGGTCTGCCATAGTCAAAACAAAATAAAAAATTCCTTCCAGTAGCACCTTAGAGACAAACTAGATTGTAGAGGGTTCTTGATTTAAGACCCTTAGGTATAATGTCCAGGTCCTTGCATTTAGTCAGAAAGAAGATGTCGGTCTGTACATACCAAGAACAAACTTAGTTGGTCTCTAAGGTGCTAATGGAAGGAATTTTTTGTTTTATTTTGTTTTGGAAGTATCAAAGCAACTTCAAGCCCCCAGTACGTGTCCCCACTATGTCTTAAGTTTCCTGGCTTAGCCATTACAGAGGGAGGGAGGAGATGGGGGGGGCAAACCCTGTAACAACACAGAAAGGGAAAGCTATTCCACAAGTTGTGGGTCCCCAGAAACCCTTCCCACCTTTCCTGTTCTCTCCCAGGCCATGAGCTCAAAGCCAAATAGCAATGTTAGTCTGGCCTCTAGCGCCTTTAACACTTGGACAACATTCAGAAATTCAGCAGGTGGTGCTTTTTCCTGACAGGAGGGATGCTGATGAGGGAAGTTTCACTTGTTCAGCTTCTGCTTGTCCTCCAGCTTTGAAAGTCAATGATACCCTACCAGAAAAACTTGGCAAATTTATCTAAATTATTTTTATTAGAGAAGATGCGGGAAGTTCTGCAGTAAACTAAGCTCCTTAAACAGCCTCTGTCCTGAGAACAGAAGATGGGATCTGAAGGAGGGGGGAAACATTTCCTGCTTGCTCCCTAGGAGAATCGGAGTTCCAACCCCACAGTTTCTTTTCTGACAAAGGCAAAGAGAAAGTAGAGAGGTAGCACCAGAGGAGTCCAGCTCTCTTTTGAGTAGAGTCTGGAGTGCACAAACAGATTTCAGTAAATTGTAAGTCTAGCTATGACCCAATTCTCCAGTGCATCACCTGTTTAACCTTTAAACCACAGAGATTTCCACTGTACTCCAGTTTTATAAAGCAAATTCTGCCTCCCACCCTGTCACTGCCACTTATACAGCCCTACTGCTACCTATTTGGGGCTTCTATTTATTATTATGGTTGATATAGTACAGACATGGGGGTGCCAGAAGGTCACATTTCTTCTTGGCTACCCCTATAGCAGGCCATTTGCCAGCAGTGGATGTGGTCAAAACAAGACTGAGCAAAGTGGATATGGGCAACCCACATTCTCTTCCCACCAGCACCATCATACATGCATGCATTAGCACACACAAATACTGCTTTTCAGAATTAAATCTAGACCATATTCTAGAGCAGGCCCTTGAACCTTGCTCCTACAGCTAAAAATTCATTGTTTCACTCCAGGATCTGAAATAAAATGGTACCCCTTGCAAGCCTCTTCAGCTCTCTTGGGCTATAGTGGCTGTTGGTAGGAAGGAGTTCAAAACAGACAGAAGCAGACTCAAATGTATATGTTCTCTCATTAGGAGGACCTAGGTTCTGTCTTTGAGGCATATGAAAGCGTGCAATTTCCCATGTTAAGCAACCTCAGTTTGATGTGCCCTTTAACAAACAGCAGGCCCTCCCATTCCAATTTCAAAGCCGTTTGTGCATGTCCGGCAAGGGATTTTGCAAGGGTCACAACTCGGTCAGAGCGAAACCAAACAGAGCCGCAACACTGCGAGGCATTTTGCAGTGCAAGTTATTTCCGTGCTAAATTTAAAATTCCTAATCCCCTACTGTTTCAAGCTGCCTGTATGGTCAGAGAATGGTTGCAAAGTGTATTTTTAGAACAGGAATTTTAACGAGAGTTTCCCTTGCCTTTGTGTGTTGTATAAAGGAAAGAATGTCAGACCCATTTTTATTCAGAATTTTCTAAAAGCCACACATGCAAAACAGAAAAAAACCCAACCCTTTCTTATCCTCAGGCAAGACACAAATTCATGACATGTCAGCTTAGTACATAAAAGGGGCCAGAGCTCAGTAGCTCAGTGTATGCTTTGCATGCAGAAGATCCCAAGCCACGGAGTGAATCAATTTGGTGTTTTCTTAAGGGCTGCGCACTCATTCGCCCTCGACATGCACACTGTATGCACAGAGAAAGCGCAGTCCACCTCCTAGCCCCAGTACTAGCATCCGTGTGCTATCTGGTCCTGCCCTCCAACATCTGGGAGGGGAGCCTACAGCTCTACATTATTTTTCTACGAAAAAAAAAATCTAGAAAAAAAGGTGCTAGAACTCGCCATGAATGCCTCTCTTGTTCTCTTATAATGGCAATGGTGCCCACCTGTGAGGTGATGGAGCCAGGGGTGCCAACTTGAATAAAAGATGATATAATAAATAACTATAATAAAAAATATAACAAAACATAATCATATGTTGCGGTGCACACACACCATTTGAATGGCAATGCCCAACAACTTGGGGGAGCCAGCCCCCTCAAATATTTTATTGGGGAGGCTGAAGGGACCTTGGCTCCTATGGCCAGAAGTGAGTTTCAGTGAGTTCTGGCTGGGGGGGGGGCTGGTCACAAGCACGGGAAACTTCCAGCCCAGCTGCCCCAAAGTGGCCCACTAGGCCTCACATCTGGCCCTCAATTCCCTCCAGGCCATACCCCATACACCCTGAGTGTTTTCACTGAAACATAACTCTGATTGGGCCTCTTGCTTGTCTGGAGAGAGAAAAGAAAGGGGAGCGTGAGAGTGTGCAGAAACTAACTACTGTAGCCCATACCACAAAGGTAAAATGTGCATTTATTTGCTCTGCCCACTTTTGTCTTTGGCTCCGCCCCTCAGTGGCATGTGACCTTTGGAAAGTTGCCTGGGAGAGAATTTGGCCCTTGAATTGGAAAGGGCCCTTCTCCTTATTGCTCTCTCATATCATCTAGGCTTTGGGGAGGAGACTTATCTTTTGCTACTACGGTAACTTTGCAAGCCAAAGGGTCCTCCCCCCTTTTTTGTGAAAACTATTTACAGTGGTGCGTCGCAAGACGAAATTAATTCGTTCTGCAAGACTTTTCGTCTTGCAGAAATTTCATCTTGCGAGGCACCGTTTCCCATAGGAACGCATTAAAATTTAATTAATGCGTTCCTATGGGGGGGAAAGTCCGGGGGCGCCGGTCGGAAGGGGCGCCGGCCGATCGCGCCCGCCATCTTGGGTGGACTGCGCATGTACGGACATGCGCAGTCCACCCAAGATGGCGGGCACGATCAGCCGGCACCCCTTCCGACCGGCACCGGAGCCGCGCCACGTTTTAAGGCTGCAGCGAGCGAACAGCAGCGCTGCTGTTCGCTCGCTGCAGCTTTAAAACGTGGCGCAGCGCGGCTCCGGTCGGAAGGGGTACCGGCCGATCGCGTCCGCCATCTTGGGTGGGCGGGCGCAATCGACTGGCACCCCTTCCGACCGGCACCGGACCGTGCCGCGTCGCGTTTTAAGGCTGCAGCGGGCGAACAGCAGCACTGCTGTTCGCCCCCTGCAGCTTTAAAACGCGGCGTGGCGCCATAGCTGTAAAGTCTTAACATTTTATCGCGCCCACCATCTTGGGTCGACTGCACATGTCCACCCAAGATGGCGGACGCGATTGGCCGGCACCCCTTCCGACCGGCACCGGACCGCGCCGCGTTTTAACGCTGCAGCAGGCAAACAGCAGCACTGCTGTTCACTCGCTGCAGCTTTAAAACGCGGCGCGGCGCGGTCTGGTGCCGGCTTACAGTGGTACTGCGCAAGACGAATTCGTCTGGCGAAGCACGGCCATAGATGAATTCATCTCGCGAGTCAACTAAAAACTCGCAAAACCCTTTCGTTTTGCGAGTTTTTCCTTGTGTGAGGCATTTGTCTTGCGGGGTACCACTGTATTACACTTTTCCTCCCAGCAGTTCAAGGTGACATAATTGATTCTCTCACACACCCATTTAATCCTCGAGCCATGAAAGGGGTTCCTTCAGAACAGGCAACAGGTATTTAGATTAGGGCTGTGTCAATTTTTCTCTAGCTTCAAGATTCTCTTTAAAAGTGAATCACTGAAATACCAAGTAATTGTTATTATCATGAATGATTACTAATAGCCATAAATAATTGCAGACTCCCTCCAGATTCAGACACATTCGAGGGTAATTTTTCAAGGAAGAAATTGTTTTTGCCAGTGTTTATCAGTTAAGAGAGAGAGAGCTATCTCCATTAGATTAAAAATATGGCCTACAGTGAGATGTTGCGGCTGAAATATTTATTTCAAAGAAGTTTATTCATCAACAGCTCCGTGGAAAAAGCAAGACAATGAATTGGCTGAAAGCGTTGAATCAATTGGCAGCGCCATTAAAAACCCACAGCACCTATTTAACAAACAGAGAACATTTATTCAAATACAAAATTGTTACCTCGTTTAAAATAAATTTAATTAGGCAGCATCATTTACACATTGTCAAAAAAAAGTCGTTAGGGTTTATATGAAACAGATGTAGACAATTTGGTGTTGGGAACGCAATAGTGACTTTTTAATATTATTTTGCTGATATCATTCCAAATTTATAAGAGCCCTGCCGGATCAGACCAACAGCTCATTGACTCTGCATTTGAATAGTGGGCAAGCCAGATGTTTCTCTTCCCGTACCCACCCCATCCCCAGCAGAAACAATGCTTCTAGTAAGAGAGGTGCCATTTCAGAGCTGAACTCGTCATGATGTGAAATGCTATTTGTGTTTAGTGTGCATGTTTTTTAGAAACGCAAGTAGTGACTTGAGGGGGCAGGGGGCTGATAATATGGAATCACAGCAGGCAAGGAAAGAGAGGCAATAAACCTCATCACAGTTCTGATTAAAATCACATCTCCAGAGATGCTGTTTGCATTCAGAGGAAAGTTCCCATTGGCCTGGATCACACATAACATTTATGGTCCAACAGCTGAACTATAATTTGTTTTTCTGCCGACAAACCATTATCTGAAGTCATGGTTTGTTGTTGGCTCCTGAATTTTGGTTTGTTTTAACTGTGGCTTGGAATCGTGTGTACCCAGCACCCTTACTTTACCATGGTTTGTTTTACCACCTCTTCCCAGAAGCTCACCAAACTCCGAAGGAATGAGATGAGTGCAAATGCAGCAACGCAAAACAAACTTTGAAGGAACAAGCCATAGTTTGTTAGATCATCTGTTTGTTTGTTTGTTTGTTTGTTTTGAAAATGTGCATATTAAATGAATATACACATTTAACATCACATTGAGGTTGACACTAAGTTATCGTGATTAGTAGCCTATGAAAAAAATCTATCCTCCATTGATTTGTCTAATCCCCCCTTAAACCATCTGAGCAAGTAGCCATCACCACAACTTGTAGCAGCAATAGTTATGTGTTGTGTGAGTTCTTTTGCCTCTCCTGAATTTATTGCTCCTCAATTTCATTGTTTGATCCATAGTAGTTCTGGTACAATGGTGAGAGGAGGAAAAGTTTCTCTCCATCTGCTCTGTCCACACCACTCATAATCTTACAAACATCGTGTTTCCCCTAAGTTATCTTCTGCCCTCATAGTAAAGGCGTGGCAGTCACTTTATCATTTCCATTGTTTCTGCATTTTAGGCACCAATGTTCATTTGCCCCATCTGTTTCTTATTCTTTGAACAGTTACCAATCCAGAAGAGGGCCTGCCTTCTTGACCTCATATCTACCCACCTGGTCTTACTTTAAAAACTGAAGACGCAAAAAGCGGCCATCAAGGTTGCTCATGAAAATATTTTAATAAAAATATCTTTAAAACCAAGAACTCCAGAAAGCTTCAGCCACAGGCTTTTGCTGACTCTCTTGTTGGAACCGAGAACTCCAGTCAGAAGTATTGTGTATTTCTTAATCTGGGATGCAAAAGGTGGATCACAAGTCCCTGATTTTGTAGCTTTCCCTCCAAATCGCTTCAAATAAAGCTTGGTTCAAATGTTGGTGTGGAGTGACTGTTGCATAATAAATGTTTTAAAACTTCCTGCTTTCATCTGTTGGGTGCATTCCATGCTTTCTCTGCAATTGTCAGCAGCTAATTTTCAGTGAGGGTGCATTGGAATGTTCCAGTGCCAGCAACTACCTTCCATAGAGGTCAGTGGATATTTAAATACATGGATGTGCAAATTTATGCAAACATTTTATGCTCAGGCTTGGCTTTAGCACCTGGCAATTGGCAGGGCCCACTGGCACTTACACCTGCCCCGGACTCTTGGCTGCAGGCTTGGCTAGCAGCAGCACACAGTTATTCAATTCCCATCAGCTCTCCATTCTCCATTCAGTGGGGACAGCACTGAGCTAGATGGACCCATGGTCTGAGTCGGTGTAAGACAGCTTCCTATGTTCATATTTTAAGTTTCCATTATGCCCACAATGTAAGGTAGCTCTAGAGCATTTCTAGAAATTATAATGGCTGCCTACCTGCCACTGCCACCACCAGGATCCACAAAAAAGGGTGGGGTCTATCAGAGTGCACTCTGCTGAGGATCTCCTTAATATCTGGAGCCACCCTGTTTTGGAGTGCATTGTTTAGGCCAGGGGTCCCCAAACTAAGGCCTGGGGGCCGGATGTGGCCCAATCGCCTTCTAAATCTGGCCCGTGGACGGTCCGGGAACCAGCATGTTTTTACATGAGTAGAGCGTGTCCTTTTATTTAAAATGCATCTCTGGGTTATTTGTGGGGCATAGGAATTCGTTCATCCCCCCCCCCCAAAAAATATAGTCCGGCCCTCCCCCATGGTCTGAGGGACAGTAGACCGGCCCCCCACTGAAAAAGTTTGCTGACCCCTGCCACTAGCAGCAGGCCTTCACACATTTTGCCTATAGTGTTTTGACCACCTCACAGAGCAAAACAAGGGAAACAGGTTGGCACTTGAGGAATCCTAGAAGGCCCAGTTCCTGCAGCTCCAGTATTTGATCTCCTCTGCCAGCCAACTCAACTTCTGCTTTGCGCTCAGGACAAAGGAAGTTGAAATGCAGCAGAACGGAGTGATTCACGACTCTGTTGCCACTGCCCTGCAATTCCCTATGTGGAGATTGTACCTCCCCATTGACTTCCTAGTGACCTCCAGATTGGCACTTGATCATAAATTCCCATGCTGCCATGTTGCCATGCTATCTTGCAGTTGTGGAAATGCCAGCCCCCCACAAGGTCTGAGGGACAGTGGACAGACCCCCTGCTGAAAAAGTTTACTGACCCCTGGTTTAGGCAAATCACCGAATTCATTGCTTATCAGTACAGAACATGGATGCTTTCAGTGCAGAATTGAACTCTCTTTTCAGAATGGTGTACATACCAGCCTGTCAATTAATAATAATAATAATAATAATAATAATAATAGTTTATTTCTTTTACCCTGCCCAACTGACTGGGATGCCCCAGTGACTCTGGGCGGCTTCCAACAAAACTACAGGGGAAAACAACGACCACAACAACAAACATTAAAAGGTTCCCAAAACAGGGCTGCCTTCAGATGTCTACAAAAAAATTCTATAGTCTCTTTGACATCTGCTGGAAGGGCATTCCACAGGGCAGGTGCAACTACCAAAAAGGCCTTCTGCCTGCTTTCCTGTAGTTTCACTTCTCACAGGGAGGGAACTGAACGATGGGGGTGGAGATGCTCCTTCAGGTATACAGGGCTGAGGCCGTTTAGGGCTTTAAAGGGCAACAACAGTGTTACGTAGTCCTGGTGGCCACTCCCAGTCACCAGTCTAGGAGCCGCATTCAGGATTTATCGTAGTTTCTGAGTCAACTTCAAAGGTAGCCCCAAGTAGAGCGCATGGCAGTAGTCCAAGCAGGAGATAACCAGAGCATGTATCACTCTGGCGAGACAGTGTCCAGGAAGGTAGGGTCTCAGCCGGCGTACCAGATGGAGTTGGCAGACAGCCGCCCTGGACACAGAGTTGTCCTGCGTCTCGATGGACAGCTGTTGTTGGAATCGGGATGCTTATCTTGCATGGTATCTAGACACACACACACCAATGAGGTTTGAAAGCACCAGGGGCAACACAGAGGGAGTGGATGGAAAGAAGAGTGTTTCCTTCACTGCAAAGTTTAATTACGTTCCCTTTAACCCTAGACTCCTCTTGCCTTTGCATTATTTGGTAAACATGACCTTTTAGAGATGGAAGAAACAGATGGCAGCCTGAATTAGTGTTAACCGCCTGCTCGGCGCCCTGGGAAAGAAAAACTTGGCCTCTCAGCAGCAGTCTTTCTGCCACTTCGACTCATCTCTCTCAGCTTCTCGTCCCCGAGGCAGACCTGAACATCACCAATTTTGCTGACAAAAGCCTGCTGGCGCAGCCGAGCATAAAAAAGAATCCCACAGTTACAATGAGCTGAGCTGAGGGTTGTGAGGCAGCAAGGCCTGAATGAGGAAGGAAGTATATTCCATCCGACAAAAGGATATTCTTTCATATAAAGCACATCACATCACCATGAAGGTCCCTTTATTTACCATTTGCAATGCAAACAGACATCAGCTTCATTCTTGTTCTCCTTCAAGGTAGCCAGTGGAGTTTGTTATTGCTGTTCCTGTTTTACAGACGGGAGAACTGAGGCCGAGAAAGCCCCTTCCGGCCCTAGAAGAGGAGGGGGGGTTGCAGTGGAGCACGAGCCCTCCACGTGCACAGGGGATGCTATGCATCCCCTGGCACTATTGGGCGAGCTCGGGGTGCGGCGCCCAGCTGGCTGGCCAACCGGCGCAGCCGGCTAGGGCGTGCCCACTGCACTTAAGTGGGCCCGCAGCCAGAGCTCGCCCTCTTCCTTCCGGGTTCCCGAAAGGAAGGTTATGTTGGCTGTTGCTTCTCATCGGTGATCACGGGGTGAGTCCTTAGCTGATGTGCAGCAGCAAGGGCTCATCCAACAGTGGTTATCCCTTCCTGGACTGCCAGCACGACGTACTGGAGTCGGATATAGTCTAGTTCAGGGGTCTGCAACCTTTAAGACAAAAAGAGCCACTTGGACCCATTTCCGAAGGAAAAAAAAAACTGGGAGCCGCAAAACCATTGCGACATTTAAAACAAATATAACACTGCATTTTATTTTTAAAAATCCGATTTAAATTTTAAAAAATCCGATTTAAATTTTAAAAAATCCGATTTAAATAAAAAGAATCTGATTTAAATAAAAAAATCAGCCACACCTCCGGAGGGAAACTGCTGCTGTCTGCTGCTGCGCCTGCGCTGGCAGAAACGAGGCACGACGCATGAGCAGAGCAGCACAGCAGCAGCGCTCTCAGCCTCCGGAGGGCGGGCCGCTGGCCAGCTGGAGGGCGGCCGCTGCCGCTGGCCAGCTGGAGAAGTGGACGGGTGTATCCGCCCCGGAGCCCCAGAGCCGCAGCAAAGGTGTAAAAGAGCCGCATGCGGCTCCGGAGCCGCGGGTTGCTGACCCCTGGTCTAGTTAGATCCAATGCCTAAAGCCAATACCGCTCAACATCCGGAACCAATAAAGTTGTGGCCTTTTATTGTCCATTTAACCTTATTTTACGGTGTCTCGTGTCTTTATTTCACGGGAGGGATCGGGATATCGACATGCAAACTACAATTTAAGTTACCTTAAGACTCTCCTCCTGCACTGAACACAGCACAATAATAATAAAAGTGAAAAGATGCTGACAATCGGTAGTGGCTGCCCATTCCTTGCATGAACCTCAGTGGAAACAGGCTGGGTTACAATGAGAAGCAACAGCCAACATAACCTCAAGTTTGCAGACAGCTGATGTATCCTAGTCACTATTCCATTAGACATAGATGTCACCTTCAAATTCCAACCCAGATTCTCGGGAACTTCTGAGATCCAAAGCTTTGCTTTGATCCAAGGCTACAAATGTCAGCATCAAGCGATCATCTTCCCTCCCTGAAAGCCACTGTCTTGCACATCACCCCTAGAAACAGCATAGATGTCTTCAATGTAATAATGCCACTTAAGTTCTTGTGTCCTTCTCTGTGTGTGTGTTTATTTGTTTGTTTGCTTGCTTGTTTTATAAATCTTTGCTTTCTGAAGCCTATTGTAAAAGGCAAAAGAGATGACTTGGTATTCTATGGAATACTATCCCAGGGAGGCTCACTTGGTGTTGACATATTATTGGAGCCAGACAAAGACATTTCTTTCCTCCCAGCCATTTGAGTGCTGTTTTATTCTTTGCAGCAGTTGGCTATCTATGGTAGTTACACTTGTTTTGTTAGAGCAGGCATAGGCAAACTCGGCCCTCCAGATGTTTTGGGACTACAACTCCCATCATCCCTGACCACTGGTCCTGATAGCTAGGGATGATGGGAGTTGTAGTCCCAAAACATCTGGAGGGCCAAGTTTGCCTATGCTTGTGTTAGAGGATGGGAGGGTGGCTGTTTCTATGGTTTGATTGTCTTGTATTATGCTTCACTCTTATTTTAGTTTTTCATAGGTTGCATTGTGTATTTTACTATTATTTACAATTTGCTGTGGAACGCAGTGAATAAAGCGACATAGCAATAGTAAGCAGCAGCGCCCACTAGGTCTTAACTATGATTTTGTATGTTGCAATTCCCCAAATTCCAACAGCTTAACATGTGTTAAATTACGAAAGTTAGAGGGCTTGTCCACACTTACTCTTGTCTTGTTGCTTTCCCGGAGGGGGGGGGGTGTTCTTTAGTGCACAATCAGAGCAAAGGGCAATTCGAGTTTTCTCCACATTGACTTTTGCTCCAATTTAGCACTGAAGAACAGGTTTCCCTGGGAAAGGAGCAGGGCAAGGAGGTAGCTGTTTGGACCTGTGCTTTCTAGGCAAGGGGCAAGTGGAAGAGTGGGTGAGCACAGAGTAGACAACAGCCCTGACCTGGCCCAATCCCTGCAACTCAGTCTCCACAGAAATCAGCAGCTACATAACACGTTATTACACTATTTAGGTATGCACTCAAGGGCCCTTTCACACATTATGAAGAGGTCAACTCAGTGTTCATTCAACTGGAAGCTACAGCTACCTGGCAAGTGTAGTCCTGGTATACTATGAGTGCTTCCAAACACGACATTTGTTCCATTCACATTTTACATATTTAGGTCTACACTAAAAAGCAACTTGGGTTACACCTAAAAAAAAATTACTTGCATGTATCTAAAATTATAATAAACTAATGAGACAAGTATGTCCTTGCAAATATAAGTACCACTCTGGTACACTCAGAAGAGAACCATGATTGGCTGCAGCTCCCTGCTAGGTACACACTCTGTTTCAAACCCAGGTTTGTCTCTGCGGAATGTGTGAACTGGTCCTGAAGCCGAGGCAGGTTGATGTAATTTAAAGTCATGAACACCTCTGTGTCATAGCAGGAAGAAATTCCTCTTTAAAATGCTGCTTGCCATCTGTAGAGCCTTTACTTTTCTCCAAAACCAATTTAGAATCTGCTGACCAATTAATTGGGTGAACTTTTTTTTTTAGTCTATCAAAATGTCTTTAATTGGTTTAACCTAATTGATTAATCTACAGCAGCCCTGCTTTTGATTTCCTCTCTTGCCGTAAAGGTTTGGTGATTTTATATGGTTACTGGTGTTGTGCCTTTGTTGTTTATATCAGCAGCAGAGAACCTTTTTCATACCAGGGTGCCACATTCCCATGTGGGCAACATGCTAAGGGTGGGTGGGACCAGAGGCAAAAAGAATGCCAAACAAAAAAGGGAAAATGTACCTTTGCACAGTGGGCTAGTTTTTCTTAACACTCAAATACCCCTTTGCTATCCTCCATCCACACAACATAACAACAACAAAGAGGCCTTATCACAGAGTTCCATTCCTGGGAGGCAAGAATGTAAGAACACAATAAGAGCCTGCTGGATCAGGCAAATAGCCCATCTAGTCCATTGGTCTCACAGTGGCCACCCTATGGGAAACCCACAAGCGAGACCCAAGCACAAGAAAACTCTCCCTTCCTGTGGTTTCCAGAAACTGGTATTCAGAAGCATTACTACCACTGACTGTGGAGACAGGGCATAGGCATCATGGCTGTTAGCCTCTGATAGCCCTCTTCTCCACGAGAACACTCAAGGTGAGTATGAAGTAAGCCTGCTGAAAGTGTGGCCTAAGAAGAGTCCAAGGGGCCAGATAGATGAGGCTGGAGGGCTTTGGTTGGGGGCAGGTCTGATGTTCTCCACCCCTGAGTTATAGGTCAACAGCATTCTTTCCTGCAGAGAAAAGAGTTGTGACCAGACAGTAACTGCAAACAGAAATTCAAGGCATTGCAGTAATAACAGTATACCTTTCAATACTGTTGAAACAGTATGGTGTATATATGCTCAAACCTTAAACAAGGGAAAGGGTGAAGCAGGGTAAACACAAAACCACAAATTTGTTTTCTCTGTGTTTATCAGCCTGAGGCTCTCAACATGAGTTGCCCATAAAACACAAACAATGTATGATCAGAACGAATCTTCCAGGATCCGAAGTGCAATGATCCTTAATGCATTCTGACTTCCTCCTTTGAAACTTGTTTCCTTTCTGCTTCCTTTCTCTTCAGGAGGAAGGAACTCAAGAGAGAGAGCTCAACTTCTGAAAATGTATGACATAACAGGAGTCTGCCTGTTCCCCCCTCCTCAAAGCCCGCTTAAGAACGCCTCGCTTTGTTCACAAAACCCTCTCAAGTCACCTGAGGGCAGCCACAGAATCCGTCAGCAGCCAGGATGAAAATAGCTGCAGCTACTACGGGGATGAGTTTGCAAGGAACCAAAGCTTCGGAAGGAGAGAGCCAATAAATCCCAGCTCATGCTGTCCAGGGTACTACCCAACACACACAAACAGCAGTCTTTACTTGTAAGTAAGAAAAAGATCTTTATTCAGGCAGGAAACAGTACAAGCTCGGTAGCAGACTCAGGAGACATAATTCAGAAGTTCAGGAAAAGAGCAAGAAGTTCTGGACTGGATGGAAGCGACAAAGATGTCCCAACAAGTTTCCCTGTCCCTTCCACAAGCTTTTAAAGATGAGGCTTTTAAAGATGAGGCATGGTAAAAGTAGCCAAAGGGTACCTTGGTGATTTAGCCATTTCCCCTGCATGCAAAGACAGGCTCTGGCCGATTGTGCAGACTAGACCAATAATGGGTCCAATGGTCAAGAAGCCATTTGCTGCACATGCTGGAGAGGGAAGTGAGGAGCAAGGGGGGCTCATCCACCTCGGAAGGCAGCCCATCTAGAAGAAGGAAAACTCTGATCCTAAACCTCCACTGCCTTGCAGGATATCTTCGGGAGAAGAAAAGGCTAAGGAGTAAACCCTACTCAAATCCAGAGTGGAGTCCCTAAGAAGGTTGGATGATGCCTTGTACGCCTTCTTCCAGCAACTCCTGTAGCCAAGCTGGTGCTAAACGCATTGGTCTGATTTCCTTTGGACCATGTGAGTGAGACCCAGTCTTGTTGTCTGGGCAGCTCAGGACCTCCATACACACTGCCCAGGCTTACACCCCAAGGAGGTCACTTTGGTGCTGCTAACGCAGCAGTTTTATTGCACCCCCCGAAGCACACTTCATTGTCTCTCTCAAGCAGACGGATGCCAACAGAAATGGTTGTAAACCACTGCAATATATTTTTTATGATAAAGCAGCATATGAATATGTTTATAAATCAATAAATAAGCAAACTACAGTTCCCTGGAATCTTCGGGGGGAGCCAGGGCTGTTTAAAGTGGTACAGGAGTAGTTTAAATGAACGATGTGGGTGTAGCCATTGTCAAGATAAAGATAACGAACCTGAATGGTTCTTTTTAGTCTAAGCTCACTAACACCTGTACTTTTTCAGAATCTTTTTAGAAGCTGCATCTTGTGATCAAATACCCACATCCAACATTTGGATCAAATGGTAACTCAGCAGATGATTTGGCACCTTTTCCTACCCCCACTCCCTCAGCCCTCCATCTCCTTTTGTAATAGTAATAGATCACACACTGATCTATTGCCAAGATAAAAGAGACGAGAAAAATAAACTGCTGTAAGTGGTATTATAACCATTATTAATAATCTTAGAAGCATCTGGATGTGTCTGGTCTTTGGCTTAAGGGGTGCTCTGACAATACCAGAAATCAAGGGGAAAGCCATATCAATTTTTGCAGAACAACTGCTGCTCACATCATAAAAACTGGAGGTACTTCTCTGGGTCATGAACTCCAGTGGAACCAACTGGCACAGCTATCTGATGCTGACCTCAAAGGCAAACTGATGGCTGCCTTTTCTCTTCTTCTTTTTAAAAGATCAGTGTCAAAGGAGGAGGGATCCCACCAGAGAAATTCAGTTTCAAAATGAACTGCAGAGAGCCTTTTCCACTAGGATTCCCCCTCCCCGCCTCCATAGGTTAACAAAGTTGATAGCCGCTAGCAATACTGTGTACTAATAGGGACAGGTGGACATACCAGGAAAATGCAAGGCATTGGGAAGCTAGTGAACACATTCTGCATCAGAGAATTCGAAAGCTGGAATTTTCATTCCATCAGTAAAGGTAAAGGGTAAAGGGACCCTTGACCATTAGGTCCAGTTGCGGACGACTCTGGGGTTGTGGCGCTAATCTTGCTTTATTGGCCGAGGGAGCCAGTGTACAGCTTCCAGGTCATGTGGCCAGCATGACAAAGCTGCTTCTGGCGAACCATAGCAGCGCACAGAAACGCTGTTTACCTTCCTACCAGAGCGGCACCTATTTATCTGCTTGCACTCTGATGTGCTTTCAAACTGCCAGGTTGGCAGGAGCAGGGACTGAGCAACAGGAGCTCACCCTGTCGTGGGGATTCGAACCACTAACCTTCTGATCGGCAAGCACTGTGGTTTAACCCACAGTGCCACCCGCATCCCTCATTCCATCAGTAATTGGAATGAAAAAGGGGGAACCTTATTCAAAGTGGTGGGTGTGGTCTCACTAACAACAGACCACAGGTCTCCCATAGCAAGCACCACCGCAAGTGTGTATGAGTCTTATGCTGCATACACAACATATATTTAAGGCACATGACTTCTCCCAAAGAATCCTGAGAACTGTAGCTCACTCCTCACAGAGCTACAATCTCTTGCACCTTTAACAGACTGCAGTTCCATGGATTCTTGGGAGGAAGTGATGTGCTTATAATGCACAAGGAATAGACAGGTGTTCATGTACGCATGGATTGGTTTATATTTATGTTCTTTATACATTCTCACCTGGAGAAACCTAGACCCCATTGAACTCATGGATTTTTTTGGCTTCGTTATTCAACTTAACACGCTGCTATTATTTTCTACCTTAGACACGTCACGACTGCATTTTGATTTGTCACTGGCTGCCGAGACATATTAATTGTTGTTTGCATTGTTTCCTGTTATTCTTAAGAGACGTTATATTATGTTGTCACTTCCTTTTTTTCCTGTGGCTCCTTTGTACAGTGTGTCTCATTTCATAGCCAGCCTTGGCTGACTCCATGACTCTACCACGCTCTTGAAATATCAAATCAAACCCTTCACCAGCTCCTCCATCCACAACCTTGTGCTCTTACGTTAGAAGTGTTTAGCAATTCAAAGTTACAGCGGGGGAGGCAGCAGCCTGACCAGACTGTAGAGAGAACTGGTCCAGGACGAGACCCAAGAAAATCGATTATATTATGTTCTTCACTGCTAATTGGTGCTGAGGCTGCAGGCAGCCTCCTGGTTGCCGTGATGAGTAATCCAGTGGGCACTTTAGGAATGAGTGCACAGCTGTTTGATGCCTAAACTGTATTGAGTTGGAATTTAATTGCTCCATAATCACGAAGTAAACACTTGCCAGTTGCATTGATCATGTTTCAAGTCTGATCTAAGCAGCACTTTATACACGAGAAAATTAAACTTCAAAAGGAAGCTAACACATGCAAAACCCATGGGCAGGGAGCCCCCCCCCCCGCCTCCCTTCTTTTTACAGTAATTAAAAAATCCACCTCTGCTGGATTTCAATTTCTGGAACCTTTTCCAGGTGCATCTTGAAACCCCACCTTCATCCACCAAAGCTGTAGTTTCCCATATCCAGAACTGTGTGAGCCCCCAATTCTGCATCAATGCAACATAACCTCCAACACTGCATGGGTCTGCGCTATACAAAAGGCGCATCTATTTATTATCCACTCATTTTCTAGAGATGCTGGGAAGAGAGGAGCTCAGAGCCAGTGTGGTGCAATGGCTAGAATATTGAACTTTGACTGGGGAGACCCTGGTTCAAATTTGTGCTCAATCAAATCTCTTGGATCACTTACCACCTCTCATTTTATTCTACCTCATGGGGTCGTCGTCAAGAGCAGCAGGAGGAGAACCATGTGCTCTACCTCAATATCTTTAAAGGAAGGTTGGGACAGAATTGTAATAAATAATCCCTCAAATAGGACAAATTTAGCAATTCAGAGAAAAGTTGGTAAGACATCACCTCAAAGACCAAAAAAAAGAACAACACCAAACCAGGGGGGTGCTGAATCACAACAGCTCTAGGCTGATGTCTGAACTTAGCAGAGGAAAGCTGAACTATGGAACTCCCTGCCAGAAGGAAATTGCTGCGGCAAAGAATTTAGCAATTTTGAAAGAGGGATTAGATACACACAGAAAATTACGTGAGCAATTGCCTTGTGATTATGCTAAACTCCACCTCCACTTGTCTCCATTTTTGACTAATTCTGTTCCTGCACCACCAGTTTGAGACTGGTGGTCCTCAGAAATTGTCGGCCATCTCTCAGGGTAGAAATCTCTGCTACAGATGATACTTTAAGAAACAACCGGGGAAAGATTATACAGATAGTGTTTCCCATAGAACAAGGGAACAACAGTATAGGATCTATAATATCTATTGATATTATAGCACTGTTTTGGGGCATTGCCTTGAACAGCAGCATGGTGGTTTATTTATCTGGTGATACTAGTGTAAAATAGCACAGAATCTTTGGTTATAAACACTTAGTATATGTATATTTTGCATAAGGTAAAAAGGTAAAGGACCCCTGGATGGTTAAGTCCAGTCAAAGGTGACTATAGGGTGTGGTGCTCATCTCGCGTCAGGGTGAGGGAGCCAGTGTTTGTTCGCAGACAGCTTTCTGGGTCATGTGGCCAGCATGACTAAACTGCTTCTGGTGCGATGCAACACCATGACGGAAGCCACAGTGCACGGAAACGCCATTTACCTTCCTGCCACAGCAGTACCTGTTTATCTACTTGCACTGGTATGTTTTCAAACTGCTAGATTGGCAGAAGCTGGGAGAGAGCAACAGGAGCTCACCCCATTGCGCGGGTTCAAACCGCCAACCTTCTGATTGGCAAGTCAAAGAGGCTCAGTGGTTTAGATCACAGCGCCACCCCTGTCCCTTATATTTAGTATATGGTAGAGCATGAGGCTCTTAATCTCAGGGTTGTGGGTTCGAGCCCCACATTGGACAAAAGATTGCAGGGGCTGGACTAGATGACCCTCGTGGTCCCTTCCAACTCTACAATTCCATGATTATATGATTACTGGGGATCAGAGGTGAGGAATCCTTTTCAGGACCGCAATCCCTTGTGGGCAAATTTCTTGGGACCACATGTCAATAGTTGGCAGTACCAGAGTCAGAAGGGAGCAGAGCAACGGATGCGATTCTTACCTTGTACAGGAGGATATATTCCAGCCACCCAACAGTCAGGGGTTTCCACATACATGCCACACATTCTTCTCTCCATCCGGGCAAACAAGAGACATTGTCATAATTCTGGGACACATCCTAAGCTGCCCCAAGCACTGGTGGAGACAGTTGAGTAGGACCAGTGAGGGATGTGGCCTGGACAGGGGACCTAGCTTGGAGGAGGACCAGATAGAGAAGGCTGGAGGGTCATCTTCAGACTCTAAGTCTGAGGTTCTTCAACCCTGCAGGGGATAGATAGAACCTCACAATTTGTCTCCTTTATTGATGCGAGGAGTTTTGCCTGAAGAGACATCAGGACTTTGTTATCCATTTGCGAGTGAAGTGCCTTTCAAACCAGAACAGTCAGTGTTGATGGTTACGATTATGCGCAAAATGGCAGCACCCATTAAATTTCATTCAGGTAGGCTTAATGCTACATCTCAATTGCTGAAAGGCTTGTTTCATCTGGCATGTGAATAGTAAGCTCATTCTCTGAAAGTAGATCCTTATGTGGCCTAGAAACAGCACCATCTTTTGTACAAGAATATTAGCATGCCTGGAGGAACCTCCAAAATTTGTACAAGTACAAAAAAAACTTTAGGGAGTAAAAAAAAAAAAAGGGCAGAGGAAGAAAACCAGCCCAATGAGGGCTGAGCACCCTCAGTGACCACGGAATGCTGGCTGATGGGAGGGGGAAATGGAAAACAAGGAGGGGAGAAGGATGGAGGGCATGGCTGGCTGGGAATCTGAATAGAAGCATGCCACACTGCAATAAGTTGTTCTGTAGATTGTTGTGTAAACCACTTTTGTGGCTGTGTATGTTGAAAAGCAGTCTTTAATATATCAGAGATAAACAAACTGGAAACAATGCATTCCTCTTGGCCAGGTATCCCCAAATTTGGCCCTCCGTATATTTTGGGACTACAACTCCCATTATCCCTAGCTAACAGGACCAGTGGTCAGGGATGATGGGAATTGTAGTTCCAAAATATACGGAGGGCCGAGTTTGGGGATGCCTGCTCTTGGCTCACCCACACATGGATCTTCAAAAGGACCATAGAGTTAATTCGCCTTCAGCATCTTCTGCTTCATGTACTTTGGAATGCTTTCCTTCATTGAAGTCAGAGTGTAGAGTTTCTGTGCTGTCATTCCATTCATCTCCACAGGGGAGCCCTAGCCAGCTTCTGCGATGGATGATGACACACACACACACACACACACACACCCCCAAGAGCATCATGTGTGCCGTTCCCTCTCATTGTGCTTTCAACTTTCCCCTCATTACTGGGATGGAGACGGACCCCTCTCATCTCCATACCATTGACTTGCGCAAAAGCAAATGTGTGGGATGCTGACCTGTCAGAGGCGGAGGGTTTGCCAGGGCCATTTTAAAGGTCATTGTTCTGGAATGCTAAATTCCACCCGAGTGAGACTTGGAGAAATGGTGAGGCAATTACTGGCCTATTCAAATCCCCAGAATGCAGGCCTGTCGCTAGCAGATAAAAGCTGGCAGGGAAACAAGGCGCTTGTTCTTGAAATTGTGGGGTTGTGTCTATATTCAGCGGCGCAAGTAAAGAATGGGGCACGTCAATGACACAGCCTTTGTCCAGTCTTCCTAACTTGTTAATTGGGATCGGTTTGCCAAGGGTCTGTCGGAAATGATGTTTGGCTCAGGGTTGTCATAAACACAGGGTGGCCACTGCTGGTATTCAGCCTATTCTGCTGCCTCAGTTTTTAGATGATGCATGCTATTGTTTTCTAGTTATTCTATTGATATAACTGTGTAATTGTTCATTTTATGTTCTGTAACTCTCCCTGGTATCTATGGGTGGGGTACAAATATTTTTAGTAAATAAATAGCTGCAGAATAGAAAATTATTTAAATTGCAGTACTAGGGACGCGGGTGGGGCTGTGGGTTAAACCACAGAGCCTAGGACTTGCTGATCAGACAGTCGGTGGTTCGAATCCCTGCAACGGGGTGAGCCCCCGTTGCTCGGTCCCTGCTCCTGCCAACCTAGCAGTTTGAAAGCACATCAAAGTGCAAGTAGATAAATAGGTACCACTATGGCGGGAAGGTAAACGGCGTTTCCGTGCGCTGCTCTGGTTCGCCAGAAGCGGCTTTGTCATGCTGGCCACATGACCCAGAAGCAGTACGCCGGCTCCCTCTGCCAGTAACGCGAGATGAGCGCCGCAACCCCAGAGTCGGACACGACTGGACCTAATGGTCAGGGGTCCCTTTACCTTTACTCATTTCTAATTTTGCGTCTATATATATAAATGAGAATGTGTTACTTTTATGCAAATCTGTATCCCCTTTCACCATCATTTTAATCGAACTGCAAGTGGCCAGAATGCTGCAGCTCCTGCTTCCTTGTCTCGCCCCCTCTCTGCCAATCCCCATGATGCATGGCAATAGGAAGGTGCAAGTGGCCATGATGCTACAGCAATGTAGCCCTACCCACAGTGCTCTACTGGCTGTTACTTAATGTGATGGCTGCCTCTTATGGAGATTCAGTGGTAGACTACCCCTGTCCATGTAGGTTCAAATCCAATGACCGCTAATAGCTATCCAGCATTCCGTCAGTGTTATAAATGATTGCCATTTCAAAAGGAAATGAAAGTAACTTAGTGAGGCTCCTTTCATTCTCCCTCCCTAACTTGGTTTTCCATTTTAATTTATCTTAATTAGTTGGGGGTTTTTTAACCACTTCATAGTGCAACGGAAATCCCCAAGCCATTTACAAATCCCAACAAATGCTCAAATCTTATTTTTGATCCCCAACCTGCCAGTCAGCATTTTTTGCCTACTAAGCATGTTCAGTCATCATCACACAGAGTTTTCCTTTGAGGGTGGTGTTCCTTCCTCAGGTGTTGTTTCTGTTATTCCCCCCCCCCAAAAAAAACCCCACCACCAACCTATCTTATATCTAAAATAAGCTTAAAATCTGAGGTTCAGTACAGAAAATTATATGGCGTGGAACATATATAAAATTTTACTAGATATAACCCATTGTAATGACATTTTTACTAGTTTTTATTCTGTTTAATGATGCTTTCACTGATTCCCTCTATAGCACCATAACACATTCACCAATTATCAGTTTAATATTATTGTACTTCTGTAAGCCATGGGGTTCCCTCTACACTTGCTGATACCTGCCTCTTATGCAGGGATGGTGCCATTATAGCTGAATAAAGATCAGTACTCAGGAGAATGAATTTGCTATTAGTAAGTAGGACGTATTTATTTATGTATTCCTTTCTCAAAGGAGCTAAGGGCAGCCTAAATGGTTCCCTGTCTTATCCTCCCAACAATTCAGTGAAGTAAATTAGACTAAAAGACAACAAATGCCCCATGGACACACACTGAGCCTTGTGGCAGAGCAGGAATTGAACCTGTGTCTCCCTGGCCTCAGCCTGGCTCTGTAATCTAGCCCAGTGTTTCCAAGGTGTTGTTGGACTACAATCCCTATCATTCTCAGCCAGCTTTGTCTATGATCAGGGATGATGGGTGTTGTAGTCCAACAATATCTGGAGACCCAAGGTGAAAGTCACTGGTCTAACCACCACACTAAACTTGGTCACATTTTGTAGCACCAGTAATACTTCATATCACTTTACAACCACATCCCAAGTTAGTAGCCCAGAATAAAATGCAGTGCAACTGGTTGAAAGTGAATCTGAAACTAAGTTTCACATACAAAATGCATAACATTTTCCAGATTTGAAATGTCAAGTTTTGAATTTAAAATATATATCTAAGCTTCACTTGTTAAATGTCATTTTTTTAGAGAACATTTGAGGTGAAAACAAATCTATTCACCCATCCCATAAAAGTAGAAATCCAACACACACACACACACACACACAGAGAGAGAGAGAGAGAGAGAGAGAGAGAGAGAGAGAGAGACTTTACTAAGTTAAATATTCAGAAACTGAATTGTGCATTCTTGAAATTCCATTTTCAGCTTCAGAGACTTGGCTTGTTGTTGTTGTTGTTGTTGTTGCTGCTGCTGTTCAGTCATTCAGTCGTGTCCGACTCTTCGTGACCCCATGGACCAGAGCACGCCAGGCATGCCTGTCTTTCACTGTCTCCCGCAGTTTAGCCGAACTCATGTTAGTAGCTTCGAGAACACTGTCCAACCATCTCATCCTCTGTCGTCCCCTTCTCCTTGTGCCCCCCCATCTTTCCCAACATAAGGGTCTTTTCTAGGGAGTCTTCTCTTCTCATGAGGTGGCCAAAGCACTGGAACCTCAACTTCAGGAACTGTCCTTCCAGTGAGCACTCAGGGCTGATTTCTTTAAGGATGGATATGTTTGATCTTTTTGCAGTCCACGGGACTCTCAAGAGTCTCCTCCAGCACCATAATTCAAAAGCATCAATTCTTCGGCAATCAGTCTTCTTTATGGTCCAGCTTTCACTTCCATACATTACTACTGGGGAAAACATAGCTTTAACTATACGGACCTTTGTCAGCAAGGTGATGTCTCTGCTCTTTAAGATGCTGTCTAGGTTTGTCATTGCTTTCCTCCCAAGAAGCAGGGGTCTTTTAATTTCGTGACTGCTGTCACCATCTGCAGTGATCATGGAGCCCAAGAAAGTAAAATCTCTCATTGCCTCCATTTCTTCCCCTTCTATTTGCCAGGAGGTGATGGGACCAGTGGCCATGATCTTAGTTTTTTTATGTTGAGCTTCAGAACATATTTTGCGCTCTCCTCTTTCACCCTCATTAAAAGGTTCTTTAATTCCTCCTCACTTTCTGCCATCAAGGTTGTGTCATCAGCATACCTGAGGTTGTTGATATTTCTTTTAGCAATCTTAATTCCGGTTTGGGATTCATCCAGTCCAGCCTTTCGCATGATGAATTCTGCACATAAGTTAAATAAGCAAGGAAACAATATACAACCTTGTCGTACGCCTTTCCCAATTTTGAACCAATCAGTTGTTCCATATCCAGTTCTAACTGTAGCTTCTTGTCCCACATAGAGATTTCTCAGGAGACAAATGAGGTGATCCGGCACTCCCATTTCTTTAAGAACTTGCCATAGTTTGCTGTGGTCGACACAGTCAAATGCTTTTGCGTAGTCAATGAAGCAGAAGTAGATGTTTTTCTGGAACTCTCTAGCTTTCTCCATAATCCAGCCCATATTCGCAATTTGATCTCTGGTGCATTCTTGAAATTCCATTTTCAGCTTCAGAGACTTGGCTATGAAGATTTAAAGCATGGTGGGATTGCATTTCACCACATCCTTGGGCAGGGAGGTGTTTCTGTTCCTTCTTTCTAATCTAGAATTAGGGCTGGGCTGAATTTTCAAACAGTCTTTATTTTGACCAATCAAAAGGCAGTGGGGACAAAGTGAAGATGTTTCAGAAAAGGACAGTGTGTGTGTGTGTGTGTGTGTGTGTGTGTGTGCGTGTGTCCTATAGGCATCTTGCTGGCCATTCTCAGGACAGGATACTGGACTAAACGGAGCCTTTGGTCTGATCCCGCAGACCAGCTCTTCTTAGGATCTTACCAAGTCCCACACTGCTACGAGGGCCACGCTACTATGCGCACAAAGGGGGGTGCTTTAAACCTGTTTTAAAGGAGGGCCACTTCATAAGCACACACACATACTGACCACTCAAAATTTTCCCCTAAGTTCTCAGTGCCCGCATTCTTTTGCAGGAAACACACGTTTTCTTGGGAAACGAGTGCAATGCTCAGTACAGTGCTATCCAGAATAGATGGTATATCCACACAACACATATATATTGGTTTCAAGAGTGTTCAGCTGTCATGGCTTCCTTCAAAGAATCCACTGAAGTGCTGAGCATTCTCTGCTAGACATTCCATTTTACAGAACTGCATTTCCCAGGTTTCCTTGAAGAAGAAAAATGTCTAATAAACCTATTAAGGCCATGGTCTATAGATATGCCCAGAGATAAAGGCTGCATACGCACCATACATTTAAAGCAAATTACACACACACCCCGGAATCCTGGAAACTGTAGTTTACTCCTCCACAGAGCTACAATTCCCAGCAACCTTAACAAACCAAAGGTCCCAGGATATTGGGGGGGGGGGCGTACTGCTTTTTAAATGCATGGTGTGTACGCAGCCTTAACAGGGCATTTGACAATCACTTTTGCAGAGGAAAACACCACCCTTCCCTTCCCCCGCTGTTCATTAATGTTGATAAGCATCTTGCAGCTTCTGCAAACCACGGTGTGGTGTGGCAGGTTTGCTCCAACCGCACATTCCGCAGTGGAGGAGGAGGTGGAGCCAAGCAGCCCGCCCACTCCGCTGCCGAGGCCCCTGGGTCCCTTGAAGAGACAAGAGTCACTTCTCCGTTTATACTCCTTATTAGTCCCTATTCTATTTAATCGGCTTAGACTGATGAAGCGAGGCAGCGGCAGGGATCAGCCGGGCTGTTTAATTAAAGGATTGCGGCTCAGCCCTGCAGTTTGGGGGTTTGTGTAAATGAGCTGCAAGTACATTATTTAATCCATCGCACGGAGACGAGACGAGGCATTAATGAAGAAAACTCTAATTAAAACTAGACGGCTGGCAGTTATTAGCAGCATCACTTCTGACAGGCTTTCTCATTTACAATAAAAATAAAAAAATAAAACTGCCTGTTCAGGAAAAGGAAAAGGAAAACAGGGAAGAATTCGCTCTGTCTTATGTAATTTAAGATGCAGCAGCAATAGGCGAGCAGAGCAGGGCGGGGTGGAGAGAGCAGGCCTCTAAATCAGGGCTTAGCCTCATCAGGAAAGCCAGTTAGACTCCTCTAGAAAGATGGCTGCCTCAGCATGAGTTCTGTTGAGCTAATTCTAAAGATCTGATTGGCCCCAAGTGAGCCGATTTAGCTGACTGCTTATTCAGGATGCCAGGCTGGCTCATTTAAGTCCTGATTGGTCTCGCTTGCTCACCATATTTTCTCAGGTCCCCATAATTTTTAGTTAGTCTAGAAGCAGAGACAGGTCATGGAAAGATGGACCTATTGCAAAAGGATTGGTGTAATCAGGTGATAAAACAAGGGCCATTGTGACTGTTCCACAAGCAGGGCCAGCCCTACTGTTGGGTGATGTGGGCAGCCATAGTGAGGTGTCCATATAGGCTAATGCCACTATACATGAGACTTTGAGTGAAAGAAACAGATGGCACACTGCAGAAAAAAGTGCCTCACTGCATTTACCATAAAATTAAAGAGCATTTTGCATCGCAAGAACAGGTTCCATTCTGGTAGGAGAGTTCTGCAGAGCTGCGCGAGTTCTAGAGATTGACACAGGTAGACAGGAAAAGAGATTGTGTGCTCCTAGGCTGCACATGTGCGAGATTAAGATAAAAATGCAAGTGTGCAATCCAATTTTCTGTGTTTGCCAGAAAATCTCAGCCAGAGAGCTATGTTTCTCCTTGGACATAGCCGGAATTAGTTACGCACCACTCTTCTCTATTATAGCATCTCGGCCTGTTAGCAACCGGGGGGAGTTTCTGCTGTTGCCTGATATAATAACTCCACCAGATCCCCAGCGAGAGTGCCTCGATGCAAACTACTTTGGCGAGGACGGGCATGATTACAAGTTACAAGAAATATTGTAATTAATTCCCCTACATTCCCTCAATTCCACAGTAAATGCAACTTTGCTATCGCAGCGCTCGCTCTCAAGGGGAAAGAGTATCAGTTACAAGATCACTTGTTGTCAGTGCTTTCTCTAGGGCTCCACCCCTCCCTCTCTGCCCTCCCTGCATATTCATTCCATCCCTGGAGAGATCTGCAAAATGGGAGGGCAACTGCATCAGTGCAGCAAATAAGATAAACCCAGTGTTTTGAGAATATGGGCTTGAGAATATTAGTTTTAAACTGCTTCTTTCTGCCTAACCAGGAACCTGTGTGTTTCACCAGCCTGTAGTTTCAAACGCCACTGGTGGGATTGCGATGGAGCCGGAGTTAAGTGGTAATTCAACTTCAGCAACCTAACCTCTTCTGGTGCTTTCAAGACATAACACATTGAATATTGCAATTGCTGTTTCGGAGGAGAATATATATTTTTTCATGCTTCCACATGGTATCATTATTGTTTCATCGCTATTCCAGAACATTTGGGCCATCGACCCATTTCCCCCTTCTATCAGAAAAAAATCTAGCAGGTTCTGCAATATTTCTGTAGTATGGAAAGCAAGGAGGGCCAATCAGGGCCAGTAAAGGGAGTGAACTGGAGAGAGGCTGTGTAGCTGGAGGAAGAATGTGGCCAGGGGAGAATCCTGAGCGTCAAACATAGAGCGTTGGGGGACTGAGCTCAAGATAATCAAATGCTTGACTAATAGGTAATACTACCGATACAGAGCTAGTTGGCAGGAGTGGGGACAGATTCACTGTCAAATTCTTTAAAAATGCAGTGCAGTTGGAATAACAGTGGTTCTCACTGTTCGAGTCTGTTCAGATGAACATCTGGAGTTTTTTCGCAGTATTCTAAAATTTAAATGGGCATTGATAATAATCCACATCAGGAATCACTATTTTGTTTCCAAACCCGGCTAAGTGCCAGTGCAGTTAAGTGAGCCAACTAGGAATGCAAATGGAAGGTGAATGCACCATAGCAAGTGAATTAATGTGACTGTTTTGTAAATAAATAAATAAATAAATAAATAAATAGACAAGCTTTTCATCTGCATGCTGAAAGAGAGGAACCAATGAAGGGTTGCCATATCCAATACAGTGGTACCTCTGGTTACAAACTTAATTCGTTCCGGAGGTCTGTTCTTCATCTGAAACTGTTCTTAACCTGAGGTACCACTTTAGCTAATGGGGCCTCCCACCACCGCCACCCGATTTCTGTTCTCATCCTGAGGTAAAGTTCTTAACCCAAGGTACTACTTCCAGGTTAGCAGAGTCTGTAATCCGAAGTGTTTGTAACCCAAGGTGTTTGTAACCAGAGGTACCACTGCACAGGGGAGGCAGGAAGCTTGGTCGTAGGAAACAAACGTGGAGAGGACCGTCTTAAGCTTTCTTGCCTTGTTTCTAGCACCTTCTCCCCACATCCAGTGGACTACCACCATTTATTTTGCAGCCACCTCTGGACCCGCAGGGCTCCCACCCCACCCACCAACAGCTACTAGGAGCATCCTTAGCTGAAAGCTCTTTGGAAAACTTTTTAGGCTCAAGGGCAGGGCTGTGTGTGTGTGTGAGAGAGAGAGAGAGAGAGAGCGAGAGAGAGCGCATGTGTATGTATGTATGTATAAAGGTTTCACAAAACCAGGCTTCCCCACTCCCAACTGCCACCACCTGTTCAGGTTGTTTTGGAAGTGGTGATGCTTCTGTTCTTCACTTGCATTGCCATGAAGCCCATTTGGAGCAAGGCATTCAACAGCCAATTATGCTTCCTGCTCTCACTCTGGTTTGACTTCGCATGTGTAAGAAATATTAAGGAAATGGCACAGGGCAGCAGCAAGGAGTATGAACACCACCAATGTTAAATAGGGTGCATACTTCACATATTTGTTGAGGAAGTGGGGGCGTTTTGGAGCATTTTGCCTCAACACTGAATAACGCCCCCCCTTCTCTCTATTGTCATTCCTTCTATTCTGTCCCTTCTGCCTTGAGCCTCCCCCAACCTGCAGAAACTCTCAATGACTCTCATCAGCCCCAGCCACCATGGCCAATGCTTAGGGATGATCGGCGTTGTAGTCCAAAACATCTGGAGGGCACCAGGTTGGGGAAGGCTCCTCCAACGTAAGAGAACCACACAACTGGGGCTGGGAAGGGAAAGCTTATCCAATTTCATGCTTGTGCAAAAAAAAAAAAGAGAGGTCCCCCTGCCAGCCACTTCTTGGTGCAGCTAATCCCAGCGGTTTGGGTGGGAATGAAATGAAGCCTGCATGTTTTGTGTGCAGGTGAAAGCAGGGAAAGTAAGGCTGGAGGAGGAACACAGGAGCAAGCAGGGTATGAATCGACAAAGTTTCCCACCTTGGAGAAGAGTCTGCAGATGAAGACTTCTGCTCGGCATCAGCTGCGGGGCAGCAGAACTGGTGTAAAACAGTCTCATTCCTGTAACAGAAGACAAACAGGGGCTGGTAAGAGTTTGGCTCACTCACTGGCAAGCTAAGGAGGTCATATCCTCTGGTCCACATCCACTCCTGGCCACTGATTCCCACTGCTGGTGTTGGTCCTTTAAGAGATAAAGGAAAACTTGGATTATTAAAAAATGAAACTCCTGCACCATGTCAAGTGATCAGCAGCCTAACCCTGAAACTCAGTCCAGACAGTCTGCAGAGCACACGGAACAGTCGTCACAGGACCGCACCATCTCAGATATGCACGGGATCTGTGTGTGTGGCATTTCGTGCTTGGATTCTCCTCTTTGTAAGATCTTTCCAGAAAATCAAGGAGAATGCTTAGCCAGAAGGCTCATTGATATTCTACCTTCATATTATAGGAGAAGTTGGGGGAGATGCATGGCAAAACACACAACCCACCCCCCAAATGTAAATATCTAAATTGGAAAAGTCATAGGCAGGACTGTACTATGTGTCTTGCTGAGCATCTTGTTCAAAACTCACACATAAAATCCATGTAGTTGGAAGCAATACATTAAACAAATTATTCCAGTTCCTTCCTCATACTGGGCAGAAGATAGACAAGTCTGCTGTCCATGAAATATGCCTGTCTCCCCCAACTTATTAACCTCCAAACATTTTGGACTACAACTCCCATTAGCCCCAGCCAGCATAGCCAACGATCATGGAAGATGGGAGCTATCCAAGAATGCCTGGACAACAGCAGTTGGCGAAGGCTGGTACACACACAAAGGTATGTGTATGTTATTTTTAATATCACTCTAAAAATGATTATAAAAAAGAAAGTGAACTCTATGGATTTACATTGCTCCCATATTTGTTATTCCAAAACAAAACCATTATTTTTACATAATCAATTCTGCTGTCTTCCTTCTCTCTGCCAAACAATATTGGTAAACTTTGTTATGGAAACCACATTCTGAAGCACCAGTTCATTAAAGATGGGAGCACTTTATCCTTCCATTTGCTAGCAATTGCCATGTTAATGAATCTCACAAAACCTCGCAGTCAGAATCATCAAATGACCAATGCAGCTGAGCCCATGAAACAATCTACTGGAATGCCACATCCTGTCATCTCCTCCACAATTTTATTAATACTTCTAACCAATAGGCCACAATAATTTGGGGCTCTCAAAAAACAAATGTGCAACAAAAATGCTCCTGCAATAACAAGATTAAATTTCCAACAGCAAATATTATTACAGTTCAAGATCCCGTTCACCTTATATATTATGCAGACTTATGCCCCCACCTTTCAAATACCAGTACTTTGTAAGAATGGCTTAAAATAAAATACTAAAAACACCATAAAGTCACTTATAAGCTAAAAAGAGCCAGTCTATAACAGCAGCACCCAAATAAAAGAGAACAAGGTTAAAAACATTCAAAGTTTGGTAAAATAAAAAAGGACTTTGCCTGGATTCAGAAAGGCATCAGAGGCAAGTCCCCCTGGGGAGAACAGTCCTAAGCCAAGGTGCCACCACTGAGAAGACCCTTTCTCAAGTGGTCACATGCTGCACCTCAGATGGTGTGGAAGCTGGGAGAAGGCACTGGGGAAGGGATGTGCAGTTTCCTGCCAAGGATTATGGGATCTGTAGTCCTAGTCCCAGCAGGTAAAAGGTGTTCTACTGAGGACTAGGAGTGTCTACTTCCCCCACTACCTTACCTTTGCCAGAAGCTAGATTTTGGGGGCAAGAGCCAGAGGATGGGTGAAATTAGATGGTTCTTGTAGAGTCTGCAAGCAAATAGTGCCTTGATTCCACTTACAATAATTCAAGCAGGAGTGCTCAGTTATGCCCTGTTCAAATTCTCTGGACATCTCTAGTTCCATGCTCTCTACCACAAGCTATGGAAGTAGACATGGCAGCTGCCTTGCATAACTATGCAGGGTTCTAAATCACACACGGACAGGAGGCTCCTTGCTTTGGCCCTTCGCCCGCCTTCACAGAGTGCTGTAAACAGGGTGAAGGTGAGATGCCAGGCATGGTGGGGCTTAGCAGCATGCCCTGATCAAGACTGTGTTTTTGCACAGGACACAAGGTTAATCTAAACAAGGGTGTGGATGTTTCTTCCGTTTCAATATGAAGTCTGAAATAAGCTGCAGGCTAGTCTTAACTTTTTACTGTCACACAATTTTCCCACCCCCATTTTAGGTGTTTTTTTTGTTTTGTTTTTTTTGTTTTTGTTTTGTAACATCCCCAGCATAAGGATGAATTTTGTGCAGCTCAAAAGCTCACATATTGTTAGCAGTGCTAATTTTGATAAAAGTTATTCATCTTATGACCCTGCGTAGTCCAAAGAGCAATCCTAGAAAAGATATGGCCGTGTCATACAATGTCATAGAAGAAGCTTCGGCACAAATCCCAGGCACAGTCCAGCCCTCACCAACCTGGTATTCTCCAGATGTTTTGGATGACAACTCCCATATTTATGCAGACTGTGTTTTGGATGACAACTCCCATATTTATGCAGGCTGGGGCAGATGGGAACTGTAGTCCAAAACATTTGGAGGACATCAGGTTGGCAGACGGTGTTGTATCCTGTCTGGCTCTGCACAATCCCATGCTTTTGCCCCTCTGCTAAACTATAAAAAAACAACCCAGAGGTGCATCCATCAGGTTGTGCAGTCCTGTACCTTGGGGTGCCTTTAGCTGCTCCAGCAGTCTGCACAACAGAAGATGAATCTCTGCATGCTGGGCTGGATCTAACTGTTAATCCCTCTTGTTTATTGGAGATATAAAAGCAGCCCCTTGTAAGCAATTTTGCAAGTTCTGCTTGGCTGGCTCATCTCTAAACTGTAATTTTCCTTCAGCAACTGCCATTGACTCACTCGCTCCCACCATGCTCGCCCCAGGCTGTATTGGGACCCACAACTGCAAGGGAGAGCAGGTTTTGCCATTTTCCACCACTCCCCTGTGTTAACCACCTCTCCCCATATTATTATGGCTCAATTTTAAGAGCTCAGTCACCTGAATGGTCTGTACCTGCCAACAAGCTGGCCCCATGTGCTCGGAAAGAAAGCAGCACAGCCTCCCCTGACCTCCTCGGAGTGACTCATGCCACAACGATGCTCAGATTTTGCAGCGCGTTCCCATTAATCTGCTGCTTACTTTTGGACACCAGCATTATGTAATCCCCCAACCACTCAGCCCGCACTGCGAGGGGTAGCCAGAAGTCTCCATGTGTAGGGTTCTCAACTGCTTTGTCAATCCCCTGTGGTTCTGCACTTTCCCTGGGACCGATGCCACAAAGGCAGATGAAATAATGGGAAAGAAAGTGAACACTTGGAAAGAGGATTAAAAGCACACAAGTGGAGGGTGACTGTGTCCTTTCCTTCAACAGAAGCCAACATAATCATTATGTTGCTAACAGAGTCAGATTGCTTTAAGCACCTGCAGAGATGGCTGAAGAATCACAGAATCTTGGATTCTTGCATTTATGACTCTGGGAGCCAGGTCATTCCATTGACTCAAGGCTGGTGATCTCCAAGGGTTTGCAACCATTCTGGGGGGGGGGGGGGGGCGGGGGGGCGGGGCATGTGATCTTGGTAGACCTTCCTCTGAGGCACGATGGCAAGGGTGTAGATATACGTATCCTGCAAGACTGAATGTGCTGGGTTTCCCATGTAACAACGAAAGCTAACCAAGAGAACCGCAGTTAACCACGAAGAGATCCTCAGCAGCACAAAGATGAAGAGTAGGAAGGCAATTTATATAATCTTCCTTTTCTTGGCTTTGGAAATGATTAAAAAATGATATAAATATTAAACCCCCAAAGAGCCGCACAAGAAGGCTCTGTATAATTCCTGACACAAAACTGCCCTGCAGATTTGCACAGGCAGATGGCTAAAGATGGAACTATAAAAAGTCTGAGAAATGGGAGCACAGATTTAGCAGGTGGGAAGAGGGGAGGCAAGATTATAATTTCCCCCTTCTGCATGTTTTCCCCCCATTTGCTGGGAGGAGGGTGGAGCAGAACCTCAAGGGAGCAATTAGGCTCCAGAGTTCAATCCATCAGCACCCCTTCTTACCCTAAAATGCTACATGCATTACAGTTTTCTGAATAATTTTTAATACTTGTCTTTGATTCACAGAACAAATTGACTGTATGAAGCTGCCTTCCATCTAGCTCAGTAGTGTCTATGTGTTTTTTATATCAGTCTGGTTTTATTAACTGCCTGCTAATGTTCAAACTGCTTGTGCTCAATTTTAAGGGGGTGCAATGTGGCTTTAATGGGGTGATTATTTTATCATCATCATCAACATCATCATCGCAGTGTGGCAGCACTGGTAGCAGCTTTCCAGGGCTTCAGGCAGGAGACGGCACATTTTGCATTCACAGCATGTCCTCCTTGGCCCCAGCCTGGATGAAAGGGGCCATTGCACAGGGACAGGTTGGATAAAAATCAAAGATTTTTAAAAATAAATTTTTGAAAATGGATTTTTTTAAAAAAAATTAAATCGGAATTCTTTGATTTAAATCAGATTTTTTTTATTTAAATCAGATTTTTAAAATAAAAGCTTTTGGAGGAAAAATCTTTCTAAAGATAGTTTTCTATTTAAGTTACATTATAGTCCAAAGACTATTCATCAGGAAATAAGGATTTGTTTTAAGTTTTTCATGTGTGCTGAAACTCAGTCTAAGGTGTTTTGTTTTTTTTAAATTGTTTAACCACATCAGTTAACAAACATGGATACATATGCTGTAATGTTATTGTTTTAGTTAAATAAATTGTTTAAATTGTTATTAAGGAAATGATTAATTTTCTCCTTCCAATAAAGTACAGCAGAAAAGTTGTCAAAATATAAACAGTAAACTTATTAAACCTCACAATAATTTCATAATTATCTGTCAATGTATTTCTAATAGTATAACCAAATCAGTAATTTTTGATATAGCTGTAAAAACTACTCTGAAAATTTATTATTCCAAAAATGAAACCTTCATCTGGTTGTAAATATTAAGATTATACCAGCAAAATGAGTCTTTCTGTAAAAAAAAAAAAGATTTAAATCAAGTTTACTGACTAGTGATTTAAATTGTGATTTAATTCAATTTAAATCAAATCCACCCTGCACAGGGACAAGACTTTCTGATAAACAAGACATGCAAACTACATCATACGTTATTATGACATACACACTCACACACCACCACACACATATTGCAATGACATAGATGTGTACATGTTCACACATGAAATGCACCATTTTCCTTCCATATGGAAGCTCTCCATCTTGTGTTGGAAATGTCATTTGTGTGCTGGAACACTCATTCATTTATGTTGGATTCCGCCCCTGAAGCAAAACAATACTGGAAACCTATTGCAAAATCAATGAATGAAATAATAGGTTATAAGATCCAGCTTTGCCCCTGCTTTGTTTGACAACTTATAAAAGAAAACATCGCTTCTATTACTGTGGCAGCCAAGGGTGATTTACCCCAAATACTGGAAAGCAGAATCAGAGACTTGTTAACAACCTTGAAGGTCAACTAGTTTAACTCCCAGCTCAATACAGATCTGCAGTCAGTGGAAGTTGGTCCATTAGGCCAAATGGAGGACTGCCCAACCAACCTCACTCTGTTCAAAGCCAACCCCTTGCCTTCTGACTTGCATCTAGTCCAGGGAGTGGTACTGCCTGCCAGCTTTCTCCTCCTTGGTCGCGGGAGAGACTCAGGAAGAAGGGAAATGGGACAAGACTGCAATTAGTAGAATCATAGAATCATAGAGTTGGAAGAAACCACAAGGGCCATCCAGTCCAACTCCCTGCCAAGCAGGAAACACCATCAAAGCATTCCTGACAGATGGCTGTCAAGCCTCTGCTTAAAGACCTCCAAAGAAGGAGACTCCACCACACTCCTTGGCAGCAAATTCCACTGTCGAACAGCTCTTACTGTCAGGAAGTTCTTCCTAATGTTTAGGTGGAATCTTCTTTCTTGTAGTTTGAATCCATTGCTCCGTGTCCGCTTCTCTGGAGCAAAGAAAAACAACCTTTCTCCCTCCTCTATATGACATCCTTTTATATATTTGAACATGGTTTTCATATCACCCCTTAACCTTCTCTTCTCCAGGCTAAGCATACCCAGCTCCCTAAGCCGTTCCTCATAAGGCATCGTTTCAAGGCCTTTGACCATTTTGGTTGCCCTCCTCTGGACACGTTCCAGCTTGTCAGTATCTTTCTTGAACTGTGGTGCCTAGAAATGGACACAGTATTCCAGGTGAGGTCTGACCAGAGTGGAATACAGTGGCACTATTACTTCCCTTGATCTAGATGCTATACTCCTATTGATGCAGCCCAGAATTGCATTGGCTTTTTTAGCTGCTGCATCACACTGTTGACTCATGTCAAGTTTATGGTCTACCAAGACTCCTAGATCCTTTTCACATGTAGGCTCTGTCTTTCTCCTGGTTCCACCTGCTGTTGGTCTCCTTGCCTACCTCCCTACCAGTCCTAAAGGGCACCAGCCATCATTCTCTATCATGCAAGATACAAGAGCAACATCTCTGATAGATGGCAGCCATTTAGATACCTGAAGATTGCTGTGATATCACCCTGCAATCTCCTCTTCTCTAAGCTAAGCTTACCCAGGTCTACTAACTATTCCTCAAGGGACTTGGTTCCCAGACGCCTCACCTTCCTCTAAACATCTTACAGTTGATCAATGAACTGACACCCATAACTGGTCAGGGTGTTCCAGAGGTGGCGGGGGGGAAACCCAGAAAGTGAGTGGGGCTATTTCTATTAGCAGTTAAGCGGCTAAGAAAAGCACAATTGTGTCAAAAATAACAAGCTGTGTTGGTGTAAAAGACAGCAGGCAATAACAGGAAACTTTTCTTGGAAAGGAAAACTGGATGTAAATTTGATTAAAAGTAATTAGCTGTAGTGTATTATAAACAGTGTGGGGGCTTTTATTTTAAAAAAGAAGCACTCTACTGTATTCTAAATGGGGTTATCTGAATCTCAACAACAGGAATCTCAAACTTGTCACTTTTTATAAGTTACAGGCATATAAGAAGCTTGATTTATACCAGGTCCAGCTATTTGTCTGTGTTGGCTAGAACAGTGTTTTTCAACCACTGTTCCGCGGCACACTAGTGTGCCGCGAGATGTTGCCTGGTGTGCCGTGGGAAAAATTGAAAAATTCAAGAGAATTACTTTATATATAGTCAATATAGGCACAGAGTTAAATTTTTTAACATTTTCTAATGGTGGTGTGCCTCGTGATTTTTTTCATGAAACAAGTGTGCCTTTGCCCAAAAAAGGTTGAAAAACACTGGGCTAGAACTTCCTGCTTTGGCTGGCAATGTCTTTTCAGGTTCTCAAGCAAAGATCTTTCACAGTATCTGCTATCTCGTCCTTTTAACTGGAGATGCCAGAAATTGAATTGACAACATTCCACATGCAAAGCATGTCTGCCTAGCCTCTGAGCTATGCAGGCAAGCATCAGTAGCAGGGCCAGCCCATCATGAACTACGTGGGTCAGGCAGCAGGTGGGAAGGGTGGCAAACTGTGCACTCCTCATTCGCCACCAGCAGGGCCAGTCAGCCACCCAGCCACTGCTGCAAATCCACCAGCTGGAGGACTGTCCAGTCAAGACTGTTGCTGCTGCCTCTCCTCCCTTCTGCTTGCCTGGCCCCTTGCAGCAGTGGTTCAGATGCTCTCAGGAAGGGGTCCTTCCTCAGAGTGGCAGGTGTCACCCAGAGAGTGCCTGAGCTGCCAAAATAGTCTTGGGCACTTTAAAATACAAGTTGGATTCCTTTGCTTGGATTTTTTAAAGTGCTGCAAAGCAGCAGTAGCGCAGGCGCTCTCTGGACCCCCTTGCCCACAATGCCTCGCTTCGAGGAAGGAGCTGTTCCGCAGACTGAAAGTGGCAAGCACCCACTCCGCTGCCACAGCCAGGAGGGTGGGAGAGAGGAAGAATGCGGAGCAAGTGAGCAGTGCAGGGAGGAAGCCAAAGGAGAGCAGAGGCAGTAAAGGAGGAAAAGAAGGAGGTGGTGGTGGCGGCAGAAAGGAAGATGTGACAGCCCTAGGGAGCAGGAGGCAGTAATGGAAGGCAGTGCAATGTCAGTGGCCCAGATCAGAAGCAATTCCTTGGGAGCGAGAAGCACACAGGCAAAAAGAATTCAGAATCCCACAGAAATTCATTTTACTTTCTCCAGAATTCCTGTTTTGCGTGGATCCTTCATGTTCCGCTTTGAATGGAAGTTGATGGAAACTCTCCCCGTAACCAAGAGAACAATTCGCTGGATTGAAGCATCACTCAGAAAAGCCTTTTCTCTTGGCATGTTGCATATGAAGAGATCAAAGTTTGGAACCCAGCACCTATTTCAGCACCTGCTTTAATCACCATTAAGCCACCTGGCACAAGTACAACTCATGTGAACGCCTTCTTGGTTAAGCAACAGCTATTTCCCATTCACTATCATTAACACTAAATCGCTTTCTTGGGAGCAGTCCCAGCAGAACAGCTGTGCGGAGATACTGTGTCCTGATGAATAATGAGGATGCCCAAATAGGCTTGGGATGAGTCCCAGAGCATCTACACCACAGACCGAGGTTCACAGTCAGGACTGCTCTGAAATCCAGGTTTGCCACTAGAGGCTCAAGCCACTCCAACCAGTTGAGGCAAGTGCCAACTGTGACCTGCTCCTCTTGGCAGAGACAGCCTAGTCACCAGCATCTATGCTCTCCCAGCCTTCATATTAGACTACTGTGATATGCTGTATGTGAGGCTGCCTTTGGAGACTGTTCAAAACACAACTGCTAGGCTGCTGACTTGGATCATCTCTCTCCAGTGCACGGGCAGCTCTCTCTGGTGCTTATACCACACTGGCTCCCTGTCACTTTCCAGCACAATTTAAAGTGTCAATGCTTCCTTTAAAGCCCTGAATGGCTTGGGAGCAGTGTACCGTATCCCACACAAGCCTGCCTGCACACTGAGGTCGCCACTAGGAGCCCTCCTCGGGATGCCTCCACTATGGGAAGCAAGTGGTGTTAAGGAAAAGGTGCCTCATTTACCCACCTTTGGGAAGGCAGTGCAGGGGTTGGAGGGGGTGCCAAATTTTGGCCTCACCCCCCACCCCCCACTGTGTGATAAGGCTTTGTGTGCCCCATGGGTTCTGTGTCAAAGTACTCTTGTTCTGGGAGGGTGGAGTGCCTTGGTCTAGTGGGTAACAAGACTGCTGTGTTGCTCAGCTAACATGCATCAGTAATTTGAAGTGTGACTAGCCCAAGGTCACCCAGCAGCTGCATGTGGAGGAGCAGAGACGCGAACCCGGTTCACCAGATTACGAGTCTACCGCTCTTAACCACTACACCACACTGGGAAGCTTTGCAGCTGCCTTCCCAAATATATGCAGTTGTTTGCAAGCAGGTTGTAAATTGGGGCTGGAGATGCACCTGTGTTGCCTGCCAGATGTGGTTGGGACCGCCAGCTCCCATCGGTCAGGGAGGATGGGAAGTAGGAGTCCAGCAGCAGATGGAGAGGGCCACCGTTTCCCCAGCCCTGCTGTAAACACAAGCCTGTGCAGGTTCATTGTGAGGCCCTGGGCAAGTCTTAGTCTCAGACCCCAATCCATCAAATGAAAATGAAATAGTGTGACCTATTTCGCAAAGCTGCTGTGAGAGCACTCACGATAAAGAGAGTGAGATTGCAGGCGGGCGGGGGTTGGACTGCTGTAGGTTTCTCTCACAGGCAAAACTTATGAATGTAGGGCACCGTCATGTAAATTGATGAAAATATAAATTTGCACATGTATGGCTATTAATATTTCATTTTATTGTTGCTGTTAAATTTATTACCCGCCATTCACCAGCAGGTCCCTGGGTGGGTTGCAACAACTTGAAATTCAGCATTAACAACAGTCGGAATATATTACAGTCAGAGGAATAGGGTGGGTCCTAAAAACACACATCTTAGGTGTCAAAAGCCTGGATAAAGAGGTACAGCTTCAATATTCACTACAAGCTGTATAATGAAGGTGCCAGATGCAAATATGTGGAGAGGGAGTTACACAACACAGGAGCCACCACAAACAATGTCGTCTCCTGGGGGGGGGGCACACACACCAAACTACTGAGGGTGGTGCAGCTACCAAAGAGCCCCCCTCTGCAGATCTTAACACCTGAGGTGGTCTGCAGGGAAGACAGCAGTCTCTAAGCTATATGAAGCCTAAGGATTTTAAACACTTCAATAAGCATCTTGATTTGGGACTGGAAATGAACTGGCAAGCAAAGCAGCTGTTTTAGAACAGGGGTTATACAGTATGAGTTCTTATCTGGCCACCACATTTTGGACCAGTCGAAGTTTCTGAGTCATCTTCAAGGGCAGCCCCAAGTAGAACAAATTGTAATAATCCAGTCTGGACAGTACCATCCAAAGGGGGTTATAGCTCATGAAGCAGCCATAGCTAGAAACAGATAGCCATTGAGACCACCTGCTGGGCCTCAAGGGACAATGCTGGATCCAAGAGTACATCCAAGCTACGAACTTGCTCCTTCAAGGGAAGTGCAACCCCAATTCAGAACAAGCCATCTTCTCACCTCCTGGGCTCAGGAACCGGGAACACATACCACCTCTATCTTTTCAGGACTGAGTTTCGATTTGTTGGCCACATCCAGCCGAAACACCTGTCTAGCACTTCAGCCATCTCTCCTGTTTCCCATGGAACAGAGAAATATAGATGAGTGTTGTTTGCATGTTGGGGGTACTTCGCTTCCGTCTCCTGATGACAGCACCTAGCAGTTTCATATGGATGTTAAGTAGCATGGGAGACACCATGGTATTGGACAGTAAAGGTAAAAGTAAAGGACCCCTGGATGGTTAAGTCCAGTCAAAGGCGACTATGGGGTTGTGGTGCTCATCTCACTTTCAGGCCGAGGGAGCTGGCATTTGTCCACAGACAGCTCTCCAGGTCATGTGGCCAGCATGACTAAACCACTTCTGGTGCAACAGAACACCGTGACGGAAACCAGAGCGCACGGAAATGCCGTCTAACTTCCCGCCACAGCAGTACCTATTTATCCACTTGCACTGGCATGCCCCCACATAACTACAGATTCTGTAAGTCTACAACGTGTCCCCAACCTGGGTATTATGCTTCTTCTGCATCTAGGGTGGCCAGATTTAGAAAATGGCCAGGGGGCTCCTGCATTTTTAACAGTTGTGCAAGAGAAAGAATTCCAGCAGGTGCTGCATGCAAATGACAAACTACACAACTTACCTACACAACTATTAAAGGTGAGGGAGCCTTGGCCTATTTTTGCACCCACCTACCCACTCAAATCCCATCCTTCACTGAAAAGCACAGGGCAATTTAGGTGGAGCTACAAGTGCTCTCCCATCCACGCATCAGTCTGTTCAATAATGGCATGGCTATAGCAGTATGTTCTGCTTTCAGACCCTCAATGGGCTTAAATGTAAAACTGAGCTGCTGGCTGTTTTTTAAGGTTGTGAATCAAACAATCTGGAGGAAGTGCTGCCAGTTGATTTCTTTGTATTAAGCTGTTGTGAAAGGAGTGAGAGAACAGCAGGTTGTGTATTCTGGTCAACTGGCAACCCCTAACAAAATTCAATTACAACATCTGCTTTTGGAGTGATTCACATATCAAGAAAAATCTAGATGCAGGACATTTTGCAAGGTGCAAATTATCCTGCCAATACTTCGTAATCTTTCTGCAGGAAAAATATTACATCAAAGTTCTAAAATGCTGAGTCACGCACACATACCAACCCAGGTAGCATAGAAAGATTTATTAACTTAATCGCAAACTTTGGAATTGTTCCATTTCTGCAAAGCTAGTAAGGAATCAGCCCTTTAAATCTTGTCTTTCCTTTCATATTAAAATGGGCGTCAAAATTCATGTGTTATCCAAAAGGGTTTTCTACAGTTTTCATATTCTGTTTTATACCAAGTCACACTATTGGATTATCCAGCAATTTAGTCTACTCTGGCTCATATCAGCTCTCCTGGGTCCTAGAAGGAAGTCTCAGTCTTGCTACCCAAGACTGTCTACACCAGCCTTTCTCAATCTTGGGTCCCTAGATGTGGTTGGGCTACAACTCCCATTATTCCTAGCCAGCATGACCAGTGGTCAGGGTCACATAATACTCACAAACTGGTTGGATGCCATGAAATAAGTGGCAAACTACACATTTCATCGAACCTCTGGTTTCATCTTGTATGTTTTATTTGCAAATAGCAGCTGTAGGAGGCCCCAATCAGGACTGTGGTGGGGTAGGACTCTCCCTAGTCCTCACTCCCTCACCAACCTTTGAGTGCTTTTATATGGCTAGAATGTGTTTACGCCTCTTGCTTGCTTGGACAGAAATGGAGGTGTGTGCCAGTACATAGAGACTGCTTTGTTGTAAACTGCTTTGAGGGTTTTTTTTACCATCAAGCAGTGTCTTACCTTTGTGAAATAAATAAATAAATATTAAAAGTGCAGAAAGGATTGCCATCTTTTGCATCCAGCCACTCTAAGCCATTCCCAAGACTTAATTACCTGCTTCTCTCGTTCCCTGATGTACAGAGATGGGATGAATACACCTGGAACTGAACCCAGGTCAGAACAAAGGGCACAATCTAGTTACAGTCGCTTCTCCTTCCCAGGCCCCACAGAACAAAGCAGCAGATCTTGTGGGAGCAGATCTTAGCAGACTGCATGCTCACCAATGTATGTTCTTCTGCTCAAACAAGCAAAAGCTTTAATTACAAAGGAAATTAGTAACAGCGAAATGCTCGTTTTTAATTATGCTGATGAACGTTCTCTAAATCCTCTCCAGTTCTTCTGGTCTTAATTATAGTTTGTCATACTGATACCTTTGAATATGGATTTGTCCCAAAGAGATTTTTTTTTTTTTTTTTTTTTAAAAAGTCTCACTCTTTGTGCCCATGTGCTGTGTTAGTGGAGTTTAAAAATGAAAAGCAGCAAAATAAAACGCCACTTCCTTTTTGCCCTTCTAACATGCATGATGAACCCTCATGAAAGCTCTAAGATTTTATCTGTGAAATTGGTAGCCCTTTCCTTACTCTTGGGATTGTGAGGTCTTGGTGGAATTTTAAAGATTAAATTACTCAGTCTTGAATAAGAATGTCCTTGGATGAAACATAGAAAATGTGCCTCCATTCATTTACACACATTTGTCTGTAATGGTTTCTCATTTTAATTTGCTTCATTTATTTCTCCTGTTTCTTCCATGCTCATCACCCACTTTTCTGGGTAACTTTTTAATTCCTTTAACAAAACAAAACAAAACAAAAATCCAAAACAGCGGGAGAGGTAAAAGCAGTGGCAGCCGAGGGAAGTTGTGAAAGGAAGAGGACAGACAGACAATCCAAAGATATTCTAAAGCTTATCATAATCAAATTTCATTCTCTGCAATAGGAGCCTTGAAAGGTGAAAGGCAAAGCAATATAAATCAGAGCTCTTTTCAGAGATAATCTGGGACTCCATAAACATGCAAATCCCCTGCGTCTTAAGATGGAAAAGGCACAATTTCAACTATTCCAAGGGCCCTGATTGCCATCTCATTTGTGTGCCACTTTGGACCTCTGCTGGGCTTGATGGAGTCATTCTCGATACATAATGGGAGTGAGAGGAGAAGTTGGCTCTGATTGGCAGGTGGCATTTCCACAACTGCAAGATAGCAGGGCAGCAGGGCAGCATGGGAATTTATGATCAAGTGCCAATCTGGAGGTCACTAGGAAGTCAATGGGGAGGTGCAATCCCCACGTAGGAAATTGCAGGGCAGTGGCAGCAGAGTCGTGAATCACTCCGTTCTGCTGTATTTCAACTTCCTTTGTCCTGAGGGCAAAGCAGAAGCTGAGTTGGCTGGCAGAGGAGATCAAATACTGGAGCTGCAGGAACTGGGCCTTCTAGGATTCCTCAAGTGCCAACCTGTTTCCCCTGTTTTGCTTTGTGAGGTGGTCAAAACACTATAGGCAAGATGTGTGAAGGCCTGATGCTAGTGACATAGGGGCCTGATGCTAGTGACATAGGGGCACAGGGGTCAGCAAACTTTTTCAGCAGGGGGCCGGTCTACTGTCCCTCAGACCATGGGGGAGGGCCGAACTAAATTGGGGGGGGGGTGAATGAATTCCTAGGCCCCACAAATAACCCAGAGATGCATTTTAAATAAAAGGACACATTCTACTCATGTAAAAATACACTGATTCCCGGACCGTTTGCGGGCTGGATTTAAAAGGCGATTGGGCCAGATCCAGCCCCGGGGCCTTAGTTTGCCTACCCATAGGTTAGCATGTTGGAGAAGGACTTGGGAGACCAGGTTTCAAATCTTCACTTGGCATGCAGTCCCTTGGGCCAGTCAATGCCCAATCCTACTTCAGAGGGTTGTTGTGTGGGGATTCTATGCGGAGTGGTGAACCATGTACACCACCTTGAGCTTTGGAGAGAGAAAAAGTGGGATAGAAATGCAATAATACTAGTCAAAGGCATAACGGGCTGGGAAAGGCTCAAGCAGCCAGCAAAAGAAAAAGGATTGCACACCAATGAAGTGTCGAATGAAATGGATGAGGTCAAAGTACTGCTTGCTTGCACACACACACACATCCCATCACACAAGCACATGAGAATGCCCAGGTGACACTAAGTGTTGTTATGCTCCAAAAAAAAGAAAGAGGTAACTTTTGGTCACATCCCAGTTGTGAAATGTGTCTAGAGGGGAAGGTCTGTAACAGGCTGTGACAGGTTTTCATTAGTGGCACTGTCTTGTCTCGCAGCAGATGAAATGGAGCTTGCTTAATTATGCTTAATGTGCCATGGAGATTAGACACTCCTTCTTCAAGGTAGTGGTGGGCGGATGAATTTCTATCTACCCTGGTCAACCAGGCGTCTGGCTTTTGCCTTATCAGGGAGGTGCAAGCTGCGTGGGAATGTTAAGGTTTTCCATCCATCCTGGGTTTTTGCTCTTTAGGGTGGCTTTGTACCTACCTATCTGAACAGCAACAGCACTGGGGAATTAAAACAACCGGCCATGTGTCCTACATTACAGAGACAGCTGTCTATTTGAAGGGATATAAAAGGACAGTCTGAAATAGTTTCTACTTGAAGGGCTGTGCAGTCCAAATCTGGTTTAAAGATGGTTTAAACCATCAAAAGGGAGAGCAGACAAGAATCTTAATGTAGCTCATCAACAGCTAGAACCTGGACAACAAACTGAGCAAGTAGACAGGTCACCGTTTCCCCCACTAGAGGAAATGTATTCCTATTTAAATTATAGAAATGATTTCTACATTTGCATCTTTGCATACAAATTAGACTATGCAAATATTGCACAAATCTGTGCCCACTTTTGCCCTCTTTGGAGTGCTGTATTTCTGTTTTGGTGATGCGCAAGTGGACATGCTTACTGATATTCAGTTAATTTATTTTTAATCCCCAATGGAGTAGGAAAGAGCAGCTCCACTGACATCTGCAGAGGGTTGGTTGTGTGTGTGTGTTGTTGTTTTTTTTAAATTAGACTTGCAGGCAGAAGAAGCTCTTAAAGACTCACAGGTTTGAGCTGAGACGACACCCTCATTATACAGGTCCAGATAAACATCTCAGAGATGTTCTTATAAAACTGCTTGGCAGTACTTTGAAAACACTGGTGCAAAAGAAGCCTATTTTGATAATTGGTCAAACCTTAATACCATCAGATTTAATCACCCGAGGCTTTTTTTAAAAAACAATGCGTAGGTTGCAGAAACAAATTACTTCTACATTGCCATAGAAAAGAGTAGTTTCCAGTGGGGTTTCCAGTTAAAATTGATTAGGGGTTTCCCTTCAAGACTGAGACTGCCCAGGAAGAAGAGGGTGCAAAGAAGGGCTGGTAAGGGATGTAGCCTGGGAAGACTTTCAAGGGCCAGACAGAGAGGTTTAGAGGGCCACATTTGTCACCCAGGACTGAGGCTCCCCATCCCTGATCTCCAGGGTCTTGGGTGAAGGTCTTTCCAAACCATGCCACCAGAGGTCTGATTAATGGAAGATGCCAGAGTCAGAACTTAGAGCCTTCTGCATCTCCAAGTCTTCTCCTAGACAAGATGTGTTTCAGTGATGCAAGTGCCACACCAAAACTGAGCTCCCAGAGCTTAAGAGTGTCTGGGTATGTCCAGAGTGGCTTTACTTTCACACCAAATGCCTAGGCTTTAGGGAAGGAATTAGAAAGCCTCAATGCCTCATATTACAAAATTAACCGCTATCTCTCCCCAACATCAGTGCAAGGAAAAGCCACTTCCGCCTATCGGCAGGAGGTGGCGTTGCGGGCATCACGACCCGAGCACGCGTGCGGGGGCTGATGCTCAGCCCCTGCACGGCTGGTGGATTCCAGAGGCTTTTCCCCGATGGCTGACCAATCCGGTCAGCCAAGGGGAGGGGCCAACAGTCCCTTTAAACGTGAGACGGCGGGAATCCTTCCCCCTCTCTTTTTCCTGCTCCCAGCCGCATCGGTTCTCCCGCCCACCCACCCTTTAGGTTAGGTATTGACCTTGCTATGGACTTTGGTTGGTCGCCTCACTTGGCTGGGGGGCCTGGTAGGACTTTTTCCCATTGGGCTAGCCAAATCGGGTTTTTTCACCTACCTCGTAGCAATCCGTCACAACTTTGGTTTTGGCGGTTAGGCATTGGATAACATCAAAAGAGGTTCAAAGGGGAGGTAGCGCCATCACCTGCCCCTCATGGGAAGGGTATTCCTGTAAAAGGTTTCTGGGGGCGTGGCCCCGTCCAAAGCCTAGGGAGGTTAGGGCCTAAGTCACGCCCCAACGGTGATCACGGGGGCAGTTCCCCTTGATACGCTTCAGGGGTTCTGCCCTTGGTGGTTAACCCTTCACGGACCCCCAACACCCGGGTTGGGGGTCAGATATAGTGGTTAGGATCCAATGCCTAAGCCAATACCGCTCAACATCCGTAACCAATAAAGTTGTGGCCTTTATGCCCATTTAATTCGATTTAACGTGTCCTGTGTCTTTATTCACCTGGGAGGGAGGGATATAGCCACGCGACTTAGTTTTCTCCTTCAGTGGAACTGGCTTGATAGTTCTGGAATAATTAATAGAAGTAATTTTATGCTTGATTAATAGCCCAACTACACAGCTGGATGAAGCATCCCATTGGTGTTACTATGGGCAGTATGTAATGAATTCTGCAATATTTCTCCAATAATTACTCAGCGCTTTGGATATATTATTCACCCACCTCTGTTTAATTGGGGAATGTCATGGCCTGTTTTAGTAATTCAGAGCTGCACTATAAATTTATAAAAGCTGGGTCGGATATTTCTAAAAAGAAAGGATTTCATTAGACTAGAGAACCCATGCAGAGATACTCAATGTATAAAAGGGGGTACTGGCAAAACAAACAGAGCATGAGCATAATACCACTGCAGATATACATTCGTGCCTACAGATATATTAAACCTTTCCACTTTTGCTGAGCAGTGGTAAATTACCTGAGTTTGACTTCTAATAGGTTGCCCTATGCAGCTGGTAGGTTATGTTGGGTTTGATGGGCTGGGCTCCAAGCTGTGAAGACTATAAAGTGATGCTACAAATCCTGCACTTGCTCATCCTGGTGCCTAGGCTCTTTGCAGCAGGAGCCTGGGCCAAAGAGGGCTGCTGGGTGAAAAGCAGGCTTCAATGGAATTAGGAAGCATGGTCAGAATTGGAGCGAGGGTGCAAGCACCTTCGAATTCTTCCAAGAAGTCTCATGGTTAACACCGGCTGCTCCCAGCATGCTTGATTTTGCTTGCAGGCAGTCCCCTCTGCTGCTGGGTACCCCACCCTGAAGCAGCAACAAACTCTTGATAGGGAAACAACAGAGGGCTCCTTCCAAGAAAGGAGCAGCTTGCAGGGTTTCTCCTCCTTCCCCTGACTGTAAAGTGAAGGTGCTGCTGTCGCACTGGCGCTACCGCCAGCTGGCCTCTTTTTCTACCGAGACTTGTGGGCATTTAACTACAACCCCAGTGATCCACAGCAAAAAGGTGCTGTCTTCATTTTACACACAGTTTGGAGAAGAAGACATCATCAGGAGCACAGAAACATGACTCAGCAGTCAGGCCATTGCTCCATCTGGCTGGAAGTGGCTCTCTAGGGTTTCAGATGGTGGTATCTCCAAGTCCTACATGGAGATGTGGGGAGGGGATTTGAACCTGTGACCTTCTGCATGCAAAACAGCTGCTCTAACGCTGAACTACAGGCCCTCCTCCAAGCTGGCTTCTCCCATCTTCAAGGGAACTGCCTCTAGCCCATCTGCTGCCCCATCAGGGACCCCAAGGTAAGCTTTTTCACTTGGGCATGGGTAAGCAGACAGCAAAGAGAATCAGACTCTTTGAAAGCTGCTTTCTAAATGCTCAAAACATACCGCTTGGAGGTTTTCAAGCACACTAATGGAATGCTCAAAGGGCCCAAATCGTTTTCTGGGCGAGCATAAGGTTGCTCACCCATCTCTGAAGCGAATGGCCTGGTGCACTGCAGCGTTATCGGGGACAGCAGCCATCCACTTAGCTGGTGACACCGGCAGAGGGGAGGGGAGAGTTATGCCCATGTGGAGCCACTCCACACCTTGTGCTTTGTGCGTAGATGGGGCAGGACTGCAGCCTGAAGCTTTTGAATCTTGCGTTTAAGTGGCAAAGCACACACTCTTGTTTATTCATGAATGCAACTGCATGCGGAGGATTAAGTGAAGCACTTCACAAGCTTTGAATTTGAGCCAAGTTAATTTTCCACATATGGGAGAGCTCGCTGCTGAGATTCCAACAAGTGGGAAAGGGATCATTCTCATCTGTGCAGTTCATTCCAATACACTGATCCCTTCGCAGTAAACAGAGCTGTGCATTTTCTGAGGTTTGGCGCAAACACAGAAGGTAGTTATTTAATGGTGGGTGGGCGGGGAAATCAGCTTGCTGAGAATATATTTTTAAAGGAAAGTTTCTAGCCTTTATGCCTCTGAGGATTTAGTTGTTCTTATATATAGGATTTCTATCCTCAGTTAATAAGTTGCATGTAGTAGCTTAGGGGGGAAATCTTTTGGAAGAATCCAGAGGAAAGGAGAGGAGAGGAAAGGAAGAACAAACACCCTCATTAAAATCATAAAACAGCATAAACATCTAAAACGAACCACGGGAGATTAAAACATTAGTCCAGTCACATTTTAAACCCATTCATACCCATAAGTACTCAGTGCCCCAATGATTTGACTCAACCTTCCAGCTGCATTTCAAACTCATCCATATCCATAAGTTCTGAGCCACAGCGTTATCAGTCTTCCCAACTTCACTAAAATAATGTAATTGTTCTTATTCTGATAACTTGTTGATCCAGTAGTCAAAAGTGGACACCATGCCAGGCAGCTACAAATGAATCACCAGAGCGTCTTCATTACCACTTTACATCAACCCACTACTGCTATGGAAACCCATGTTTCCAGAGAGGAATCACATTAAATGCACTAAACTACCAGAAACCTTTTTTTAAAAAAAAAAAATGTTCCCCCACATTCCTGGCAGCAAGAGAGCCAACATGTCATGTAATAGAGTGTTTGACTTAAACCAGGGCGACACAGATTAAATCCCTCCTCAGCTAAGGCACTAACCTGAATCAGGTTCTCTCTCTTGCTTGTCCATTCCAGTTATGAAGCTAAAATGGCCATTTGGGAAAGTGCCCCATCAACTTTAGTCAGCCTTCAGCCAGACCCCACCTGCTTGCCTCCTGACTCCAGCAGGTGACCCTGACTCTCAGCTTCCTCCTCCTTACCCTCAGTTTTGCCCTTGTAAAACTCAGCAAGGACAGAACTCAAATGAGTTGGCTCTGTCTGACATTGCCTATGGCAGTGTTTTTCAACCTTTTTTGGGCAAAGGCACACTTGTTTCATGAAAAAAATCACGAGGCACACCACCATTAGAAAATGTTAAAAAATTTAACTCTGTGCCTATATTGACTATATATAAAGTATTTTTTCAATTTTTCCCATGGCACACCAGGCAACATCTCGCGGCACACTAGTGTGCCGCGGAACAGTGGTTGAAAAACACTGGCCTATGGCTCCACCTACTGCTGAGACTTCCAGCCCAACCAGTTCCAATGGGCTTCAGACAACAAGGCAGGGGGGAAATGCCACAAATGGCACCTTGGGTAAAAGGTAGGACACAAGTGGACATATATATAACAAAGTTTGACTGCAGTCAACTATAAGAGCTTGCAAGTTTACTCTTAACCCTTGCCAGAATTGTTGTATCTATACACATCTCTTCACTGCTTGCCGCATCCTATCTATGTGGCCGTCTCAAGGAGGCTCTACTCCTCCTGGCTTTCTCTATTTGCTTACCCAGCTTTCTGACTCTTGCCCTTAATTCCCATTGGATGAGCTTCTCCAGCAACCACATATTGCTTTTACTTCCTATGGCCCAGTTGAAGACTTTTAGGGAATTACTATCTGGACATTTGCCTTGAGGAAATAACCCCTTAATTCATCCTGCTCTAAAACTTAAACAGAAGCCAGGAAGTTTTTTAAAAAAATGAGAAAATAGGGAGGCACTGATAGAGGATTGGACAAATTCATGGAGGATAAGCCTATCAATGGTTACTAGCCACAATGGCTATGGTCTGCTTCCATGGTCAGAGGCAGTAATGCTTCTGAATGCCAGTTGCTGGAAACTGCAGGAGGGAAGAATAATAGAATTGTAGAGTTGAAGTCCTCTTGTACGCAGGTCCTGCTTGCAGGTTCCCCATAGACATCTGGTTGGCCACTGTGAGAACAGGATGCTGGAACTAGATGGGCCTTTGGCCTGATCCAACAGGCTCTTGTGTTCTTGTGACTTGCTTTTGTTTCACCTCAAGAGAGTGTGATGTAAAGAACCTACGACGAGTGCCCTATATAGGCAATAACTGGTGGAGTTCACTATTCACTAAAATAGTTTTCCTCAACCTGGTGCCTTCTATATTTTGGACTGCAGCTCTAATCAGCCCCACCCAGGCAGGCAGCCTCCCTGCTGGCTCGGACTGGCTGGGTGCAGTACAAAATAGTTGGAAGTGCACAAGGTTGGGGAAGGTTGCACTGGAAGCTCACAAAAGATGGAAGAATAATTATCACTAGTAAATAATATCTTCAATGCACACCAAGCCTTCCAGGGATATAGCAGGGTAAAAATTCAAAGAAACTAATAACTCTCCTATTAAAAGAAGTATTTGTTAACCAACTGTTAATATTAGTAGGCTGAAAGACCAATCTGAGAATGTTAAAGTGATCCAGAAAATAGCAGCATAATGGCGGTGGGGGGGCACTCTAAGTTTAATTAATTGTTAATCCACTATTAATAGTTAATTGGCTGGAAAAGTTAATAAGTTGAGAATCCTATTAGTGACATAGAAAATAAGAAGTTACATGCAAAGGGAACTAAACAACTGGACTTAATTGTTCAATTCTTCTCTTGGAAGAATAAAAAAGGAACATAATCAGCTGGTGAGAAGTTTGCCATAATTTTTGTCCAATTCAGTCCTAAAGACTATCATTCACGCCTTCTTAACTTCGAGGTTAGATAATACACAGTTTAATTGGGTGACTCTAGATGAGTGTCCTCAAATGCACTGGCCTGCCTTCCATTGGATGTAGCCACAGAGAGCTTCTTACATGCAAAATTCAATGTTCTGGGCTTGAAATAGAAAGCCCTTTGTGGCTTGGGTCTTATGCTGTCCTCAACTGTCCAAAACAGGCATGCACTAAAATTATGTACCTATGCAATCTGAAGTAATATGCCATTACTGTATATGGCATTTGATCAGAAATACCACTTTCAATCCATTACCCACAGCTCTATTGCACAATTACTGCTTTATTGCACTAGTCTGGGCTGCACTTTTACTCATGAGCATTGCCTTCTTGCCCTAATGCCCTCAGCTGCTGGTGTACCGTTTTCGTATTGCATTAGAACCCACTGCAGAGAGGAGGGTGAGAAACTTCAGGGTAGCCTGCAGTGTACATTTCCCTTTGAGGAATATTTGGCTGCAGCAAACCCTCAAAGTCACAAGCCCATAAACTAGGCAGCTTATACATGCATGGCATTGGATTTTAACCTCAATGCTGTTAACCTCAATGAACCCTCGGAAAGTGGAGAGGGGCCAGACACCCCAACAAATCAATAAAAGGCGGTGATTAAATAGATTCCCACCTGCCTGCATGTAATCTATCTGCAGCAGAGATGGCATGAGTAGAAAGAACAAGGAACAAGAACTGAATATTGGACATCGTAGAAAATAAAGCCAAGCTTAATATGGCGTACCTCAAACAGGCAACAAAATCATACCTTTAGCCAAGTGATTGCCACAAATAGGTGCAGAGTAGGGGGAAGAAAAATAACATAGTCCCAAGAAGGGCTACAGCAGTAATAGTATCACTAGAGCCTCAGACACAGGCAGCAGGCATGTCAGAGAATGCTTTTCACCACACTAAAGAGCACAGAGGAAGAAAATGTTGCCTCACATAATTGATCCCCATCTGTAGTTCTGAAAGGCAACTCACAGCTAAATGCCAGCAATAGGATAACCTGCGGACTGGAGTCTTTAGTCTAATAGCTGCAACATACAGAAAGGCTCTACATGCTTTTAGAGCAAATGCGCAGTTGCTATGCAAAACAGTTATGCATGTACCAGGTCAATCAACGTGTTTCCTTCCTTTTGTGTACAGACTGCATCCAGACCTTAGCTTTTGGCACAGAGCTAATGTCTCAGCACTCATATGGAATTGCCGGAGTCCCAACAAACAAGGAAATGCTATTTCTGTCTTTGCACTCCACTTGCAAAGAAAGACACCTCTGCAATAGGACCAAACAGGAACATGACATCATTTCCCTTCCCATGGGGCAGCTAATTCCATCTATCCCATGTGAACAACTGCTTTCACACTAGGGGGGAAAGTGTCGAGAGCCGGGTTGTTGAAGACAACAAAGAAAAAAGGAAGGTTGATATAAAGCCCTTTAGAATTCTCTCCAGTGTGCCATTTAAGGGTTGTAGCATGACCAGCACCCACGTAGTCATGCAATAATGCTTCACAAAAGCATGCAGAGCAACTTTGAATGTGCACACTAAGAAGGAAACATAATCACTGGCAACCAAAACAGCAATTTCCAGCGAATACCACTCCTTTATTCCTTTTTTTTAAAAAAAATGAATATTAAATATGGATTTATATACAGTAACTGATCTGATGTACAGAATGTTCTTGAGACCATATGAAACCATAAATCATCCTGTAAGGACCTTTGGCCCTTCAGATCAAGCCATTGGCCATGCTTACTAGGGCTGCTGGGAATTATAATTCAGTACATTGGTGGGGGGGGGAGGTTCCACCACATGCACCTTAATTTCCAACATCTTAGCAGATTCTAGTGTGAACAACAGCCCACGAAACAGCTAGGCAGTTATAAGCAAGCTTGATTCTCACTATCTAAGACTGGTGAAGGGGCTGGGGGAAGGACCCTTTGCAGTCTGAGAGCTGCCCTGGCTTTTGAGAAACCTTCCAAGGGCCACTTCCTAGGTGGTGGGCAGGGACAGTGGCAAAAAAACGTGGAGCAATTGGTGTAAATTTTACCTTTGTACAATATGGGCTAGTAATTACACACACAGAGAGAGACCCCTCTCTGCCCTTCAAGTAGACAAGCAAGATTATCAGGATGCAAGGATACATTCCAGCCAAGCAGAAATATTTAGATCCAGTGAGTGGGTGTGGCCTGGGGGGAGGGGGTGTGGCCTTGGGAGAGTTCCGAGCGCCAGGCAGAGAGACTTATAGGGCTGCATTTGGCCCCTGGGTCTGAAGTTCCCCACCAGTGAAGTACAGCTTCTGGGCAGCAGGGCTTCCCAGAGAGCAACTCTTTTAACTTTCCCCCATGTAGGTAAGAGGTGGGGAACCTGTGGAACCTCCAGGTGTTGTTGACTCTAACTCTCATCAGTCCCAACCAGTATGGCCAATGTTTAGAGTTGAATGGTCACTGCAAACCAACATTGTATAGAGGGCTGCAGGTCCCCCATCCCTGCTGTGAATGTATGGCTAAGACTCACACCTATGGGAAACAGCGAAGAGTAAAACTTTCCTTCCACAACCAACAATGGATGGCCCAACCTGCAATGAATTCTACATGCTTTCCTTCTAGACTAGTAGCTGGCCAACCCAAATGGTGATGGACACTTTACACTGGAACGTAAGTAGCTGCCTTATACCAAGCCAGGCCATGGGTCTATTTAGTTCAGCTTCAGCTATACTGGCTGGCAGTGGCTCTCCACTTAAGAGATGCACACAAAAGTCTGAGCTCTACACTATGGAGTTATGGCTGAACTTCCCATAGCCAAGAATAAATCATTGCAACTGTGTTCCATTCTCACAAATCTTCGTGTAAATTTAAAGCAATCCAAAGTCCAGGCTGCATTCTCTTGCTGCTCTTTTATTCTGCCAGATCTAGCCCCATAAGCATTCTGCATTCACAAATCTATCTGCACATCTGTTTTCCGACAAAACAATTCTCGCCATAGCCTCAAAAATGGCTTGGAAGAAGTTAAAATGGGTGGTAGGTTGCTAATAGGCCTTCCTTTTTGAATAACTTACAAAAAAGTTTTCTTTGGAGGAAGTTTCTCTTCTCCTAAGAATTGCCAATGGAGGGAAAAAATGACAAGGCTGCCTATATCTGCAAAGCAGAATGCTTTTGTGACATCCATAGCAAGCAGGTCAACTTCATCTCTCCCTTCATACCCAGGAGAAGGGTAAGTATACTTACCAGGATTAGCAATCTGGCAGTCCTCCCTGTGTGCCCACCCTGCCCCTACCTCGCTGCCACCCTGACCCCACCTTGTCCCAATAAACAACAGTGATCCTGCAGCTAAGAGGCCAGCTTTGTGGCACCACAATGCCACGCTGGTCACTCCTGCTCATACCTACTTACATGTTTATTAACCCTCTGCCACTGACTGAGCTAACCCAAACTACTATCTAGCAACCAAGTTACAGTACCTCAGAATGAATTCCTTACATGCCTAGAGATGTCCTAGGAAAGGAGTGATGATTGCCTTGTATAGGAGGACTGATGGTGCAATAATTGCCATTTCTAGAAGGAAGTTATCACAAACCAGTTTTTGTTTAGATCAATAGGTCTCCTTTCCCCCTTTGTGAAAGGCTGAATTAAATACACATTAAGATGTATGCACTATTTATTAGTTCTGGATAGCCTGCATTTATTATGCTGCCTCCGTTGTATAATTGTGGCTGACAGAAAGAAAGAAAAAGAGGAAGAAAATATATTTGGGCGGCTGGGGAACTGAAAAGCGATTTTATGCACATTTGTGCAGACAGGCCAGCCTTGGTGAGCAGCTGTGGGACCATGGCACTGGAGGTGGGTGATGGGTATGGGAGAGAGTGATAGCTCTGCACACAAGGCTAGGACTAGAAAGTTATTTGCTGCCTTAAAGCGTGTTAAACCTGGCCCAAACATATCAGAAACGAATTTCCCGATTCACTTTCTTTTGGGCACTCCCATCCACACTTTTGGAAGTCTTCAGTAGGTGTCAGAAGTTCAGTGGGTGGGTGGGGGGGGGTTTGTCTCACCTCAACTGAAAGGGAGTTCCATAAAATACCAACACACAGCACTTAGTGGATATGAGTGGGTGAATCACTATCAGTGACTCCCCCAAAGACCTCTGTGATCAGGCAGAGATATGGGGGATCAGGCAGTCCCTGAGGTATCCTGAGCCCAGGTTGTAAAGGGTTTTGTAAATGAATACAAGAACCATGAACCTGACCAAGGAGCCTACGTTGTGAACCACCTTAAGATGCCTGCATAACAGCAGCATATGTTTCAATAAATAAATAAATACTGATAATATAAGGGTAGCAGAGTCAGCACAAATGCTAACGTGTCTGGGGAGGGATTTCCACAATCAAGGCACCACCACAAAGAAGGCCCTGACGGCCCATCTTCCTTCCCAAGGTAGCAGAGCCCAGAGCACAGCCTCAGATGATGATCTCAGCAGATAGGCAGGTTCACAGATGAAAAGGCAGTACTTCAGATATTGAAAGGCCTGACCAGAATGAAATGTTTTGAGAAATGCAAGACCTATGACAGCTTCATAACCATTAGAATAATCTCATGAGAGGGGAGCGCCACCACCAGAATGACTTCTATAGAAGAAGGGTTTTTTGTTTTCCTTCAGAGGTCTCCCATCCAACCACTGACCAGGCCTGATTCTCTCAGCTGATGAAATTTGACATGAGCATAGCCCAAGGAGTAATAAGCGGCATTACACACTGTTAGACACACACTGTTTCATCTGTGTGGCTGTGATAAAGACCTGACACAGCCTGTTTGCTTTAGCACCATCCTGAAAATCATACCCTATCATTTAAGTATCTTCGCTGCTGGAAACAGACAGCTGCAGGCAACAAGGGAACAATCATATTCGATGAGTTATTGTGTTATATGGTCAAGAAATCTTCAGTGAAATGAAGATTTGGGATGACAACTGCTTTTGTGGGTCCCCCCCCCCCACACACACAAACACACACTGAATAAAAACTGAGAAGGAAGTTTAGCCTTTGCAATTATCTACAACTTTTAAATGACAATTGAAGTTCAAACAAACAAATAAATAGCTAGCACTCAGGGAACAATTAGCCTAATCCTTTCCCTGGTGCACATGTCAAGAATATTTTCAAAATCAGAGCCTCCATCTAGAATAGCACATAGGAAGTTCTAAGGTTACATTCATACCCTACATGGAAAGCACTGTTACACCATGTTTAACAGTCACTGCTTCCCCCAAAGAATTCTGGGAACTGTGATTTGCTGAAGGGGCTAAGAGTTCTTAAAATACCGCTCAGATAGCTACAATTTCCAGAACCCTTAACAAACTCAAATTATTAACAAATTATTTAATGCACCTTTAAAGCAAACGGCTTCACCTAAAGAATATTGGGAATCCAAACTAGTTTATCAAGGGGGTTGGGAATAATAGCTCTGTTGGGGACAAACTATAGTTCCCAGGATTCTTTGGGGGAAGCCATGTGTTTCAAATGCATGGTGTTAATGTGACCTCAATCTGGGATTGCCTGTTTGAGACTTGCTTCTGTGAGTTTCTATCCGGAGGTCTCAGTGGAGCTGTCCAGGGTGCTACCTGCATCCAAAATCTCTCCCTTTGTTTTGCCTTGCCTTGCTTCAAGCTCGGTCTGCCCTGTTTCACCCTGATCTGCCTTGCCATGCTTAGCTTCACCAGACCCCGCTTTGTTGGACCTTGAACTCCTTCACACAAACACACGGACCAGAACTCTCAGGGCCAGGAGTGGGGCACTGATGTAAAAGACAGCCCATCAAGGGGCCCTTTGCCATTTATGAAACCATGTGTTCCAGGGTGGATTTGATTTAAATCAAACTGATTTAAATCACTAGTCAGTAAGGCTTGATTTAAATCACAGTTTTCTACATAAAGACTAATTCTTGCAGGTATAACTTTAATATGCAAGTAGATGAAGATTTTTAGAATAACAACTTTTCATATTAGTTTTTTATCCCCAGTTTAATAGGTTAATCATTCATATTTGGACAACTTTTCTGTTGTACTTAGGAAGGAGAAAAATAATCATTACCTTAATAATAACAATTGAAATAGATTTATTAGATCCATTCCACTCCAAACAATCAGAAAAATATTGTTTCTATTCTATTCACTGAACTTCTCGAAACTTAACACTGAAGGGGTTGATTCTGTATTCATAGGTTTGTAGAACAATAAGATTAAGGTCTTTTTCTCAACTCTGTTCATGTTATAACATTTTTGCTGTGAAGAAGAGGCATGTGATCTCTGCTGAGTCAAATTCAGTTTTGAGAACTGCAAAAGTAAACCAAGCATCTGTGATAATATCTTGTAGGCAGAGAAACTGCCTAATAATCATACAAAAACCTCTGGGAGAGCATAAATGACATTGTGAATGGATTAACGGAATTTATTTACCAAAAAAATTAAACATATACAGCCTTATTCTACATAATTAAAAAACTAATCTTTATTTCATGATTGAATAACCTTTGGATGGTAATATATTTTCCTCAAAAAGCATTTTTTTTTAAATCCAATTTAAACTTAAAAATCTGATTTTTTGATTTTTTTAAAAAAATCATTGATTTTTATCCACCCTGATGTGTTCCTTTATGTCATAAAAGACTGTGGAAGGACAGAGCCACCAGGACACTTAAGGATATTATTGTGCTGTTCTGAGAGCAAAGCAAGACACACCTTCAAGTAGTACAGCATGGAAAATATATTCAAATTCCCACAGAAAGTGCTTTCTGATGTTGAGTTGGAATCCCCTTTCTTGTAACTTGAAGACATTGGTTCGAGTCCTACCTTCTGGAACAGGAGGAAGCAAGCTTGCTCCATCTTCCATGTGACAACTCTTGAGATATTTGAAGATGGCTATCATATTTCCTCTCAGTTTCCTCTTTTCCAGGCTAAACACACCCAGTTTCCTCAATTGTTCCTCATAAGGCTTGGTTTCCAGACCCTTAATCATCTTGGTTGCCCTCCTCTGCACACGATCCAGCTTGTCAATATCCTTCTTAAATTCAGGTGCCCGGTGCTGGACACAGTACTCCAGGTGTGACCTAGCAGCCATTTACACTGGAAAATTGCAGCAGGATAGGCAAGCTCTCCCTGTATGCCGAATGTGGAAGGGAGTAGCTCATAAGTACTTATAGCAACAGGGACAGAGGATGGAGAGAGAATTGTGCCTTTTTACATATTTTCTCATGCAGGGCACATCCAAACCAAAGGAGGAGAAATTCTGCTTTTAGGCAAGAAATCAGCTATAAAATGTACACTTAGCAGCCTGAGGCATTCGAAGAATATGATAAACCTCCAATACTATTCATTTTTCAGCCATGGCATCACTTATAAAGGAGGACAGGCAGCACTCAGGAACATAGAAACGGGAATGTACAGTGGATTCTATAATGAAAGAATAATCTTCTCCATAGATGTGCACAGGATTGCACTATAAGTTATAATCAGAATGTGAAGCTTGCCTTTTTGTCAAGTAACCACAAAGATCCAACACTTGGCAGGGGGAGAGGGAGGCAAGGTACCGGTATTTGCTGGGGGGAGCTTCCCCACCCCTTACCCTCTCCCAGGGCCACCTATGCTAAGAAGATGGTTATGGAGGAGTGACATAGGAAACTGTCAGGCCATTGGTCTATCTAGCTCAGTACTGTCTACACTGCCTGGCAGCAGCACTTCAGAGTTGATACCAATAGCTGTTTCCTTTACAAATGCATTTAATCCTTTTTAAAGCCATCTACATTTGTGAGTAGTGCTTAGGAATATCACAAACAGGCAGCACAGATCCACCAACCAGAAATTGGGGGCAGGGGGTAGAAAACTGGAAAAAAAAGAAAGAAGGAACCATGAGAGGTGTCAACGATACAAGAGGTCTATGTTAGGAGGAGACATAAAAGGCAAATCCTGAGCTGTGGAGAAGTGAAATGCACCCACCGAGATGATGGAAAGGATGCCTAGTAACTAAGGTAAGGCACCAGGTATGCAGTCCTAGAAGGACTGAGCCCCTCCTAAGCAGCCTCACCTGAGCCTGCAAAGAGCCTTACTTGCTGAATCTGGAAGAGCAACTTCATAACCTTGCAGAGTCTTAGCTCTCTGTTTTGTAAAGTTTCTGTGGCTTTGGGATGCATCTCAATTAGAAGAGAGTTTGCTATCCAAAGCAGCAGACCCGTGACTTCTATGAATATGAAAAACAACTAAAAGGTAAGAAGCAAACAAGCATCACAAGTAGTTTTGCAGCTCCTGACAAGGCACCTATCTGATAACTGGAAAGTGATCCATCAACCCCATCTTGGTGTTTGTGTCCCAAATATCCTGCAGTGACTCCTGTTTTAATTAACCCAGCCTTCGGAGGGAGAAAACTGAGTACCATTGGCTTTCTATTTAACACCCTTCGTGAATAAAATTGCTAATGGATATTGCCGGCACCAGACTGATTACTGGATCCCACATGAATTCATCAGCATAAATCATTCTGCAAAAACTCATTTGTCTTAACAAGTTCTTGCATCAATGTTCTCTTTATTATCTCATTTCTGGAAGGTCTGCAGGCGGCTTGCAGACCTTCAAGCTTCTAATGCAGAGGGCAGAGTGAAGAGGACTCATTAAGCATTCAAAACAAGGGACTCTAACGATGACCAAGCCTCATATTATAGAGTATTAAAATGAAAGGGGAAGACACTCTTATGGAGACCAGTTTTACAACCCCTGTTAACAAATGACGAAAAAGCAGCAAATGACTCAGTTGTAGCAATTGCTGGGCCTAGCAGGGGACCCACTGAGGAAACTGGAGGAAACTGGACACAGCTTTCAAAGGACCTGGTGGACGAGTTCTCCTTAACTTAAATGTTATTGGCTGAGAATATGACTCAGCTCAGTTGGCTCAGAATATGGCTCAGAATAACCCAAGCTATTGGGGAATTGCTCCACTTTTCCCCAAGCCAATTCAATTTTGCAGTCCATCCAATTTCAAGTTTACTGCAGTACCTTTTGGGGAAATGAAATTTATAGGGGCACTTTGCACCTGGTGCACTGTGTGGCACCACACCAGGCACCAAAGGCAGGGGCAGAGAAGGAGAGAAGAGACACTGCCTGCCTGCCTGCCTGCCTTTCCTCCCTCCCACTTTCTAACTCTGTTGCTGTAACAGTAGCAGCTGCCACCAAGACAGTGAGTGTGGAAGAGGAGAGAAGTGGAATTTCTAATGATCCTGATGAATGGGTTGCGCTTGTACTCTGTTCTGAAGGCCATGTGGAGGGGAAGCATGGGACTCTCCTCTAGCTCGGATTAAAATCCAAACCTGGGAAGAATTTAGGGGTTGTAAATTTAATGAGGCCCTGAGAAAAGTAGCATCGTGTGGCTAATCTCCTCTGTCTGTTCCAGAGGCATCCTGGGAAAATTAAGATGGCTTTGGCTGTATGGTGCCAGCTGGCCCTACTGCTGCTTGATGTGCAGACCCCGTCATTCACCCTTCCACACCCTGATAAGAACACAGAGGGCAGTGCTTGAGGGGCTGCCAACCCCCAGCCCCACCCTGGGCAAGAGTGCCAGTATAATATCGCGTATTCAGATAATTGGCCTGGGAAGATCAGGATTCAAATCCCTGCTGAGTGTGTCACTGTAACCTAACCCAAACTACCTCACAGGGTTATTGTGTAGACAAACCTATGTATTCTGGCAAGCAATCCAGACAGGTAATTTGATAATGTATTTTTGTTTTTTTAATGTTGAATTCCCCACACACACACACACACATTTAGGTAATTTTATTTTGTCTACTTGTTTGTAAAGTCTGTTTGGTTTGTTTGTTACAACGCTATCTTCCAAGGATCTGAAGGTGGTATACATGGTTCTCCTTCTCAGGAATTAGTCCAACATTCCAACCATTATGCCACACTGGCTCTTATATTTGCACTTTCTTATGAATATTTCATATATTTTTTTATGTTACCTGCTCCGGGGAAGTGTTGGCGTTTTTATGAAGTTGTATATATACATCTTGTTAAATAAAAGAAAATAAAAATATCCCACCCTGAACTATATCCAGGCAGAGGAAATGGAAATGTGTGCAATGTCACCAGCCCACTTTGCAGTGCTGGAGTGACTGTTCTCCTTCATTGTCAATACAAAAATAAATAAATACATCACACAGTAATGAATTGGGTAATCAGCTTCCCATGAGTGACATTAGAACAAAAGGCTCTCTCTCATCTCTCATTTGCACCTGTTTACACAAAGTCAGGCTCTGGTGGTTTGTGCCACTTTGGTCCTTTTGGCTTCAAGCTTGAAAGGAAAAAATAAAGTTTATCATGTCGGTTCCATTCAAAAAGTAAACCTCCATCCCCTAATCCCTCACCACCTTCTGTTTGGTTATGCCTGATTTACGCTTCTGGTGAACTTGATAGATGAATCTGCAGCCAATTAGCCTGAGGGCTTTTGACAAACAACAGAAATGGCAATCCATCGTTGCAATTAACACTCTTGTTTGTGCCACGGCTTGTTTAACCAATAGTTGGCCAACTTGGTTCACGGAATACCACAAGTTGCATGGGCAGCAGGAGCATGTGGTGTGGCTGGTGGAAGAACAAGACCCCACTCCCCACCCCCACCCCAGGCCTTCCATTTCTAGACTTTGCTGGCTACTTCCTGGCTCAGCAGATTAGATGCATACTGCAGAACAAGGCAGTAGACCGGATTACTCTGTTCCAGGGTGCAGGTAGATTCCCTGGCATTGGAACTGGTGCTGCCCACTCTGCCACCTCAGCTTTCTGATGTCTTACTGCACACATGAGAAAGGTGACGCTTTCGAGAGGTACTAGCAGTGAAGTAGTCATTATGGGTTTATGTCAGGGGTTGGAAACCTGTGGCCCTCCAGAGATTGTTGAGCTACAGCTCCCATTATAATTGCCTATGCAGGGTGGTGCTGTTGGGAGTTGAAATCCAATGACATTGAGACGGCTAAAGGTCCCTTATTCCTGGGCTTGATAAACCAATGGTCTGAGTCTACATCATTTAGCTTTAGTGTGTGCATACGATGTTCATGTAAAAAGCTGCAAACAGGGTCAGTCCAAGTCACTTTGCTGCTCCAGGCAAAGGACAACATGGCACCCCCTCGCCATCCCGCATAGAGAAGTGGACTGGACTGGCAGAGGATTCTCATTTCAAAACTGGCAACAGAATTGTGTCTTCCACTACACCTCAGGCAGCAGGCTGGTTTGGGGACCTTCTGTAGTAAATTGCCTAGTTGTTGGACTGGGACCTGGAAGACCAGGGTTCAAATTCCCACTCAGCCATGAAGTTCACTGGGTCAGTTCAAGATAACCTACCTTATAGGGTTGTGGTGAGGATGAAATGGGGAGGAAGGGCAGGAACCATGTACGCCACTTTGAACTTTTAGGGGAAAGGTAGGATGTAAATGTAATAATAATAAGGTTATTTTAAAATGTGGAATTTATAGATTTTGGCTGATTTTTAATTGTCATATTTCATTCCTCAATGTTTAGGAGATATTTTGCTTAATAGTTCACTATTTTTTACCATGTGGAATTTTCCTTGTATTTTCATAGCTTTTTTTATCCATAATGCTTATTTTGAACCCAAAGAGGATGCTCTGTTTAATTGTTACTTTCTGACTGTGGTGTTGAAACTCCAGATATAAAAACCCCTTTATTGATACGGATTTGCTTATTTGTTTATTTATGAACTGTTTCCCATGACGCATCCCGAAAGCGATTTACAATTCTTCACCAGAGTTTAAAAACTAATTCAATTCTGTGTCGCCAGAACCGTTCTGCAATGACTCTCTCAACATTTTGCTCACAGACCAAGTCGACATAATCCTTTGTAGTGGAGGATCTGGTATATTATTCTCTAGAAATTCCATTAGCAGGTATTGTTAACTTGCATTAACTGAAAACCATCACCAAGCTGAACTGACTGAGAACAGACTGTGCCGCTGAAAGCGAATAACGCCACGTAGCTCCCTGGATAAACAGAGCATTAAAGCAGCCAGGTCAGTACCTGGTAATCATCCTACACTCATCATTTTGATGGACAGGACAAAATTGAGATGTCACATTTCTAGATTCATACCAAGTTCCCCTTGATATGAGTTCATAAATATGAAGCTAAACAGTGCCTTCTATGGCATTTGGGAATCTTTTTTTCATAATTCATATGATTTTTTGAGAAGAGGGAGATGAATAACACTGGGGTGGTGCCAGGTTCTGCATGAACAAAGACCTGCCCTTCTTCCAGCTCTGCCAAATGTACCCCTGCCCTACAACAAATCAAAAACCGAACCTGCAGGGATATTCTGCTAATGCTTCCAAATCATGTTCATGCAGTTCTGTATGGTCATTTTACCATGTACTAAGTGCATGGTGTTGACTTAATCTCATAACTCAGCTCTTCCTGTGGCCTGTTCTGTTCCTTTTGCCTTATACAGGGTCAGATCATTGGTGTTAGGGCGCCAACAAGTTGGCGTGCTGAAGTGCAGCAGTCAGTCAGATAAGCCATGGTCGAACAGTCCGGGTCAGAAGCCAGCTGAAGTCAGGTATCAGTACGGGGTCAGGAGAAGCCGAAGTCAGAAACATTCCAAGTCAGGAACCAGCCAAGTCAGTCAGGAAAAAGCCAGGAACAAGCCGAGGGTCAGGAACAAGCCAGGAGTCAGGAACAGAACAAGAAAGAGCAACCACGCACTCAGCATAGCAGTTGCAGGTGCTAGTGAAGGGAGCAGCCAGCCTTTCTTAAGTAGCTGGCCTGTAACCACGTCTCTTACGAGTTGCAGCTGCCTCTAATTGTTCCCTGCGTCTCTCAGCTCTACGCTATACAGCTGAGAAGGGAGGAGGGGAAGGGCCCTGCCTGTTTCTCTCCTCACAAGGGCCTGATTCTGGTTCGACTTCCTCCTCCTCCTGTTCTGGTCTTTCCCCCTCTCCATCTGACTCTTCCTCTTCCAGTCTTCTCCAGGTACGAACTCCTCCATTTCCCCAGGTTCTTCCGTGGATGCAGCCTCACCAGGGGGGGCTTGCCACCACTCCTCCTCCTCTGGCTCAACCCTGACAATTGGGTCCATCTAGCTCAGAACTGTCTACACTCTCTGATAGCAGCTTTCCAGAGTTTTCAGACATCTCCCAGCCCTACATGAAGATGTTGGAGATTGGACGTGGGTTCTTCTGCCCCACCACTGATTGATAGCCCTTCCCCATCAGGGTAACTTTCTTTACAAGGGGAAAAAGAGATGAACTTGCACCATTGCACCCATGCACCAATTCAGTCTTTACACACACACACACACACACACACAACCTCTGTGACAGTAGTGCTAGAAGGGGATAAGTCTGCGTAAATAGAAAGTGAAGCAAGCCATGAAAATAGAAGTCTATAAAAGTAAAGCTATACCTGAACTGGCAGTGATTAATCAAGAAAGTCATCTTGAGTTTCTGGTAGATATCTAACTGAAAACTCTGCATGCAACATTGGGGGGGAAACAGAAATGCCATGCTATTATTAGGGAAAGGACTGAAAATAAAACTGCCAGCATTGTAATCCCTTTTATGTAAGTATTTGGTGCAGTTGCATTTGGGATAGTGTGTACGGTTCTGTACACTGCGTCTCAAAAAGGATGTTGTAGAACTGGTAGCGATGTGTGGGTCTGTCAGTGTCTGCTTCTCTCAGTTTCTCTTTTTAAAACAAAGACTTCATGAAAAAATTATCAGCATTTTAGTCCAAAATTTCTCTTGCTTTTAATGCAATTTTGCATGACATACACATCTCTGCAAAGCTATTTCCCTTGATTTAATGTGTTTTTGTGTGCTATTCTAATTAATATATGCATTTTAATGCACACTAATGGCCTAGTATATGCCATAGCTGTCAACTTTTCCCTTTTTTTAAAAGGGAAATTCCCTTATTCCAAATAGGATTCCTTGCAAAAAAAGGGGGGGGAGTTGACAGCTATGGTATACGCATATGATGTTTCGTAAGCATCACCACCCAACTGCAATGCAATGCTTGTTGTTCAGGCAATTCCATCAGTTCACCTTCAGCCATCACCACCATTCCATAATATTTGGTTCTGTTGTTCTACAGAACCCCTCCAGAACACCCGCGTTCCAGTCTCCAGGTCTATTCATCTGTCACCCATTTGCCCTTAAAAAAAGAAAGAAAGAAAATCTATATACACCATCTCTCAGCACCTCTCATTTCCAGCCTGCAGTACAACTTCACTAATGCAGCAATGATACATTCTGAGAAGACAGATGCCGAGCCTTAATGGACTTTGGCATATTTTTGCAATCTACCAAAATATTGGCAAGTTTCTGCAACATACCTTATGTTGTTATGACTTCAGCAAAAACTAATAATAAATTTGACCTGACTTGCAACATACCGTAATTCCCTCCAGGGAACAGACTGAAATCACTTCCGTCAGTTCTGTTCAAGGTCAATCTAGACCTTTACATGAAGCCTGTGAAACTGAAGGCATAGTCTGTGAGTAGATGGGGTATAAACCATAATTCCTCCCACTGATGTCGGGTTATACAGCCGCATGAACATAAGGAAGCTGCTTTATACCCAGTTCAGACCATTGGGCTAGACTGTCTGGCAGCTCTCCCTGCCCTAACTGGAGCTGCCAGGGATTTAATCTGCACACAAAGCAGATGTTCTGCAACTGAGTCTGCAGAGGAGATGGAAAAAATTGTTCATATGCAAGGGCACTGCTTATGGAGCACAGGAGTCACCCACATTTCAGGCTTACTCAATTTAATTAATTAATTAATTAATTATATTTATATATAGGTAGTTCCCCATCTATGGAATGCTCTCCACAGGAAAACACACCAGGTACCATCACTGTCAGTTTTTAGAGGTCAAGTTAAGACATTTTTGTTTACTGAAGGTTTTATGGTATTGCCAGACAAGCATTTCATGAATTTTGAATTGCACTTAGTTTCAATTTTGGCTTTTTGACTGATTTTTATCTGTTTGCATTTATTTTGTTGCTAACTCACTTTGAGACATTTCTTTTTGTATAACAAGTGCAACAATTAACAACAACAATAAGCAAAGCCCACGAAACATGTACAGATTAACCCCTGCATATTTTACGCTCACAATAACACATCATCATCAGGCACAGGGCTGGAGGTGGCAGGAGAAGAGGAATACTAAAATGAGGGTTGACTTAAAAGCTGAGAGATCCTCATTTACATGACCCAAGTCTGAAGATGAAGAGTGAAGACTGGATTGGTCTCTGCTAGGTGCTTGCAGGTATCAAGTTGCAGCTAGGATCCTGGAATGAAGCAACAGTGGCTTATCTCCAATTTTGGAAACAAAAATACCCAGGTGTAACCCAGTTCTGACTCATTCCTTAAGGAAAACACACTGGTTCCTGGTTAGGCACAAAGCAGATACAAACTAAAACATAGCGGTCTTTATATTAGAAAATCTAATGTTTGATTTTCATGGTGAATAGGCAAAATTGTAGCAAAATTGTGTAGTCTTATCCTGGCAGTTAAGGGTGCATGCACCCCTCAAAATGCAAAGTTCCTTTTCAGGTGGTAGAGGTAGAAAACCACCATCCTCTAGCTGCAGATTCTACACTGAACAGCTGCATGTGAAACTCTCCAAGGCATATTAAAACAAGGACAGGCATCTTGGTTTGTGAGAGGCAGGAACTGGAAGGGTGGGACGCTCCGATATTCACAGTTGGACATTACCTTTACATTGCAAAATAGTGCACAAATTCTTAGGTTTTCCAGAGTTCCCTCAATTCCTGCTTCTAGCTGGTGAGGAATTCTGGAGAACTTGAAAGCTTGCAAACAATTTGGCAACATTTTGTTTTGCAAAAAAAATAAAAAAAATCCTAACAGCTATTGGACTTGGGTGTGTGTTTTTCCTCCAACATGGCTGCTATAAAGACAGCAAGAAAGAAAGAAAGAAGTCTATGTTGACACTGCCTGCCCATCCCAACACCAACATTTGTTCATACTTCTCCATAGAGAAATACTACTAGAACATCAGAAAAGTCCACCAAAATCAGATGAAGTGCCTACAGTTCAGCTTCTTTTTCCCAAGTGACCAGACACAAGGAAGATGTCTAGCCATCACGATGACTAGTAGCCTGGAGCGTACAATGTCCCCTATGCAGCTGCATATTCAGACATGTTGATCAGTTAAGGGACTGCCCTGCTGAAAAGAGGTTAATGATGCAGATATAAAGAGAACTTGAAGGGAACTTTGGTTTCAGTGTGCAAAGAAGTATACTTATTTGAGTTGCAAATGATTCCCCCCCCCCTCACTGCAAATCATCTCACAGAGCAAGGCACTCAGCTGGGAGGCAAATGCTGCATATATAACTTAATGAAGCTTACAGGCCAAATTGGGTTTTTTGCCTCATCAGAATGTGGGAGAAGAAAAAGAGTTTTGGCCCTACACATTACCATTTGCTGCTAATCAGGACAAGGGAGCAAAGCATTCTGCAGCATCACTGTTGTATGTCAAACAGGCGAGGCGAAGCAATTGACTTATTACCAGAAATAAAAGCTGCAATCCTGAATGAATTAAGCCATGCACTTCCACCAAACAAAGCCTTGCCTTGCCAAAGGAAACACAAACAATGCCTGGATTTTAACATATGCTCATGACGTCACATTTGCATATCCTTTGATCCCCAGTTAATCTGAGCCCAACCTCACCATGGTCAACCCTGGAGCTGAGCCATGCAAAAGGAAGAAGGAACAACATCAGGAATGCCTCTGAGCATGTGCAAAGTGTCTTTCCCCTGCCATTAAATCAGGTGTGGTGAACCTATGGCCCTGCAAATGTTGCTGAACTGTCAGCTCTAGCAAGCACAGTCAATGGCTAGGGATGATGGTCACTGCGGTTACGCAACATCTAAAGAACCAAAGGTTCTCCACAACTGCATTAATAAATGAGCCACAGTTCGTTCCTCAAACGGCCTCTAAGGAATGCTCTGTGATTATATATGTGGAATCTTTCTGACGAAGGTTCTGGAAAATGCAGGTGGCAGCTGTTAGAAGGGGCACAGTTCCAGCTGCATATTCTATTTTCCGCTTCACTGAATACTGCCCGCTATCCCTGTGAAAAGAAACACAGAAATGCCCCCACCTGCTTTCACCATATGGGAATGGAGCAGTGACTACAGGGGTGCATTTTGGCTCAGACACATTTTTAAACATTTAAATAAAAACTTTACTCTTTTTTAAATAATAATAATAATAATAATAATAATAATAATAATAATAATAATAAAGCAGGTCTAATGATCGTTCATCACTCATTATACTGGTGCATTTGCAATGCAGAAAGTTGCATTATAGTGAGTCAGACCATTGGGTCCATTTGGCTCAGTATTGCCTACACTGACTGGTAGTAGCTGTCCAGGGTTTGAGGCAAGCCCTACCTGGAGATGCTGGGGACTGAACCTGGGACCTTCTGCATGCCAAGCAGATGCTCTCTCAGTGAGCTACAGAACTCCCCCAGTTGCTGCTGCTGCTCCCTTTCCTCCTCATTGCTGTCACTTGCTTGCCTGCCAGGAAGAGAGTCACTAAGCAAGCAGGTCTACTGCTCCACCATTGTTTGGGCCAAAATGAGAGGCGGGTGGAGAAGCAGGTTGCAATAGTGAAGAGGGGGAGCAGATCCAGGGGCAGGAGCAGTGAGTGGGCCCCTGACAGATTCCCAACCAAGCCGACTCTTGGTTAACCAGCTGTGCTCAGCACATTTTCCCGGCCTCACTGAGGCAATAACACTTCATTGATACAACACTGCTGAAAGAGAGAGAGATGACAACACATGAATTAAACAACAGAATTGAAAGAAGCACCTGAGATGGGAATCTGAAGAAGGGATTAGCAACCACTTCTGGCAAAATAATAATAGGTAAGGCTTGATCTTGAGAGGTCTTTAAGGAGTGCCAGAGTGGACTTTGTTTCCTGCTGTTGCAGCACCTGTCATGCCCACAGAACCAACTTATCTTTTCTAAATGCAAATAAACCATTTTGTTGGGCTTTAAAGCATCCTATTATATGAGAAACTCAATGGGTGGATTCGCAATCTTTGGGGGCTAAACACACATTAAGTGCAAACACACGTAAGAGACCCCCCCCCATGCCTTTTTAAAAACTGGGGTTTTGTTAAAGTTGTTCCTTTCTCTCAGCCAGGTTTGCTTCCATTTTCAGAGTCTGCGCAGCATAGTGGCTAAACTACTGGGACTGTAGAGACCTGTTTTCAAATTACCTCTCATCCATGAAGCATGTTGGATAACATTAGGACAGATTCCTCCCCCCTCTCAGTAGGACAGTTGTGATAATAAAATTTGGGGCAGGGTAGGATATAATTATGTGCATCAACTTGAGCTTCATAGAGGAAGGCTAGGAGATTTTAAAAGTGCAAACAAAGAACTGGACACTCCTGCCCTCAATTACATTAGCACTCATGAGGAAAACAGAAATTCCAAAATCTTCTTTAACCTCTAGACTAGAGGGATGAATTTCCACAAAAGAGGGGGATTCTTCGCTCTTTGTGAATGTGGAACTCAGGCTGTGTGGTAACACAGTAAAAAAGAATGAAAAACATTTTTCAGTCATGGCCATTTCATTAAATTTAACCGGTTTTAATTAAAATGTTAGCTTCCATTTGGATCCTCCATATTTTCTTGTCATTTTGCAACACACAGTTAATGAAGTTCTCAAACGCAGCTCCAGTTCCAGCTGCTCAGTTTGAGATGCTTATTCGTCTCAAACTGCACCACCTTTCAAATGAAAGGCTACAAAAGCCAGAGTGACGAGCCTTTGCCTGGCCCCTAAACATATATCAAGATGAAACCAGGCATGCTGCCCTGGGGAGAGAATTCAGAAAGTGAGGGGCCACCACTGACAAAGGCCCTGTCACATCCAAAGCAGGCGCCCAAAGCATCACATTCAGCAGAAACGTAGCTAGCGGTTATACAACATAGCCTCCTCTTTGGGTTCATGTTTGTCTCATCGGCCTTCCTTTGTGCTAGCCCTACCGCCACTGGTGCCATTTTGCCGGAGTGACAGGAGCCGACTTTGTCAACCGTTTGGCTGAAACTGCAATATTTAGCCTACTTGAGAAGCACAAGGATTGAATGCCCCCAATCCCAAGCCACCCCTTTCACGGCAAATCCGAAGCATCTGCTGTACATGCCTGCCGTGTTTCTACTGTGTCCCTTACACACATCGTCTTAGCAACGGCTCTTGACCTTGTTAGCCTTCTAGCCAGGAATTAAAATGTGTCGCCCTTGAAAACAAGCAGGTCTTTTGGACAGATGGACCTCGGGCAACCTTGTTAAAACCCCTGTTAGACGTCCACTGGTTGAATTACCACCACCCCCCAATAAAAACAAATGTCAGACAGCATTCTTCAGTGATGACCGAGCACAGGAAAGTTTTGCAGTGCGCAGTGGCATCACATATGTTGCAGGCACCTGTAGTGGTTGTGGGACTGCACCCCCCAGGGTTGGTGCATGAACCTGGGGTGGGGTGGGGGCCAGAGGGTGAATGGATTTAGCATTTGTGTGGGAAACCTGATACATGACAATCACAGAAATGATACGTCCATGTTAAATGGAGGAAATATCTGAGATGATCTACTGACGAGGACAGTGCTGTGAAAAATATGCCAGGAGCCCCTACTGAGTCCACTAAATCTGCCCTGTTGAAGCAGCCTCTTCCTCATCAGCTGTAAATCACCCAAAAATCCTCCAGTACACCCCGGTCTATCTTTTGCCTACCATGGTTGGAAGGAGAGTGAGACACACTTATGGACTTTTTCTTTCTTTCTTGCCTCAGATGCCAAAATAACTAAACAAGCCTTGGGTGCTATGTGCCATTTGCTATTCCACCTCATGCATCAAAATGTTGTACATTGGCTTTGGTCCAGTTGGTGGACCTTGGGGCGTCCTCTCTCTCTCTCTCTCTCTCTCTCTATATATATATATATATACACATGATTGATCTTGCCATTCAGAGTCAGCCCACTCCAGTGCAGGCCTCTTAACCGGCTTCCTCCCAACTTTGGTTCTTTTCCTGAAGGTCAGAATTTCGCTATACATTCTTCCTGCTTAGCGGGCAAACCCTCTAGTTCAGGGATGGGGAAATGCCATCCTACCTGCCAGTCTTGACCCCGCTAAGAGGTCCAAACTGGTCCACAGGACCATTTCCCCAAAGCCATACCCACCTATCAGCTGACAGCAGTGGATTAAATGCACTGGCAAAGCAGACCCAGCAAAGAGCAGGATCGAACTCTCCACTCATCAGCTGATATATGGGAAAGTCCTCCTGGGTACTGCTTCGCCAGAATGTTTCCTGTGGGTCCCACCCATCAGTCACTTGCTATAATCATGATGTCAGATGTATGACAGGTGGGTGGCTCCTCTCCTGTCTGTGGGGTGAGAGGAGATAAAGATCTGGCCCACCAAGTCATAGAAGGTTTCCCACCTCTGCTGTAGTTATTTATCAAGCATTTAAGTTGTGCTAGGTGCTGTGTAGTAAAGGCAAGTCCCTGTCTACAGCTTACTAACCTATCATAAATTATTATTTCCTCCTTCTTCCTAGTCTTCTCTGGCTGCAGCGCAACTAAAGATAACACAAAAGATGCAATTTTGTAACAAATCAAATATTCCTCCCCCCCCCCCATCTGTTGCATTGAGAACATTTCTTTCTGCTTTCTCTAATGGTCTTTCCTCCCCGAGGGGAAAATAAAAGAAGGATTCTTATCAGAGATAAAGAGGAAGAAATAAACCATAACTGAATGCTGAAAAGACGAGAGAGAAAATAATAAGAAGCAAATTCGCTTTGAGAGACAGAGGTAGATGAAATCCCAGGCAAATCCAGGAGAAGGAATAATCTAGCAGACAAAGCAAAATAAACGAGAAGCCATGTGGGGAGGGGGCGGATTGGATGGGCAAGGAGACAGTGGGCTGTGTTCTCTCACACCTTGAAAAGCTAAAACATTCAGGATCAGGAAGCTGTTCCAACCAGCCACAGCAGCATCCCCAAGTAGCTATTCCAAAGTAATATCCCCAAGATGTATTCTTATTCTCAACCACCAGACAGAAGGCAAGAACTCTGCCTAGCAGTAAAAAAATCTCTTCGTGTCACATATCTGTGGCTAAATCTGACCATGAGCACATTTTAATTCTTGACGTGGCGTACTAGTGAGCATTTGCGTGGGCAGTCTGTTTCTATGCTGCATAAACAGAGGATTAACAGTTTACACAGTATAATATTACAAAGCATTTGTGTTGTTAGAGAACACATGCAACAACAAGCTGATCCCATTCTCCAAAACACAACCTCAGGCAATTATGGTACCTTATAACTTAGGCAGCTTTATAAACTTAAACTGCAGTGAACTGAGGTTTGCCACAAAGCATATACCTAGCAAACTCTCTGATGAATGCACCTATGGGAGACACGTGGTTTCAAACATGTGTTTCTCACGTTCACAGTTTTCACTTTTCATCTGTACCCCTCAGATTTTTCCCTGGCAGGACTAGAACCAGGAAACCACAGGTCTGTGCACTGCTTGTCCTTTTTGTTGAGCCACTCAGGCAAAACTGGTTTGAATGTCCATTGGATCTCAAGTTCCAGTGGTGCCAGTTCTCAAAGCTGGCTTTGGCTGTCCCTGACCTGGAAGGACTAAAAGCGCTTCCAGGTCTCTACTGTGCCTGACCCCTACCTTCTGACTTCTGGATGATGTCTCCTTGTTCCTGACTTTTGGCTCTCTACAGCCCAGCACTGACACAGACAAATAATAAAGTACATGAGAATTGGACCGGCAATGCTAGGAACTGCTTGCCAAAAGTATGTTCCTGGATAAATACTTCTGGTTAATCATAAACATGGTTGTGTCTATCCTGCAATGTCACTAATGCACTAGGCAAGACACAAATATCTGGCACAGAATTCAAGATGCAGGGAATTTCCACTTTTAAAGAGGGATCAGTGAGGAAGAGCTGGAGGGTAAAATGAATGCTAGAAAGGTTTTTTTCCAGCTGAAAGGAGAATAGGGGTATCTGTTCCCTGCTTAATAAAAACAGAATAAACAATGTCAATGTAATTAAATAAATGCTAATTTGCATAATTTAAGCTTGATAAATTAGCCAATCTAATTAAATTTAGATTAGGTTTGAAAAGAATTGTAACTCAGAAAGTTGCAAAGATCAAATTCTGATACCCCTAGTTAAAATTATTTCATACAATTTCATATAATTGTTTTTTTTAAAGAATTTAAATAAGAAAGCAATACAATCTGTAAGCAGTTGTGTCAGGCAGGGTAGTACTTGTTATATTCAGTTGTGACTATCTCTAGCCAGTCTTTATAAAGAGAATGGCTTATGCAACTTCTGGCTACTATTACTGTGTATCATCCCGTCATCACCAGCTAAGGTGACCATGCCTCCTTCTCCCTAATGGTTTCAGGAAAAGGCAAAAGCAATTTTTCATTAAAGATTTTGTTCATTTAATAAACCAAAGAAAATTCGCAAACCAAAGAAAACTCACATACAGTCAATTAAGAAGCAAAGAATAAACCAGATATCAATTCAAATCAGTATTTTTAAAAATTGCTACGCTTATTAAAATAAAAACCAAAAGAATAGTGTGGCACCTTAAAGATTAACTACAACAAAAACATAATTAGTTATTTCTATACTGCCCTTCACACAAAAAATGGTGACAGGGTGGTTTACAAAAGTAAGACAATATAAAAACATGGCAAACAGAAACATTAAAATAATTCTCTTAAGTTACATAACTGACATCATAAAAATTAACTCATCAGCCACTAAAAGTCTATGTCTTCCAGAATGCATTTGTGAAATCATGGGTTAAACAACTCGTTGTGTTTCCAAAATGTTGACTTTGCCAATGAATTATCCAATAGGGAAAAAGCCTACTGCAGGATATCTAAACAAACAATTTTCTAATATACTCTAATTTAGCTCACTTTTCCCTCCATAGATCCCACACTTTCTTTCTTTCTTTTTAAGCTAAGCTGGTGAAATTGGATTCTTCCCCAGTTTATGAGCAGCACCCAGTTTAGCATCTGGACAGAATGAGCTGAATTAGCCATCACAAAATGACACGTCTCCCTGCCTTGTCTCACATCGTGATTTCATGTCACATGCTATTTCTATTTGATTTTAAGAGGAATTTTAAAAAAGAGACTGAGAAACAGCAGCAGATGTGGTGCTTACATCACATTTAGCCCTAATAATAGTTTGCATTATCACCACCCATTAATAAGTCAGCCAGAACCACCATTAGACAATACGTGGTCATAATCCTAATTTGTCTTCAACACATTTTTTTCTGACAAACCCAAAGAATCAGATCAGATGTTTGGTTCACGGCATTTTAAAAGCATTAATTGACTGTCCCTCTGCTTCAAGTGGAAGACTTGCTAGCACAGAATGAATTCTGCTTGTCATAAATCTATTAGGTAAGATAACTGATCAGTACCAAATTTCATGTACGTCAGGGAGTGTTTAGTTCAAATAAACTGAAGGGCCAAAGTCTTCACTCAAAGTACCTGTATGTCAAGGGGTAAAGTCCATACTTTTTCCTAAAAAGTACCTTTCACCTGAAACTCACCTCACTGCCAGGATGCCCCCCTCTCCAAGGTAAAATATGTTTGCCCCCTACCTATTTTTTCATTTATACCATATGTTTCTGTGTATAAGATGATGCTTTTTGCTATTAAAAAAAATAGGCAAAAATTGGGTGTCCTCTTATACACGGATAGTGAATGCAGAGGGGGGACGTGCAATTAATGGCAGCAGCAAGCGGAAGATTGGCAGCGGCAATTGGGCGGGTGATTGGTGGCTGTGGCAAGGCCTACTGGCGATTGGCTGTGGCTGCAGCAATTGGGCAGGTGATTGGTGGCTGTGGCGAGGTGGGCAGGCAATTGGCGGCTGCGGCAAGTGGGCGGGTGGGCTGTTGGTGGCAGTGAGCAGGCAGACAATTGGTGGCTGCGGCGAGGTGTACGATCGGCAGCAGCGGGCAGACAGGTGAGCAATTGGCAGAAGTGACCTCCCCCACCCCCACCCCAAAAAACTGAACAACTTAATTTCTTAATTTAGGGTTAAAAAAAATAGGGGTCGTCTTATACATGGGGGTGTCTTATACACAGAAAAATGCGTACACACACCAACCACTTAATAAAAAGATCTCTAAGGGGTATAAAATATTCATTTAAAAATTCACAATAAATACAGACATGAAAAACAGTGGACATAATACAACCAAGTTACAAAAAAATGAGATTCTGACCACACATCAGTAAGAACTTTCCGACAGTAAGAGATGTTCAACAGTGGAACAGACTCCCACAAGAGGTGGTGGACTCTCCTTCCTGGGAGGTTTTTAAGCAGAGGTTGGATGGTCATCTGTCATGGATGCTTTAGTTGAGATTCCTGCATTACAGGGGTCTAGATGACTTTGGGGGTCCCTTCCAACTCTACAATTCTATGATTCTATGAATTATCAAAATACAGATAAAATCAGCAGCTTAAAAGGGGAGGGTTACAAGGTAGGCTTGCCTAAGCAGCATGAAAGCTTTTAGAAGGTGTCAAAAACCACGCAATGAAGGCTCCTGCCTAATACAAATAGGCAGTAAATTCCAGAGAACAGGTGCTGCCACACTAAAAGATTGATTTCTCACAAGTGCAGAACAAATGTTATGTGTCACTACTACATGCAGACTAAAGATGTATTTGTTCACAAATGTATCCTGCAATCCCAGCAGCTGGTGTTATTTATATTGGGTTCTTAAGGATATACAGTATTCTTACGTCTTTTACTGTATAGATTGTATTTTTATTGCTGTTCACTCCCATGGGAGGAAGGGTAATGTAAACATGAAATCAGCAGCAGCAAGAGAGACCCCCCTCAGGTCACTGCCAACAAGATGGGTCAGTATTGCCTGCACAGTGTAGTAAGGGGGTCCGGATGGTCTACAGGAGAGACAACTGAAGGGTTAAATGGCTGTGCCGCTTCAGCCTCTGGGTGACCGATCACTTTTTTAAAAAAAATGTTCCTTTATGATTTCCTAAAACCTTTCTGATTCTATATGGAGGAGCATTCAGAAGAAATATCCCTCCACCTGCAGCCTGAATTGACAACAGTCCATTCTACCATGTCTGGATTTTATCAAGTCCAAGCATGACCTCAGCTGGCAGAAATGTGTTTCATATTACTCAAAATAGGGTCCTGGTGTACTTTAATCAACTGGTTCCAAGAGTCAGACTAGCAGATCTAGAGTGCTCTATTGCTCCTAGCACCGTTTTGATAGCATTAGTAAAGCCCTCATTTCTGCTGCGATGGAGCAGCATTCTTAAGCAATATCACATCTTGTATGGTTATCAGTTCTCCACACTAGGATTCAGCCTCTTTGGCTGGGTCCCTTTGCCAAAGCATTCACTTCTCAGCTTGAATTTCACAGGGATCGGTCCTTAGCCAAGGGCTCTTTGTCCCCCTGCCTGGCATGTCTCACTGCATCCATGCCACTGTCCACCCATTTTGCTTTGCCAGGCTCTGATGCATTTTTATGTTGCACAAACTTGATTATTCCATTCATGCCATGCAATTTTTCTTGCTCTCTAAGCAACATTAAGTTAAAATGACTGCTGTATATTTATTTATGTATTACATGCACATGACCCTCAAGGAGCCCAAAACAGCACACACACCTTATCCTCACAACAGCCTTGTGACACAGGTGAGCCTGAAGGAATAGGACTGGCTCAAGGTCACCCAGTGAGTTTCTTGGCTGAGTGGGGATCATAGCTGTCAACTTTCCCTTTTTTGCGGGAAATTCCCTTATTCCAGCACCGTTTTCAATTGCAAAAAAAAAGAAGGTTGACAGCTCTGGCTGGGGATTTCAGCCCAGTCCAAGTCTGACACAATAACCCAGATACATTTCCCATCATCCCTGACCATTGGCTATACTGTCTGGGGCTGATGCGAGTTGGAGCCTAACAGCTTCTGGAAGGCCCAGGTTCCCTAACCCTGCCTTAACCACTGCATAAAATTGCTTGCCCACATGAACAATTGACTCGGATAATTTGATAAATAGGGCAGTTGTGATCACAATGCTATCCTGAATTGGAACCAACCCAGTTAACTCAGTCAAGGAGTTATATAGAATGGGGTTCTATTGTACGCTGGACTTAGAAATAGGCAGCATGCACCCATCACCCACATGTAGTACAAATTCTGCAGACTCCTATTTACAATAAATGTTTTGAAATAACTACTAATATCTCCTAAATGACAGAATGTCTATTAAAAGGCAGAATTCAAAACAGTTCATTTGGTGAAGGACTTTTAATTTGCTGCTCAAAATTTCTAACTGCAAATTTTGATCATGAATATACTTGCATATTTGCTTAATGTTTCCCAAATATTTGACATACCATGACATTTGACTTGAATATTCAATGAATGAATGACAATTGCTGTTTGGCAGTTGACGTGTAATGTGCATTTGACACCATTTAATGGCTGACACCCATTTATATTTTTCATGCAATTGTTTTAGCATCTGATGGATGACATGAAATGGTATTAGTCAGGTGACTAATTTGATGCCGGCTAAAGCTATCAAGAGATGGCAATGACTTCAGTTTCACATTTTGAGGTTAGAAGTTTGTATTTAAAATTCAAATTCTGAAGTCTGAATTTCACTTTCAAGAGATGAGTGGCAAAACTGGAAATGTTGGTTTTGATTTTGAGTATTTGCAAATATTTGTTTCACTTTTTATAGTCTTCTTTACATATTGAAGAATTGATGTGGGATCTGTTTTTCCATGGTTTCAACCGAGGGCCTTTTGACAGTACCCTCATTGCAAGAAGTGAGGTTAAAGGTAACCAGGCAGAGGGCCTTCTCAGTAGTGGTGCCTGCCTGTGGAACGCCCTCCCATCAGAGCTCAAGGAAATAAACATCCATCTGACTTTTAGAAGACATATGAAGGCAGTTCTGTACAGAGGTTTTTAATATTTGAGGGTTTATGTCTATTAATATTTTGTTGGAAGCCACCCAGATGAAATAATAATAATAATAATAATAATAATAATAATAATAATAATAATAATAATAATGTCGTCAACATCATCATCCCATTGCAGTGTTGTCTTGTTCAAAGGTCTACCACCCAGTGGGGATGAAATCTCATAGGTCCTTGACTCACCTGCCTGAGATCAGGAGTAATAACTGGACCTGCACCATTAAGCCTGTTAGTAGTGGAGTGCCCTTTAATCATTACAGCAAAAGCTGTGGATATTTGGCTTGTACATCACTGCTGTAACACCTTCATTTCTTGATGCATATACATGTTAAATACATTTAAAACCACATATACATGTTCAATACATTTTAAACTACAGATGAGCCAAATATTTTCTTATTTCTAACCCCTTAGTAAAAGGCCACTTTTGCAGAATTTGTGTGTGGTACCTGCCATTCCCTTCCCTCACAACATCCCATCATAATGCAAGAATTGGAGCATTGCTGAGAATACAAAACAGTGCCTAAGCTGTCAACACATCTGCTTAACTTTCAGGGGCAAAAGTGGGCAGAACTACCATTCGGAGAAGAAGAAGAAAAAAAAACCTGTGATACCACCATCTCCCCCTCAAGAAACAGCCTGCAATTTTTTCTTCTCCCTACAGAAATTCAGTAAAATGGTTCCCACCCACCCCCCCACCCCCCAATTTCTTTGCCTACAAATAGGGTGAAGAACATTCAGGAGGGCATTGGGACACAGCTCTGTTTCAAACAGGCTGATAGCTTAGTGCCTGTTGCTGTCCATGGTACTGAATCTGTTCTGTGTCAACTCTTCTGTCCTGAACTCTAAATCTCTTTTAACACCGTGTCGCTGGTTGAGCCTGGGCGTTCAGCTGGAAGGATACTGTTTCGTTTTTTGGGAGGCATGACAGAATCACAAAGGAGGTGCATGAGCACTGCAAACAAATCCTGAATGCAGATGAATATGTGCACTTCATAACTTGATTTGCTGCCATAATTTTCAGGGTGACATCCCTGGGTGATGACAGAAGATAAAGCCTCAAGGCATCATGGCTGAATCTGAGGACAAGACGTTGGCGTGGAAGACAGTCAGTCCTGCGTTTCTTATTCCAGCTGTGTTCAACCCTTGCCCCTCTTTAAATCCAATCACTCAAGATTCTGAGAATGCAGGATCATTACTCAATTATATGCATTTTACTGGGGCAATGAACAAATATAGCTAGAATTATTTTAATGCGAGTAATGGCTCATAATATTTACTCTAATTTTAGTGCTAAAGTAAGTAGCTGTTTGGGGTTGTGTAACGACTTTATCACAGAGAAAATCCATTACATAAAGAACTAATGCATAGCCTGCTTTTCCTCCCCAAATGGAGAACAGCGCCTCCTGCAAATGCAATTTCTGTTTGAAACTTACATAATTGTGTATATTGAACTAAAGAAAAAAAGAACATAATGGCCTCAACTCTTAGCCGAAAAAAAGAAAAAAACCAAATGGTTCTCATATTTATCTTTTTGTTCACATCTTGTGAACAGACCTACATAAGACCTATGTAAGACCTACGTAAGATGCAACGTAACCCACTGCTGGAGGGCAAACTGCATGTTACACACATAATGCACATAATGCAAATCCCAACTATTTTTAAAAAAAGAAACAGCCTTGGAAGGAAATGATTATTCCTTGCCCCACTAGGCATTTTCTGCAATCCTTTTGCACAAACACACACAGGGAGGGAGGGAGAGGGGGTTCCATATCTGTGTCTATAAAAGTAATTATACATCTAGAGCCCAAGTGAGAAATTGTTGGGGTGGTTTTGAGCAGAAAGATGGGTGACAAAGAAAGGGTGAAGTTCTAATGCTTGGGAAAGTATGGTTGGACAAATGGAGTAGCTAAGCTTGGTTCGTTGGCTTCTCCCATCACAAAGAATGCCTATAGGGGACAGAAATGAAGGCAAATACAGCAGAGTTTGAGGGTGGTGCATCCCTAAGAAACTTGGGGGGGGCAGCACTAGATTGGGTTTATACCATGTGACTAATCACTTCTGCTGCACAAGCACATCTTTGATTCATCAGAATCAGGTTTTGTTCCTGGCAATGCAAAATTTATTCAGATACAAGGAGGATGCAAGTGTTTGAAGAACACAGACCTCTTGATGAGGCAAGAAAAAAGTTCTCAGCTATTTCATGTTTCTTTTCCTCGAGGGCCAACATGGCAACCATGCTTTAAACCACAGATTTACTGAAAACTAGCAAGAAAGTTAGTTTAGACATCTATGGGCCTTGTAAGTTGAAGTGAATTACAGTGGGATTTATTTCCAAATCAACATGCAGGGGATTCAACTAAAAGTTAGGGCTGCGAGTTTATGTACCCTTACATGGAAGTAGTGCTTACTTAACTCTAAGGGAATTACTTTTGAGTAAACATGTACAGGATTGCACACATTATCCGATCCCTAAGATCTCAGGGCATGGTGGAAAGAAGAGGTAGCAACCCTGTGGCCCTATAGATTTTGTTGGACTCGAACTCCCATCAATCCCAAGCAGTGTGGTCAGTGGTCAAGGGTGATGGGAATTGCAGTCCCACAATGTCTGGAGGACCACAGGTTAGTCACCCTTCATCTAAAGGCAGCTCGTGAAGCTACTTTACTTAAGCTAAGCAGGCTTTTCTAACAGAAAGCTCATTATTATGACGTAACAACAGCAAACATTGCACACTGGCACTCTCTATTCGTAATTGCCTTGAATATATTTAAGAGCAAGCCTTTGAACCTTGCTCCAATCTTGACTCCCTTTCTCTCCTATGCACACACACTGAAATCTCTACCCTCTCCCCCAAAACTCTGACTTGAAGTTACCATACCTTAGCTGTGCCACCTCCTCACATCTGTATTATAACGATAACACTGACTTTCGCTATAAGGGTGGTATACACACACACTCAACAGCTGTATAAATGCTATTTATTACTATTGTGTTCTTGTCCTGCCTGTGTGTGACTTGACCGGTTGGCCATTGCGGGTCAGAGGATGCTGGACAAGAAAAGCTAACCCAGTAGCCAGGCTCACCTGACATTCTTATTTACACTGGTCCTTTTGCCTGCAACACTGACCTCTTTGATGCAAGCAAGGTGGCACAATCTGTGTCACTCAAGTGGCCCAGCAGTCAGTATCCCACATCGTCAATAATTATTTGGGCTTGATGACAGTTACTTTAAATAATTCAGAATAACAATGTTTATTCGTGTTGAGCATGAAGCCATGAAACACTTTAATGTCTGCTTTTTACAGGTCAGTGACAAAAAAGCCCCAAAACAATTGTAAGTTATTGGATTCTAATTCCTGCCTTTCCCCCCCCCCCATACACACACATGCACACACGCACACGGTTCAGACTCACAACCAAGCTGTCTGTGTCCAGGAATGCCTGTTTTGGGCTTCTGATTATGCCAGTGAGCCCATGGAGAGAATTCTGTCTAGATAGGAAGGCAGCAGGATGTGAGACCATCTAGGTTAAGGAGTGTAATTCTTCCCTTGCTGTAATTCAATCATAAAAAGGGTCTTGAGGGAACAGCAAAAAAATGGGGATGGTTGCCTAGTGTTCTGAAAAATGGTGCGGGGGCAGAAATTATTCTCCATGCATCTGGGAGTAATTTGAAGCTGAGTCTTACAACAGGAAATTGTCTGATCAAGGTAGCTTTCTTGCCTGCTTCTGTCGGATACTAATCTGACATGCTTTTCTGGGGGTAGAAGAGGGGGAGACACCAAACATCCCAGAACAGATTACCTTATTTTTAATTTAATTATTATTATTTTTGCATTTGGGTGAGGGAAATGGTTGGCTTCTAAAGATTTAAGAGCAGCACTCATGCAAGAGGTTCTTAGGCAGAAAAGAGGAATGAAATGGAGCAACCAGCCTCATTCCCGCAGTAAAATCAACACATGCACCCCCCCTCCCACCTATTCCTCCACCTCTCATTCTGCAGGAAAGATCTGCATTAGGCCTCAACCACATTTTATGCATAGCAGCAATTAACAATTCTGTGATCTCTTTCTTGCCAGAGAAATAATACTCACTGTTACTAGAACTATAGTGTGCAGTTTTGTGAATTTGTATGTGTGTTTTGGTGGCTTTTGCCTACAATTCCTTTTAAGGAAAATTTACAAGGGAAGAGCATTATGAACACAGCATCACCAATCCACACAATGTTTCACAGCACAACATAAACGAAACAAATCCTACCACCTATAAGGCATTTACAATCTGCATCTCTACAAATGGAGGAAGAGATGGCATAAAGAAGAAAGGGTAACAGGGGATGAATGCACAGAAAAAATGCAGTTAGGCTTTCTTTCAGCTAGTGGATGAGGATTCAGGGGTTAGTGGAAGGCTTAGTGGAAGAACACAGGAAGCTGTCTTGTACTGAGTCAGGACACTGGTCTGTCCAGCTCAGCCCTGTCTACACTGACACCTTCCAGGATTTCAGATGGGGGTTTCTCCCAGCCCTAACAGGAGTTGCCAGGGATTGAACCTACAACATTCTGCAGGCAAAGCAGATGTTCTAGCAATGAACTATGGTCCTTCCCAGAGGTAAATAGTACCCACTCTAAGTATATATGACTCTACTTTTATGCTGTCTTGTCCGAAGCTCAGATTCAACCCTGACATCTCCAGTCAAAGTGCTCAGCTAGCAGGTGATAAGAAAGCCATTTCTCCATCAGAGACCCTAGAGAGCCATCGCTAATTAGAGGTGGAAACAATACTGGGTTAGATGGGCAAGTAGTCTGTCTGGGTATAAGCCAGCTTCCAGAGTTTCCTCTCTCAGCTGTTTAGTTGCTCTTAGGCTAGGGACACCGAGTGTACCTTCTCAAGATTCATGTACTTTACATTTTCTCCTTTGCTTGCACTATCAAGATGTAACTTCTGTATTTAGCAGCCTGTGGCTCTCCAGATGTTGCTAAACTACAACTCCCATCATTCCTGACCATGGCTCAGGCTGACTGCAGTTGCTGCTCAGTAACACCTGGAGACCCATAGGTTCCCTATCTCTGATTTGGCTCATGGGTAACCACAAGCTTCTAACTCAAGTGTTTTCCAAACTTGGGTCTCCATAAGTTTTTGGACTACTACTCCCATCATCCCTAGCTAGCAAGACCAGTGGTCAGGGATAATGGGAAATGTAGTCCAAAAATAGTTTGGGAAACACTGCTCTAAGTGAGCTAAGTGAGAATCTGCTGGGGAGAACTTTAAACCATCTTCAGTATAACAGATGTAAACTTTCCTATTTAGAGTTACTGGAGTGGGTTCAACATAACTGAAAGAATCCTTATCCCCATTAATCCTTATCCTCACCAACAAAGTAACATCAGCAAGGTTGAGAAAAAGACCTTTCAAACTGGTAGTTCCAGTTATCTTGAATTACCTCCTTGAAGAACCTCATCAGTACCAGTCCTTATTTCTCCTTAAAAACTAATCCTACAGGGTAGCGAAGGTGTTCCTGTATTCTTGTTCAAGCATGCCTTGCTATTACACCCAAAAGACTGAGATTTTAGCTGGCTCTTTATTTCTACCTGTGATGCTCTTTCATTACAGCTCTGGTGCTGTTTTGATAAAATGATTAATATCAGTATATCAATATAAAAAGTGCATTGAGTTCAAGAAAGACAGGACACTTTTAAAATCAGAATTTAAGCTGTTTTCATTTCACAGAAGCCTCCAGATAGCACCCTGATCCTAAGACTCACCAGTAGTGCATCAAGTGCTTAGGATGAGGAATGCCAAGAGCAACACCAGAGTAAGTTCACAAAATATAGCATTGTACTGACAATGCAACACACCGACCAGCAGACAGAGCTGAGTTTGATAAGCTGTCATCCTCAGAATAGGACTTATTTGAAAGCAAACCCCACTGAAATCAATGGGACTTAACTGCTGACCAAGTATGAACAAGACAGAGATGGAGAACTATTCTAAAGGTAACTTTGTTTAAGTGCTTTGTGGAGTACAGCCTAATAATACAGACCACAAGAAGTTCTCCTTCACCATTTTACCTGTCTATTTTGTTACTCTACTATCCATCATTTCCTCCAATGCATACGTGGTGTTCCTAGATGGTCACCCATCCAAGAACTAGCCACATCAAGATATACTTAGTTTCATCAATGTGGTGGCCTCATGTGCCTTCAGAGCACACCTTGAGACCAGGATGGATGCCAATAGGCCCTTTTCATACCTATCTAGAATGATTGGGGGGGGGGACTGCAGCACAGATCCTCCCCATGCCCCTCCAGTACCTGTAAAAGGGAAACCATTGCCTCCAGGTGGCTGTAGACCTACCATGCCAACACTGTTGGCACAGGAAGTTACCACATCAAACCAGTTTCCTATGTGACTGCTTCACTTTCAAGGTCATAAGAACAGGAAGGGACATGATGAAACCACACAATGCCAACACCACACCAGGAAGTATGCAAGAGCACTCCATGCAGGAGAACTCCCCAGTGGATCATCCCCTAAGTAAAAGCCACCCCCAAGTGCTCTCTTCACGATATGCATTCCCAATCATGATACATGAGATCTTTAAAAGAGTAAAGGACACCTGATAGTTAAGTCCAGTCGCGAACGACTCGGGGGTTGTTGCGCTCATCTCTCTTTACTGGCCGAGGGAGCCGATGTTTGTCCGCAGACAGTTTTTCCGGGTCATGTGGCCAGCATGACTAAGCCGCTTCTGGCAAAACCAGACCAGCGCACAGAAACCTTCCCACCGGAACGGTACCTATTTATCTACTTGCACTTTGACATGCTTTTGAACTGCTAGGTTGGCAGGAGCTGGGACCGGGCAACAGGAGCTCACTCCATCACGGGGATCCAAACCACTGATCTTCCAATCGGCAAGCCCTAGGCTCAGTGGTTTAGACCACAGCGCCACCCGCGTCCCTTTTATGAGATCTTTAGCTGAGGATAATAGAAGGACTGAGCATGGGAAGTCAGTGGCACAGCAAATGTGCTCAGTCTGGATTTTACGAAGTCCAGAGCAGCTCCCTTTCCATTCTGTGCTTTGCACAGTGAGCTCTTCTAATGCATGACTACAGTGTCTTCAAAGCAGACTGGTTCCCAAATGATATCACAGTAATGATATCATAATAAAGCAAGGCCTTTGAGTGGTCCTTGAAGATGAGAGGGCATACATATACATGCAGCAGAATGAGCTGTCTGCAGTTTTGTTTCCAAAACATGATGCATTTGCAAGGCACTACAATATCATTATTCAGCCCTTTCTGGTGATGTGGGGAGGGAATCACTTCAAGCCTCTTCTACCCATACATGATAGTTACATATTAAGAAAGCTCATGTGTGTACTTGCTTAGAGAGTGGCCATTTTCTACCCCGATTATCATTCCAGTCAAGCAACAGGAGTCCCGGATCAGACGAAAGAAGCAATTCCAAAAAGCAGCTACTACAGCATTTAGGGTTCAAATTACAACTGTGAGAATACTAGAATATTATAGACAAAGGGTAGTAGGGATAGCTTTGCTCACATGTGGTTTTGAACATAGGGTACTTTCAATAACCCATATTTCCTGTCACCACCACCTACCTACCCAAAATTTACTGCATAAAAAGACCCTGGTATTACCTTGTACGCACTTGGGGAATATTCAACACAGTAGTCAAAATCAGTAAAAGATATTTCAAGAGGAAGTTCTTGTTATGTACAAGGGGTGTTGCACTTTGCATCTTTACTCAAACTTTTTCTCTGGCTAAGCTATAGAATAAAACAAAAGGCTATCTTAATTACGGTGAACAAAGAGGGCACCAGGGGTTGCTCTGCTGTCTCCTTTCAACGAGTGCCAGAGTCCTGAAGACTTTCCTACCTGGGCATTTGGATAAGAACTAACCAGGTATAGTCCCATCCCCTTCTTCTCTGTTTACAATAAATAAGATTTGTATCCCAGGAAACAGCTATTCAGACTTATGCATTGAAACCGACTCATCGTTCTGCTTAGTGACGTATGTGAGAAATTAGGAGGAGATGAAAGGGAAATCTTGCCAATACTAGGTTTTGGGTTTTTTAAATAGATTTCTGAAATTCCTCTCTAACACAATCGTTTTTACGCTGATATAGTAGCGCCGTTTGAATTGCATTTCAATACGTGGAATTTGCAGCAGAAGAGATCTCGCAGCTTCATTTGGACGGAATATGGGCCCAATCCTGCAATTTATTTACCCCCTGGCAAAACACATACCTGCAAAACACATACTACTATTAGTCAATAAACAAGATGTTGACTTTTTGATTACAAGCTGCTCGTAGCAAAGGGCTAGCTGTAGTTTGGAGAAATATTCATTCTGCACATTGGGGGAAAGATGACTACCGGTACCATTATGTGTTCTTTTCTCTGACCAGCCTCATTCAGAGAGAAATGGGCCACCTCTCCCAACAGCGAAAGATTTCACAGTTCTGCTGCTGCCCCATATTTATAGAAAACATCCTATATACAAATGAAGATTTTAAAAAAATTCCCCACTTACAACAAATAGGAGAGGGTAGAAGGAAGCAAGAAACCCACTCCTGAGACTAGAAATGAAATGTTGTTCATGGGCCTCAGTGCCATTAAAGTCAAAGGTCAAGGCTTGAATTTAAAAACGCAACTTTACTTCTACATCCTTGAAGTACCTGCAAGTGAATTTTTATTCTTATCTCTCCCCTGTACCATAGCAGCTCTGGCTTCTATCATCCACATGTATGCAAAGAGGTTAATGGAATCTGTTGACTGAAAAGACCTTGGAGAGACAGGTGAGATATCTCTAGCTAGATGCATTTGCAAAGGTACTAGGCAATTACAATTCAGTTTATGCATAACCCAAGAAAAAACATAATTCCTCTGTACCACTTTAGAACCTTCATTGCAGCAAAATTTGAGCTCTTGAATACCACATATGCATATATAAGATGCACATGCGCGCACACAGTCGCACTGTACACAAACACACAACCAGGCTTTCTTTGCTGATAAAGAAAAACCTTTAAAACAATTCTTTGCCACTTCAGAAACGGGGAGTCACCCAAACACACTATATAAACCCACAGGAAAAAGAAACCTGAATTACAAATATATGAAGGGTTTGTGTCAATAGGAGAAGGTATCTGCAATGTTTTCCTACTGCATCTTTAATGAAAGGGGAAATCCTAGTTGTGTAATAGGAGCTATTACAGTTTGGAAATTTTTGTTCTGTAAAGCAGCTGCAGTGCCCAAACAATTGAGCAAAATCTGACACCAGCCTATGTCTTCCTAGGAAATCCTCCTTTCCTGCTTTGGCTATCTCAAACATATTTTCAACCGGCAGAAAACAACCAAGGCATGCTTTTCAACCAAAAGGGGGGAGGGGGAGAGTGGCTTGTGTTTTCAAAAACGTAAACTTCTTCTGACGATATATCATCACACATAGGAGAAAGGAAGCTGGGAAGCAGGGAACTGAACGCCCCTTGCCTAGGCGGCATTTCGTTTCTCTGGCATTCTATGGAAATTGGAAATACACCGGGGAAGGGATTTCCCCACCCGCCCACTCCGTCAGATTGCAGCGGCAGTATGCGGGGCAGGATCCTTGCTCTTCCTGCCGTCTTTTGAACCTGATTGCACACCGATTGCGTGGTTATCAAGGCTCCAAATAAATGAATTTCTCATCATTGGGCCGGGGGGGGGCTCTTGGTGACCCAGAGCCCCCTCTTTCCTCCTCACCTCCCTCCCCCCTCCCTCCTTCCTGACTTACTCTGGTCTCCTGCTCAAGACGCCTTTGGCGATGGCTGGGGGCGGTTTGTGCTGGAGCAGGACCGCGCAACAGCTCTTCTCCTTGCCGTCCTTCTCGGGGTGGTGGTGGTGGTGGTGGAGCGGAGGGTGCTGGTGGGGGGCGGGAGTCCGGCTGCCGCTGGGGCTGGCCTGAGCTTGCTTGCTGCTGCTGCTGCTGCTGGGAGGCTGCGGAGGCGCCGGGAGCTGTTGCGGGTGCTGAAGCTGCTCCTGCCGAGGCTGCTCCGGTGGCGGCGGCGGCGGCAGAGGCGGCGAATGCTGCTGCTGCTGCTGCTGGCCCTGGGGAGGACCCGGTGGGCAAGCCGGCGGCGGAGCTGGGAGCCCGGGCTGCTGCGTGGGCTCGTCGGGCAGCGCGTGCTGCTGGCGGAGGCTGCGGTTCTCGGTGCTGAGCTCGTCCAGGCGCCTCTCCAGCTCGTCGATGCGCTGGCGCTGCGTGTGGATGAGGCTCTGCTGGTTCTGCACGATGGCGGTGAGCTCCTTCAGGTAGAGCACGGCGCGCACCGGGTTCTCCAGCAGGCTCTCCATGCCCCGCGGCGGGGCCCGGCGCCCGCCTAGCCTTCCGCCTGACAGGGGACTCCGGCCGAGGGTAGACGAGGAGCAGCAGCAGGAGGAGGAGGAAGGAGGAGGATGCCGCCTCCGCGCCCGCGCGCCTTCTCCTCGCTCCCTCGCTCGCGTGGACACACGCGCACACGCAGCCCAGAGCCTACACACGCAGCAAGGGCGGCGGGCGGCAGCCTCGCAGCCTCCGCGTCACGCGCAAGCGGGGCGGGCCCAGCGCGGAGATACGCCGCCCACCCGCTCGGGCGGGAAGGAGACCGGGAAGCCGGGGCGCTTCCCCCGGGGAACTCGGCGAGGGGAGACGCCGCGGGCGAGGTGGCGAAGTTGGCGGCGAGCGTGAGGCGAGCAGGGCTGAGAGAGAGGCTCGTTGGGAGCGCGTGACAAGACTTTCTGGAACAGGCCTGCCCTCCTCGCCCCTCCCGCCCCGCGCAGCCGGGTGAAGGGAGGCGAGGGAGAGAAATTGGGGGGGGGGCAGCAGGGAGGGGCCGGGCAAGAGAGGCGGCGGGAGAACGAGCGAGCGAGCGAGCGCGGGGGCAGGAAGGAGGAGGGAGGGAAGGCGGGGGGGGGAGCGGGACGGAAGGGGGAAAAGGTGAGCGAAGTCACGAATGCAAAAGGAGAGGGTCGGGGAGCGTGAGGGAGAACTGGGGTCCTTAAGAGCGGGAGGAAGGAAGACGGACGACGTGCGGGGAAGCAAGGAACTCGGATGTGGGAGAAGGAAGCGAAGTAGAAAATAAAGGGCTGTTTGGAAAAGGAAGGGGCATAGGGAAGCGGCTGCGCGCGCACTTCGAAGCCCACTCTTTCCCTCGGGGGATTCTGGCCACTGTAGTTTGCCCCTCACAGAAGTACGGTTCCCAGCAACCCTTAACCAACCACAGGGCCCAGAATTCTTTGAGGAGGGGGAAATGTGCTTCAAATGTGCTTTAAAAGGTATAGCGTGTGTGCAGCCTAAGTGCTTGCCCGGTACTTTTCACTGTATACTGTGCCTGCCTTCTACCCCATTTATTCCCCCCCATGCACTCCCATCAACACCAGAAGACCTGTTCAAAGTGCCCTTTGGTGCGGACAGAAGGAGTTGGTCATTTCTGTTGTGTCACTGGCTCCTCATCGTGGGCCCCCTGGAGAGGCCTGCCTAGACCCATCCTTTAGTAGCTTCCATTCCCTGACCAAAACATGGCAATTTGGGGAGCTTTGGATAGAAACTGTTAGCTAGTTGTGGGCTGCTGTGTATTTTTCTTATTCTTCAGCTTTCTGTTATTTGCTGATATTTTTTAAATTTTGTTTTGTATGATGTGGATGCTTCTTGTTTACATTCTTTCTTGAGGGGAAAGCAGGACACCATATATAGCATACTTCTTAAATATCAGCACCTAGTCAATAGCATGAAAGATTCTTCGTTTTCTTTTCTACCCTTTTCTAGAGAAACTGCTGTGTACCACCTCTGCCCAGATTTACTCTGCTTCCCTCGCTCTCCTGTTTCCCTCACTGCTTTCTTGCAAATGCCATGGAACAGTTCCAACTTCCAACGCCGTGAGCAAGAGGAGCTGTTACATCATGGAAACCCCACAGCCATCTGATGCGGCAGCCCTGGGTTGTTGCCTTCATTCTTCCTGATCATAGGAACTAATTTTCTAGATTTTGCCCTTAATATTCCAGGCCAGCATTTTATACAAAATGTGCAGAATAATTCTGGCATGCTTTTGACTGGCATTCTCAATAACGCTCTGGCATCCACTTCCTCTCCTAATATGGAGCAGCTGGTAGAAGAGAACATAAATCCCTATGAAACAATGGTATATTTCTTGCTAACAGAAATATTGCATTTCTCTCCCCCCCCCCTTCCCTTAAAGTTCTGCGTGAAAGTCTCCTTTATTGGTGTATTTTATTCTCCTATGCATATTGGTATCATTCCCCAGTTTGCCTGTTTCTCCATTTTCTGCTTAATTTCTTATGGATAAATGTTATAGCTCAAACCAGAGTGAAAGCTGCACCTCTCCTTCTCCTCCTTCTGCTTCTGCTTCTGGCTTGGAGCCTTTACCTGCAGTCTCAGAAGAGTGTGAGGTTGTCGTGGTTATTCAGAAGAATGGAACTTCTTTTTGTGTCACTGTATACCAGCTTTTGGGGAACGATTCATGTCCTGCTTGTGCAACTTGTTAGAGGTATCTAGTTAGCCACTGTGAGAAGCCAGGGGGGTTGACTAGATCAGGGATGGAAAGTTTTTTTCAAGGGCCTCATGCCAGTGGTAGGTGAGGCCAGAGACAAAAAATGTGAGGAGTGATTCTTACCTTTGTACAGTAGGCTACATTCCAGCCATGCAAGAGCCAGTGGTTTCTACACCTATACACACATACCTGCTTGGAATCAGAATTGTAGAGTTAGAAGAGGTCCTAAGGATCATCTAGTCCAACCCCCTGCAATGCAGGAATCTCAATTAAAGCATACATGACAGGTGGGCATCCAGCCTCTGCTTAGAAACCTCTAATGAAGGAGAGGAGTTTCTGCACCCACCCACCCTCCATTCAAGCAAGCAAGAGGATTGTTGCAGTTTTTAGGACACATTCCAGGGAGGCAAAAGCACATGGGGGGCACAGAACAGAGTTGGTCAAGAGTGTGGCCTGGGGGACTTTTGAGGGCCAGAAAGGTCTGGAGGGCCACTTTTGGCCCCCAAGCTTGAGGTCCTCCAGTTCTGGACTGGATTGACCCTTGAGCTACTCCAGCAGGGCTCTTCCTAAGCATGCCACTCGCTGTTGGGCATTTTGTATGTAGAAGGAGGGCCTGATAAATTTCAGGGACCCTGTTTTGAGTTTCCTTTTGTTATAAAAAAAGAAGGTGACTTATAGATTCAGAAAATAATTGGGGATGGAATGCATCTCTGCATACTCTGCAAAACAGAAACACATTGGAGGTCACAGGTCATTCATAGCCAAAATGAATTGCTAGAGTTCACCCAGCAACAGAGGCCAATGTCCAAGGAGGTCATTCAACATTAGGATGAAGAACAGATGAAAGAGAACAAGAGCCAAAGGTAAGAACAAAGTAAGAGACAGTATAGGTGATTTAAAAGGGCTGCTTCAACCATGATCGTCATGAACTATCTGGTTGCCAGATTCCAGTCCTGTTCTCAATGGATTCTCACCTGTTGTCCCAGCTCTTGATGAAACTCCATTTTTCTAGTTGCATGCTGGATGGCAGCCAAGGCTCCTTGAAAAAAACCTGAGCTGTAGTGTCCCGGGTGTAAATGCTGTAACTTGAATGTTGACACAGAACATTACTACTTCGTATTTCTATGATAGTTCTGTGTTCCATCATCAAAGAACATATGAAAGTTTGAATTGGCTCAATTCCCACTGAAAATTGTCAGGAAGATGTGGAATAACCATGTATATATTGATAAGCGGCATGCCACCATCCTAGTGTTTCTCACAGGAATTTAATATAGTGGGTTGGATTATCTGGGAGAGAGAGATAAGGGGTGAGATTCTTCACCCTTGGCAAAGATGGACTTAGGCTGTATAAGTGGGGGGGAGCGATATTTCATGATTAGACATGATTAGGGTTAGACATGATTGTTTCATTCAATTTTACAAGTTTTAATTAAAGCTAGCTGTACTTCCCTCTTTCTGTTAATTTTGGACAAATCTGTTAATGCTGTGGATTTGTAGCTAGTTGCTTCACGTGCAATTCCACATAGCGCTAAGACAAATCATGGCTTTGCATGAACCATGTAGGTTGTTGTTGTTGTTCAGTCGTTCAGTCGTGTCCGACTCTTCGTGACCCCATGGACCAGAGTACGCCAGGCACGCCTATCCTTCACTGCCTCTCGCAGTTTGGCCAAACTCATGTTAGTAGCTTCAAGAACACTGTCCAACCATCTCATCCTCTGTCGTCCCCTTCTCCTTGTGCCCTCCATCTTTCCCAACATCAGGGTCTTTTCTAGGGATTCTTCTCTTCTCATGAGGTGGCCAAAGTACTGGAGCCTCAACTTCAGGATCTGTCCTTCTAGTGAGTACTCAGGGCTGATTTCTTTGAGAATGGATAGGTTTGATCTTCTTGCAGTCCACGGGACTCTCAAGAGTCTCCTCCAGCACCATAATTCAAAAGCATCAATTCTACGGCGATCAGCCTTCTTTATGGTCCAGCTCTCACTTCCGTACATTACTACTGGGAAAACCATAGCTTTAACTATACGGACTTTTGTCGGCAAGGTGATGTCTTTGCTTTTTAAGATGCTGTCTAGGTTTGTCATTGCTTTTCTCCCAAGAAGCAGGCGTCTTCTGATTTCGTGACTGCTGTCACCATCTGCAGTGATCATGGAACCCAAGAAAGTGAAATCTCTCACTGCCTCCATTTCTTCCCCTTCTATTTGCCAGGAGGTGATGGGACCAGTGGCCATGATCTTAGTTTTTTTGATGTTGAGCTTCAGACCATATTTTGCGCTCTCTTCTTTCACCCTCATTAAAAGGTTCTTCAATTCTTCCTCACTTTCTGCCATCAAGGTAGTATCATCAGCATATCTGAGGTTGTTGATATTTTTTCCGGCAATCTTAATTCCAGTTGGGGATTCATCCAGTCCAGCCTTTCGCATGATGTATTCTGCATATAAGTTAAATAAGCAGGGAGACAATATACAGCCTTGTCGTACTCCTTTCCCAATTTTGAACCAATCAGTTGTTCCATATCCAGTTCTAACTGTAGCTTCTTGTCCCACATAGAGATTTCTCAGGAGGCAAATGAGGTGATCCGGCACTCCCATTTCTTTAAGAACTTGCCATAGTTTGCTGTGGTCGACACAGTCAAATGCTTTTGCATAATCAATGAAGCAGAAGTAGATGTTTTTCTGGAACTCTCTGGCTTTCTCCATAATCCAGCGCATGTTTGCAATTTGGTCTCTGGTTCCTCTGCCCCTTCGAAATCCAGCTTGCACTTCTGGGAGTTCTCGGTCCACATACTGCTTAAGCCTGCCTTGTAGAATTTTAGGCAGGCTTAAGAATTTTGTAGAACCATGTAGGTACTCAGAGGGAAAATAATGGCTACTTCTCTCCTCTCCCAGTCCTGCTACTTCTCTGCTAAGCTGTTGTTTGGCTTAGTTCACTCCAAAGTGTGAGCCATAGTCCAGGTTGGTTCATGGTTTATCATTCGTGGTTTGCCTGGTGGTAGAGATAAGCCACAAGCTCGGGGTCACACATAATGCTAAGCCAAACCATGGATTAGTTCTAGGTAGCATAACAGCAATAGAACCAAGGGAGGAGTGAAGTGGCCATAATTTTTGCTCCATGCATTCATTCGTGTTTAGGCATGGTTTGGTTTATTATTACATGCCAACCAAGCAATGCCAGATTTACGTATAAGCTAAACAAGCTATAGCTCAGGGCTCCACTCTCTTGGGGGCCCCCAAAAAAAATTAAAGGAAAAAAACTGGATGTACATTTCCAAAATATAACATAAAAAACTAATAAAATAAAACCTACATACAACAACAGTGTTTTGTGTTGTGTAGGCTCCTATGATGTAAGTAATGGGCCCCGCTTGCTAGCCTGCTCCCTAAAATATCACTGGTTGCTCATTTCTACATATAGGGTGCCTACATTCTGCATGGACTGGTTGCATGGCAAATGGCATTAGATACCTATTAGGTCCATAAATTAGCATATATTCAATACAAAAAACAGCTGGATATATAAAGGACCCCATTACCTTCAGTAGCTTAGGGCCTCATCAAACCTAAATCCGGCCCTGCAACCAAGCCATTCGGTTGATAAATACTTACTCACATGATCAGAAAGAAGGGGGTGTCTTTGGGAATGCAAAATTCTATACAGTGATGGAGGCAGGGAAAACACTTGGCTGTCAATTGTCTTTCAAAGTAGCCGGTGATGAGAGCCAGTGTGGTGTAATGGTTAAGAGTGGTTGACTCGTAATCTGGGGAACTGGGTTCGCGTCTCTGCTCCTCCACATGCAGCTGCTGGGTGACCTTGGGCTAGTCACACTTCTTTGAAGTCTCTCAGCCCCACTCACCTCACAGAGCGTTTGTTGTGGGGGAGGAAGGGAAAGGAGAATGTTAGCCGCTTTGAGACTCCTTCGGGTAGTGATAAAGCGGGTTCTTCTTCTTCTTCGTCATCCATTCCAGGAAAAATACCCCCAAGCTTGGGGTAAATAGATCTATATGCTCTCCTAGAACATGGCAACACTACATCTGACAAGTTGTTGTTGAGGGCAGGAAGTGTACAAATAATTTGGGGGAGGGGGAGTTCCCTACTCCATCATCATCATGTTGGGTGAAGGATGTTTTGTATACAGTAGAGGGGGGTGGGTTGCAACTCTGCAAACATAGGGTGCTTCTATCTAGACAGGGGCTTAATATTGTAAATGGACTTTTCAGATATTGAAAATGGAATGTTTGCAATTTATGGGGTTTTTCCCCCCTGGGAAGGGCCAAACTGGATTAAATGGGGAGGGAAATAACAGACTCATTTTGATGCCAACAATGCCATATGGATGCTGCAAAAATCAAATAAAATGCATGCATGAAGATCACCAATTCCACAATAAATACCTGTCTGGAAACACCCACAGAGAAACTGGACCCCTACAGGATTTAGGCCACTGGGCTCCAGGAGACCCAGTTTCGGCATATAGAGCAGGCTTTGCTGCAGCAGAGACCCAACTTTGCTTTTCTCATGGGATTAAATAGTAATCATTCACTTCTATGGGAGAAATAAAGAGAGACCCCAGTGACCTCAGCGATTAAGAACCAAGCCTAGTCCTACCTGTACAGCACCTTGTTCACTGCTCCATCCTGTGTTCTGTTTCTTGGCCACACTGCAGTGTGGAGAAATTATTTGGAGCTGGCTTCTATACCAACAGGTTTCTTACGTTTCTTTTTCAATTTCCCAGAAGATTGAGCATTAAGTATGATCAATAAGCCTACAGTGTGTTTCTGTTTGGGGTTTTCCCCCTCTTTTCCTTTAAAGCAAAATGAAAAATGATGTCTTCCATCGAAACTGGCTATCATCCAATTCATCTCATTAATGTGAGGGGAGGCAGCTTATGAATGGCACAGCTCAAGCAGATGTATAGACAAGACCAAACAGAAAACTCTTATGCTATCATTCAGGCAGTTTCATGAAGGTTGCTCCTTCTCCCTGGAGATGCTCCAAAGCATGACCAAAGTCCCTACGCAATAGTACCTTGGTGTCAGAATTTGCACAAGCAGAGCTCTGTTCATCAACATTCTGTTGCTGACACCTTCATCCTGAGCAGGCAGAATATCAGGCAACAGCTGGAGCACAGGGTGGAGAGATGACAGACAAGCAACGACCAGTTTTTACCCTGCATTTGAGCTTGTGTGTGTGCACGCATGAGTGTGTACATATAGGGGGGGGGGAAACAGTTTAATAAGAGCACAGCAACCAGCATTATCGGAAGCAAAGCTGCTTAGCTGGATTGAAGCATCTTAGGTGATAAACCTGCATCTGGGTTGTACCACTTCAGCAAGGCCATTAAATGGCCCTCCGTCCAAAAATAACCCTCCACCCCGAAAACTAGATATCCATGAGAAGGATTCTAGCTTACTTGCTCCCTAATATGATAGCTTACTACATGGAGCGAGTTGTTTTGTATACTGAATTAAAGATTCAGTTGCGAGAACTGCCCCCACCCCTAGCCCTGGTGGTGCAGCCCAGACACAGGTTTAGCACCTTAGTGAGAAGTAGGCTTGAGAAGCAGTAAGAATTGCCTAATGCAGGACTTGGAGCAAGGGATATGAACCGGCTTTGCAGATGGTTTGGGGGAGCTCGGTCCACATTGAATGAGAGAATGCCTAGAGTAGAGTTGGGCCAATGGGAAAGAGGAAAGGGTAGAATGCCTGAGAGAGGAACTGCAGGGCTTTGTTCTGAAGAGCCTCCTGGATCAGACCAAAATCTAGATCTTGTTGACCAACCAGATGCCTCCATGAAGCCTCCGAGCAGGACACAAAGACAATAGCCCTCTTCCAGTCTTGGTCCCCAGCAGCTGGTACTCGGTCACATTTACTGACTTTGAACATGAAGATTGCATTGTGACTAGTAGCCAGTGATAGTCCTCAATAAATTTGCTGGCCCACTCTTGATGCTGTCACCCCCCACCCCAGTCTTGTGGCAGCTTTCATTCCTGTATTTCATCTAGAGTGCATGTTATTAATTTACATGTTTAGAAGTCACCGTGTGGGTCCAGGATTTGAGGAGTGTTCAGCAGTTTATTCCCAAGACATAAGCAATCAGAAAGACCTCTGGGGTTATATAAGCCTGACTCCCATCCTGCTGTTGCAATTATTCTATGAAAAACTGCTTGCTGTTTGCTATAGGTCAGCTCCCGTAACCTACACTTCTCACTGCCATCAGTGTTTTTTTTTTCAGAATTCACACACACACACACACACACACACACACACACACACCAAGAAATATACTGTATCTGTTTAGTTAAGACTGTGTGCCACAGTGCCATCTAGTGGCCTATGCCATGGCAACAAATAAAAACGATGGCTTCATTCTTCCTCCATTCCCAAGTAACCAGCCTAGCGTTCCAGCTGAGAGATCCAGAGTCACGCAGGGTGACCAGGTCTAAGGTGGTAGGGGTCCTGAGTCATTAACAGTAATGCAGAAAAGGGAATGTCAACAGATGCAGCTCTTTTTTTAGCCTTGCATGCCAATATTAAACAGTGGTACACTAATTACAGCCGTACCTTGGAAGTCGAACAGAATCCATTCCGGAAGTCCGTTCGACTTCCAAAACATTTGGAAACCAAAGTGTGGCTTCTGATTGACTGCAGGAAGCTCCTGCAGCCAATCGGAAGCTGCTGGAGCCCCGTTGGACGTTCAGGTTCCAAAGAGCATTCACAAACTGGAACACTCACTTCCGGGTTTGCGGCGTTTGGGAGCCAAAATGTCCCGAGTACCAAGACGTTCGGGATCCAAGGTATGACTGTACTGTATTTTTAAAGAAGTATTACACGAAGGGGGGGGGAATATGAATTGTCTGGGGACAGGTTATCTTTAGAATTACTTCCAACCATGTTAATGTGCCTAGTCCTTGGAATTAGCACCAGAGGGCCTGTTTTCCAGCCCATAATAAAGATCCATGGACAGAGTTTCATTGGTTGTGGCACCAAAGGGTGTGGAAATCTCTAGGTAAACTATGAAATTCACTCCCACAAGAGGCAGTGATGTCCACCATCTTGGGTGGATTTAAAAGAGAATTAGGCAAATTCATGGCCTTCAACAATGTTCTACCCCCACTGTTGAAGGCAGTGTGCTTCTGAGTACCAATTGCTGGCAACTGCTGGAAGGGGGGGTGTTGTTGTGCTCAGGTCCTGCCTATGGGCTTCTCCAGTTTAAGATCTTATTACATTCTCAACAACAGCAGGGCAATAGACCCAGTGTAGGGAAACTTTGGACCTGCAGATGTTGCTGAACTACAACTTCCATCATCCCTTGCCCATTGATCATGCTTGTTGGGGTTAATGGGAGTTGTTCAGCAACATCTGGTGGGCCAAAGGTTCCCCACATCTGCAGTAGGCAGAACAAAGGCTTGTCATTATACAAGACTATTATTCAGGCCTAGGCAAATTCGACCCTCCAGATGTTTTGGGACTACAACTCCCATCATCCTTGACCACTGGTCCTGTTAGCTAAGGGTGATGGGAGTTGTAGTCCCAAAACAGCTGGAGGGCCGAGTTTGCCTATGCCTGCTATGAGCTGTAAATAGGATTTACTTTACCTGTGGAGCAACAGGTACGCTTAAGTCATTTTCAGGCCTAAGACGAAGGGAAAGATGGTGCCCTCCTGCCCATTCAGTGTATAGAACTAGAATGGAAGTGCAGTCAGACAAGTTGCCATTTGTTCAAAGAGGTATTTTCACTTAGGCATACCAAAATGTCTGGTGTCTTTCTGGACGTCTAGCAACTTTGACTTAACATTTGATCTCCTTGGAGATACATTTTGAAGCAGGCCTCCTGTTGGAGTTAAGACAGATAGTCTTGCCATAGTTTGGTGTCATCTCTAGAGAGATTTAGAGTTTTGTTTGAGTAATGAATGTGAGGCCTTTCATTTACAAGTATACTACATTCGTTTCAGGATCCTGCAATATTATGAATGTTGATGCTGAAACTTCACATATTGTACCAACAGTATTAAATATTTGTTTCACATGTATCATTTTATTTATAAGGGACCACTTTGTTTCTCTTCTTTACCTTGTTTCGTTATTTCTTTTGGGATTTGGTCGCTCTCCACTGTGTTTTGGATTGCGCAGTTGTTCAGTGCTAAGAGCATCTGCTTCACCTGCAGATGGACCCAGGTTCAATCCCTGGCATTTATTTATTTATAGGGCTGGGAACACTCTTCCCTTTCTGGAACTCTGGAGAGCTGCTGCCAACCAGTGTACAGAATACAGAGCTCAATGGCCTTTCTCTGTATCAGGCCGCATCCTATTCCTTCCCACACCATTATATTCCCTGATGCAGCTGTAGCATCTCTGGCCTACTACTGCTGTCTTCCTCTTTCTTCACCCTTGCCTTCTGGGCAACACACCTGGAGCCTTGTTTGTTACAACAGGTAGGGAGGGAAGAGGACCACCAGATGGAAGAAGCTGCAGCTGCTGAATTGTCTCCCACTGTGTTGGGAAATTTAGAGAGACAGTGAAGATAGCAACTCTCGCTAAGCTCTCTCTTCACTTAAGATTGACTCTTGTTCTTTTAATGTTCTCAGGAAAAAGAAGTCTGGATTTCCTTCTACAGACCACATCTGGACCGGTCTTATTGTGCTTCACTACTTATTCCTTCCCCCCTTCAAACTGGCTTTGATCCCTCTCCTCTGCTTCAAACCTATTGGATGGATTCCTAAACTAGCCTACAGTTTTGGCTCCTTCTTAACGTGTTTCTGGTTATACAGTTGCTCAGTACTTGTGCCCTGATCCTGCTTGCAATCTTGGCAATGCTGATCCTGCTATTACATGTTGACCAACTATCTGCCACTCAGTTCCTGTTCAGCCTCTCCCAGCATTGAACGAGCTCCCTTAAACATGCCCACATTTCATGGATACCCATTCTCCCATCCATTCTGAACAAAAGAGAAGTCCAAAGAGTTTTTCTTTCTCAAGGAAGAATGGCAATGGTTGATGTAGGTGCTTTTCTGCACTTTGGGTGACTGGTCTTGCTGGGCGGGGGGGGGGCATGCTCGCACTATTTTGTTTTCTTCTCATTAGATGTAGCAGCCATTCCGTGTTATGCTACACACCATGGTAGCCATTTTGTGTCACGCCATGCTTCCTATGGCAACCATTTTGTAACTCACATCCATGGCGCTTTCTCAAGATTCAGAAATGTACCAAGTTGACCAAAATCGTTGGCAACTCCCGCTGCACAAAATGGAAAAGAAACAAGCTTCTTCTCTTGAGCAAAAGTTCTTGTAGGCATTAACGGGAGTGGTTTGAAAGTGGCATACACATTCAAGGAAAGCTCAGTAATTCTAAGCACGGTTTATGAGCAGCAGTGACATAAGTCATTTATGGTAATACTTCCTTGAGAGCTTGGCTCAGCACAGGATGTAACAAACCTTTTAAGTACATCATTCATTTTGGGGCCATTAGTATCAAAAGAGCTACTCACAATCTTGACATTAAACATGTACAAGAGCACCCAGCCAAATCCAGAGGATGCCAATCTCCTTTTCACTTCAGTGGGATTCTAGGGAAGCCTTGATGTGCATTTGTATTAAATTGAAATATCAAAACATTTAGTATTTTTTCTTTCTTTTTTACCACATCTATTTCATCTTGGTTCAATCCCCAGCATCTCCAGGTTGGGACTGAGAGAGAACCCTGACTGAAGTCCTAGAGACCCACGGCCAATCAATGTAGACAATACTGAACTAGATGGACCAATGGTGTCACTCGATATAAAGCAGCTTCTGATGTTCCTATGACGTGCCTTAAATCAGTCCCTCTACCAGTATTCACAAGGAATGATGTTGCTGGTGCAACCAAAATGGCATCACACACACACAGGGGGTGGGGTGGGGAGACCAGCAGGCTTAGAGGAAGTACAAAAAATGTGGGCAGGGGTGGAAAAACTTTTTAAGCCTGAGGGCCACATTCCCTTCTGGGTACCCTTTCAGGGGCCACTTGTCAGTGGTGGGTGAGGCCAGAGCCAAAAGTGAGCACAGTCAGAGGCAAAACAGGTTTGTGGGTGTATCAGATGTGAAGTTTACTGGCAGCCCATTCAGATGGACAGAGTACAAATAATAAAATATTGTTATTATTACCTTTGTACAGTAGGCTAATTTCCGCACACGCTCGCACACCATCCAAGCAAGCCAGGGACTTTAAGAGTTCAAGGACCCATTTTATTGGAGTAAAGGCTCTCCAGGAGGGTGCAAAGCAGGGCTGGTGAGGGGTATGAAGGGCCAAACGGGGGGCTTCATTTGGCCTGAAGTTCCCCATCCCTGCTTTAGGTGGGAAATCTAAGCGGATGTGGGGGGGGGGGGAACCTGCAAAATAGCCTAATGAGGACTAAAGATGCTCAGTGGTCATGGAATTCTGGGGGATTGTTGGGTGTGGGGAATGTAATGGAGCATCATGGAGGAGGGTGTGGCTGGCTGATTGGAGCAGGGTACTGGAGCACCATGTGTTCCAAGGTATTTGTGCAAGTCCTACTTTTTACATAATTTATTCATAATTATCGGAATGGTAAGTAGTGAGTGTTCTGCTCTAAAACCCTTCCCACCATGCTACTTAGTCTTAGGTAATATCCCTGCCACTCTGTCCACTGGCATTAATACTCCAGACACCTGGTGAAAGGTTGGGTGGCTGCTTATGCATAAAGGAGACTATGCTATACAGATTAAACAGATTTAATGAGAACAAAGAGGTAAGAACAAAAAACACATGAAGACAAATAACTTGCAGCACTCTTCACCCAGTGTTAACTTCACCCACTATTGTTTAACTAACTACTGTATTTATTCAAAGTGCTAGTTTTGACCTAGAGTGCTCGGGACCCCAATATCTTCTGGAACGCCTCTTGCAATATGAACATACCTCTGGACCCTTTGATCTTCTGAGGCCCTTCTCCAGGTTCCCCCTCTGAGGGAGGCTTGGAGACCAAACGGTGATAAGAAGGTAGAGGGTATTTTCAGTTGTGGCTCCACAACTGTGAAATGCTGTCCCTGGTGAGATACACCTGGTGCCTTTGCTAACATATCGGTACCTGGTTAAGGCTTACCTTTTTCCCTAGCTAGGCATTTGATGGACAGGGATTATTTTGGTCTGCTGTTGTTGGACCACAACTCCTATCAGGCACAACCAGCATGGCCAATGGGCAAGGGTGGGGGGAGTTGTAGACCAACCATATTTGGAAGGCACCATGATGGCTTTGCCTGCAATAGATTGTATGAAAATTAGCCAGTTGCATGGTGAGCTGTTTACCTGAGCAGAAGAAGCAAGGATAAGCTACAAATAACATCACCCAAAGTGCAAAGTACCCATCTCCTGGGATGCTAAAACACTGGATTTGTTCCTCGGCTGGTAACACAGTGTTTAAAATATGCATACATCCATGTACCAGTAGTCAAATAAGCTAAAAAAAAAAAAAAAAAAGCATTAGAGAAAACAAATCCTTTCTGGTTAACATGCTTCACATTTGTCTAATTTATAAAGCAGTATGTCTCCCCCTTGCTTTGGATATTTTTTTCCCTCATAACTGAATGAATTAACAATGAAACAGCCCCATTGAGCCTGTATCCAACATACTGTGGAGTTTTGTGAAAATATTTTGAGGAACTTTGCAGAGAATGATGGAAATGGCAGGTTAGAGATCGAGCACGCATGCAGATAAAGGAATCTCACATACAGAAGGTGTTATTAGAATTGGGCTAAACACACATAAGCAGAGCTTGCTTCTCTTGGTTATTTTGGTTAAATAAAGAAGAATTTATTTGAACCTTAATTCCAAACATGGGGCAGAATACTCTCCAGTAACAGAGATCCCCAGCGGAGGTTTTAAAACACATGCAGCAAAGGAGAGCATGGGACTATAGGCTGTTAGACCTGTTAAATGTTCCACTTTAAGTCACTTACAGCGCTTCCCCTTTCTACAGAAAAAAAACAAAACAGTTTGGTAAGTTAAAACTGTTCTTAGTTACAAACTTTCCAAAGCTCAGATCCATATATTTTTCCATACAGCAGCAAGAAAATACAGGCAGAAATATTGTGTTGTAGAATACAGTATGGTGAAAAGCTTCTGAACACGTGGTCTGAGATTATAGCAATCAAGCTCACACATCCTATCTGGTTAGGTTCACATGGTGGAAAAGAGTGAACAAGAAAACCTGACTTCCTTACTTCCCAGGTGAGAGGATGTGACCTAGTTAAGTCTAGGAGAATATCTTACTCTATGATCTTAACTCCTTCATGTATTTAGAACTAAGCATGTTGGTTAAAATGATGTTGAATTTCCCACAACTACTCCTTTCAACCTCCACAGAATCCTCCACTCAGGTGCTACCTGTTTCCATTGGCCCTGCACAACTAGATGAATGCTCAAGAATGCTGGACAGAATAAACCCCCCTATCTCCCTCCTTGTTATACTACCAGGTATGTGTGGAGCCTGTACTGGGCAAAGAGCACGATACAAGATGGAAGCACACATTAGGACAGAATTAAAGGAACCTGTGGCCCTCCAGGTGTTGTTGGGCTCCAACTCTCATCAACCCCAGGCAGCATGGCCAAGGGTCAAGGATGGTGCAAGTTGTAGCTCAGGAGCATCCAGGGGGCCAGAGGTTGCCAAATCTGCAACAGGACATGTGTGCCATCACCTTAACTTTGGCATTGAATGCACAAGGCAGCTGAATAGGCAGCAATACACAAAGACCTGGCTTTGTTTTGTTGGGACATTTGTCAGGATAACTATAATTACATGTGATTTCCAGCCATCCTCCAAGTAACCAAAGGCAGAATACATGAGGAATATTCCATTTTATCTTAAGAACTCTGTGAAGTAGATTAAGCTAAGAGAGAGTAGGGCCGACTCTACCATTAGGCAATAGAGTTATGTGTCATGCAGTTTGCCTTACACTCCTTAGGATACCTTGCTGCCCTCTGGTACAGTGAAGTACTTTGGCCCAGCAACAGCGTTCAAGTAAAATTCATCTATCACTCTGCTCAGCTTCTGTCCATGTAATGTGGGAGGCATAATTTTGTCCTTAGTCTCAGGCAACAAAATTTCTTGAGCCAGTCTTGAGAAAGCGGCAAGCACAAGGTACCCCATGAATAAAGATGGAGAATGTTGAACTTGGACCAAGGAGATACAGGTTTGTTATCTTCACTTTTCCCCCCACATTGTTGTTTCCTTCCTTTCTTTTGGTTTGTTCCCAAACGGTAGTCTGTGGACTGCCAGTGGTCCATGGCATGTCTGTGGATTTGTAGCAGAAGTTGAGAGAAGACACATCAAATCACATTAAATATTCATATTGAATTTGAATTGCTTCATTTATTTCTTATGTTGCATTTTATTGTTTTACACTTTGAATTCTATGGAATATAATAAAACACAGTGTGTAAGAAATAAAAGAAGCAATAAAAATACAACCAAAAATTATACATCATCTACCACAGCTCATGATATTTGCCACAATGGGCGAAAAACCCATTAAGTGGTATGCCAAGACCCTCAGCAATTTACTAGTTGTGGGGAAACGGTTCGGGAATCAATCCACATTTGAAGTACATCCAATGCATATTTAAAACATATGACTTTCCCCCGGAGAATCATGGGAACCGTTGTTTGTTAAGGGTGCTGGCAATTGTAGCTCTATGAGGGCTACAGATCCCAGGATTCTTTGGCGGGATCCATGTGCTTTAAATGTGGATTGGATGTGCTTTAAAGATCAATGCTGAAATAGATACTTCTCGCTTCACAGCTGAATCTCTACTTTTTTTACATTTATTAGCTCTTGATAGAAGGTTAGTCATGGACTCCAACACATTTTAGATAATGGCCTTTTGTAACTCTGGAAGTTGTATAAGCCAGTACTTACAGGGTTTAAAGCTGCCTTTTTCTTGTTTTGTACACGATTAAATCATTGCAGGACGGATCTGACTAGGAAACAACTCCGGGTGCATTTATTTTTTGCTTGTGAATTTCCTGTCTGCTGTGTTCTCTTGCAGAGATCAGCACAAGAATACAATACCCATTAATGGGGAGGGGGGAGTCATCCAACCATGACAGAAAGAAATATGATAAAGACAAAACACATTTGCAGAAGGGGAAAAAATTGAAGCCCATCTGAAAGAATATATGCCTCTCTAAATCATGACCAATGAGTGTAATTAGAATAATAAGTGCATCTTATCTATGGCAGAGCCGTTCATCACAAACCCTTCCATAGATAACAAGTTGCTTATTCTTCCTGCCCTCCCTTCATGCGGAGAATCCCAAAAACAAATTTCAGTTTTCTAGCCAAGTTGACGCGAAAATGGCTGCCAAGGCCGACAGTATAAATCCAATCCATCTCTCAAAGGGAAAGTCATGTTTATCAAATTAAATAAGAGTGGAGAAAGAGAGAGGGAGAACGAGAAACCAGCTTTTGTTCTCTGCTAATAGGATACATAATGTGTATCATAAGCATATAGCCAGGGAGGCCAAGAGTGTAAAGAAAATGTTAGTGGTCCTGGCACGCTGAGAGTGTTTTTGCACTTGGCAGTTCATCCCAAACCCTGGGTTACTGCTGGGTGTGCTTCTGCCACAGGAAGCAGCAGGAATGGGAAGACTTTAGACCTCAAGATGTTGTGGACTCCAACTCCCATCAGCCCCAACCAGCATGACAGATGGTCAGAGATGATGGTTGGGGTTGTGTTGTTGTTGTTCAGTCGTTCAGTTGTGTCCGACTCTTCGTGACCCCATGGAGCAGAGCATGCCAGGCACGCCTATCCTTCACTGCCTCTCGCAGTTTGGCCAAACTCATGTTAGTCGCTTCGAGAACACTGTCCAACCATCTCGTCCTCTGTCGTCCCCTTCTCCTTGTGCCCTCCATCTTTCCCAACATCAGGGTCTTTTCTAGGGAGTCTTCTTTTCTCATGAGGTGGCCAAAGTACTGGAGCCTCAACTTCAGGATCTGTCCTTCCAGTGAGCACTCAGGGCTGATTTCCTTAAGAATGGATAGGTTTGATCTTCTTGCAGTCCATGGGACTCTCAAGAGTCTCCTCCAGCACCATAATTCAAAAGCATCAATTCTACGGCGATCAGCCTTCTTTATGGTCCAGCTCTCACTTCCGTACATTACTACTGGGAAAACCATAGCTTTAACTATACGGACCTTTGTCGGCAAGGTGATGTCTTTGCTTTTTAAGATGCTGTCTAGGTTTGTCATTGCTTTTCTCCCAAGAAGCAGGCGTCTTCTAATTTCGTGACTGCTGTCACCATCTGCAGTGATCATGGAACCCAAGAAAGTGAAATCTCTCACTGCCTCCATTTCTTCCCCTTCTATTTGCCAGGAGGTGATGGGACCAGTGGCCATGATCTTAGTTTTTTTGATGTTGAGCTTCAGACCATATTTTGCGCTCTCCTCTTTCACCCTCATTAAAAGGTTCTTTAATTCCTCCTCACTTTCTGCCATCAAGGTTGTATCATCAGCATATATGAGGCTGTTGATATTTTTTCTGGCAATCTTAATTCTGGTTTGGGACTCATCCAGCCCAGCCTTTCACTCCAACAATATTGTTCTCCAACAATATTTGGAGGTCCCAACGCTCCCCATCCCTGCTTGGGCTTCGGTTTTATTAGCAGAGCGGTAACTCAGCGTTAAATAACTTCTGGGATGTACGCAGTGTGTGAGTCCTCTGTTTCTGTCTCCCCTCTGCACTTTGCAGGTGTGGGGAGACTCCCTGGTCCTGAATGGGTTCCTCCCCTCCTGCACAACCCAAAATTGGCTCGGGGGGGGGGGGGTTGAGAGAAGCCCCCCCCCCAAAAAAAGTTGGGGGGGAGCTGCACTGCTTGCACAGATGGGACGTTCACCATAGGGCGACGTTGAATGCTACCCATAGAACACAGTGATACAACAAGCATAATAATTCCCTCTACAATTTCCTTCCATGACAATGAGAATAAATACAGAGACAATAACTGTAAAAGCTTAGCCTACATCGCAGGGCTGTTGTGGGGATTAAATGAAGATGGGGACAACTTACTAGTATGTACACCACATTGAGCTCCTTGGAGAAAAAGCCTCAGGCAATTTCACTCTGTGAAATATTTGGAAGCAATTCATATTTATGCAGGGTAGCATGGCAGGGGTGGGGGGAGGAATCTAGCCAGCTGCTAATTTCCTGTCTGAGTGGTGCAAAGATGTCTTTGTTTGAATGACAGTCGAAATTAAGCTGTAAGCAATTTTTTGCAAGCAAGAGCCCACAGGGGAAGAACTGCTTTGGTATGCTAAGCCATGATGGCCTTGATCAATGCCTAGCAAACTGATCAATTGAACTGAAGCAGTCAACACCCCTTGAATGTCCCAGAAATCTGAGGAAAGCATGGACAATCCACAGCCTAGGGGCAAGCTTATTCCACATGCAAAACTAATCCGCTAATTGCTTTCACCAAAAAACGGAGGGGAGAATGTTAGCATGGCTTTGTGACAGTAATTGCACCTAACCACTAGTCATGATATGGGGTGAAAATCCCACCCCCTTATTATATATACAGGGGCAGTGAGAACAGCCTTTAGAAAATGTATTGTTCTATAAAATTAATGTGTAACATAATGGACAGCCAAGAAGTTAAACTGGGCAACTGTAAGGGATTACAACGCTAGTCAACTTTAAAATCAAAACTAGTAATTAACTTCTTTTCAAGTGACAGTCTCTGGGAAGCATGTAAATTTATGCAGATAGCTCTCCAGGCATGCTAACATTAGTATGTTAATCACGCTAAGTGCTTCGTGGATTTTTGTCCCTAAACAAATATTTCAGGTGAACTACTTTTGGCTATTGGGATTTTTTAAAAAAGATATTCACTTAGCAAATGAAATTAAAATGGCATTCTTTTACAAATTTGTTTACTAAAGAAGTCGAAACTACAGAATCCACTGATTTGAGGCAGTAGAATGTCATCTGACATCCCCCCCCCAAAAAAAAATCCTGTATCGCAGACCTCCAGCAGATTATACCCTTCCAACGTAGCATAATATCTCAAACTGTGTGTCTGATAAAGCTTATTTTGCAAAAGTTTAGAGGAGGACCTGAGGTGGATTAAAATGAACTGAGGTGGTGAAGCTACCAAGAGGGAATAATCTCTGGGTGTCTACTGCATACACACATCGCGGTAAGCCAGCCTTCCCCAACCTGTTGCCCTCCATATGTTTTGGACAACAGCTCCTATTATTTCTGACAATTGACCATGCTCACTCACAAGATGTAGTGATGGCATCAACCTGGGTGGCTTTAAAGGAGAATTAAGCTAGCCATGATGGGTACGTTCTCCCTCCACTGTCAAAGGCGTTATGCCTCTGAAGAGCAGTTGCGGGGAGTCCCACATAATGAGAGTGCTGCTGCATTCAGGTCCTGTTTGTGAAATTCTCATAGGCATCTAGTTGATCTAGTTGAACAGGATGCTGGACTAGATGGTCTTTTGACCTGATCCAGGAGAGTTATTCTTATGTACTCATAGGACTCGGGTGGTGCTGTGGTCTAAACCACAGAGCCTAGGGCTTGCTGATCAGAAGGTCGGCGGTTCGAATCCCTGCCACGGGGTGAGCTCCCGTTGTTCGGTCCCTGCTCCTGTCCACCTAGCAGTTTGAAACCACATCAAAGTGCAAGTAGATAAATAGGTACCGCTTCGGCGGGAAGGTAAACGGCGTTTCCGTGCGCTGTTCCGGTTTGCCAGAAGCGGTTTAGTCATGCTGGCCACATTACCCGGAAGCTGTCTGCAGACAAACGCCGGCTCCCTCGGCCTATAGAGCGAGATGAGTGCCACAACCCCAGAGTCGTCCGTGACTGGACCTAACGGTCGGGGTACCTTTACCTTTATCTTTACTCATAGGACAGCCACAGAGATGGTAGCAGTCAAGATTTTCAAAAAGATTTGATGGTCATGGTCCAGATGAGTCCAATGCAGATCTGTTCTGGTGTTGCCCAGAGCTGTCTGTATAACCTTATTTAAACTCTTCGCTTAAAAAAAAAATATGCAGACTTTTTTATTTGACTGTGTTTCTTTCTTTCTTCTTCTTTTTTAAAAGCACATTGGCACTTTCTCCACAAGGCTACTTTTGCAGCCGCTTTGTCCTTAATGCTCTTTGACTTTGCTCTCCGAGCCTTATCAATGCCCAGCCCACCTTGCCATTTGCTGAAAAGGTCAAGTTGCAAAGTTCTTTCGCACACACTGCTTCCCATAGAAGGAAAGCAGATGGAAAGAGCTCCAGGGGGTTTTGTGCTGGAGAAGAACCACCTTGAATCACTGCTCAGAAAGGGATGTAGGTTGACTCCACAAAATATGGGTGACAGTTGTAAGGAACAATTCTGTAAGCCCCACACTTACCTTGATTGCATGATAAATTATTGGGGACACCTTTTAGTTGGTCAAATGTTTTTAAATGGATTGATCTAACCAATGGATGTTTTAAACGTTGCGTCCCTATTTCAAATGCACTTGCTATAGCACAGCTGTAGCTCTGAAAGATAAGCAAGAGGATTCTGCTCACTGCCAAACTAATTGCCACCCTTCACCATAAGGTCCCAGGGCAGGTTACAACTACACACACACACACACACACACACACACAAGTTTGACTAAGGGCAGATCCACACCATGCAATTAAAGCACATTTAATGCACACTGAAAGCATATGACTATAGCTTTCCCCACAAAAAAACTACAATTCCCAACACCCTTAGCAAACATATCCTCTGCCACTGAACTTGATGGATTAATGCATTAATTAATTACAACTCATATAATTAATTGATCAACATTTTGGGTTGCAGCCCAGATTTTATGTCCCTACATGTTGACCTTGAGTCTTCTTCTTGTTGTTATTTTTGCTGTTATCATGCAAAAGTTTATAGGCTGAGCCCAGTCCTAGTTCCTTGAGATTCCTTGATGCAAGGATAAAGGCAGCCAGAATGCTCCAATTCTAAGCTCTAACAAGCTACAGTTCCCAGGATTCCTTGGGAAGAAATCATGTAGCTTTTGATGTATGACATGCACACAGCCTTAAATCTCAGATGTGCTGAGCAAGGCCAACCTTGTTCAGGACTTGTGTGGGACTCGTAGATGGTTATCAAGGGGGGGAAACTGCCTTTGAAGAAACTTGCTGCTTTCAAGTGTCAGATATTCTAAGTTACATGTCCCCATCCCCAGCTCTGATTACCCTTTCTTCCCTTCCATTCTAATAAGATAACTTGTTTCTATATCTTTTTCCACAAAGCTGAGCTTAAGAAAAGGGTACAACTATAATTTAGCCAAAGTTAAACACCTCTTAAGTCCCAGTCATTTCAGTAAGTGCTTTTAAGTGCTTTAAATCCTTCCTGCTGAAATGGATTCATGCCCAGGCTTCATGTATGTCCTTATTTAATGTGTTTTTTTAATTAAAGATTTCTTGGTTTACAAAAGTATGTGCAATGTCTTTTTTTTTCAAGTGTTGTAAGAATTGTACATTTTCTACAGGTCAGTTTCATTTGTTGAGACATTAGTGTTTTAAGAGGGCTTCCTTTCCTCTTCAGGGGTATCAGAACAGAATCAAAGCTTCTGCAATAGCAGTCTTAGCTGATATATTAATATGATACTACTTCCCATTTTATTACCCCATGATCTCATTTCCACCTCTGCCTCAGTTCTCCCTCTGATGTAGCTGCAATTACAGGATACCATCTTCTTCAGAAATTCTCAATGCACCTTCTGGTGATGTCATTAGAAGGCATCCTATTTCAGCAGAATTAGCATCATTGGCTGAATGAGAAAAGAGGCTCTTTGCTAAGGGGGAGGGGCAGTACCTCTAGTGGGGGGGGCATGTCGTGCTCCTTCTGGGGTAGTCTGCCCACCTTTGGTCCCCACCCTGCACTCAGCTCCCACCTGTGGCTCCTAGAAGCTATCCATATGCAGCAGCGGCCACACCCTGGGGATGGCTTCGACAGGCCGACTAAACCAGGTGAGGGTAGCCAATGGGTCTCAAACCCTCAGTGAATTAGGGACTTCTTCTGCATGCAAAGACATACTCTGGGCAACTGAGCAGATGAGACCAATAGTCGGTCCAATGGTCAAGAAGGCAGTTTCTGCACATGCTGTAGAGGGAAGTAAGGGACAGGTGGGACTCATCAACCTGGGAAGGTAAGCCATCTAGGAGCAGGACATTTCTGATGCTAAACCTCCACTGCCTTGCAGGATATCTTCAGGGAGTTGGGAAAGCTATGGAGTAAACTACAGCACACAAATCTGGAGTGGAGTCCCTAAGACGGTTAGATGGCACCTTACAGTATATGCCTCCTTTGAAGGACAGTCTGGTTCAAGTACGGTTTCAAGAAGGGCAAACAGGGCCCTTGAAGTTTCCTATCAGCAGTCAGCACCTGAACAGCAAATTGAGCAAACCCACTACAGGCCTGAAGTAGCATTTTTTTCCACCCCTCTGACCAATTAGTCCCAATCTTCTTCCTTAAAGAAGGGTGTACATGATTACTGCTCTAATTTCTCCAATCACTTGGAAACTTCTTTGCAATCTTTCTTGTATTCACTGGTAATGTTTCTTTATAAACGTTTATAAATTGCCACTCCCCTATAAATCACTCGAGGCAATGTACTGTATGTGAAAACCACTTACAGTTTACAATTCTTAATTATTATTTTGTAAAAAGTAATCCCAGTAATACAACAACCTGCAGTGAATGAAAGAGGAGTTGCAATTAAACAATCTCCGTTAGGTACCACCAAAGGCCTGTTGGACAGACTTTCATTTTTCTAAAACTAAAGATAAACACAGATGCCCATATAAATCAGGGTCCGCTGCATCTCTCCCCAATGGCTTGAGCCTGTCTTCTGTTCCATCTGCCATTGCAATGTGTTTGACAAGCATAGTGACCAATGCATAGAAAGCAGATTTGTACTTCCGTTGTGCCCCTCCTTTGATACTTCTGGCAAGCTGTCTATTCTTTTTTTTTAATTGTCATATGCAAATTTATTAAATTAAATGTAGATCAATCTCTCGCCTTTCAATTATGTTTAAAGCAGAATCAGTCTCTGAAATACTGAAAGATTGCTCTGGGGAGGAAAGGGAGTGAATTAATGGTTTCACCATTTCCCAGTCCAACTTCTGCAGCAAACGGGAGGAATGTGTTTCCCCTGAGCTTGATCTACATTAGAAAGTTATACACCTGACCCAAACACAGTGAGTGCGCTTCCTCAATAGACTCACCACTAAAATTATATCTGCCTACAGTCCTTATTTAGCAATGAAGTAGCAAGGCGGGCTTATTGAGGAAGAAAGTGAGGAGGAATTAAAGAACCTTTTAATGAGGGTGAAAGAGGAGAGCACTAAATATGGTCTGAAGCTCAACATAAAAAAAAAACTAAGATCATGGCCACTGGTCCCATCACCTCCTGGCAAATAGAAGGGGAAGAAATGGAGGCAGTGAGAGATTTTACTTTCTTGGGTTCCATGATCACTGCAGTCATGAAATTAAAAGACGCCTGCCTGCTTCTTGGGAGAAAAGCAGTGACAAACCTAGACAGCATCTTAAAAAGCAGAGACATCACCTTGCCGACAAAGGTCCATATAGTTAAAGCTATGGTTTTCCCAGTCATGATGTATGGAAGTGATAGCTGGACCATAAAGAAGGCTGATCGCCGAAGAATTGATACTTTTGAATTATGGTGCTGGAGGAGACTCTTGAGAGTCCCATGGAGTGCAAGAAGATCAGACCTATCCATTCTTAAGGAAATCAGCCCTGAGTGCTCACTGGAAGGACAGATCCTGAAGCTGAGGCTCCAATACTTTGGCCACTTCATGAGAAGAGAAGACTCCCTGGGAAAGCCCCTGATGTTGGGAAAGATTGAGGGCACAAGGAGAAGGGGACGACAGGAACAAGATGGTTGGACAGTGTTCTCGAAGCTACCAACATGAGTCTGACCAAACGTGGGAGGCAGTGGAAGACAGGAGTGCCTGGCGTTGCTCTGGTCCATGGGGTCACGGAGTGTTGGACATGACTAAACGACTGAACAACAACAATTCTGTATCTGTGGTTCTAGCACAGAGAAAACACCCCTTCATCAATATTTCATTACAGAAGGAATGCGAAGCAGTGCATTCCCCACCCTACACTTCTCATTTATTGAATGGGCTGAGGTTTGCATAACAAATTTTTGAAGTAAGGGTAGTGATCAGCTAAGTTTTACCCAGAGTAGAATCATTGAAATCAATGGACATGAGTTAACTTACTTGAATACCAGCCATTGGTTCTATTATTCCCATTATACAAATGAGAAACTAAAGTAGAACAAGAGCAGTATGTCCAAGGCAGAAGTTGAAGAAAAGCCAGGGGTGGCCAGGAAATCTCTTAAGGCAGGGGCAGCCCTCTGGATGTTGTTGGATTATAACTTCAGTCATCCCTGACTGTTGTCTGTGGTGGCTTGTAGTCCAACAAAATTTGGAGGACACCATGTTGGCTATCCCTGTTAAGGTTTGTATATTTTTTAAAAATGAAATCATAGGGGTGGAGGAAAACCCAGTGATCTGCCAATACCTCTTCAAGTGAATGAAATGAGAGCTAAATGACATGTTACTCTGTGTTCCATTTGCAGTCTGGGGTCTGGAAGCCTCCAGTTAACTTTGCTCCTGGCAAAGGACAAAGAAGGAGCAGATTGCTTGTCAGTGAGCATGAAACATCACTGCATGTACCAGCCAAGGGGGGCTCTGCACAACCCTTTAAGCAGTGGATGGTGAGGGCAGATGAGTTTCAGGAACCTCAGTGGCCACAAGCATCACTGGCCACATGTGTTGCCATGGAACGTATGGTCCTCAGGGACCCATCCCTCAGTCTGTAAAGCTCCACACCCCACAGGCTGTGGAGAAGCCGAATGAGGGCCAAGGTGGACTGGCACCTATCTTGCCCCCTGCTTGGGGCTTGTTTGCTCAAGCAAACTGTCAGGGCTGGAACCTGGGCAGCCATCTGGAGCGAGTCGAGAATGGTGAACTGGGAGTAAGGGGGCAAAAAGCGGTGCTTCAACACGGTCACTATTTTTGGATGGATTCAAATGTGTACTGGCAAATTCAGGTCAAAATTGTAGCTGATTTGAAGCTCTTATGCAACAGACCCACAGTGGAGCTCTCCATGGTCAAAGGTTGTAATGCTTCTCAATAACAGTTGGTGGAAACCACAGGAGGGGAGTGTACTCTTGTGCTCAACTCCGGCTTGCGGGTTTCCCACAGACATTTGGTTGGTCACTGTGAGAACAGGTTGCTGAACTAGATAGGTCACTGACCTGATCCAGCAGGCTCTTCTTATGTTCTTATATAACCCACATTCCTCCGAAAATTGCATGTAGTAAACCTTCACCCATGACCTAAGCGCAAGTTTCCAGAAACCAGCATTCAGAAGTATTGAGGCCTCTGACCATGGAGGTAGAGCATAGCCATCATAGCTAGCTAGTATTAATTGATAACCTTCTGTTTCATTAGTTTGTCCAATCCTCTTCTAAAGCCATCCCAGTTGGTGACCATCCTGTGAGAGTGAGATCCATTGTTCAGCTATGCGGGCCGTGAAGAAGGACTTAATCGGTCCTGAATCTTCGGACGTTCAACTTCATTGAATGTCCATGAGCTTTCGTGTTACAAGAGAGGGAGAACAACTGTACTCTGTCCACTTCCTCTGCACCGTGCATGATTTTATGAACTTTTATCATGTCTCTCTCCTTTTCTCTAAACTAAAAAGTCCCAAATGCCGCAGCCTTTCCTCATAGGGGAGCTGCTCTATCCCCTTGACCTCCATGAAGAACAAGTCAAGAGGAAAGACGGGACAGTGATACGAGGGGGGAAAAGGATGTTAGAACTCAAGTAGACCTTGATGCTCAAAAAAAGATGCACTGAGAAACCTGGGCAAGAGTGATATCATTCCTGGCCAGTTTCTCCTGGCTCAGCCTCCTTGGTTCCCACTTGATGGCCACCTATGGCTTAACTCTGCCTTTAGCTCAAACCTTGGAGTCGTTGACGCAACAGGCCGTTCTCTTTTGATGTCCTTCTTCCAAGTCTCCCTACATGTCTTTTGCCATTCTACCAATTGGCATCTCTTCAATGGCAATGCCTCATGACAGCCTTCTGGAGATCTTTTGGCTCCTCCAAGAGAGCCATCCCAGTTCATTGATGATAATTGCATTCTGCCTGCTTCCTTCCTTCCTTCCTTGCTTGCTTGCTCTCTATTTGTTCCATCTCCAACGTCTCAAGTTGAATATTCAAAAGTATTGATTTTCTCCAGGCCACTGACATTTTCAGCGCAATCCAGATTGTTTTATCCCTAGCAGGCTGACAACGTGGTTGCCACTGCAAAATGATGTCATCTGCGTATTAGGGACACTGTGCACTCAATTCAGCATTTTCACAGTTTCTGCAGTAACTCAGAGGATTATCCAGAGATGTCATGTCAGGGCTAGTTCAAATATAATCAGGAACAGGTCACGCCACACTAGACTTTCAATCACCACAGCATTGTATCATAATGCAGTTGGCAATGAGCTTCCTCTTAACAATATCACTTACACCCTATAGCTGAAAACTCAAGGGACACACAGAAAATGGTGGGGACCAGTCCTACCATCAGGCAAAGAGAGCTAGCTTCCACATGTAGCAGATTCTGAGGGCAGGGAGTGGCAGCAATTTGGCAGAAGAGAAAGGTGTTTGTGGCATGTGGTCAACCCTTTGCACTCTAAGCTAGCCTGCTGCTTTGGGAACAATGGAGGGTGTTGTTTCATTACCACTGCAATGGGGCAGAGACTCAACTGCTAGTCTTCTGAGCTTTGCACATGACGACTCTCTCTGCCTTTTTCAACCTTAGGTCACCAAATGTTGTTGGACACAGGGGTCAGCAATTTTTTCAGCAGGGGGCCGGTCCACTGTCCCTCAGACCTTGTGGCGGGCCGGACTACATTTTGGGGGGGAGGAAATGAATGAATTCCTATGCCCCACAAATAACCCAGAGTTGCATTTAATAAAAGGACACATTCTACTCATGTAAAAACACGCTGATTGCCGGGCCGTCTGTGGGCTGGATTTAGAAGGCAATTGGGCTGGATCCGGCCCCAGGCCTTAGTTTGCCTACCCATAGACTACATCACCCTAGCTAGCAGGACAAGTGGTCAGGAATGATGGGAGTTGTAGTCCAACAGAATCTATGGACCCAAGGTTGAAAAAGGCTGGGGCAGGAAGAGAGAGGAGGAGTGCTTCACCTCAGTTGACTGAACCTAGTGGCTGCCTTCAGATATGGAACATAGATTAGTTGGCAGATCATGAGGCTCTTAATCTCAAGGCAAAAAAGATTCCTGCATTTGCAGGGGGTTGGACTAGATGACCCTCACGGTCCCTTCCAACTCTACAATTCTATGATTAGGCACCCACAATTCTTATCCAAGAATTTCAGGCCGTTGTGGCCTGGAGCCACCTAGCAAATTCATGGCAGAGGTGAGATTTTATGAAGTACTTTCTGGTTCAGCTGGGCTGCTGTGCTAAATAATTTCTAGGATCTCATCGTAACATAAACCCTACAGCCTCAGTTCATTGACTCTAGTACAATCAGGCAATTAGATAAGTTACTGAAGCTTAATACATTGATGGTACAGTGTTAATTCCCCCCAGCCCAGTTTTCTTTTTTTTTTAATGAAATATCCTAAGATGCCTCATTCTGGGGTTCTTTCTATCTCACCACCGGCTTCCTTCCCATTCTCGCAGGGTCCTGTGGTCTTGACAGCTGCCAGTTCCCCCCCATCTCTTAACGCTGGGTTTTCTGAATTGGATTGAATTGGATTTTTATCTGAAGTAATTGTGAAGCACTTGAAGAGCTTTCAATCAGCCACAGAATAAATAAAAATGGATTGGAATAGATTGGATTACTGCCGCTTCATCCGCTCCCTTCTTTCTGGTTCTGACAGGCTCCTACACCCACACATGCGCTCCGTGCTCAGAGTTGCTTACAGCTTGTTGTCTCGCAGGCCTGGTCAACACACGCAGCAGGATGAGGTGGTGGAATGAACTGAAGCTTTTATTTGGCTTATGATTGCGTTTTTGAATGCTCTCCTGGGTTATAGAGCCTCCAAGAATAGAAGAGGAGGAGGATGGACGAACAGTAAGGGAAGTTCTTGTCCACCACATGATATCCTGAGCTTGCAGAGCTGGTTGTGTGGACATTACACCTCATAAGGCTAAAGAATTTCAGAAATAGATTGGAAAGAGAAGTTGCTGAATTGCAACTTATTACCAAACTTAAACCATGGAGAGACCTGGTCTGAATAGACACATTGGATCCCCACCTCATAAGGATCCACATTAGCCTCACGACACCTGTCCAAGCATGTAGAAGCCAACCCTTTTGCTACTTCGCCTCCCCCTACACCTGACTCAACTACCCTCCTTTTATACCTCACCCAACCCCTCCCCTCCCCCTCCCCTCCAGCTTGCCCCCAAGTCTCTGTGAAGAACCTCTCCCCACCTCCATTAAACAGCTTGCCTGGGCTGCCTGCCACCCTGTGTCATGCAGACTGCAGCATGATGGCAGCCTTACATGTCTGGTGTGTGTCTGTCGTGTGTGTGTGTGGTGTGTGTAGTAAAATGCTTTCAACTACTCTTTGCGCACACCAGCCTTTCAAGTTCATGTTCCACATTATTACTACTACTACTACTACTACTATTACTACTACTACTACTATACTACTATTAATACACCACTGCTAGATCGCTCATGGGAGAGCTGAGAATCACTTTTAAAAAGGATTCCCCCTACCTGCAATGAATCGGTCAAGAAACTCAGCCAATGTTCATTTATTTCAAATGTGTTTTTAATTGCTGTAATCACAAAGGAGTTCCGGAGGGAGGAAAGAGCAAGCATGTGAATGTGAGTCACCCTTCCCAGCGACATCCTTTATTTCTTCTTCTTCTTCTTTTCTTCTTCTTCTTCTTCTTCTTCTTCTTCTTCTTCTTCTTTCTTCTTCTCTCTCTCCCCCCCCCCATTCAAAGCAGTAGTACACAGAAGCGGGAAGACAAAAGGAAAGGAAAGCAGAGGAGATACTGTGCTGCAAGCTGCAGGCCCCCAGAAACGAATAGGAACAATGCGTTGGAGAAAAGATGGTTCCGAGAATGCCAGCACACCTACCTGCTCAAACTGCAGCAATTTACACCCATCTCAAACATTCCTTTCTTACTGCTGGCATTATCACTTCAATTGGGGGGGGGACTACAGTATTCCTGTTTCTCTCTGCTTTATCCCAGGCTGCAAATAAGAGTTTTGTCTAGATGGTATTTCCCTGCACCGAGTCGGGCCAGTGTTACCCACCAAAGCCTTTCTCCCCAGGACAGTAGCGACACACACCCTGAATTTCTTTTATTTATTTTATGTATATGAAAGCATCCATATACAGCTCTCCTTCCTGTTAGGTTTTCTGTGTGGTGTACAACCAATTAGGTTGCAACACAAAAAAGCAATAGTAAAAGAGACTGCTGTGATGGACCACATACTAAGTGCTGCTGCCCCCACTCATTCCACTTGCCTGGGTGGAATGTGTCACTGAACTGTGATATTACTTGTTTACGTTAATTAATTAATGATCATGTCTCCATCTTGCCTGGGTGGAGAGAGAGGTGTGTGGAGATCTCTTGACTTTTATGTAGCTGGAATGCAGCAGACTGTGCATAGGTAAGAATCACATTCATTGCTCTATGCCATGGGTAGGAAAACTAAGGCCCGGGGGCCGGATCTGGCACAATCACCTTCTAAATCTGGCCCCCAGATGGTCCAGAAATCAGCGTGTTTTTACATGAGTACAATGTGTCCTTTTATTTAAAATGCAACTCCGGGTTATTTGTGGAGCATAGGAATTGGTTCATCATTATTTTTTCCAAAATATAATCTGGCCCCCCACAAGGTCTGAGGGACAGTGGACCAGCCCCCTGCTGAAAAAGTTTGCTGACCCCTGCTCTATGCCTTGCTGTCTCTGATCCCAACCACCATTGTCGCATGGTTTCCAAAAGGTTCCTCATGTGGGAATCACCACTCCATTACGGGTTTAATGTTGAGTAAACATAAAGCTAGCTGTCAGAATACCAAGGCAGGAGAGATCATATTGATAAGCAAGGAAGTGCTGTATATCCACTTCCATCAAAAGTGATGTCACCATACTTGTTTTGTGGGCGCAACTAATCACCTGTTGCATTTTTGGTTGCACTACAGCTGTTAAGAACAACAGTGTCAAATTTCTTGCAACATAAAGAACAAAAGGCTAGTATTGTATTAAATGCGGTCTAAGTGTTTGTGAATCGGATGCATAAAATTTTACCATTAGTTGGCATATAATATACACATGGAGATACTGATACGAGGTTGGGTTAGGAAATGTACCCCCTGTGTCTTTGGAACCTCTCTACCTACAATTTCTCTCTGTAATGTGTGTGTGTGAGAGAGAGAGTGAGAGAGAGAGAGATTTGCTAACTGAGACAATTAAGAACAGCCTTCTGGATTAGGCCAATAGCCCATCTAGTTCAGAATCCTTTTCTCAGTGATCAAACAGATGCCTGTGGGAAACCAGCAAGCAGGATTCGAGCACAAGAGCACTCCCCCTCTCCTGTGGTTTCCAGCAACTGGTATTCAGAAGTATTACTGCCTTTCACTGTGGAGGCAGAGCATAGCCATTGTGGCTAGGCCTCTACTCCATTAATTCATCTACTGTTTTAAAGCCATCCAAGTTGTTGGCCATCACTGCCTCCTGTGGGAACAAGTTCCATAGTTGAAATAAACTATAGTTCATGAAAGTTCATGCTGGATTAAGGCTGCAATTCTATACACATTTACTTGGGAGTAAGTCCTGTTGAACTCAGTGCTGGGTTTCCCTCAGAATCGATATGTGTAGGAGTGCACTGTAAATCCGTTATTCATTGGCAGACCACACTAAGGAACATAAAAATGGAGCCATGCTGGCCTGTAAGAAAAATTCCAAAATTCATATTAGGGAAATACATTGATTAGGCCAAACAAAAACGTCCACAAATAATGTGCAAGCTTTCCAGCAGGGAGGGGAGTTGGCAGCAATGAGGCTCTGGTTGTACCAAGACCTGCTGGAAAGAAGAAAAATACAGCGGTTGATAACTTCTCTCATAAATTTTATCTGTATGCTAACTTTCCATAGTTCAAGCCATGCCAAGGCAGCTTGGAATATGAAACAGTGCATAATTCAACATAACAAAAGTAGTCATAAACACCAAAACATAAAAATACACAATTTTCACATAAATCATAAGACTTAAAACAAATGCAAACAAAACTAATACCGATAACAGCAACAATTCCCACCCTTGCCGCAACAAAAAAAAACCTAAATTACCCCAGCCCAAGAGTCCCCCTCCCTGAAAACGGACGGTTGCTTATTATCCTTAAAACTATACCGGCAACTTTGCTCCGCGCTTTATATTAAGAAGGCAGCTGCAGAAACATGCAAGGTACCACGCTGATCGCAGCAAGAGGACGGAGAAGCCGAGGTCGAGAGATCAGGTCTTTTGGGACCTCCGAGGATCCGTAGGCACGCGAAGCCTTGGCAACGGCGGGCGGAAGCAAGAGCCGCTGGAGCCGGTGAAGAAGCCGAGTACCCTTGTTGGGGCGGAAGTGAGTTTAAGGTGTGGGCGGAAGTCCCGCGTCGTGCTGCTTCCTCGCTGCGTGCCTGACTTCCTCGGTTGCTAGGAGCGGGGCGGCCTGCCTCGAGTCTCTCCGTGCAGGTGAGAAGCCGGGAGCGTCCCTCGCAAGGCTCGCCCACCTGGGCCCGAGCTCAGACGGGGCGGCGGCTCCGGGGCCTCGCCGTTCACCTCTCTCTCTTTAGGGCGGCGAGCGAGGGCCTCTAGTAGGGCAGGAACAGCCGCTTGGGGTCTGGCTCGAGGGCGGGGGGTGGGGGTCAGCTGCTCGTGTAGGGTAGCTGCCTTTGAGGAAGGTTTGGATACGAAGGGCCGGAAAGGGGAGCGGGCTATTGGGAAAAGGAACCCGCGTGCCTTAATTTACCACGTCAAGCCACTTTCAATCCGTGTTTTATGAAGAATCGTTTCCCAGTGTCCGTCGCTCGAAAAGACAGAATTCCAGCCTCCCTCTCCTCACCTGCAATGCATTACAGAGTGATTTTCACAAACACCCACACCCACACCGTCGGGTGTCTTAAGGGTTGTTTTTAACAACAGCGTTTTTCCTATAAACCGGCTGCCTTCTGCAACGTTTTGTCACATATTATTATTGTTGTTTATTAGATTTCTATAGAGTTGGACACGACTAAATGACTAAACAACAACGTACTCCCCCTTCATCTGAGGATCATAGGGCGGTTTACAATTTCTTTGTCACCATATCTCTACACTACAAACTGGTTCAGTAATTTTCTCCCCACCACCACCACCTGGGGAAGCTTGACAATGTAGTTGTGTGATGGAGCTATGTCTTTTTTTTAATTTTAGTGATTCATTTCACCCATAGCTTGCTTTTCTTTTGTGTCATGCAGGTGGGGGACCTGTGGCCCTCCAGATGTTTCTCCCATCATCCCTGAACATTGGTTGTGTTGGCTGAGGTCAGTGGAAGTTAGGAGTCCAGCAACATCCAGAGGGTCACATTATTCCCCATCCTTCTATAGTGTATTTGGGGCTTTCCTACAATATCTCACCTGCTGACTGGCCGCAGTTCCGCTTATGCTGCAATCCTCTTCACACCTGTCTGGAATTATGCACCTTTGAACTCAGTGGGATGTGGTTCTGAGTAGTCAGTAACAAGCTGAACGTGGTGTCATTGCAAATGAGATTAATGTGATTTTAGAACCATTGTTTTAAAGTTATGGGAAGCAATAGTTCCACTTTGTTGTGCACCTCTGGAGTACTGTGACCAGGGTTTTTGGCACCACACTGTAAGAAGGAGTTGCACACTACAACAGGTTCAGAGGAGGGCCTGCAGTGCTCATTAGCAGGAAGAAGAAGCATGAGGAGAAATTGAAGGAACTGGATATGTTTAGCAAGAAGATGGTGGAGGGGCTGATAGTATACTTCAAGGGCCTGGAGAGTTGTCATGTAGAAGAAGGTAAGGACTTGTGCTTTCTCAGAGGGCAGTGCTAGGTCAAGTTTCAGAGAGTATAGTTTTATTGAACTTCTTGATGTTAAAATCAATTTGGCAATGGAACAATTCAGAGTATTGGGGGCTCTTGCTTACTGGAAGTGGGTTGAGCTGTGTGTTGGGAGCACCCTATTTGGCTTTCCCGTATCAAACAGGAGGTGGACTGAATGGTCTATAAACTGGATGGCGGCCTATATCATTCTATAATCTATTTGTAGGATTGTGCTGTTAGCTTCAGCCAGCCTGAAATAAAATGTGCCTTTGAGACTGTCCCATGGGATATGGATACCAACAGAGAATCCTCAGTATCCTTGCCAGTATACATGATTTTTTGGGTGGCACCAGGACAATTAATTTAGTATAAAAGCAATGTGATTTGTGCTGTGAATGTGTTCTGTATGTTTGTGACTTGACTTGCATGAGGCTGTTTGGGCTGTTGATTGTTTAAAGGGCAACTTGTACAAACAAAACATTGACTTCTCGTAGCTTATAGGGCTTGTGTGTACCCACCCGTAGAGTGTTGCCCTAACAAGATGTTTCCATGTGAGAGTTTTTTATTACTTGTATTTGCAATGAGCATGGGAAGCCTACATGGTTACAGTGTACATCTGGCTGCTTTCTGTCTTCTGTCCCATATGGATAACATTTATACACACATGAAATTGCACTGGAGAATTTCAAACATGCTTTTTTGGAATTGTTTGGGAAAGCCTCAAGCAGATTCTATGCTACAGGTGAAAACTAATACAGTATAGCTGTTGAGACTTCCACTCTCAAGAACTATATTACCTAGGATTTCTGAGTGAGAAAAGTTCCTTTTAACTTGTTTTAGCTAGCGTAATAACATGGTATTTGGATGTAATATTAAACCATAGTTTAGTGCTACACAAATGAGCCTTAAGTTCATGCTCACGGCTGTGCTCTGGTGCAGAAGCAAGGAAATCAGAAGCATCTGTTTCTGTTTTCAACTAGCCTCAATTTGTCAAAGGGTGTTTTCTGATCTTGGATTGTTTTGGAAAAACAGTGGTTAAAATGACTACAGTTTGTCCCAGTTCAGGTGAAATGATAACCTGTTGTTAGAGAACTGGATGGTTCCAATCTTCTTGTTTGTGTGTTGGGGTGGGGGAGGTATGCATGAGTCTCAGGACCATAAACTGTGGTTTAGTGTTACATCCAAATGCAGCTACAGACGCTGCCATGTGAAATAACAGAGAGCACTCTGTTGTGCTTGCCCACTTTGACAGCAGTCTCTGAAGTCTCTACCAACTTTTGTTGACTGAGATCCTGAGAGGCCAGAGACTGAACTTTTAGACTTTCTGCGTGCAAAGCATGTTCTTTGTCAATAGCAATGGCTCTCCAATATTGCATTGGCATAAATGCTGGGTGGTTGACCTTTCCAAGGCTGCCTGGATAAGCTTGGACTCAGCAGACATTGGGAGTTGCTTAAATTTATTTTGATTTTGTTAGATAAGTTTTCTTCACTATGATACTTTTAAAGAGGGCTTTTTGTGTATTTGGAAAAGTTGTCAAGACACTGAGGTGCATCCACATGAGTGCACACTACTAAATGTGGCATGAGCACCTTCCCTGGGTCCCTCTCTCATATTGTTTCTGTATGGCTTCTTGCTCTTGTCTAACGTTCATGGTTCTGATTGGGCTGCATTTTGTTCCCAGGTCTAAGCGTCCTCACTTCTAGCTTAGAGGAATAGTTGCCTCAGCCACAGAAAGAGGATTTAATGTAATGTGTGCAAAGCCATGTTGTCAGCAGTTGTACGGAGTCAGAAATCCACATATTAACCATTGAAGTTGTCCATAATTATTTTCTTACAAGATAAAGGCAGTCTGTGAAAGAAATACCATGTGTACTGTCATTTAATGCGGCAGCAAAATTATCGCATGTGTTTGAAAGGATTTTCTTAGTTGCATAAATGCAGACCTTTTGAAAAGGAGTCCGGCTGGCTTATTTTAGATAATCATGATTAGCTGAGGTGCTAGTTATTTGCCCTGAGGTATGTTAACTGAAAACAGATAACCTGCAGAAAGAATGGAAATCATTTATAGAATGTCAGGGAGGAGCTGATAGTATACAGGGGCTGTTAAGGGATGGAGAGCCCCAGCACTGCGGGGATAGCAGGGGGACTTCCAGCGGGAGCGACAGGAAGGAAAGCAGCCCAGCGGAGGGAGGGCTGGGGGTGCTCCAGAGACCCAACGCCCCCTCAGCGGATCCAGCCAAGAGGGAGCAACGACAGTTCCCAGTTCCGTCGCCCCAATTATGCAGGGGTGTGAAACGTAAGGAGGGAAGGAGGAGACTAGGGGTGCCCAAGTTCTTATATTGGGGGTGCTCCAGAAAAGCGCCACTTCGGGATCTGAAAGTGACTAAGCTGGTCATGGACTTTTGAGCTCTGCACTGTATATATCTGCACAATAAAACCTGTAAATATACAGGACCTGAGTTGAGCCTCTTTACTTGCAAGGAACCCCAGCAGAACCCTTACACAGAGTATATACAAAATTGTTGTAAACAAATTAAGACATTAGCAGGCTTATTATAAAAGTGTGCAGCAGTGGAAAATAAATGTATATGGAGCATAAGGGATAAATAATAAATTGGTTTAATTAGGAAATGCAGTAAAATATTATAAAAATAAGGAGCCACAGAAAGAGGGGGAGGGGAGTCAAAATAAGATATACCAGTATATGATAAATTGTTTGCTTTTCAAGTTTTTTTGATGTTGTAAAACTAATTTTGTAAAAAAAAATGAAAAAATTAAAACAGATAACCTGCACATAGGGTTTGAGTGCATTTTAAAGCCTGTCTCTTGCAATTCAGCAAAACGTTTACAGAGCCTGACTCCAGTTTGAAGATTGTAACTTCTCCATTCGTTTCAGTGGGGTTTCTCTGAGTTAGTCACATACCACCCACTGTATAGACACCTACCCACTGAAAGTATTATTTCATGCATCTGACAAATGATTCGCCTCTAAACTTTCACCTTTTAATCTCTACATCTTCCCTCTACACCAGAAAATGCAATATTATTGCATCTGTTGTTAACATTGAACAAGTTATATTTTATTTTAAAATATTAATGTAGGTTTATATAAGCAACAGAGCCTAAGCATGACCTGTAGGGGCTGATGAAGCAAATGAATGAGCCTCTGTCCAAAGTGGACTGCACATTGGTGACTGTGGGTTGTCTTGTGGGGAGGGGAAACTCTCCTGAAAATGGAAAAAAGTGCCCCATGTTGGATGAGCCACCTAGAAACATGTCAAAATATTACCAGTGGATTGTGATCTGCATTTTGAGCAGCACTTTCACGTTCTGCAATAATATTTCTCTTCTGCATCTTGCTAACATGACTGCCCCTTTGGAATATATTTTTTCTCATTTGGTTTTGTTGGGCTGACTCGAGGGGTGGAATAGGGGGATAGGTGCAAGCCATTCAGAATGCAGCTTTCAGAAGAAAGCTGTGGGGAGTACCGGTATGTTGCTCAGTCTTAATTGATGCATCTTGAATGAGATAGGAGCAGCCTCTCCAGAGACTCCCCCTCTCCCCAATTGCCTCCTACTTGAGGCATTAGAAGAAGCTGCAGGGTGTTGGCTGGTTCTCATTACCCAGATCTCCAGCTGGTGGCATGCATTAAAGCTCTGAATATTACTTTGTGAAACGTTCATCTGTATACTGAGTGCTTGCAGTTAAAGCAAGTGATGGATTGAGCTGATTACTAAGCTTTGCAAAATGTACCAGTATTTTGTCTCAAGACATTTTCTGTTTTGATGCTGTATTAAACCCCCTTGTGTTCCTTGTAGAAATGATTTGACGAATACAGTTCTGTTGTAAATTTCACTTTGATGCTCCTGAGCCTTGGCTTGTAAATAGTCACTTACCTGGTCACCCGTAGCAAATGAAAACTCTCCATGCAAGCTGCTTTTATAAAATGGAATCAACCTGGTACTCTCCAATCCCCAGTTCGGACTTTCACTATGCCATATATAGCGTAAGGTATGACTACAATAGGTATTAAAAATATTGCAGCCTGTTAACTTTTGTACATGTAAAGGCAACAGCCATTTTAGGCGTGTCCAATTGATGCACAATCGCTGATGTGTGGTTCCTTTTTGACCCAGAATAGGGCAGAACAGGGGTGTAATGGCAGGGCAGAACAGGGCTAGGGTGTAGCATGCTTTGCGTGCTCCACCAATGCGCATGGGAGCCAGAACAGAACCCACACAAAATAGTTACCACCTGTAATTCCAAAGTTGACAATACATGTTAAGAACATTTTAGATATGCAAACTGTTGTGGGGTACTTATTCTTAGAGAATCCTGTGGGAGAGACGTAGCTGTTCTCATTTTAGAGGTACGGAAACTCAAGCTGAAAAATGATGGCTTGCCTTAAAGCTACCCAATGAGTCAGTGGCTCAGGTAAGAATCGAACCTGGTCTCTTGCATCTTAGTTCTGTAGTAGGTGACACCAGCTGTTAAACTCTAGTCTGAATTTACTATTTAGTGCTCAGAATGCTTCACAGTACCATATATTGGTCATTCCACGGCCCTGTAACCACTGTAGAAGATGTTGGCTTACCTCGGGAAACTATGGTTGAGCAAAAATCTGGGACTTTTAATATAAAAAGCCTCCATGGCTCTTTTCTCAAATTATCAGCTGGTTTCCTCATCAATATTAATGTTACTGTTCTATTATACCTGCAACATATATCTTACCTTACCCAGGTTTGGGCATCATAGTTGTTTTATTATATTTTGTTACGTTCTTGCTTTGGAGGATTGTACTTGTCTCCACAGTAATACTTTAAAAAATTAATAAATTTATTACAGCAAGAAGAACCAGTTCCATAGATTAGCCTAAAGCCTTATCTATGAATATATTCTGTTTCCCACAGTGGCTAACCGGATACTTGTGGGAAGCCTGTTGATAGAACATGAGGGCAATACTTCCTCCCTCCTGTTCTTGCTCCCCAGTAGCTGGTATTGAGATGCCTACTGTCTTTATGAGACATACAATCTGATTCACAGCTCAGTCTCATAACCATTAGAGTTGGAATGGGAAATCTCTGGCCCACCAGATGTTGTTAGACTACAGTTCCTATTACAGCTGATCATTGGCCATGGTATTTTGAGTTGAAGAGCATCTGGAGGGCCACAGGTTCCCCATCCCTGGAGAAGACTAAGCCACCTGAAATAACGTTACTAACCACTGACAACACTAACTCTGCATTTTGATCCACAAACACTGGGGATCTCAGTCAACTCCGCCTCTATCCACTCATTACTAAATGTTTATAAAATGAATACAGGCGCTATGATGAATGCCTTTGTTGTGATCGAAATTCTCCACTGCCTAAAGTAAAATAAAAAAAAATGACTCGGCGAATTGTTAATAGCATTTGCAGTGGTGTTAAAATTTAGTTTTGTGCTGAGAGGGAGATTGCTGGAAGGCAGAAGTGCTGTGGAAAATGCTGTTACAAAGCCCACATCAGCAGAGGTGGGCACAGCAAACACTTTTGCATGCTGACCCGTAGATCCATGTTGAGATTTTTGTAATGTATTTGGAACTCTGAGAGGCTGAACAATACCCTGAAGAGGCGAGTTTAATACTGCATCTTCAGAGTCCTTGAGAGGAGTGGTTCTGTTACTGGTAAAATAAAATAAAAAATTGGCTCCAGATCTTTTTGGCAACTTGGCTGTGATGCTACTTCTTTCTTTATTTAGGTAGATTTCACTATAACAGCTGTCTTTGCAAAATGAGACAGTCTACACAGTGGCCACTATCAACAGTGCTGGGGTGAGCATTTCTACTATATTCTACTAATACTAAACTCTGAGTGCTAATCCTTGAAAAAGAGGCGTTAACATCAGGTTCAGGGGAAACCTGGGGTTTACAGCACTACAAACATGTTTTGTTAAAGAAAAAAATATGTTGTAAAATCCCTCCCAAACTGCTCAGTGTCTATGGAATAATGGGTAACTCTGGGGTGGAGTGGGGGCACACAGAAAGCCTGAGAGGAAATGCAGTAGAATATCCTGGCTAGAACCTTGCAGAGGAGCACTCCATGTGGCAACATTTTTTTCCTGCTCTCCGTAGCACAAAGTTTCTCAAGTGTTTCTGCCAGCCCTCCATTCACAGGCTAGACTGACCCTCTGCATGCTCCTTATCCAACCACGGACATTGTGACAACTGGCCTTTCTGTACAATCTCCTGTTGCTGCTGTGGCTTCAACTAGGCTTCAGGCCCTCACAAGTTGGCTATGAGATGAGTGAAAAAGCACATGAAAGGTTTGCTGTGCATTCATTGTAATCCTTAGATGAGCAGCCTTGTGAGACGAGCTGCAAACTCACCAAGGAGTTGGCAGGCACCGTGGTCCACTCTAGACCCTGCTCAGTTGTCTTAGTGGCTTGGCCACTGTCATCAGCCACAACCTGCTAGAATGAGGACCAGAGGTTGACAGGACTTTTCTCTTCACGGCAAACCTTACAGGACAAATCAGAATAACTTACGAGACAAGCACTTTGGGAACCTATTTCCTTGCTTGTCTGTCTGCATTTTTTGGTGTCCATAAAATGCAAACTCCTGTTTCTAAGCTCTGTTGCCTGCGCTAATTTGCTCCTGTTGCCTTATTTACATTGATTACTTTGGCTCCTTTGGTTGCTTTATACTTGTTGGCCGATTTCCCTGGTTACATCAGATCTGTTCTGCTCTGCTGCTGTTCCATTGCCTTTGGCAAGTTTGCAATTGTGGCTGACTTGTTGCTGCTGCTGAGCGTAACTTTTCCCCTGCTTCTGTATGTCCACAGAATACTGTATATCGGAAGTGTTTTCTCTCCCAGTTCTCTCTTTCCCCTCCTATCTTAGAAATACAGCTGCTTTTCATTTGCAGGAACCCACTGGTTACTTAAATATAACTTTAATAAGCATGTGAGTCATAAACTATGGGACAATAGTACTGTGTTTGAAAAAATCCGGGTGTAATATGCATCTACCGGTATTTTGTTTCTTTTCCCATCCACCCACAACTTTTGGGGCCCAGATGGGCTTCTCTCTTACATTGGTCCACTATATTTACAGCTTTGTAAATCTTGTTTTTCCCTTGCATGGGGTCTTAACAAGTGTGATATCTGCTATTCAACTATTTAATTATCCCACCTGGTTCCTTTAAAAACATTTTTACTAGTCTACAGCTGAAATATTAGTGGAACTAGACTTTCTTTCTTTTTATTTCACACATATGGTATTGGTTTTGTAGCCTCATTTTTTCCTCCTCTGACCATGCCCACTTAGCACCTATTCCTTTTTTAAAAAAGATAATTTTAACATATAAACATTATAATTGGCACCTACCACTAAACCTTATGACTGCCTGCAAAGAGAATACATATATTCTCAGGAGTGTCCTATTAATAAGTACTAGCAAGAGAGCTGCTGTTGGGATACTTATATAAAGGACAACTTAATACATAGCGGATAATGTCCTCTTGCCCACTGAGCCCCTAAGTGGAGAAACTTTGATCAAAAGGTGTGTTAGGGGATATCCCTTCCAGAAAGGCAATGTATATATACCGAGTACAAGGCTGTTAAGGATTTCCTTAAAGGTAGAGAGGTAAGGGCTATAAAACATTGGGCCTGGAGAAATAATGTCCTGTTAACTGGGAATAAGCCACAATGGCCTGGCTTGCACATTAACACTAAGCCAGAGCTTATTTTACCATGTTGCAAACCAAGTTCAGCCTATGGTTTGTTTCAGCTACCAAGCCATGATGTGAAGATATGATTTGTTGCTGATATATGATCCATGGCTTACTTTTAACTGGTTTGGTGTTACATCTGAATACAGTAGTAGCTACCCCACCCCAAATACTCATCAAGTTACAATGGCCCAGGGCAAGAGCTGCTGGAAAGCAGGCAAAGCTTTAGTGAAAAAAGATGTGGCTTGTCTGTGGGACAACTCATAGTATTATTGCATGCCATCCCAATCTCTGAGGGGTGTGAGATTCCAGGGATTCTAGGAGCTTACCCTAAGGTTGATGTTGCCTTTGGAATGAGGTACAGTGAAGACTGTGGTGTCTTTATGATATATGGTTTATTTACAACCTGAGCCTCCGATGGAGGGGTTCACAGCATTAACACCCCAAGATGGTCTGTCTTCTCCCATAGCCACAGCCTTGGATTTCAGCAGAAATCAGGCATGGCTCTATCTCTCGGCCTTTTCAGCCTGCCCCTTTTTCTTCCGGCTTTTAGCTCACATAACTCAAGTCTCCACTCTTGCCTTTTGTCTATTCCAGCAATTGGATCTATGCTGGATCCAGGAATTAGAAGCAGGGCTCAGGCATACAGCTTACTCCTGCTCCAAAAAAGCAAGCAAGCAAGCAAACCCTCATAGCAGTATGTTGAACAAACCAAGACTAAAGTGGGCCATAGCTTAGTATTATGCAAAAGCAGCCACTGGCAATGTGATATACATCCCATATTTTGAATCAAAGTAGAACCCCCCCCCCCTCTTTGAGCAGCTCTTTTATTCTACCTGGCAGGAAAATGTACGTGCAGCTTTAGATTACCTTCATAATGCTGCAGAGCTTTCATTGCCTGGTACAGTATGTAGGTCAGCTGTTTCTAGCAGCCAATACTTGGTGTGGGTAAGCGTTCTCTGATTCATCCATCTGATTATATTTCCTCCCTTGGATTTTTCTGGGGAGATTGCCAGCATGGGTCTTGTGGGTCCTGGGGGTTTGTGTTCTCTCACACCACGGTCTCACACCTTCCAAACAAGAAATGCCACATCTCATCTTACAGGCTCGAGGAATTCCCGCATTTACGTAAATGTGAGATTTCCTTTTTCCATCTTTCACTTTTCTCCACAGCAAGGGAATGGGCAGGGAAGGAAGCATGCAAACCCAAGACTTTCTTCCCAGATACAATTTGAGAGTGGCAGAACGCCTGAGTGAGGCTGCGCCTTTGCAAGCACATTGCTGTAACTGTCTGCTACTGTAAAATGTATTTTTTCCAGATTGGAGAAGTTAATGAAAACGTCAAAAGCTTTGGCACGTTTCATCTCATGCAACAACATAATATAAACCATTCAGCTGAAGCAAAATATTTAACACTTGTCAAGTGTGCTTGTTGGAACTTCATTTAATGCCCTATCCTTGGTAGTTGGATTCAAGTCAGTTTAGTTATTGCTCAAAGGTACAGGCATTAGTTGTGAAGATCCCAGGAGAAGCACCATTAAAGGGATGGACGCTCATGGTTATATGAATGAATCACTGCTTGCAAGATGAACTAGGGTAGAAGTGGGCAGCAAATTCCATACCCTCTTATCACAATGAATCTCGGGGTATTCACAAAACATTTCACAGTATGAAATGGTTTTCTTGTAGAATGGGAGAAGGGGTATTGTTTTCCAGATAGGTAGTCATGTTAGTCTGTTTCCAAAAGAGCAGCAAAGAGTCTTGTGGCGCCTGAAAGGTATAACACATTTTATTCTGACAAAAACATTTGTGGACTAGATATACATAAAATGTCCTATGTTGGGAGGCATATATACACATGGTTTAGGAGGGATGTGTGAGAATCTTAAGCTTTGAGGCTAGTGGTGTAAAAACCCATCATCTCTATTCAGGCCACAGGTGATAGAACTGAATTTACTGATATGTTGTAATTCAGTGGTTTCATGCTGGCTTCTCCCTTTGAAGTTCCTTTGCTCAAGAACGGCCCCTTTAACGTAATTATATAGGAGGAATAGCTCAACACTTTTGCTGAAGTATAGTCAGCACTGAAATTTTCATAGGAATGGGAGCAGGAATGGAAAAAGATCTGTTTGAATGCAGCAAAGTATTTTTAAAAATGGTTAAATCTCATGTAGGTCTTTAGGGAGCATTTCGGCCTCCAAGGGAGCACTTATGCTCACCTTTTGCCTGATGAATGAGAGACAGTGCTTACTTGACTTGTAAAATAATAAAATGTAGTAAATTGGGGTTGTTTACAGCACTACATGCACATTATCTCTGTAATCCTTATAGCCACCAGGAAAGCTAGGCTAGTATAATTATCTCCTTAATAATGGCTTTCTTAAGGACTGCTTGTGAGTTCATGGCTGAGAGATTTGAACTGGAGGCTTTCTGACTCACTTAGCTGTAGCTTGTGAATTTTTTTATTTTTTTAAAAGACCCAAAATGCAAATTTGGCATCTGTTTTTTTACAGTCAACTTTCTTCAGCTTTATCCCTGCTCAACAGGCAGCTTGCCTGGACCGGCAGAATTTTAGGAGCACCAGGGTTATCATCCCATCCCAGAGAAACAGGGATTCCCCAGATTCCAGTTCCTTTCTCTGCTGCATGCAAGTAATGGGGATTTTAGGGGATATGGCGGAAGGAAGACAAATCATACTGTCCTTTGGTCCCCCCAAAATGCTTGAGATATCCCAGACTCTTATTATGCTTCATGGCTTAAATATGCCCTTGTATTCAAATGAGGGATGGGGCATGGCTAGTTATTATTTTATTTATTAATTTAATAATAATAAAAACACTGCTTGATTGTAAGAAACCTCAAAGATAAAGCAATAACATCAAGAAAAAAAACACAGCCATACTTTAAAACATACAAAAGTTAAAATACTAAAACGGATTAAAATTACCTCAGCTTTCTAAGCATCTGGGTAAAGGTAAAGGGACCCCTGACCGTTAGGTCCAGTTGCGGACAACTCTGGGGTTTCGGCGCTCATCTCGCTTTATTGGCCGAGGGAGCCAACATACACCTTCCAGGTCATGTGGCCAGCATGACAAAGCCGCTTCTGGCGAACCAGAGCAGCACACGGAAACACTGTTTACCTTCCCGCCAGAGCGGTACCTATTTATCTACTTGCACTTTGACGTGCTTTCAAACTGCTAGGTTGGCAGGAGCTGGGACCGAGCAACGGGAGCTCACCCCATCGCGGGGATTCGAACCGCTGACCTTCCAGACGGCAAGCCCTAGGCTCAGTGGTTTAGACCACAGCGCCACCCGCGTCCCACAAGCATCTGGGTAGGCTTGCCTAAACAAGAATGTTTTTAGCAGGTGCTTTAAAAAGTACAGTAAAGGCACCTGCTTGATCTCAATAGGCAGGGAGTTCCAAATTTGCAGGTGCTGCCACACTAAACAATCGAGTTCTTACAAATGCGGCATGGGTATTCTATGGCATCTTTATTATTCTCATTGAGAACCAGCCTGATTAACTTTCAGGTATAAAGCGCACACTTGCAGTAGATTAAAGAGGGTGGACAAGAGTTATAGCGTTCCTCTTCCTTCTCCCGCGAGTAAACTGTTAAGAAAACAGCAAGGTTGTGTTCTTTGGCTGCAGAGCAGGAGAGCAAAGCAAATTGTTTTTTAGTGCTGGAAAGCAATTTTGTCTCTTAATAACCTCGGTGCTGACCCCATCCTGAGATAATCTTTGTCCAGAAGCAACCCAACCTGCTTTTATTTTCTAGCTTATTGATTTCCAGGGCAAATAAAAAGCTGGGCCTGAAGAAATAGGACACGTCCCTTGGCAGACGTTCCATTGGGGTGTTTCCTACTGGTGATTGCTAGGTGTTATTAAGACCCACTTCCTTACAGCTTTGGGTGTGTGTGTGAGAGAGAGGGGGAGAGAGAGAGAGAGAGAGAATACAGAAGCACTCAGGGCTGCCTCTGTTGTTTATAAGGAGCACAGATTCTCTCTTTAGTGCCAAGTGTACAAGATAGGTGGGATGAAAATAATGGGTTTGGCCATGGTCAGGCTGCATAGGGATTTCTGTACTGAATGCAGTGTCTACAGATTAGTTGGCAATGACTAGATATAGAGGGAATGTGCTCTGGTTTGTAGGAAATAAACGTGAATGGGAAAGGACGGGAGAAAACTATAAAAACAGGCCTATTTTACATTGGTGGGGCATACTTCTATATCAGCTTTGGATTAAAGTGGCTTCCCCTCCCAAAATTGAAACACTGAACGAGAGTTCCTGCAACTTCACATGACCTTTAGTTCCTGGATTTCCTGGAGAGAGAAAATAGCTATGAAGCCAAGTTTGGGAAGAAGACATGTTCTTTATCTAGATACGGACTCTACTGTGTCTTCATATGACACTTTTACTCCTGCAGTTTCCAGCAACTCGTGTTCAGAACAGAAGCATCATCTGAGTACGCTGACCATGCAGAGTATATCTGTTGTGGCTAGTGGATAGGCTAGCTCCCTCCATATACAAAGAAAAGTAAGCTTAGGTCAGATACAGAAATATAACCACCACGCCTTCCAAATTCCATTGAAAATAGCTGAGAAATGAGCATTCTGAATTCACTTCCTAAAAAAGTCCTAAAACGGGGGTTGCCAATGTGTCCGTCCCCCATGTTGGACTACAACTGCCCATTGGCTCTGCTGGCTGGGATTGATGGGGTAGAGAGTTTTGCATCTGGGACGGGATAATGGGGAAGTTAGCTTTGAAGCTGGCCTTTCCAGTGTCTTGTCAATTACTGAAGAAAATAGGAAAGGATGTCAAGATGGCTAAGGTGTTTCTTAAGATCAGCACTTATCTGTCTGGAAGGAAGTATATTGTGATTGAAAGGACGATGAGGGTGAGACAGCTCTTGCTTCACCGCTCTCTTTCTGAAAGGTGATGTGCCAGCCTCTTTTCAATAAAATATCTCGGCAATTTTTTATTTATATGCAGCTGGTGGTCTCAAAAATTTAACTAAAATGGATTCCCCATCAGGGTGCGTGTGCAGAATTCCAGGGAGAAAGAGGGGTTCCCCGACACATGATATGAAGCCTGGGGTGAGGACTGGGAGCATCATTTTGGTCATCCTGCTGTGACTTGGGAAGATTTGTTCACTTTCTAATGCCAGCATCAGGTTAGTAGTGGAGTCCATAAGCCCCGCCCCTTACAAAACAGAGCTCCCTGTGTTGAATTTGATCCAGTCAAGGCCGGTACATACCACAGCACACCCTGACAAATCCACCAACTCATTGGCTCCCCAATCATGGCTTGAATTTGCTCAGCAGCAACCCAGTGGAACAGGGATTTTTAAGCTTAACCAATGAAAATCACAGGCTCAGGAGTGCACCTGAAACAAATCACTTGGCTTTTTTGTGTGTGCGAAGCTTAATGGGAACATGAAAGTTTATAGAATTTATAGGTTACCTAAGATAAATATCTGAAAATAAAGCAAGTTACGTATGATGAAATTTAAAGCATCTTAAAACCACTGGATATAACTGAGCAATGAATTAGTGGGTTAATAATGGTATGAACTAATGAATAGCATTGGCAATGCAATCAGTCTCCTAATTCCCTTGAGCTTTTCTTCTTGTGAAGCAGTTCTACGTTCCCTAGTATATTAGATTAATAAAATTCATAGTTACCAATCGAAGGTAGTAGGCTAGGCTTTGTGGTGTCCAGTTGGGTGAAGCACGCAAAGCAAGGCAAATAACACAGCAAGAAGGAAGAAAAAAAAACCTGAATACACCAATTAGTAAGAGAACCAGGAGGGTGGACTTTCCATCAATTTTGCATTGATTTTGTTATGGGTACACCCATGTAAGATGTAGACCGTGAATTACAATAATATCTGTTGATGGGGGAAGAAAGTAACTAGGACCCCTTCTTTATCAGTGGGTTTCCACACAGAGCACTTTGACGCATCCCAGCCTTGGCTTGACAAAACATGATGTGCTTTCACGTTTGTTTTGGCTTTGTGAGTGTTTCCCCCCTGCTGCTATGATGCCAGCATTTCAATTAGTACAGCAACAAAAATTTGCACAGAGATCCAGGCAGCTTACACAAACATGTCAACAGACACAACAGTGGCATCCATCTTGATCCATCATGGCTGCTCAACTTGTTGTCATAACTGCTGGTTATGCATGCATAGCTGGGCCAGGTTAACACCCTGATGGGTCAAGGAGTGGCTGAACTCCCTTGTGGAACTGAGCCTACCATATCTGACAAGGTTATGAAAACTCCGCTTGTAGCAGCCAATGGAAGATGCTGCTGGCACTTGAAGGTCACTAATACTCTTCATGCAAAAGAAGGAGGGATTTGAAAAGAGTGGGGAAGCTGTGGCCTTCCAGCTGTCGTTAGACTTCAGCTCCCACCAAGATGAGAGCCATAGTCCAACAGCATCTGTGGGCCGACAGGTTGCCCATCCCTGTCTTAAATGTTGAGCTGTTAAATAGATTGAGAAAAAGCACAGGTGCCCTTCACAGCCCTACAAAGTACTCAGGTGGGAACCAAGAACTGACTTGTCTAAAGCACACACGGGACTCTGTGTTAGCTCCAGTTATTTAATGGAATGGGAGATAATTTGAGGCTTTTTTCTGATAGACACCGACCCACAAACAAAATTAAACAATCACACGTGCAAGCTAGCAAGCTGCTCAAGAAAGGGGTTTCCTGGCTGTAGAACAGATAGTCGGTCAGTTTTAGTTGATCAAATACTTCAGAAATCCATAAAGTTTCTGCCACAGGGGAACACTTGAGTGTGTTCAAAATGAACCCCTGAGCTTAAAACTTCTCTTTTTTGTTGTGTGTGCCTGTTGCTACAGGTGGGGAGAGTGATGTTGCACTCGGGTCTTGCTGGTGGACTTCCCATGGGCATCTGGTTGGCCACTGCCAGAAAAGAGTGCTGGACTAGATGGACCCTTGGCCTGATCCAGCAGAGGTCCTTCCTTCTTATGTTCTTTTCTTTTGTTTCCTATTTGATCTGAACATAGCTATAGCCTTCTGAGGGTGGGGGAAGCCATCATGTAATGCTCTCATGCAACCTCACATTCCAGAAAAGCTCATGAAGATGGCTGACCGGAACCCATTATGCAGCTAAATGGGCCTCAGGAGGATCTTTCTCCCGCCATCCTTCACATACACGCTGCAGTCCATCTCTGCGAAATTTGCAGCCACAGTTTGGAAACTCATGGTTTAAACCATTTGTATGTGGACATTTTGTTTCTTGCGTGAATCAGGAAGTTAAACATTCTGCGTTCCAGCTGCCTGCTTGTGGGACATGCTTTGAACTACTCTTTCTCTGTCAAGGGAAAAGATAACCACCATTTCTTTTAAAGCTGCGGAACTGTTTGCCTCTTCTGCCAGCTCCTCTGTGTACGGACTGTGCCTGCCCAGTTTAATTAGCTCATCCTGAGACTTGGGAAGGAGGGCACAGCTGGAGATAACAATTCCCTGTTGGGGCACTTGCCCACTTTAGATCTTGGGAGGCTAGCTCCACCTGGCCTCCCTTGCTGCAGAACAATGCATTTTGATAGTGAATGTGGCCCAAAGCTGTTTGAATTAAGTTGATATTGGTTCTTAAGATCTTTATCCAGGCTCGCTCATCAGCACAGAAGTGTTTTAGAGAAGTGCCAGGTAATGAGAACAGCCGAACAGCCTGTGAAGTGCAATCTGCTGGAGGGCCTAATTACACCTATACTTATGCTTCCCCCCCTAGCTCTTCCTTCCACCCATCAGATGATGATTAGACCTATTTATAGGGGCAAGTTTCTTATTATTCAGTGCAGTGAAACTCATGCCAATCAAATCAGTACCATCTGCATCTTTGATTGCTGCTTAATAACACCATGGAACACAGTTTAATTAAAGCAGGGTATAAATAGACTTCAGCTCCCCCCCAAAAAAAAACCCTTCTTCATTTTGTCTTACCTAGGTATCTGCCACCTCCTTGCTTATTCTAAATAAATGCAAATTGAAGGTTGCCTGACTTGGAGATCAACACATCTCCACCCTCAAAAAGCTCTGCTGAATCAAGAGTGTATCCTCCACTCTCCAAAGATTTATCTATCTGATTTGTGCTCCTTCAGAACAGAATGCATAATGCTTTCCCCCATTGGATGCAAATACAGACAAGAGGACCAATAATCTGCTGGGTGACGCAGATAGGATTTGACAGAATGGCAGTGTAGCTTCGGAAGGATTTGCATTTTCCAAAAACTGCATGCAAATATCAAGCTGCTAATAGAGCTCTAAGGAACAGCATTTTGTGGGTGTGCTTAAGAAAGCTTGGGCAGAATTGCTGGATGTTTTCTGTGTCCACAAAACTTTCAAATCTGAAGTCTGCTACCATGAAGGGCTTGTGACAACTATCCCCTCCCTCCTCTTCATCCAGAGCACTTTTATTTATCTGTGGCACAGTGAACATTACAAAACATGAGAATGGTACAGGTACCCATGATCACAAATTGGTGGCAGATCTAAACTCCTGCTAGGATAATCACTAGGGAAGCAGGGACAATTCATAGTACTCATATGCAGCACTAAAAATTATCAGTACAAATTGAGATTAACGCCACCAGCAAAATACTATTGTGGATGATCCTCTTTGCAGTTCATAGGGGACATCTTTAGAAAATTGCAGTGAATTTGTTATCTAAAGGTGGCGACCTTGTTTGTAATGGTTTGATTGTGGTGTACCAACAGATCACAAAAACTATAGACAGGGTCCAGCCAGCTCTTGTCCTCAAAAGGTTCTGAGATCTCTCTGCAAGGGACTCATTATACCATGTAGGCTGTGCCTGTACTTTCTAGGATGCTTGAATAGCCAGCCAAGCAGATGCAGCCTTTACGTAGACAGTTTGTATGCACATAAGCCCTCTTGGACACTGCGCTAAAAAATTGTCTCAAGTGGGATCAGAATGGCTGATTCTGCTCTCTGTGTGTCCATTCAAACAAAAGGTTAAATACACTCCTATATCTCCCACTTGTGTTTGTTACTTCCAGAACCTCAGCACAAGTTGCTGTTGTTTTTCAACCTGAGGAGGCCCACTGTGGTTAGATGTGAGGCCCTGTGTTCCAAAAAAGCGTTCCAGTTCTTCTGCTTGACATCCCTGCTGTCCTACTACTTCTCATCTGGAAGCGAGGTGTAGCCCTCTCAAAATGGGCCACTGCTTGGCCCACTTCTGTCTGTCACAAGGGGAGATAAAAGCCTCTTTGACAACTTTTCATTAAAAAAAACAAAACATTGCAACTTCAAGGGTGTTTCTGGCTTCTCCTGCCAGTCTGTCGTTTTGAATTGATACTGCTCAACACTCCTGACTTATTTTGATGATGGAGCTGCCAAATCCTAGGACCCACTGTCTGATGCTCTTTTTATCACTTCTTCATGGGGGGAACAATCTCAGTACCAGAAGGTGGTGGAGTAAATTCCTGTTTGTCGGATGGGCTTTGTTGGCCTAAGCTTTTTTCTTTTTCTTTTGTCTTACCAATCTGCCTTCATCTCCTAGTAAGAAATGAATCCCACTTGGACTTCTGGGCACGTGCTTCTAGAGGAGTGGAGCTGGTGCTAGAGGTTGGCTGGGTCAACCAAATGCCTGGGCCCCTGAGGTTCACTCTGATCTTCTCAAGCACCCAGTGGAAAATGAAGGGTTGTGTTCCCCTTCCCAAATCCTTTGTAGCCTGACAGTCCCCAAATCCTGGTAGAGGCCCTACAGAGGAGTAAATCGGGGAGCTCTAATTCCATGTAGCAGCACTTAGGTTTTTGCAATTACTAATATTGTGTACAAATAATGGTTAGAGGCACTAGTTGGTGCAATGGTGTGAGGATGAGCAAAACCAGCTAACTCACTAATGCAGTTGCGTCTGTGAATTTGATCTGGTCTTGCATCTTTGAAATAATTGCCATGGGCTTATGATCCCAGACCTTCCAGAAGTCCAAAGGGATGGACTTGGAGGTAACAATCAAAGCTATCAAAGCCTTCTGCTGCAGAGCTCTGCATGGCACTAGAAAACTTGGGGGTTGGCAAGGCAACCTTTTAGAGCTGGTTGTTGGACTAGAACTCCATCGCTCCTGGCTATTGACATGCTGGCTGGGGCTGATGTTGTCCATACCATCTGGGGACACTAGGTGTGGGGAGGCTGGAATAGAACTCTACTCCCAGGAATCAGGATGCTGACATGGGCATGAATAACTTTTAACAAGCTGTCTGTTGTCTTCTCAGGCAAAAATGGCTACTGTGACCCAGAAGTATTTCCTTGAGGGACAGACGTACTCTGTTCCCCTCATCCAGCCTGACCTCCACAGAGAAGAAACTATTCACCGATAGCAGATTGCACTTCAGTACCTGCAGAAAGTCTCAAGCGATATCTTCAACAGGTATGTTCAGCCATATTGTGCAGTAGGAAACGGAGAAGTACATTGTGTGTCGGGGGGATGCTTAATCACCCACTGCCTGCCCTCACATCTCTGCATAATGGATCAGTGTTGTGAAAGCAGCAGCTCTGTGAGTCCAAGCAGCCCTTGCCCCTGTCCTGCCCCCCCACATGACAGAGGAGGTTGATTAATGCCTAACAAATTAAGGATTGGACAGTCTCCCCCTGCCCCCCTCCAAAAAAAACAGATGATCAAAATTCTGGTAGCTCTCCCAGCAACAATAATATGTTAGGAAAGTCTCCTGTAGGCTCTCTGCTATGCAGAAATCCAGTTCAGAATCTTTCCACAGGAATGTTGATGGTAACCAAGTTGTATTCGATATTTTGCTTGGTGTCACCTGTTTAGATAGTCTAAAAGCGCCCGGTTCTGCATTCCTTATTTGTGTTTTGTTGAATATCTATAGCAGGCATGGGCATCCTGGCCACATTCCCCCATGCCCAACCTTCTGGGGCCATCAAGGTTGGCCAGGCATGCTCCACTCTCCATGCTGACAAACCAGAGGCCTTATCACAGGTCAAGGACACATTCCTTTACATGAATGTGTAACAGTAGAGGAGGATGCAGGGCAGGGCCAGTTAAGAGGTATAGCAAGGATGTGTGTTGCCTGGACAGAGTCCCAAAGACCATGCGAGAGACCTGGGGCCACATTCAGAACTCCAGGCCTGAGGTTCACCACCCATGACATAGCAAGTAGCAGGGCCTTATAGCAGTAGCCCCTCATGTTTATGGAGCAATCTCCATCTGTGTCTCCCCCAGCAGATTTTAGGAAACATGGCAGAACCTGCCTGCCTTGTAAAATGAGACTGAATTACTATATTGAGCAGTTATTGCATTATGATTTGAATTGTCACCGAGACACAAGTGTTACTCTGACGTTGCTTGGTGTTTTTTTTAGTCTATTAAGTTGCTGCTGTTCTTAAACGGAGTGTTGTGTATCTATTCGTGGGCTGCCTCGAGCATATGGAAACGTGGGATATATAAATGGTCTAAATTAAACAAATCAACCTTCCAGTTGCAGCGGGGTTGTCAGAATTTGGAATACCGCAAATGTGTGTTGGGGGTGAGGGTGCCACTTTCCAAATATAATTCAGCTTTCAAGAAAGCGGGTGCGATTTAGACTTCAGGCGTTCTTTGTTCTTACAGTGTTAATTCTGAGCACTGTTAGGCTGTGACAAATTAAGTGCTGTTGCATCAACAGCTACACCGACTGCAAGATCTTATTTCTGTACCCTTGTCTACATGCACAGCACATCACAAATGTAGCCTTGGATCTGCATGGTTTTAGAACAGTAATGTGCACTAAAGAGGCTAGTCAAGGTACTGCTGAGAAGTATATAGCAAAGCCACTCTTTTCACCCACCCACCCACAAACAAGTAAATGCTAAAAATGCAAACATTCCCAGCAGCCAGGAATTGCATGTGGAGCTTGTGCTGTTGCAGTCAGGTCTTGCTTGCCAAAGGCCTGTCAAATCCAGCATTCTGCTGTCATTGTGGCCAACCAGGTGCTTATGAGAAGCTCACAAACAGGACGTGAGCTTAGCAGCTTTCTCATGACCCCCAGAAACTGCTATTCAGGGCTTTCTGCCCCAGTTGCTTCCCCTTGTGCAGAAGCAGAAGGCAGAATGTCGGGAAGGGATGTCTACAAGATTATGACAAAAGATAGAGGCAGGACTCCAGTTCACAGGTGGCCCTTTTTCCTTGAAGTGGTCTTACACTTTACACTGGGGTGACTAACCTGCAACCCTCCAGATGTTGCTGAACTACAACTCCCATCAGTCTCAGCCAGCCCAGTCAGGGATGATGGGATCTGTAGTCTGCCAACATCTGGAAGGGGGCACAGGTTAACCACCCTTGTTTTCTAGCCACGGGAGCGTATGAGTTATTTCTGTATACTGCAGTGCCCTTCCCATCCTTTTCTTAGCATGCCTGTCACACTCAAATCTCGGAATGCCAGCCGTGGCACTGCTCCCTCACTCTTGAGTGCACTTCTGGCTTGTAATTACTAATTCTTTCCTACAACAGGAGAGACTCCATCAGGTCTTTTGTTTGCTTTGCCTTTCCTTGGAGCTCTCTGATATAATTAATAATGATTCGGTAATTATGCAGGCATCTGATTAAAAGTTCCATAACCTTGGGTGTTCTGTGCCAATCAGAGGGAAAGCTTTCAAGGTGAGAATCTCACCACTTAGCGGAGAATGACCTTTTCTTTCTGCTATCTTGAGATAAGGTGTATGGATCTCACATTTTGGGGGGGAGGGGGGAGCTCTGGCTTATCAGAGGGAAGCATTAAGCTTTGAGCCTTCAAAGAGAGAGTTGTGCTGAGGGTATGGATTGGAGTGCCTCTGGTGCAGCATCTGCAGTGAACTGGTCGAAAGGACTCTGGGGCCTTATATCACACCATCACAGGACTTCTTTGGGATGAATGTACACTAAGATTTCCCCCTCATCCTAAGGTGTTATTGTCTGTAATGCAGGACTCTGCGTCTGCTCGCGTTTACTTCTGCTTGAACGCCAAAAACTGCAGAAACTTGACTCCCAAGGCTTTCAGCTTATGTTTGGAAAAGTTTCTAGATGCCGCGTGTAAAGATTTTATTGGAAATGTGTGTCGAAATCTTGGAGGCCAGAGGAGTTGAATAGCACTCCAGTGATCATAGGGTGCGCTGCAGTGGCCTCTATGTAACTTATTGTCTCTTCCCATGACCATCACATGCCTGTCATTTAACCATAAGCTTCCTAATCCATGACCCACAGAATAAATGGCACTGATCTGCAAGATGTTGGGCTGCTATTTAAAAGCCCAGAACATGCACAATCCTTCTCGTGTGTTCCATGATAACCAGTTCAAGAACTCTTTGCATAGGCCAGGACAGGTACCCAGCAACTACATACAACCCAGATGCCCCTGAGCTTGCAAAATAGGAAGGCCATGTTTCCTGCTTTGCAGAAGAAAGTCCTCTATTTGAAGGGCTGTCTAACTCAAGTGCAGTTTAAAGATAAAGCAGTTCTAAGAAAGGGAGGATTGAAACATTCCATCAGTGGCTAGCACTTAGATGTCAGACTGAGCAGGCAAACAGGTCATATGCTTCACAAGCCTTTCCTGCTATATACATTGGCATATGAAATTTTTATGTTTATTGTGCCCTGTCCTGCTCTTCTTGGTGATCTGTAAGTCACCACTGTATTGCAAACGATTACCGTGTGTTCCAGTAGCACATTAAAAAGGGGGAAAGTGGGAAGCTGGAGACAGAATGATTGCTTCCTAGGACATCTGCATCAAGAGTTGGACAACTTTCCAGCATTTTGAAGTGAAGCATTGAAAACCATAATCGGTAGTAGTTCGGATGTCTGCTGGTTGGCCATCATTATCCAGGCAGGCTAGAGATCCCGCACAATGACCTGATTGTTCACCTCCCTCAAGAGAGTTTCCACAGCAGCTCGAGAGACCAATCCTAGCCAGTCCTTATAAATTGCACAGGACTCAGCCCCCTCATATCCTGGGTTCCAGCACTTCAGTTAAACAAATATTCCCAAAGACACGCTGAGTACATGAATTGCTCAATGTAGGTAGGTGGCAGGCCAGAGTCCGAGCTCTTTTTTTAGAAGCACATAAAAATGGATGAATTAAGTTTTATCATGCCACAAAAGAAGTTCATGGCACAATGCATTTGTTAGTCTTTAAGGTGCCAGGAGGCTTTTTGTTGCCCTTCTCATAACAGACCGGCGTGGCCACCCTTCCAAAATGGAACACTGTCCCTGCTGCCAAGCAATACCTGCTAAAAACTTACTGGGGAGATTTGTACTTGCTACCCTTGCTAACCGCAATGCTGTGTACACAAGTTGTGCCGAGTGACGCTTGATCGAAGCCACGTGCATTTGAAGAGTCTGGGATTTTGCAGGCAGGACTCTTTGCTTCCGAAAGAAACTGAAGGAGGTTTTAGTGGTACTTGAAAACAAGTGACCTCTGTTCTGTAGCCTGAGACCTTTGGCCTAAGCCAAATCAGATCAACTTTGGATGCCACCAGGGCAGTGCTGGCATAGTAATTTGGGGGATTCTCCCTAAATAAAGAGGAGGCTATATTCTCACATGGTGGGTGAGGGGAAAAGAGAGGAGCAAGTCATGAGAACTGTGTAGCATATACAGACTACAGCCTGGATCGGGTACAGACACATCCACACAAATATGAATTTCCAGTAGTGGGCATCCTTGGATTTATTTCCGCCTTGGCCCTGCTTACTTTGGGTGTCATATTTTTCCTGACTTCCCATGAGCATCTGGTTGGCTGCCATGCTGAACTAGGTAGACCTTTGGGATGCCATGCTGAGGTAGGTAGACCTTTGGTCTCATCCAGTGGGGCTCTTCATAGGTTTTTTAGGTCAATGGTCTTTAACCTTTTGACGCCCTAGCTTTAAAATGGGCTTCTATGTTGCAGGTAACATTGAACTTTTTTACCTGTATATGTGGTTCTCTTTCTGCTCCCAGCAGCCACAGTGCATGGTATTTGTGGTTTCCCTCTTCATGCATCCTAAGTCAGATGGAAACAGGGAAATATTTGGAAAACACACCCTTTGCAGTCAGGGCTGGATTTAGGTGAGATGAGGCCCTAAGCTACTGAAGGTAATGTGGCCCTTTATATGTCCAGCTGTCCTTTGTCAACAACCAATTGTCTCTGTTTCTTGTGTTGAATATTTGCTATATGGTAATTTATGGACCTAAGAGGTATCTAAAGTCTTTTGCACATAACAAATAGGAGCCTACACAACACAAAACACTGTTGCTGTATGTAGGTCTTGTTTTATTTGTTTTTTATCTTATATTTTGGAAATGTACATCCAGTTTTTTCTTTCCTTTAATTTTTTTTTTGGGGGGGTGGCCCAGGAGAGTGGGGCCCTAAACTATAGCTTGTTTGGCTTATATGTAAATCCGGCACTGGCTACATGGGGACTCCACACTCCACTGTCGGAGGCAGCATGTGCCTTTGAGTTCCAGTTATGGGGAATCCCAGGAGGGGGAGAGTAGGCGTGTTGCTCTCTGGCCCTCTTGGGGGTTTCCCACTGGGGCATCTAATCGGCCACTGGGAGAAGAGGAATCTGGATTAGATGGGCCTCTGGATTTGCATTGCCTTGTCGTGAAGATCATTTAAGAGAAGAGGAGACCGTTTCCTGTTCAACTTTTAGGATGCCATCTTGGTTTTGGGATTGTAACATCGTGACTGGTCTGTATAATTCAGCTGCATGTTCCTCTCTTGGGCTCTAAATGGGCTCTTGTTTTGAGTTTGACTTTTCGCTATGAATATATAAACTTGCGGCTCAGGGGAACAGCATCTGCATGGGAAAGATACCAGGTTCAACCCCCTGCATCTCCATTTCGGACTGGAAAAGGTGTCAGTCTGAAATGCAGGAGAGCCAGAGCCACTCAGGGTAGACACTGCAGAGCAAGATGTCCCTGCATCTAAAGCACCAATGCAGCTCGATCACACGCACACGCACACACATACACCAGTGCATGGCATCTCCAAGATTGACTTTCTGCTCCTACAGTTCAGTGGGGCTGGAGCTGAGAAATGTTGTGTTTGAGAGGCCTGCTCCTCCCTGATTTGTTTTCCTGTTGCCTCAAGGAACCTGATGTTGTTGTTGTTAATTCAAGAAAGTTCTCTGTCGAGACTTCCTGCCCCAGGAGGGGACAAACAAACTGCCCTCCCGCTGCTCTGGTGCCCATGATGGAGGCAGGGAGGCAGAGGTAGATTATCTCTCCACATTGCAAATTCCCATAGCACAAAAAGTGCCCACCAAACAAAGCTGAATGTTCGGAGATCCAGGACAGAAAAAAGCATTTCATTGTGCAGCACATAATTGAGCTATGGAACTCACTGCCATTGGTGGCAGAGATGGCAACCAACTTAAAATCATGGAATTGCAGAGTTGGAAAATACCACAAGGTTCACCTAGTCCAGATCTCTGCAATGCAGGAATCTTTTGCCCAGCGTGGTGCTCAAGCTGGTGACCCTTAGATTAAGACTATCGTGCTCCACCCACTGAGCTGGGGACAAGACAAGGGGACAAATTCATGGAGTACTAGGCTGTGGGTGGCTCTTAAGTACAATGGCTATGCTCTGCCTCCACAGTCCAGAGGCAGCAGGCTTCTAAATCTCAGATGCTGGATGCTGCAGAGGTTGGGGAGGCTGGTTTTGCTCTTGTCTTGCTTGCAGGTTTTCCACAGGTGTCTGGGTGGCCCCTCTTGGGTGCTGTACCAAATGGGCCATTTTTGTGTCCTTCAACAGGGTGAGTGGAGGCTCCTAGGGAAACTTATGATGACACACAAATATCACCATCATCATATAGGGAATGGAGCAAGGGGAGGTGGCCCTCAGGCAGGTGGTGGTGGGTGGGGGGAAGGTGGCTTTATTCTAACATCTGCCACCACCCAGTGGAAAACGCAGGAAAAGGAGAGCAGGCTGCACCGGTTAGTAGTCAGCAGCCCCGATAGTGGAGCTGGTGAGAGTCCTGCCAGATCTTTGAGAGTGGTCAATTACATAGGCATTTGCTGTTCTACCTATTAGTATCCCAGGAGAAAAATCAGATGCAGCTGGAATGTTAATGTATCAACCCTAAACACATTTAACTGGGCAGAAGCCCCACTCAATGCAATGAGGTTTATTTGTGACAAAGTGTGGAGATGGCGAGGCTGTATTTGCAGAGGATGTTTGAGGCTGACGCCCTGTTAATTTTTATTTTTTTTTCATTTTCTTCCCGGCTGAGGTCTCCACAAGGAGCTATCCTGCCTGACATGGGTGAAGGGGTTCATTTTTAAATCCTCTGTTAATCTCATGATACATGGATTTTCACAGCTGCATAAGGTTTTTTCTTTCCTTTAATTTTTTTTGGGGGAGCTATAGCTGTTTAGCTTATACTTAAATCCAGCACTGTTGCAGTGTTGCAGAGTGTGCGGGAAATGAATGCTTCAGCTGGTGCTAGAAGCAGCCTTGTGGCCAAACCAGTACAGAAAGTCAAAACATTAATATCCCACCTTTTTGTCAAAAGGCCCCGCCAAGCCAGCCAGGTGTTTAAAACAGTTGATTTACAAATTGCCAATGTACAACAGGTAGAAGAGAAACTTGAAAGCAGCCAGAAGAATAAGCACAGCAGCAGCAAAGAACAACAACATAGCTCCTTAGATGAACAGGGGCGGACTTTGGTCTTTCAAATTTCTGCGAGGCCAAAATTCAACACTCCACTACCTCTCACCTTCTATTCTGCTCAATTCACAGCATCATAATTGCAATGCCCTGCGGCGCCCCCTAGGCTCTATTCTCAGTGTGGCAGCAGGGGCAGATTTACGGCAGTATGAGCAGTGTGGTTGTCAAGAAGGGCGCCTTCTCAAAGCCTGCTTTGGGAAGGAAATAGGGAGGGCTCTAGGACCCTGCCAGAGCTTCATGCTTCTTTCCCAAAGCCTGACTTAAGGGCACCAAGGGCTGACTTAAGGGCAAATTACCAAGTCCCCAGTGGCGACGGAACCAGTCGCGCTGCCCTAATTCTGCCTCTGTAGTGAGCCATCCTGCCTGCCATCTCTCCAGCAATGGGCATTGTAACATAGAAGCAATCAACATTACGAGAATGTTGTTGTTGTTTAGTCGTTTAGTCGTGTCCGACTCTTTGTGACCCCATGGACCAGAGCACGCCAGGCACTCCTGTCTTCCACTGCCTCTTGCAGTTTGGTCAGACTCATGTTGGTAGCTTCGAGAGAACTGTCCAACCATCTCGTCCTCTGTCATCCCCTTAGGAGAATGGTAGCCATATCATTCCGTAATGGCTGGCAACACTCAGCAGCAACATTTTATAAGCCTTTCCGGCATAGCCACTTGTGGGACTTACAGGGCATTTTGACTCCTTCCGTGTCCTTTTCATATTGCAGTTAGCAGGACCTCATAAGCAACATCCACAGAGGGCCAACCCCAGGGATCTTGGATGGAATTGCAAATGGCATCAGCATATTTCTTAAAATGCAGCGTAGGTTTCAGGACAAGAGTCAAATGTCATTGAATGAGAGCCATACGGCCACCAATTAGGGACCAGTGCCCTGGGAGAACAGAGTTTTGTATCGCTTAAGGACAACTTGTTCTAGCATCTCTGCATGGTGACTTTCAACTCCCCAGGAAGGCGTGTTACTCACTGCATGTGTATGCTTGCTGGCCCCTCATGTATGTATACCCTCTAAGCAGTTCAATAGCATAACGTCTCTTAGGCCAGCAAATTGCATTCTGGGAAGTGCCAAGTGCAGAAGGTTGATATAGTTAGCCCCTACATGCTTCGACTCTAAATGCCTGGTGAAGTTAGCAAATCTGGCTGCAGTTCTTCCTTTCCTCATATATTATACAAAGGTCAGGCTTCAGAGGAACGCTCTTCAACTTGCTAGGATACTTAGCACTTAAATGGAAGGGAAGGGCCAGAGCAGAATGGTAGAGTGTCTGCTTAGCATGCATGCAGGAACTCTCAGCTTCAGTTCCAGGTAAAGCTGGGAAAGACACCTGCCTGAAATGCTGGAAAGGTGAGCTAGTTGACTCTGCACAAGGCAGCTTCCTGTGCTCATACATAGCACATCTAGAGAGAGTCCCTATGGAAGTTGTGTCCTTAATCAGCTTTGGCTGTGGCCAACTTCCTTAAGTGTGGAAGGGTCATGCTTGTCTGGACAGGTTGCTCTAGGGTGGGATCCTCTGTCATGGCAGCTTGGTCCGGAAGTGTTTGGCTTGCTCAGCTACCCACCCAAGGGCTAAACATGCCTCTCCTGGGAAATCGAGAGGGTCCTAGAGGAGCCACTCACTTCCCAGGAGGAAAGAGTTGTAGAGATGTGAAGGCTCAGGAAAAAAGTGGGGCGGGGACCCCATTTTCCTTAGTTTTTCTCCCGAAACCTTTTGTTTACTTGGTTTTGCCTGAAAAATTGAAAAGTTGGACTGTTACGGTACATGTGATAGGATAGAGAAGCTTGTTTCAGTCTGAGCAAACCTTCAGTTTTTAGAGGTCCATGCCTCGATAGCTCAATTGGTTAGAGCGTGGTGCTGATAATGCCAAGGTTGCAGGTTCGATCCCTGTATGGGACAGCTGCATATTCCTGCATTGCAGGGGGTTGGACTAGATGATCCCCAGGGCACCCTTCCAACTCTCCAATTCTATGAAATTTGACGACAAATGCAAAGAAGCAGCTCTTGATAGTGATAGCTCAGCACAGGAGACATTAAATTGGTTGGTGCCTATAGAACCTGTATTTGGGAACTTGGTGTGAAGGATGTACGTGGCTTGCTCATGTGAAATGGAGGGCAATGGGTTTTTTGTGGCGGGTGGGGCGGGGCAGTGCTTCTTTTCCATTACAAAAGACCCCTTAGATATTAGCAGACGTGAACAAATTTGACAGCCATCTCAACATCAATGCTATCTGCACACTCCTTTAAATAATTCAGCAACACTCTCACCAATGAGGTTTATCTCCGGTTGCATGATATACCAGCCCCCTCCCCACCCACTTTTTTGGGGTCTCTTGTGATTTGCAAGAAGGCATCATATGCAGGTTTCCTTTGCCAGTCTTATTTATCTTAATAAAAGTGGGAAGTCCTGCCTTTTCCCATCATGGTCAACCACTAAGCCCTCCCACTGGAGTTCAATTTCATGTTCTTTTCTTATGGGTATGTTTCTTCCAATCTTTGGGCCCCCAAGGAGCAGATTCAGAGAAGTCACTTCACTTTACAGGCATGACTTCCGTCAGAGGTTTGGTGAGGAGGGAGCTGTCTGGAAATATAACACTCTGCAGCTTGAAATATCTCTTGCTGCAAACTCCCAGCAACAAAGTGGGGAGGGAAGGGAGAAGAAGTGCGAAAGGTCTGCTCTTCACACTTGGATGGCATATCTCTCCCTCCTTCTCCCTCTCCATTTCCCTCTAATCTTTCCTTTTTGACTAAATGTACTGTCAATGGGCCGTGTCTGAAATTAAAAAAGGCTCAGAGGCTTTGGGGGGGGGGCACGTAAAGCCTTTTGTTAACAGACTCCTGAAAAAGGACAAATCTCTCAGTAGTTTGGGGAGAAGAAATTTCTCTGTGACCGCAGAGATACAGGACAGCACCAAGGATGTCAGGAGAACTACACAGGACCCACAACTGCATGGACAGATTTACTACCATATTGGCCCGAATATAAGCAGCACCCGAATATAAGCCACACCTTTAAAATTCAGGGGGGGGGGAGAAAAAAGACAAAACCTGAATATAAGCCGCTCCTTTAAAATTCCGCAGGCACTCACACCCATTCCATTTTACCGTATGTCTGTTTCAGCAGCGATATCGTGAAAACCAGCTTTTGTAAGGTCACGAATTTAAGCACACTTTAACTTTTCATGGTCAGAATTTGGAAAAAAAGTGAGGCTTATATTCAGGCCAATACAGTATGTGTGAACACAACACAGCTTTATTCAGGGAGGTAGCCATTTAAAAAACCAACGTGGGTGCCAGAGGCCTTGTTAGGGGGTGACTTAGGGACTCCAAGCCCTGGGTCTTTGGGGCAAGATGGCAAATCTCCAATTCTTACCCTAGGGTTGCCACACGTCCTCAACTTCCTGACATAGCTGGTATTTTGTTTGGGTGGAAATGGCTGAAATGCCCTGGCAAATCTGTATGGCAGCTCAAGTTGGAAGTGTAGATTTTGTCAAATTTCATTCAAAATAGCTCAAGAACTCTTTCTTGTTTTGAAGAAGCTCAACAACTTTGGGCAAAACTTAACAACTTTTGTGTCCATATTTCCACTTTTTAAAATATGACAATGCTATCTTACCCCCTCTTTTAAACTTAAATTTTGTTTTCTTGCTTTAAAGGGTGGGTAGTTGTGTGGCAAAATGCAGTTGCTAGTGATACCCACGTTGACTATCTTAATTTCCCCAGGGGCACACAATGGGTTTTATTCAGTACTCTCATTCCTGTGGATTTTTGGCTGCACATGGAAGCTTCCCTCCCTCTCGTTCAAAAGAGAACTTTAAATGAACTAACACCACCAGCATTATTTTACTTTTTAAAATGCTAGAGCAGTGCGCAAGCCCCTTCAGATCAGGGATCTGCCTTGTGCCTATGCTACTTGGTAAAACACCATGTAGACAGATAAACTAAAATCTTAAGAACAAACGAGCAGCTTATACTGACTACAAAAAGGATAAGGGAGTTAGACAGGAAGACCTATAGGAAGGGCAAAGATGAGGATGCAACAGCAGGCAGAAAGATCCAAGTCAAGCAGCAGAACGAAGAATGCAAACGAGGTTGGGAGATGAGAAATGGGTAAAATCAACAAAGAGAACATTGCAGTAGTGCAGATGTACGATAGCAAGAGACGGCTGGAAGAACAGCGGCGTTGACACAGAAGGGAGACTGGATCTTAGAGATTGCGCAAATGGAAGCGGCAAACTTATGAACTGATTTGAACTTGAAGAGTGAAAAATATAGAGGAAGGAAATGCTGCAGGAAGTTAGAAGTGTGCAGCCTACAAAGTGTATGTCGGAAGTGCTACTTTAAAAAAAAAAAAAAGAACTGTTTTGCATCTCATCCTGAACATGTAACTGTAATAATACCCATGTCAGTGTCATTTAATGAAGGCTGATGCCCGAGTCAGCTTCCGTTTATATACTTGCTTGAGTATTGTTTAGTGCAGATTTGACAACCTTCTTCCAGTCTCCAGTTTACCAATAGCACAATAAAGATTCACAGATTTTACATGAAGGTCACACTACTATACAGGTAGATCTGTACAAGAAACACACGTTGGCATCTGTCTTTCTCGGGAGATAATAGAAGAGTGTGCCGTTGGGGGTCAAGTCAAGCTGTTTGAGAGTTACAATGCCTGCTGTGGCTGTAGAGACCAATACGGAAGAGACATGTTTTGTTGCAGCTGGGGCAGAAGAAGGCCTCCCTGCTGATGCAAATGTACCATAGTGTTTCTTCTTTCTACACTCCTCCCAGTGGTCATTCCTCCTCTGGTCACTTCTGTGGATTCATGACCTGACTAATTGTCTCCAGGCGCTGTTGGTTGTTGAAATCTGATCTTACCCACTGAATTAAAGCTTGGTTAAGCAAAAACTCTCTTTGAATTTTCTGTGCATCTGATAAGATCCAATTCAGCAGGTGTGATTGAATTTTCACAAGGCACAGCCGTGGAACAATAAGAAAAGCTCTTGGACCCGGGGGAGTTAATTGTTACAATTGAAATATGGGTCAAGTGAAAGTGTGGGTGATCCCTTGGTGTCGCCAGTTCCAAGCCGTGGGATTGGGCAGGCATCTCTACTTTTGACTTCCAGGTGTCTCTTGAAGACTTTTTAAAATGTCAACAGGCCTATGCAATTGTTTAACATCTTCTTCAGTATCCACTTATTTTAATGATTGTTCTGTACAGCCAATAACCATATCGCGCAAGAGTTCTGTTCCCGCCCCCCCCCGCATTTGTCAACAGAGTTCATATAAGCGGTCTTTTGCCCTGCTCAATTTCGCCCCTGTTCTGCCTTCTTCCAGGTCCATTGGTGATCATGCGTCAATTAGATGTGCCAAAAACAGCCTCCGCCTATATTAATAGTCCTCCACACACACAAAAATAGTCCTATACACACTGAAAATTCTGTTTGGTTGCAGGAGGGGAGGTTAGGGTAGAAGAAGTCTTCTATTGGACATACTGGCTGTCTGAATGGGTTTCCCCCCTTGTATGGGGGAGCATTCAGTCATGTGAGCCCCCACTTTGCTACTTGAAGTGGTCCAGTCCAGGCAGAGGACTGGTTCTCTCTGAGAACCAGGGGCAAGGGGGCTGTAGCACACATTACGCAGCAGTAATGTTGCTGCTGGCTATCCCAGCTTCCTGACAAGTGTGCCAGTATGTAGGCTTATCATCTGTTACGTTTTCAGTGTACATATAAACAACATAATGTGTGAGGAGCCTTGTTTAAAGACAGCTTTTATCCATGACAGATGGCCAAGTTGACTTGCTTTTATACTAAAAACCTCCAGTAACTTAAACCATTGCCTGTTTTTAAATGTCATCATGATAACAAAAAGTGGGTGAGCATGCAATGGGGCTTTTAAAAATAATAATGCAAGTGAAAAGCTGAGTTAACAATCGATGCCTGCAACCGCAACTTGCAAAATGTATATAAACTGTTTTTTCCAGTATGATAGATTTTGTGTACTTATGTAACTGTCTGTTCAATATTTCCAAGTCAATTTTACAATGTTTAATTCTTCAAAACAGTCAGATGAGATCTTGCTTTGTTCCATCACTGTTTCTGCATCAATAGAGAAGTTGCCCATCAAGGTTATGAGCAGAATTGGTAAACATACTGAGAATCACCGTAGATTTTCTCTCCCAGACCCATTTAAACTAGTGCTCTGTACAAACTTGTTCTCTCAAAGGTGTTTCGTTGCTGCGAAAAAAGGCTTCCATTTTTCTGCTGCTTTCTCGGGTATTATTATTAATATTATTAATTGTATTTTATATCCATGTCAAGGCAATTGACAAACATACCCTTTAAACAGTTACAATACCAAAAAAAAAACCCAACCCCAATTACAAACAGGCTTAGAAACAAAAATGAACACCTAAGACAAAATAAGCACCTTTTAATCCAGCTGGAAAAAATATTTCAAAACAAAATGTACCGGTATTTAATAGTTTCTGGAAAGTACACACAGTGGATGCTCTAGCTACACTGAAAGCCTTGCTCTCAGTTACTGTGCAGTGAGCTGCTGATATTTTGGGGTCTTTAATGAGAAACTCTCCTGCAGAAGGCAGGTGGTCTCTCAGGTAACCCAATCCTGATCTGGATAGGGCCCTTATATGTTAGTACCAAAAGTCTTCCATTAACCCTTTTCCAGCTCCACCCTGTGCTCTTAAGGCGATGTCAGAAAAGAGCCCTGAACTGCAGGGAGGGAACAGTGTCCATCATTCTCCCTACCCTACTCCTTCAATGGGCATCACCCCTCCCAGAAACTAGGGCAGTGCTTTTGGAGGAAGGAGCTGCATAGTGGACTCACTCTGTGTGGCCTAGGACAGGGACATCCAACTCCCAAGAGAGGGGGGCGTGGCTGGCAGTGATCTGGAGTTCAGAGTTGTTGAGCTTTTTTTAGGGGGCAGGTCAAGGTTGTTGTTCAGCTTTTTTTAGGGCAGGAGCAGAAAGTTGTTGAGCTTTTTTAGGGGGGGCTACCCAAAATTGTTGCCCTTTTTTAAAACAGTAAGTGTGCGGAGTTAAAATAACAACATCTGCCAACAAACAAACCCGGTGCTACAGCATACAACACATATGCAATACAGGGAAAGACCGAGGGGAGCGGGGGGCGGAGGCATTGGTATAAACAACACGAGTGATACTGCGATCGACCATGGTAATCTTGGGATCGACCTGTCAGTCGCTGTCGACCGGTTGGACAACCCTGGCCTAGGATGTCTGACTACCTGGGCATCATAAGATGGAGAGGGGGTGTGGGGTGTTAGGGGAGGAGGAGTACCTCTGGTGGGGGACACATGCTCTTTCTGGGGAGTTTGACCACCTGTGGTCCCCACCCCACACTAAGCTCTCACCTGTGGCTACTAGAAGCTGTCAGCATGTGACAGTGGCCATACCCAGAGAATGGCTTTGACTGGACAGCTAAACCAGGTGAGGATTTGGGTCTCAAATCCTCGGTGAGTTAGGGACTTCCCCTGTATGTGAAGATAGGCTTTGGCCGGTTGAGCAGAATAGACCATGCAATAGTGCGTCCAATGGTCAAAGAGGCAGGCACAAGCTGCTGAGGGAAGTGAGGGGCAGATGGGGTTCGCCAACCTGGGAAGGTAGCCCATCTAGGAAAGGAAAGCTCCGATCCTAAACCTCCGCTGCCTTACTTATTTGGGAGAAGAAAAGGCCGTGGAGTAAACCCTGCACAAATCCGGAGTGGAGTCCCTAAGACGGTTGGATGGCGTCTTGTACGCCTCCTTCTGGCAACTGCTGCAGCCAAGCTGGTGCCAAATGTATTGCTCTACTTTCCTTTCGACCACATCAGCGAGGCCAAGAGGGGGGTCTTGTCACATGGGCAGCCCTGGACCTCCAGGCACACTGCCCAGGCTTCCACCCCGGGAGGTCACTTTGGTACTGCTAAGAAGCTGTTTGATTTCACCTCCGGAGGTTTGTTGCTCAAGACAGACAGATGCCAGCAACAATAAGATGATGTATCCCTTCCCTACTGTATCAACGTGAAGAAGATATTTTAAAAAGTGGAGGTCTGAGAACTGATACCTTTTTAACTCTCCGAGGAGCAACTCTATTTAAATGTAAAAGTTCAGAAATCAAAGCAAACAGATAGGGTGAAAACATGCCCTGTTGAATCTGCTGCAGAAAAAAAAATCACCCTTTCTCCATGTACTGGTAAGTGTATGGGTGAGATGTCTTCATGTCTCCCTGTGTGCAGCCTGACAGCTCTGATCTTTACAATTCCCCACAAGGCAGTTTAGCACCTCCCTAAGTGGGACTGTCTGCTAGCATTTCAGCACCTGCAAATCAGGCTCGAGGAGTAATCAAAGTGTGATAAACATTAATTAGGATAATCGCCAATAGCTTAATGGGGGTGGAAGAAGAAGTCTTGATTACGTTTTCCCCTCATGGGAATTCTACCCGGCAAGTTTTTGATTGCACTTACTCAGACATGAAATAAGACGTGGAGAAGCTGCTTTGAATGTGAAAGGGGGAAAAGAGGCAAACAAGTAGGGCTGGGGTGTTCCCCCCCCCCTTGTGACCGAACACTTGGACTTATTTGGCTTTCCTGTGGGGAAAACACACACACACACACACACACACTATAATTTGTTGCCTTTCAAACTTTTGAGGGGAAATTGGCATTTATAATGGGCTTTAAATGCATCCCTGATCACTCATAAATTGCAAGTGTCTGCTGTTTCCCCCTGTGCTTTCATGAGCAGATAATAGACTGTATAGAAGAAGTTTTGTGCGGGGGTTTTATTGAATGTGCAGCACTCTCCAAGGGCACCGGTGTCTCCAACTCTCTCCTGGCTCTGGAAAGCCATTGCCGGCCTCCCTCTGCCCCTCCACCGTGCTTGAAGGAGAGAATCGTAGAAGTTTAGAGTTGGGAAGGGACACCCAAAGGTCGTCTAGTCCAAGCCCCTGCACTGCAGGAATCACAGCTAAAGCATCCATGACAGATGGCCATCCAACCTCTGCTCAAAAACTTCCAATGAAGGAGAGTCCTGCAACTTCTGAGGGAGTCCATTCCACTGTCAAACAGATTTTACCACCAGAAAGTTCTTCCTGGTGTTTAGTCAGAATCTCCTTTCTTGTAAGTTGAAGCCATTGGTTCGAGTCCTACCCTCTGGAGCAGGAGAAAGCAAGCTTGCTCCATCCTCCATGTGGTTTTGTATATATTGCGGCATTTAAAGCATTGGGACTTGAAGTTATTTTTATTGTTCATAGTTTAGTAAGTATTGTAATTTTTAAGAGTAAATTTCTAATTACCATTTGCTGATGTTTTGAGAGTTAATTTTATAGTGTACTATTATATTCCAATAGATTAATCAAATATGACTTTATTTGATATAAGTCGTTTCATTTTAAAGTTACGTTTTATTATGACCTTTTGTATTGGATCAGATTATTATAAGCTGTGTGTTCTTTGTGGTATATTTTGATGCTGAAAATCACCTTGTGCATAGCAATATTGAAAGGCGGTATACAAATTAAAAGTGAAATTAAAAGCCCCCCCCACACACATACCCCTCCCCTCCCTCTCTGCCTACCCCATTGCTGAGTCTATACTTTAATTCCCCCTTTTTACTGTTGCCACCCAAACCAGTGAGGTCGGGGAGTCTGTGTGTGCACAATAATTTTTGTCTGGAATTCAGCCTTGTGCTCACCCTTAATTTGCCGTTTTGCATGTACGAAAGATGGGCTTCAGGAGCTCCTATGCTAGGCGTCTGCCAACCTGCAAAACCACATTCCTGTTGGCAACTGCTTGGTTTCAGCGCCCAAGGCTGGCAGCTGTACAGACCACCTTTCCCTTCGCCTGGTTCCACCCCCCCCTCTTTTTTACTGCTCTATCCTATACATATGCAGTAGGTCTTAGGGGGACAGTCATTTAATACTTGAGCTGTTTTATCCTCTTGTGCTGTTCATTTCTCATTTCGTTCTGTAATGTTCTTTCTCCTTGACTGAACATTTACTTTTCTACTTGAGACATGAAATTGGAGTTGCTTGGTATTCTGGGGAGGTCTACTTCACAGCTTTCCTTGACGTTTCTGGTGCTCAGCTGTAATTGCCTAACCTCCTCCCATTCTTTCAGGGCCCCTCTCTTTATTGGAGTGAGTTATTGTTAGTCGATTTGTGCCTGCCTAGGACCCAGCTCCTGATTACAAATGACCCTTCGATGACTTATCTGCCTCAGGCAGTTAGTGCCGGCTGGTCTCTTGTTTATCGAGCAGTTTGGCACATATTAATTGCGAACACTGACCTTCATTTCTGAGCCATCCCTAGCCCTGTATTGCCCTGTGAATCCAGACCTTATAAACCACACTGGCGTTCACTCTCTTTAACTCCTAACATGGTCTCTCGTATCTTATTCAGGCCCCTCTTCCATCATTGCATGCATCAAATCCAGGGACAGCAGCTGCTACAAGAGCATCAGTGCCTTATCCCATCAGACAGAAGGCACTGCATAGTTGTGAAGATCACCGATGAACAAAGTTATGCTCTCACTTGTGCATTAAGAGTATGGATTGACAAAGTTGCCACAAAGCATGGAGATTCTGGAAATGCACTGGTCATCTGTACACAGGTTAGAACAGGGAGCTTATGAAGAGGCCAAATGGCCAAATCCAGTGACCATTTAAGACCAAGGGTAGCCAATGATGTGCCCTGCAGATGTTGTGGACTAACATCTATCAGCTCCAGACAGGATGGTCAATGGATACATCCTGAGAGAAGTAGTCCATATCAACCGTAGGCCACCATGTTGACTACCCTGATCTAGCCTTGGCATCCTGATTTCAACAGTGGCTAACTGGGTGATTCCAAAGGACCAGCTGACAAGGGCATGACGGCAACAAGGGCATCCCCTGCTATTTGCCTGCTGGTATTCAGAGGTCCATGGAAGCTGAACATGGATAATTTTTCAAAGTCATAATGCCAAGGTTGCTGTTTCGATCCCCATATGGGACATCTGCATATCCCTGCATTGTAGGGAGTTGGACTAGATGATCCTCAGGCTCCCTTCCAACTCTGTGATTGTATAAGGACCTCAGGGCGGCGTACACTTTTGTCTTCCTGTTCCATATTTTGTCTTCATAGCAACTCTTGAGCTACATTAGGCCGGGACTGGGGAACGTGTTGGGACTCCCAGCTCCCATCAGCCTCAGCTAACATAGCCAGTGGTCAGGGATGATGGGAGGACCTCACATTTCCTATCCCTGCATTTGACTGTGAGATGGTGACTGACCTGAAGTCACCCTGTGAGCTTCATGGCTGAGTAGGGATTTGGACCTAGGTCTCCCCAGTCTTAGGCTGATACGCTAATAATCAAACCAGGGACGAGGAATCTTTTCCTGTTAAGGGTTGCATTCTCTCAGGGTTAAATGGAAAGGGGACCAGAGCTGAGCGTGGGAGGGATCCCTCCTTCCTTCCATGCCCAGTGGGCTGCCTGGGGAGGGTGAGATCACTCTCTTGCCAAAGATCTGGACAGATTTCCTGCAGAGCAATCGCTTCACAGTTGGAGGCAGTGATGCTTCTGAATACCCGTTGCTGGAAACCACAGGAGGGAAATGTGCTCTTGTGCTTGGGTCCCGTTTGTGGGTTTCCGCTGCCTGCTGTTTACCATTCTGCTACAGAGAGCTGGCCATCTGAGACCTTTATTGGTGCTCCTCCCATCTCCACACTATCTCTGTCCTTCCATCTCGAACAGATTTATATTCTAGTGCTTTTGCAATTCAGAGAAAAGGGGGCAAATGTTGGTTTGTTTGAACTGTAAGTTGGACTCACACCTTTTTCTGCCTCTTAAAGAAAGGACCGTTGCAGCTCTCTGTTTCTGAACATGTCCTTAAGACTCGCCTGATTCAGGCTGTACTTGGAGAGGAGACATGACACTGTATTCCAGCTGGTTAAGTCAAGGAAGCCTTAAATATAGTATAAGGTGAATATAAAATGCTTTGTGGATCACAGTCCAACTACAATTGGGGTGCATGCAGATGACTGTTTGCCAAGTAATTTTTGCCAGTGCTGTTACACCATGGTTGTGATTCCCTGTAACCACTTGGGAAGCAATTCATCTTCATCTGCATTGGCTTGCAACTTGGGAAGGAAACCTTGGCAAGCTTCTGTACCTGATCAGAAATTTAAGGAGCAGGAAGAGGAAGGCAATACCAGTGACCAGCTTACCAAGTGGTCACATGCATGATGTGGTGAATTCTCAATTGTTAAAATGTTCTCTGTCTTCATTCTTAATTTCTGTTTGAACCCCACGGAGCTTCAGTTAGTCACAACTTATTGCCCCGGTGCTCTCAGTGTTGACTTGCTTCCATTGTGGATTGAGAACCCTTGCAACAACAATTTCAGTGTCATGTGGGAGGAGGACAGAAAGAAAGAATAATAGAATCACAGTTCTAGAGTTAGAAGGAACCCTGGGGGTCATTTAGTCCAACCCCCCTGCAATGAAGAAATCATGCAATTCAGGAATTTATTGCCCAACACAGGGTTTGAACCTGCAACCCTGAGATTATGAGGTCCAGTGCCGAGAGCCTTCTGCCGGTTCCCTCGCTGCGAGAAGTCATGTTACAGGGAACCAGGCAGAAGGCCTTCTCGGTAGTGGCACCCGCCCTGTGGAATGCCCTCCCACCAGATGTCAAAGAGAAAAACAAATACCAGACTTTGAGAAGATATCTGAAGGCAGCCCTGTTTAGGGAAGTTTTTAATGTTTGACGGACTATTGTATTTTAATATTTTGTTGGAAGCCACCCAGAGTGGCTGGGGAAACCCAACCAGATGGGCAGGGTATAAATAATAAATTATTATTATTATTATTAGTCTCATTGCTCTACCAATTGAGCTATCCCAGGAGTTAAAATGTGTAAGGATTAAAGGCATATTTAAGATCCCAGGTTTAGTCCTTTGGGTTTTGAGTTTAGGGATCTTAAGATATCAGACCCGAAGGCCACAGAGAGCCTATTCCATTCAGAGTAGATAGAACTTGGGTGGGCGGGCTGCTAGTCTGACTTGGAATAAGGCACATAATTCATTCAAGAATGAAAAGGTAAAATGATGCTGGCATGCTCAGCTGTGCAGTTTTTTCCTTTTCATGTGGAAGTTCTTGGAGGTGCCATTGTTCACTGTGAGGCAGCTTTTGAAATCAAAGTGTTGTTCTTGTTACAATATTTTATGAAGTATTACAAATACTCAATGACAGTAAATAGCAGGGAAAGTTCCAAACTATGGTTGAAATAAATAAAAACCAAAGTGTTCTTGTTCATAGTCACACCTGTAAGTATAGAGCCTGCTCTAGGATGCAGTGCACAAGTAACAGTGTCTATCCCACAATTCCTTGGTTTTATTTTTAGGTTCTCTACAGATGTGTTGTGAATTTGCTGCCCTAGCAAGGCTGCAGTAACAATCACTTTGTACACCTCCCTTAGTCAGCAACAATTGGATTATTGACTTGGGGATCTTATATGCAGTTTGAGCACTTGTATGTGCCTCAGGCGGAGATTTTGCTGGCACTGGAGAAAAGCTCAGAAGGATTAAATTTGGGTGGGAGGGGTAGGCTTCTTAATGGGGGGAGGGGGTAAAGGCAGGTGCAGAATGAAGCAATGTTAGTTATTTGGCCTGCCCACTACATTGCCACTCCAGCAGAGCTGGATTCTAATATTTTCCCATCAAAACAAAACCAAGCACTGTCAGACCCTCAACCCTGTTGCTTGTTTAATTCTTCTTTCATCTAACGCAAGCAAAGTGTTCGCCTGGTCACACAGCACTGCCAAATCTTGGAGGTGGTTTATAGAGGACAGTGTAAACAAGCACACTGACGGTAGCACAGGGATGGGGAACCTCAGGCCCAGGGCTCCAATACGGCCCTCCAGCCCTCTCTGTGTGGCCCTTGGAACTCTCTGCAGGCCACATTCTTCACTAGCCCAATTTCACACTCAAAAGGGCCTTTACCCAGCCAGAATGTGTGCTTGAACTCTTGTTTTTCCAGACATAGGTTAGAGAGGGGTGTGTGAATGTGTGTATAAAGGTAAAATTTGCATTTGTTGGTCCACCCACTTTGTATCTGACCTCGCCCACCACTGGCACGTGGCCCTCTGCAGGCTGCCCAGAAAGGAATGTGGCCCTCAGCCTGAAGAATGTTCCCCGCCCCTGCTGCAGACAAATGCAGAAATATCAACACAGAAGCTGGTTTCAGGAGGCTACGGGAAAAGTCTGAAAAGTGTAGGTGGCTGAGCAGTTAAGTGGTTTGTTGGCTTAACAGTTGAGTATTTTGTCTGAACGTTGGATTCTTTCTTAGGATTTCCCAGCAAGTGGAGGCCAGCCGGACACAGCTGCGGGCTATTGACGAGAGAGTCACTCTTGCTCAAGCCAAAATCGAGAAGATAAAGGGCAGCAAGAAAGCTATCAAGGTACTGCATGCTTGCTGTGGCTGCTCTTCTGAAATCCCTCACACTGGTTTGACTAAAGGGCCCAGCGAATTATAGATGGGAATCCTGGTGTCGGTGGATGTGGGCTGGCTCTTGCAGTTGCCCAGTCCAGATTTCGCCCCCTGCGCTTGGCGTCTGTACTGGAAGAAATGTTTTCCCTGACCTGATTGTTCAAATACATTCCGTGTGCAAGGACAGCCTATGTGGTGCCCTCCAAAGATGGGTGGACCTCAGCTCTCGTCATTCCTGACCATTGCCCTTGCCAGCTGAGGCTGCTGGGAGTTGGGGCCCTATATGTAACACCAGCGTCCCCTTTATGGACTTTAGTTATCCTTTGATTTGGGTCAGAGGAAGAGGAGGTTTTCACTGGCAGAAAAATGCAGGGCATTACAACCATAAATTCGAGGTGTTTGGAATTTTTCAGAGCTCTTATGCTGAAGCACTGCACAGCTCTAAGCTCATCTACAGCAAGCCTCTCTTCTCATTTTGGAGGAGTGGGGGTGGAATTCTATTGCCTTTAATCTCCCCAGTTCAGTTTCTCCTATTAAATCCTAGAGCATTACTGAGCCCAAAGGATGTTCCTCAATAGATGCCCCCTGCTTTCCGATATTCCAAAGTCCTCTTCTCTTTTATTATTTCATCCGCATTTCTCCCCCCACCCCAGTGCATAAAGTGCCTCGCAGTATTTCTTTCTTTCTTTCATTCATTGGCAAATGGCTGAGTTTGAGCGTTAGAAGTCAGAGATGAGGGCTTGCCCACAGTCACTGGGGAGCTGTTTAGCTGAGACAGGGCTTAAACTGATTTCCCCCGTCTGGAATCACATTGACCCACAAGGGGTCTCGCTAGTTACATTGCAAGTGCTCCATTCTCATATTATGCCTATGATTTTGAGTCCACTAAGTGCATTGTTGTAAAGGGTTCTCCCGGGAGGGTGCCCTTAGACAACCCCACCTACTCAGGAGTTCCTTGGAAGAGGGATGCTGAATGACCAGGGTAAAAACCAACCCTGCCAGGTAGTACGTGCTGCCACCTGTTAGCCCCACGGCCTGAGCCAGGGGAAACTCAGGCTCTTTCTGGACATCCTTGGGATTCTCAGAGGCAAAAGGCAAACCAATCGCTGTCCTTTGAGCCCCAAGCCAACAGTCACTCAACAGCATAACGCCAAGCACCCAGGTACCAGATTCAGAGCCAAGAAGCCACAGCAGGATAAGTGCAATACATTATTAAGGAGGGTATAAGCATAAAACCCACTGCCAATAAAAGACAACTAAGAAAAGGCTAACGGTGCAAAAATACATTCAGGAATTTGAGTGCAGAGGAGGAAATAACAAAGCCAGCTTCTCTTGCCCTAATACCAACCATTAAAGTCATGGGCCCCACTGAGGCAGCAGGCTTCACCCAGGCCTGCATAGAGGTTGCAATTCACGACCCTTCTCTGAGCCAGGGCCATCAGACCAAAGTCCGAGACCATTTTAATACAAAGCACTCTGCATATAGAGAAGGGTAGATTTTGTTTAGCCAATCAGGGCCTTGGGGCACCCCCCCCTCTATTGCGGGAGGATGTACACTCTGGTTGACCATGCAGCCACTCAGTTAATTCCTGCGCATAGTGACCTTGGCACCAGGCACTCACAGGTGGCAAGATGAACTAATTAATGGAGCTCCCCCCCCCCAGTGGAGACTGTACTCCTCTGATTCTCAGTAAAAAGCCATTTTAAAATGAGTCAAAAAGGGAGAGGGGTTTCTTTGCAATTATATTCCATATCTCAGAGTGCCTCAGCATGACTTGTAGGTTTATTGCACGGGTAAGGAATTAAAAGCTGGGAATTGAAGGCACCCAAATGCCGTTCATGTTTCCTAGCTTTGCACTAACAGACCGATCCCATATGTGCTCACTTTCCATCGCCACATTAATTGTGTCCAGGCAACATGCCCTTTTCCTGTTTGGATTCTATTTCTCCCTTTGCGTTTGTCCTCCCAGGTGTTCTCCAGTTCCAAATACCCTGCTCCCGAGCGGCTGCAAGAGTACGCCTCTATTTTTGCCGGTGCTGAAGACCTGGATGCACAGAAACGGCCAAGGCGTAAGATTCAGAGCAAGCACAGAGTATTAGATGAGAAAACTCTGCAGGTAAGGTGGACAGGCAGCTTGCCAGCATCCTGTATTGCCAGGGACGGGACTCCTCTTGGGTTTGGATTTTGAACAGTTGGGATGTGTGGATGACAGCCTTAATTGGGGCAGCAGGAATAGCATTAGGAGAAGCCTAGGGAATCAGAAGTATGGCAAAGAACAGGAGGGTTCTCTACCCCTGTTGCTGTATCAGGTACCAAATCAGGGTGTGTGGGTGTGTGAGAGAGAGACCCAGAGGTGGGGGACAAACTGCTTTCTGAGTTGTTTGGGGCCCACACGAACAGGCTGAGGAAGAAAAGAGGAGAGAAGCTCTCAGTTCCCTTGGTAATTGCCTACTTCTCCCAGGCTCTGGTCCAGAGGTTTTCAAACTCTTATGCCTAGGAAGTTCTTTGGATACTTATTAAGGTGTTCTCCACAACGTGAGCTTCCTATTCACAAGGAGCTCCATTTCAGAGTGTTGTGCCCTCGCTAGAACACTGGAGCTACCGAACCAGAGTCTGTGCCCACAAACCTGGAGTATTTTTTCCTTTTAGCAGGTAAGTTTTATAATGCAACTGGCAGTTCCTCCGGCTCTTAGGATTCCCTCTGGGATTCCCTTGTTGGCTGCGGAGAATCAGCCAGTTAAGTACCCAAGAGTGGCAAGCACTATAGCTCACCAATCATTTTACAGGTCTTATTTTAGCCAGGGAAACATTCTATCCTCAAGAGGAGTGCCAGCATGTGATGCTGCCTTCCTCGGACGTGGCTAACATGCAGTTCTGGGACCTGGAACAGATGGGGAAACTCTTCTCTTTTTTCCAGACCAGAGATCAACTATAAACTGCTCCTGGACGCACTCTTTCTTTCCTCCTTCCTAGAGAACCCAAAAATAAAGCTGCCTTTGAATTATTCAGTGCCTTAAACTTTCCTGCAGTTTAATGGAAGCAGAGTCTGTCACAGTAAAAAGTGACATGAATATTTCAGACTGGGCTCGGAAGTCATGGGAAGTGGGCGGAGAGCTTGTTAGCCCATCCAAAGGCAGGGCTGCTCCCAGCTGCTCCCCTCTGGCCCTCGCTAGTCGGCTGGAGTCTGCCAGTGACAATTTTCAAAGGGAGGCTGATCAAATGTGCCGTGTGCTTCTCTCTGAAGGACGCATAGCAGGCATATCTGGAAGTGTGTTGCTAGTCCTCACAAAGATGACCATTACACTCTCACGTATTCTCATGAAACGAAACAAAAACGCCACTCCCCACCACTGAGTTAAGAGGATCAGCTAGCAGATGGCAGGGAAAGATCTCTGCCAAGAATTTTAGTGAGCCACTGCTTCTTTGGGCTGGGTGGGGAATCTAGTCTGGTCGCTTCCCACGTGCAAGGCTCCAGTTTAAAAATCCGGAAAGTACGAGTCGGGAAGACCTCTGTAGAGCTAGCACCGCAGTGCAGTGGAATTCTCCATTTGATGTTTGAATACCTGCTGAAACCATCACACCTATGCTATAGCGGGGAGGCAAGAGCAAAGCTACACCGTCATGAGAGATGCGAAGCGAGACCCATCAGACAGAGTGGCAGGCATGCAGTGCTAATTGAAATTTATCAAAGGGAGGCTTTTGCAACCACTCGCTGCTCCAGGACTAAGCGAGGACAGGGAATGCTGCTAGCAAAGGCATCAGCACTCTGTGGTGCTTAAAAATTAAATGTTGATGCATGAATATTAATGCTCAGAGGGAAGGTTTTATTTCTGAAGTTTATTGACCCCTTCCCCAATAACAGCTCGTCCTTTCCGTTTACTGTGGAACATGTTAAGATGTTCATTTCTCGGTGTATATCAGTTTATCTTCAGAGTCTCTCCCTTTCTCTTACTCTTATCTAAAAGTGTGTGTGGATGTGTACCATATATCATAGAATTGTAGAGTTAGAAGAGACCCCGAGGGTCATCTAGTCCAACCAAATCCAATTTGAAACCATACGGAACCCTGCTCAGCTTTTTGCAAATGTGCTAGTGGTTTTATTGCTGCACTACTAGGTATATATGTGCGCGCGCACACACACACACACACACACACACACACACAGAGAGAGAGAGAGAGAGAGAGTTTTATTGAGGATATATAGCTATATTTCCAATAAAGCAGTACCATAAAACAGAAATACAACATAAAAACAAGTTCAATGGCATTATGAAAACAGATGAAGCAGGAATTCAGTAGTAACAGGGTCCAGTCTTATGGGTCACACAGAGCCTGGGCAAAAAGGTAGATATCTGAAGCAACTGATTTGTGCTGCTCAACGTACAGCAAAGGGAAGAGCATTCCACAGTGCAGGAGCAATGGTGGGGAAATGCCTATTTTGGGGATCACCACCCTGTGATACTCTGAAGGCTGCAGTGCCATGGGCAACATTTCCCCAAATGATCTGAGCTATCTAGCAGATCTATGCAGGGGCAAGGCGTTGGGTTTTCAGTTCACAGTCTTACATGCTGGTCACAAGACCCTGAACTACTCATGCCTTTAACCAACCAAACCCCCTGTATCTTTAACCTCCCCCCACCTCCAAATCACCCATTTGGCTTTGGGAAGAGAGCAGGGGAGGCTGCTGCAGAGTCACAGAAGACATGGCATGCATCATTTGGAATAGGTAAGATGGTGAACTCGGATAGGACGACAGGGAGGCCAGCTTGCGTGTCTTGGTTTTTTACCTGTGAAGTATTAAAGGAAACGTCTTCTTCCTCTCTTCCATCTAAGTACTTGGCTGCAATCATTCCTATGCATTTGTGGGAGGGGGGGGGATGCAATGTTATATTTGGAGGACAGAGTTGCAGTGCGGGGGGGGGGGAATCTGCCCTCCAATCTTGGCAGGGAGCGCACAGGGGGGTTCCCTGAGCTGGAGCAATGTCTCTTTCAAAGGCAACCCCAGAGTGCACAGGGAAGGAGCAATACTGTTTGCCCCACCCACCCCTCTCAACCCAACAGAAAGTGTGGCAAGCAGTGCAATGTGCTCAAGCACAGAGGTGGCACGCCATTTCCTGGGAAATGGACAAAAAAAAAAAAAAAAACAACCGCCGCCGCCTCATCTACGTTGTTGACAGCTGCATTGCTTCTGTTTTGCAGGAGAAACTGAAGTACTTCCCAGTTTGTGTCACTGCAAAAGTCCATCAGGAAGATGATGCAGAAGAAGGTCTCGGGAGCCTCCCTGGGAATATTAGTTCTCTGAGTTCTCTGCTGCTCTTCAATACCACAGAGAACCTGTGAGTGTTGCCTGCTAATTGATGCTTTTTGCTAGTCCCAGGTGGACTGAAATACCTGCTGTGAAGGACGGTGACACCCTCTTCCAGCCCCAACCCAATACGGTAGCTCACTACCAACAGATGAACATCCCCTTCTTTTTTATTTTCTTGCCACTACTCAAGGCAAGGGATGAAGGATTCTCACTGCCTTACAGTGGTCTTCTTGGGAGTCAGGAGACTGCCAGCCAAATTCAAAGCCTCCTGCCTGGTCCCATTTGCCTGTCACCCTTTCTGATCTCCCACACACGTTAAACCAGTAGCGTACCTTTTTTAAGTCCAAGCAACATGCGGGGCAGCCAACACCTGAGTGTGCCCAGTAACCAGTACAGTCCAGAAATCCAATTAAGCAGTTTATTTAAGAGGTGCATTTTTAAAAAGTGGAGAGAAGGGGGAGAAACAAGAGAGTATGCACAATCCAATAAAACACTGAACTAGACCAATTCATTCTAAACTAGGCAAACAAACACAACACCCTGTAATCTCTGAAGCTGGCAGCCCCTGCAGCTGGTTGCAGGATTGTTGGCAGCATTTTATTTGGAAGGGCTTTTAGCCTGGATGGGCTCCTTATTGACATGTGACTCCAGAGTAGCCAATCAGAGACGCTACACATAGCCAGGAAGGTGCAGATGACACCTCTCTGGAAATTCGGAGACTGGGCAGCTTCAGTGTTGATTCCTGCCCAAGTGGTCCAGCTTTCTTTGTAGATGGTCAGCTTCTCAGGAGGAGCTGTGACTTTTCTAATGGTCATAGCGGAGGACTGGAGAATGTGGCTGTCTCAAAGGAAACAAGGTAGGGCAAGGCGGAGCTACGTCACGCCTGCTGAACTTGTTTTATTGCTGAAGCAGCCACACCTGAGAATCCCTCTTAGTCGTGTTTCTCCCTGTGAAACCCACCCATTTGAAGCCTGGTTTCCTTCCCAGCCTCTTCCTATTATGAGGTTTCTCCTCCCTCCTTCCCACCCATCATCTACTTGTTCCTTTTTTTGTCTTCTCATAAATAATTGTGCTTATAACATTCTGAAGCACCAGCTGTGTGTGCACTCGAAAGAGGTGTGTTCTTGGGGCAGTGGATTTGCCCCGGACAGCAGTATAAAAAGTAAGAAATGAAGGGGGAGGGGGAGGTTTGAGCAGGAGAGAAGAAATGTTGATAGATGTGTCCCTGCTCTTGCAAGTTCCCCTTTATGGTACCTGCTCTATGCCTGTGGAAGAGTATTTGCCCTTGACTTGGGCCCTAGCTGGTGCAATTTTATGCAGTTTTGTGGCCCAGTGAATTAAATTTGAGCAGGATTTTAGATGTTTGTCTCTGCTGCAGCCTCTTTGGGCAAGGTAGAATCTTTTAACCTTGGGTTTTCATCAGCAAAATGGGAACAATGGTGATCTGGCTAGAGAGCATGAGCAAAATACAGATATGTTTCAAATCTTCCTCTGACTTGGGAGTTGCTGTTCTCTGCCTCTTCAAGGTTACTGTTTTTTAAATTCCTTTTTAAATTTTTCAAATCAGTTTTGTTAGTTATCCCACAATAAATCGGAGGTAGAACTGCTGCTGTCTGTTGTTGCTTTGAGGGAGATCTGTGCAGGTTCAGGCTTGTGGCAGCATTTCTTGGCTCTCTGTGGAGTCTGCAAGAAGGTGAAATCCTGATAATTGGAGCAGGAACTCATTTTCATTTTAGTCTGGCCCCACATTCCTGCCTGCGTGAGTCTGCTGTGCTCTGGTTGAGATGGACTAATGTGATTTCCCCCCCTTCCTTTTTTTGTGGCCAGTTACAAGAAGTATGTTTTCCTTGATCCTCTGGCTGGAGCGGTAACCAAGACCCATGTTGCTCTGGCGACAGAGACAGAAGAGAAGCTCTTTGATGCCCCGCTCTCCATCACCAAGAGAGGACAGCTGGATCAGCAGGTGAGACATTCTGGGGTGCAAGGTTGAGAAGCCAGGGAACTGTAACTGGAGCCAGGAAAGGTTTAGGTTTCTTAAATGTGTACGTTGCTTCCCACTCTGAATGTCCCAAAGCAATTTATAACCACAGCAGAATAATATTGCAGTGATTAAATCACACAAACATTATTAAAAACAGATTTAACAGTTCAGTTATCACTGATGCTGCCCAGGAATGCAAAAAATGCATTTGCCTGATGCTGAAATGACCAGGTTGGTGCCATGGGGAAAGCATGCCGTTAAGTTGCAGGAGGCTGCTGGAAAGACATCCCATTCTGTCATGACTCTCCACACCTCCCTCAGATGTGGCATGCAGAGAAGGACCTCAGAAGACTTATCTCGGGGTCTGGGGAGGTTCACAGAGGGGAAGGTGGTCTTTTTTGGTGCAGGTGAAGAGATTCCAAATTGCCTGTCTTCCCAGGGCTAGGCTTCAAGTATTGGTGATGAGGGTGTCCTCTGAAAGAACCATGAGCTTGCCAAGAAACCGGCGAGGGCCAGTAGCATGTACATTAAAAAAAGAAACGCCAGTTTATCATACAATGACATATTTTTCCAGGTTCTGAGAAGAGGGAGGCTCTGGTTGCTGTTTCTCCCCATGTTCCTCCTGGCCTGGGGGGTGTGTGTGTGTGTGGATATCTTGCTGTTAGCCACAACTAATAGTCTCAGGGTGTTCTCCACTTTTTGTGTATATTCCAGGTGGCTGAAAATTACTTCTACGTGCCCGATCTAGGGCAGGTGCCCGAGATAGATGTGCCTTCCTATCTGCCTGACCTGCCTGGCATTGCTGCTGACCTCACGTACAGTGCTGATCTTGGGCCTGGCATTGCGCCTTCTGCTCCTGGCCCCATTGTACTGGATCTCCCCACCTTCAGCACCGAGACTACAGAGCCCTTCCAGCAAGGTATTCCTCCTCCTTTTCTTGCCATTAACCAGCCAAGATGGCTATGCTCTGCCTCCACAGTCAGGGGCAGCAATGCTTCTGAATATCAGCTGCTAGAAACCGCAAGAGGGGAAAGTTCTCTAGTGCTGGGGTCCTGCTTGCAGGTTCCCCACAGGCATCTAGCTGGCCACTGTGGGAATGGCCATTGGTTGATCCAGCAGGCTCTGCTTGCCTTAAGGAGAATCCTATGCAAGGTCTGCTAACTTTCTACATTATTTTTTGTTTGTTGCTGGAGTGTAGGTGGCAGGAAAGGGAGAGCATACCGTTAGTTTTTTACCCACAAGCGGCGTGTGCTTTCTTAGTATGTCATCTGAACGCAGGGGAATGAACAGGGCTGCCAGGTTTGCAGACTCATTTTAAGTAGGAAGTGATGACCCTTGATCTCTGCTCCTGATGTAAAGAATTAGACTCAGAACACCCTCGATTTAGTTTAATGGTTCTGGTGAACATTGGGGAATAGTGATTTGGGGCTGACTTGTATGGTGGTCCTGTTTCTTAGGTTTGGGGTTGTGACAGTGTGTGTCTGATTTGGTTGCAGGGGGGCCAGACCATTTCCTTCTGTGAGCTATTCCTATTGCATTCTGCCTGCCCCCCATCCATTGATTATTGTGTTTTTTCTTGAAACGTGGGGGTACAACTAATAGCTGTCCTAAAGGTTTGCAGAATTGAAAACTCAGGAGCATCCAGGACAAGGTTGGGAGACTTGTGGTGCTCCGGATGTTGGCAACTACCTTCTATTGACTCCAGCTAGCATGGCCAATGGTCAGGAGCAATGGGAGTTGTAGTTCAGTAACAGCTAAAGGACCACAGCTTCAGCACCCTCCATCTAAGGGGGAGGACTAATGATGCGGAAAGAGGGCTCACGTTTGCACTCCCCTTTCATTTTGTTAATCTTTATTCTGTTGTCCCTCTTTCAGATCTTCAGGAGGGTACACCCCCACCGCCACCGCCTCCTCCCCCTCCTCCACCCCCACCCCCAGCAAGTGCCCCACCTCCCCCACCCCCTCCTCAGGCCCCACCTCTGTCCAAGTCTCAAGGGAGCAAAGAGAGCAGTGCAGCAGCATCAGGTAAGGCTGGCACTCTTCTGGGTTATTTGGAAGATTTAATTGTAATGCAATTGCATCGCCCTTTCACGTGTTCATGAATCTGCACAATCTAATTGTAATTCTTACAACAGGGGTGGCTAACCTGCAGGCCTGCATGTGGAAGGGTGGGGAACCTGCAGCCCACAGGATATTGCTAGACCTCGACTCCCATCATCTCTTACCATTGAGCCATGCTGGCTGTGGTTGATGGAAGTTGAAACCTAGCAACATCTGGTGTGCCACAGGTTCCACACCCCTGCTCATTGCTATCCCCCATATGAGTTTTGGGGTGCAGAGGGAGTGGGGAGGAGCTGAGGCTGACAGTAGCCTGCCTAAGTCCGCTTAGCAAGTTCAGAGCTGAGGTGAGAGTTGGACTGAGGACTTCCTGGTTTGCAGCTCAGTCTCTCCAGCCACTACAGCTACATTTGTTAAATTTGTAGTTAGCTTGATCTCTCCTTTAAAGGAGATTTCCTTGAGCTTGGAAAAGAACATCAGCAGGCCCTTGGGCCCTCCCCTGGGATTTGCACCTAGAGAGCAGGGGGACCTTGAGGGAGGAAGTGGAGTGGTTTAACATATGATGCTCAGAAAGCCACAACACAAGAACTCCAACGCTCCCAGGGCAAAAACAGCAGAGCTCTTTAGGAAGGCATCTTGTCTCATCCTTTTGGACTGGTCCCAAAGCCAATTCAGGCATGCAATTAACTGCTGGGGACTACATTGTGGGTATTTTGAAGAGCCCATTTCTCTCCCTCTCTGCAGGTGCTTTTCAGGGGGCGCCAAAGGAGGTTGTGAACCCATCAAGCGGCAGGGCCACTCTGCTAGAGTCCATCCGCCAGGCTGGCGGCATTGGGAAGGCCAACCTCCGCAGCGTCAAAGAGCGGAAGCTGGAAAAGAAGAAGCAGAAGGAGCAAGAACAAGGTGCTGGCTGCTCTCCCCATTCTGTTTCCTTCCAAGTGAGAAGCAATGGATTGTGTCAAATGAGATCAAACATGACAGAGCCTAAGGTGCCCCCTCCAGCAGACTGGGTCCTGTATTTACTGACCACATTTAACCTCCAACTGCAAGACTACACTACTGCATTTCCTTAGGAATGACTTGGCTGCTGGTTAGAAAGGTTATTATGCGAAGCGTTCTCATACTGAGAACCAAGGAAGCAGGTTAGAGGAAGTAGCCTCTTAAAAACATGGCTTAGCCTTTTTCTAAGCACTCTTCACTCTCTGCTTGGGCTACATCACAGGCTTGCTTCAAGTAAACTGTGTGGCGCTAACAGGGCCCATTTGGTCTGGTAGGGCAGGTGGCAGGGAGACAAGCACAAGGGGGTTTGAGTCAACTAATGCTACTTTTTTGTCCCCATCTGCCCCAGCCATGAGAGCTAGAACCTTGTTGCTTTTTAAAAGGAAAGCTCTGGACCCAGTTTTTGTGCCCCCTTGGCACTGCAAGACACTCATAGCCCAGCCCATGAATTGTATACCAATATTGCTATTGACTTTCAGAGTGGTGCAGGTAGAGCAATCCCACCAGGTTTCCCATTGTCTTTTTAAAAACGAAGTCTGTCAAGTATATATATATAATTTGCCAGCAGACTTGTGCTACTTTCTGCATTCCGTTATCGTCTGTCTGATTTTGTATTTGTGGTTTTGTTTCCCCCCAGTGAGAGCCACAGGGCAGGGTGGAGACCTCATGTCAGATCTCTTCAACAAACTGGTCCTCCGGCGCAAAGGTATGTTAAGATGCATCAAACTGTTCCCTCTCCAGGTTTCTACCAAGGCAAAAGTTAGGGAGCCTCCTGACGGCAGAAAGTATGGCTCTCTTCTTGCAGTTGATCAAGAGGTCCAGAGCCAAGTTACACATTATGCAGATTTAGATTCCCCCCCCCCCCCCGGCCAGCACTTTCTCTCTCACACAGTACTGATTTTGAAGGTTTGAAAAGAGATTCTCCATTGGTCCACTCCACGTCCCAGGCCACTGTGGGAAATGCTGGACTAGATGGGACTTTTGCACCCTCCTATCCAGCAGGGAGGGTCTCATACTGATGAGCAGAATTACCTGCTGCTCTGCAAGTTCTGTCAACTGGGTGGCTTGCTGTTAAGAGGTATTTTTTGCCCCCATCAAAATGAATTTGGATTCTCTAAGTGTTCCAAACTAATCAGTCACTCAGATAATGTCAAGAGGTTTCTCGAGTGTTGGATATGAACACTCAGATATCCCAGCTAAGCTGCTCTTCTTGCCCTCTGCTGCTTGTTAACTCTTCCTCCTTCCCCAGGGTTTTAAGGCCCTTTTAGGTGGGGGAAAGGGGCAGGGAGGGCATGGCAGCAGGGGTGGCAAGGGGCAAGCACAGCTTGAGTGGAGCAGTGCTCAATGGATGGCTCCCTTTCACTTAAATTGGGGCTGCCCCTTTCAAACCAGATGCACCCAGCCCTACTATGAATATTCACGCAGTCTCTAGGTTTCATCTGTACTAGAAAGGTATTAATGTCACTCCCAAAAGATTAAAAAAACAGAGCAACACGAGACCAAACAATGTAATATGAACACAAAGAGCTTTAATGATGTCAATGATCAATATAAGCAGGGCTCTTCTCTTGCCTCCCCACCACGACGATTCAGTTTGCTCCCAGTTCTGGAGCAAAATCTGTAGCCCCCTACCAAGTGAAATAGGTTCCAATTGTGTTTCTTAATGTGAAACTCACTGCAACAGTCTGAAAATCCATGTGCAGCAAAATAGCATGAAAGATCCAACACCGGCCTCTAGGAAAGCAGCAAACAGAACACGAGCACAAGAGCTCTCTGGCCCCCCCTCCATGATTTCCAGCAACTGGTATGTGGACAAATTACTGCCTCCACATTGACACCCCTCCTCCATGAATTTGTCCAAAATCCTCTTTTAAAGCATTTGTCCTAAGTTATTACAACATTCAACCTTGTTGGATGTCCACAAGTTCTAGTGTTAGATAAAGAGAGAGAAAATCTTTTCTGTATCCATGCCCTGCATAATACTTTTCTCTGAAGTTCCAAATGCTGCAGGCATACTGGAGTTCTTGAGTTCCTGAGAAGGAAACATGAGCTGTGGCAAGACCAGGGGCGTCGCTAGGGAGGGCATTGGGGGCGCTAGGGGAGGGGGGGGGGGTGACAAGCAGCGGCCACTCCCCAAGGGGAGCCCCACCGCCTGCCACCCTTTCTGTACAGCACTGCTGCTCCCAGGGCGACGGAGCGAGCGGCGACACGTGGAGAGTGGCGGGAGGGGCTGCCGCTTGTCACCCCCACGCGCTGCCGCTCCCTCCGTCGTCCCGGGAGCAGCAGCGCACGGCGTGTGGGAGGGGCTGCAGGCGCACTTCCGCGGCCCCCTTTTGAGTCGCAGAACGAAAAGGCAGCTCATGGGGCTGCCGATCGCGCACGGCAGCCCCACAAGCTGCCTTTTCGCTCTGTGGCTTAAAAGGGGGCTGCAGTAGCAGCAGCGGCACTCCGTCGTGGCGTCATAATGTGACGTCACGACACCCCACCCCCGGGGCGTTTCCTTTCGCCGCCCCGGGTAATGCGGAGCCTTCCTCCGCTACTGGGCAAGACAAAATACTTGCTACAGGATTAGGTCCAGGCCTGACCATGGTGTTCTCTGAGGACTATGAGGCATTCTCCTCCCATCATGCTGGCTGGGACAGGGGGCAGCTATAGTGCAAAAGCAGCTTGGAGGGCCAAAGGTTCTCTGTCCCTGCCTTAAGCCTTCCTTTCCTGGGACTGGCACAGGATTCAACAGAAGGCTTTCCGGTTCACCCTGCTTCTGTTTGCTGAGCTAGTTTTCTTCCCTTGCCCTCTAGCTCGCTGGCTTCATGCAGCGTGTGCTTTCCTTTCCTCCCAATGCAGGCATCTCCGGCAAAGGGCCTGCAGCTGGAGGAGATAGCAACACCCCCAACGTGCCAGCGGGCGCCTTTGGCCGCATCTCTGATACGATCCCCCCTCTGCCGCCACCCCAGCAGCCAGCTGGTGAAGAGGATGAAGATGACTGGGAGTCCTAGATCTGCTCTCGGGGCTTTGTTGTGAGTTCACTTCCATGCTGTTAACCTGGGACGGCTACTGGGCTGAAGAAAGTGCAAGAGAGAGAGATGCAACCTCTGGTCAGGGACACACTGGTCTAATCGAGAGATCTGTTGCTTGTCTTTCCCCTTCCCTGTTCTGGCTTGTTTCTAACTCTTGCCAAGTATGCTTATTGATGGACAGTTGCTGCTTCCGCCCAGCTGTGTGAACCATCTCAAGTCGCCCTCTCTGCAGGACCTGCTGCTCCATGCTCAGAAGACCAAAGTCAGGTTATTGTCTCTCCTTCTGAGAGGAGCTGCCCCTGCAATGGGATGGGATGCCTGAAGAGCATCATCAAGGCAGTTCTGGTCAGCAAAAGCATTTACCTCCTTGGTCTGAGGCCTGCAAGGGGGGGGGAGAGATATGGGCTTTTAAGGGTGCATAAGGACTAGGAGAGACTTTTTATTTTCTCTCTCAGCCCACTTTTCTATGTAGTCAGCTGTGCAAGGAAGCAGCACCCTTACCTGTCAACGCAATGGAGTACTGATTTTTAAAAAGTCAAATGCAAGATAACTGCTGATTTGTTTTCTGCTATGTATCTTCAGTGCAGAATGTAAAAGACAGAATTAAAAATCTGATAGCCAGGGGTGAGGCCACTTTTTTTACAGCCGGCGCCACTAACCTTTTTGGGGAAACCACAAATACACCTTGCTCTATTTGAATGGCCACAGGAGAAGCTTAATTCCAGACTGTCACCATCCTCTTGCTAGTATAAACAAAACTCACTCTCCAGTTTTCCCAAGCAATAGGAGATCATCATATACAGGAGGTAAATCTACCTCTCCCCTTTCTCCTTACCATCAATTACCTGTTGGTGAAAGATTACATTTGCTTATGGTCACATTAGGTTAAGGCAGTGGAAGCTCTTTTTAGTTGCTCTGGGGAGCACTTAACGGCTGGATGCATCTTTAACAGGGACGTATAATTGGCTGAGAGTTCTTAGCTATCAAATGGCTATGTGTATTATGGTCTCCCATTTATATAATACTTTAGGAAATGTAAAAGGTGGGTCCCGCTTTTAATGCATGGAGGGCTGTAAGGAGCAAGTGGTTTAACAAAGCCTTCTGCTCTTTAGTTTGTGCATGCATGCAAGATCTGTGCCTTCTTTCCTGAGGCTTTTAAAGGGAAAAAAGGGACCACGCTCTCTTCCTTCTCTCCCCCTAAACACAGCTTGTCTTCTTCCCTGGATGGACCAGTAACTACTTCACCAGTCCTGTGGCTGTTGCTTTAACAACAGGAACTTTTTTGCTTAAAGTTCAGATAAGCAAGCTGAAAGCTTAGCACCCCCTTTGCTGAAAGGATTTATTCAGTTTAAACTTCTCATCAGCCAGGCTTACAGCTTCAAAAGCTGAAGTGACCCCAGTCAGTGTCCTCCTGACACACGTTCGCTCTCTTTCACTTTGTAGTTGGTCACATTCGAGCACAGGGGGAGGGGAAAGCAGCTTTGGCTTCTCGCGCTTTAAAGGACGTTTAAAACAGACCTCTAAAGTTCTCCCAAACCTCTGCTTGGGTTTTCTTTCCCTCCCATCCGAGCCAGTTCTAAAAAAGCAAAAACAGGATTTTTTGATTGACTTGTCTGAGATCCAGGACAAAGCACATCAGTTCCACTAATGAAAATCCCCATAATGTCTGGGAAAATCCAGACGTGTGGCAGCCCTTATCTATGTAGATGACAAGAGAGAGGGGGGCCCAGAACCACCACTGGTGCAAATATGCAAGGGGGTGTGTGACTAATGAACAAGGGATACATCACAAGGGATACAGCTGCTCACTTACCCTCAGGAACAGAGCAACTCTTGTCTGGCACAAATAGAAGAACACCCCTCTCTTCCCACATGGTTTCTATAACCGGATCTCATAGTGCAACATGCCTAAAGGCTTGGTAACACAAAACTCCTTGAGCATGAGGTTTGAAAGAATGCTTTAGCTATTGAGAGAGAAATTCGAAAAACAATATTGATATAAACAAACACTGAAGGCACTTCACACAGAGGGATGAGGCAGCTGCAAGCATTTCCGTTATCTGAAGGGTAAAGACTCACAACTTGATCTCTTCTCCACATGAAACTGCAGAACAGAAAAACGGAAATTACATCAGGCGTAGAACCACCAGAAGCAACAAGGAGCACAATCCAACAGCTGATACATAAGCACCTGCTGGAACTGGGGAGGGGGAAGGCAGAGCTAACTAGTTCCAGGCTTTGCCCCCACCATTTCTCCCGCTGAGTTCTACAATGCCAACATTGAGGTGACACAGGAGGAAGCTGATAGGCAGTACCATCCCCATATACTGGGTGTAGAGAGGTGACAGGCTAGGGAGAATGGAAAAACGGGGGGGGGGGATTTCCCCCAAAAAATATTGAAGGAAAAAAAGGATTACGAAATACTTTCTTTCCGAACAATAAACAAATGTTTAAGACTAGGTGTTAATATATTTAGTCTCCTAAAATGATTTCTGAAGCTCTTAACAGGAAGACTTTGTTGTAAAACTACGCACAATATCATTACAAAACATGTACACCAAGGACAAGCAAGCACCAAGTTGTATACAGTGGTACCTCTGGTTACGAACGTAATTTGTTCCGGAGGTCCGTTCTTATCCTGAGGCGCGCTTTTGCTAATGGGGCCTCCAGCGTGCGATTTCTGTTTGCAACCAGGAGCAGCTGCTTCTGGGTTAGCAGAGCTCGTAACCTGAAGCATTCATAACCAGAGGTACCACTGTACTCTCAAATGTAAATGGAAGATGTATTTCTGCCTCTTGGAGGGTACTGCCATTGTCACAAGAGAAGGATTCAGTGCCTTCTCGTTGGCATAGCTGGTGCCTGTTTCTGCCCTCTTAACTAGGCCTCAAAGAACTTTGAGTGGGAGAAATAACTGAGCAACGTTAATATTGTTGCCATCCAATTCATGCTGCTGCAAATCTGTTGGATCAAAGATTCTAAAGACAAAAAAGTAAGCGATGGTTAACACCACTTCTGCATTTAACTGGACAACAAGGCCAAGGAGGGATTCTGCCAAGCACATCCCTCCTGCAACATGGTGGCAAGAGCTTTGCTCAATACAGCCTCCAACTCCTCTTGCTTTCTTACACACTTCTTCCATTTTCTGCAGCATATGGGGAGGGGGAACTTGGTGTATGCTTGGAAATACACCAAATCAAGAAATAAAATGACATGGAAAAAAACTGGAGGAAAAAAGTATTTTTTTTCCCTTCCAATAGCTTCAAAATTTCCATAAATTTTTATGTCTAACTAGATTTAAGAAAGAAGGCAGACATGTGATGATGTTGGTGAGCTGGTGCGCCACATGCCCTCATAAACCAACCTCCATTGCAGGCCATGGTATCTTACCAATGCAAAGATTCTCATTCCATGGAGAAACAGAGAGAGACAGACAGTTGTGGGAATAAGCAGAGCTTGGCATTAGGACTCACCTTTCTTAGTGCTGCAAAGGCTGGCCCAAAGACAGGTTTGGTCTGAGTCCTGCTCTTGATCCACTGAGGTAGCTTGTTGAAAATAGATGGGCGGGCATACCTATGATCTAAGAGCACAATGCTGGCAAAGTCCTTTTGATGGCGAATTGCTCTCCCTGTTAAGAGAAGCCACACACACATATCACTCAGCTGTCGACCTATTACAGCAGGAGCAGCCAACGTGATTCCTCCACCTGTTGTTTGGCAACAACTTCAATCATTCCAGCTCACTGGGAATTGTAGTCCAACAACATCTGGAAGCAGGAGTCTGGTTGGCTTCTCCTGAACTGCAGTCTCTCAAGCACCCAAGGCATGGGTGCAAAGAATGGGCTCTGCATACAGGCATTTATTTTCTCTAGGAATGGGGTGCTCAGATGAATCAGTGGTGTACAGTTACTTGTGTGATAGGTTTCAGCTTGACCACCCAACTTTCTCCTCTCGTGTGGCTCCTTACCCCATGCTGCTAAAAAAAGCCAAGCACCTGGAATTTCTGCTCTGCAAACTGGTGAACCCTGAAGCTAGCATTTTCTTACCATTATATTCTGTGCTGGAAAACAAGGCATCATGCATGTGGTTCTTGTTTACCTTTTAAGTGTCCACGGCATATAGTCTACTCTGGCAGCAGCTCTCAGGAGTCTCAGGCAGAGCTCTCCCCAATTATGCATGTTTGAACTTCAACAGGATATGCTAGGATTTAAATGTACAAGCAAAGCTGGTACTGTACAGCTGAGCTTTGCTCCTCCCCAACTAACTGCTTAGTTTCTCTGGCGATGCTAAGGCAGGTGTGGGGTATCTTTCATCTGCCAAATGCTGCTGACCCCTAGCCATCAGCCTCAGCAAACACGGCCAGGGATGATGGATGTTGTAGTTCAGCAACATCTGGAGGGCAAAAGATCCCAATACCTGCACTAAGGCAACCTTACACATGTGCACAGAATTACTGCCCCTCCCCCATGTATGAGATAACAGCAGCATGAAAAAGAACGCCAGTTCCTCTTCTGGCTTACAAAAGCTTCCTTGCCCAGTTACTGCTATGGGGAGATTCTCTCTTACCATGAACAGCTAGGCATGTGGCTATTTACAAGGCTGGGTTAATGTGATAGACGGCAGCTTGAGGACTGCACAAAATTATTGACAAGTTGGTACTTTTGTTCCTGTTGCTTTCACTGCTTGAGGTTCAGGCTACATGCATCAGAAATAGCTGCTTCTAAACTCTGCCAGCCCACAGGAAGCTACCATCACTGCTCTGTTGGAGAACATCAAAACCCACTTGCAAATCCTGCACTTACCTATTGACTGGTTGACCGCTTTCATGCACAAGTTCTCAATCAGAGTTTTGCCTGGTGCCTGGCCTGCAGTTTTTGGCTGGAGGAGGGAAACCAAGACGACAGAGGAAGGTAAAAATGAGCCAAGTATCCCAAGAGTCAAGAGCCTTCCTGGCTACCCACCCTGAACACTGCAGCAGTTTCAGAGACTGCCTCTTCCCTGAGGGCAGCACCAGAGCAGGCATGAAAGCAGCAAGGACTTGAACTACATTTTGGCCTGCCAGTCAAGTCAGGTTGCATATCCAGTACTAGCTGGAGCTGGGCTTGAAGAAAGGGTAAAAGGAGGAGTCAAGTTTTCAAAGGTACACAGTAGGGAGCTATCCTAAATAATGGGGAAACACCTGCCTAGGTGTTTAGCTTTAGAATAAGGTAACGACAAATGAATTTCAAAGCCTGAGATTCCATCTTGATTTGGGCCCTGCATAAGAAGCAAGAATAAGAGGTCTCCCAGGAACTGAGCATGGGATGTGCTGCTTGAGGTACACACACACATCCTGCCCGATTTACCAAAGAACAACCCCCCCAAAAAACCCTTACATCATGAAAGCAGCAGCATGATCTCCTCCCAAGCCAATAAACAGCCAGTGCTCTCCGCGCAAAGGGACATTCAGGGCAATTAATACAACATGCATGGCTCATGCACGGCGAGCAAATCATGTCACAGTATCAAGGAGCGATGAATCTGCCACCTAAGAGGAACTCTGCACAGTTTCCCCCTCACCTCAGATGTAATGAAGTTTTCAGCTGAGGCTGTCTTATGAGTTCCCCGTGAATAAGCCCTAAGCGCTGTTCTGCCTGATGCTATGAACCTCTGTTACCAGCCACTAATTTGATACTGCAGTAGTTAAATTCCATTACAAGGACCAAGCTGTTAACCTCATGTAAGTGTGGGGAATAATTACAAGCCTCTCTCACTTAAGATGAATGAAGCGTGTGTGTGTGTGTGTGTGTGTGTGTGTGTGTGTGTGTGTGTGTGTGTTTGTTTAAGCACTCTGGCTTTCAATGGAGCAACATTAACTTTCTAATTTGGGTGGCTAATGGGCGGGGGGGAAAGGTGGGGTGGGAAGTAGCTTTTTCCTAAGAACAGCAAAAAGGTACATGGCTATGAAAAGAGATCTCCAAAACGCAAGTGTGTCCCTACACTGCTTTGCCACATTGCACAGCGGATCCAGCAAGAGTGGAAAGGGGTGGACAGTTACCATAGTCTTGTCAAGGTATGCCATTTTCTCTTGAAGTTCTGGAGACTTGATGTTGGGGTAAGGCATGCCCACCATGATCACACACCTAGGGATGGGGGGGGGGAGGGAAAAAGGCGTGAGAGAAAGACAGACACCCACCCACCAACCACAGGTATTTTGTTAGCTTTTGTAATAACATTGCAATGCCTCTTTTAGCAGGAAAACATCAAAGAGGCCATGTTTCATCCTAACATTGCATTAATAGGATTGTGGACCAAGTACATAATTCATAAACAAACAACAACAACAATTTATTTATACCCCGCCTATCTGGCTGGGTTTCCCCAGCCACTCTGGGCGGCTTCCAACAGAATATTAAAATGCAATAATACATTAAACATTAAAAGCTTCCCTAAACATGACTGCCTTCAGATGTCTTCTAAAAGTCTGGTAGTTGTTTTTCTTTTTGACATTTGGTGGGAGGGCATTCCACAGGGCGGGTGCCACTACCGAGAAGGCCCTCTGCCTGGTTCCTTGTAACTTGGCTTCTCGTAGCGAGGGAACCGCCAGAAGGCCCTCGGCACTGGACATCAGTGTCCGGGCAGAATGACGGGGGTGGAGACGCTCCTTCAGGTATACTGGAACAAGGCCATTTAGGGCTTTAAAGGTCAGCACCAACACGTTGAATTGTGCTCGGAAATGTACTGGGAGCCAATGTAGGTCTTTCAAGACCGGTGTTATGTGGTCTCTGCAGCCACTCCTAGTCACCAGCCTAGCTGCCGCATTCTGGATTAGTTGCAGTTTCCGGGTCACCTTCAAAGGTAGCCCCACATAGAGTGCATTGTAGTAATCCAAGCGAGAGATAACTAGAGCATGCACCACTCTGGCGAGACAGTCAGCGGGCAGGTAGGGTCTCAGCCTGCGTACAAGATGGAGCTGATAAACAGCTGCCCTGGACACAGAATTAACCTGCGCCTCCACGGACAACTGTGAGTCCAAAATGACTCCCAGGCTGCACACCTGGTCCTTCAGGGGCACAGTTACCCCATTCAGGACCAGGGAGTCCTCGACCCTTGCCCGCCTCCTGTCCCCCCAAAACAGTACTTCTGTCTTGTCAGGATTCAACCTTAATCTGCTAGCCGCCATCCATCCTCTAACCGCCTCCAGACATTAGATTAGATGCAAGACAGTTTTCCTCCTCCTGGAATCATGCATAAGAGCTCAGGAAACTTTCAAATAAACTGAAACAGAATTCAGGCAACCATTTTTTGCCCTGGGTGTGTGTGTGTGTGTGTGTGTGTGTGTGACAGAAGGAGGTTTAATCTAGCGCAAGTTTACTCCCTGTGCAAACCTGTGCCTCTGGGAGGAGACTTCTGGCTCAATTCAATTTCTGAGACCTATTTTAGTCCTCTAAGTCAGTGTTTTTCAACCTTTTTTGGGCAAAGGCACACTTGTTTCATGAAAAAAATCACGAGGCACACCACCATTAGAAAATGTTAAAAAAATTAAGTCTGTGCCTATATAGACTATATATAAAGTAATTCTCTTGAATTTTTCAATTTTTCCCACGGCACACCAGGCAACATCTCGCGGCACACTAGTGTGCCACGGAACAGTGGTTGAAAAACACTGCTCTAAGTAACAGTGGGGTAGGACAAGCCTTAAGAGGAAATGGCTGCATCTTGCTAAAGGCAAATCATCGCTTAAGGAATTCCTTCCAACACCCAGAGGCTGCAAGTCTCCAGTCTATGCATTTAATAATTTTATTATTTATATGTCACCCATCAGCCGTTCTGGACGGCTTCCAGCAAAAAAGAAAAAAAAAACCCACATTAAAGCATTTCCTTTGCCCCTCTACCTCACTGCCAAAATAAAAATAACTTGAACTAGAAGAAAGTACTTATTTCAGCTGCAGAACTGCACTGGAGAGAAAGGATTAATTGGGGGGGGGCGGGATTTCCACATCTCCTGATCACAAGCCAGTCATTTACCTTCCCAGGTCATCGGAAAAATTGATTCCTTCGCTCATTTTCCCACCGACTACAGAGAACAGCAGCGCTCCTGTCATGGGGCCTCCTGATTGGCTGCAACGCTGCACAAAAGAAAGCCCCGCCCCCAGGGGGTGGGTGGTTAAAGGCTGGGAAACAAGCCCACCTCTGGGCCAACATAGCAGAGTGGCTGTTCAGCATTGCCTTTTCCCACTAAGTACCTTATCAGCCTGCCGGCCCCTTGGCCCTCACCTTGATGCACTTAGCATATTCAGCCAACACCTGCTCCACCTGGTTCGCTCGCTTTGGTTCCTGAAATATCTGTTTAAAAAACGCAGAAAACATCAGTTGATGGAGAGAGGTGCTGAACGTACACAAAGCACACCATCATTATCAGTTTAGTTGCATGTTATCTCTCTGCACACAAAAATCATGCTGGAAGTTGCTTAATACAAGGAGATCAGCAATACATCACGGGATCAACCACTGCAAGAACAATTTCATAACAGCAAACAAACTTAACAGAATACACACACCCCAAAAAAAAACCACCCCAGAATTTCAAATCAGTAAGCGTAGCAACATTACACCTCCAGGCAGTAGCAAAAACAACTCAACCTTGGTCCAAAATATTCTAGCCGCTGTTTCTAAATTGCCTGCAGATTAGCAAAGAATCAGGTGAATCTGACCAAATATCAGCTTCCCCACTCTGAATTAACTGCTCCTTTGGCATTACCAGTTCAGGCAGCATCATAGCAGGAAACATGGAGGAAGACGACAAGAGGCTTGGTACTGGAATAACCCCCCTTCAGACCTTTGTAGCACCTGCACCATCACAGCAAGAGGATCTTTGCTTTGTTTTTATTTACAGTGGTACCTCGGGTTGCACACTTAATTCGTTCCGGGGTGCCGTTTGCACCTCAAACAGTGCTCAACACGGGTGGCGCTTCCGCGCATACGTGAAAACGCGATATCGTGCTTCTGCGCATGCACAAACTGCACAGAACGCTTCTGCGCATCCACGGACCACACGGACATGTGCAGAAGTGTCTGCGCTCAGTGTTTCACTTCCGGGTTTGCGGAGTACGCAACCCGAACGTACTCAGCACGGAGTGTTCGCAACACGAGGTATGACTGTATTTTTTAATTAAAAACACAGTTTTTATCAGTAGGAAACTGAGGCTCAAATCCCCAATTGACTGTGATGCTCCTCAAGTGGGTCCTGGGCAACCCCGTTATGAGGTTGAACGGTTGCTCCTTGGAGTTTCTTGGAGGACACAAATTGAGATTCATACACACACAACTGAATGGGTTTTTATTATGCAATGTCATATGTCCTGTTTGCTCATTATTTTGCTGTGCTCACAATGAACTTGCAGAATTTAGCTCTCCAGGTTACAGAAGCTTAATTTTCGATTTGCAAAATAAATTCCAAACGGCCCTCATCTCTGGGCTCTTGTCTGCCTCCGCTGCAAACGAGCCAAGCTCACTGCGCTTTGAGGAATCACGGAGCAGCGCTTAATCTAATTTAGACCCAAGTACACCAATCAGTCGCCCAGCAAGTATTGCTTATTCATTATTGGGGAGGAGGGCGGGTGGAGGGGAATTGGACATATAAACAAACATCCTCTCTGCTTCACTGTGCAGGCAGCAGGAACAACTCAAGGAGAGAGAACAAAAAAACAGAGCAGAGGACTGTAATCAGCCAATAATGGTTTGATTCCGGAACGAATGGCATCCGCTTAAAAGCACCAGCAGCATCAGGCCGAGCAATTACCTTCTTTTTAGAGGCCAGCTGGGTAAGCACCCCGGTCTTCTCCCAATGCGTATAAACCTGCTTCTCGTACTCGTAAGAGGGGAAGAAGCACACCACGCCCCCAGGGACAACGTTGCACAGGTTGCAAAGAATCCGCCCCACCTCTGCCATCTAAAGAGAGAAAAGCAGCCACCACAATCTTCAGGGCACCGGATTCAAAAGCCGCTGCCTGTATTAACTATTAGGCCCGGAGGAAGGGACTAGCCCCTAAGCACCACCCGCTACCCTCCTCTCCTCCACCCCCTGTTCGTCCTAGCAGCAGCTAATTATTTTGTACAGAGCACATTGCCAGTTCTGAAAAGGCTATCAGAATGGAATAAGTTTTGCTACACCAGAACAGCACACCTCCGGTATCCCAAAGCAGCATGGCCCCCTCTGAATACCATCTGGCGGGGCTGATGAGCCAGGGAGGGTTCTTGTCCTGCATATGGGCTTCCCACACAGGAATCCGACTGGCTGCTGTGATAACAGAATGCTGGGCTCAATGGGTGTCTGGTCTGATCCAGCAAGGCCTGTTGCATCTCCCCCAGCAAGCTCAAAACATGAAGAGACAGCCAAAGTAATGGGACAGATACTGACCATGTGAGGTAGGCATCGCTTCTCATAGGTGAATTCCAGCTGCTGGTTGGATGGGCCACTGCAGAGGATGATGGGCAAAATGTTGTCTGGGGGAATCACGTGACCTGACAACATATAAGCAGGCAGAAGGAATGAGAGGCAGTGAAGCTGAACAGCTGTCCCTCCTTGTAGCCGCTTGGAAGCCCACCTTTGGACCCACGGGCCACCACCAGATTCCAGTGGTCATCTTAATGAGAGCCACTAAAAACAGAAGGAGTGATTTAATCGAAGCAAGGATTCCTTACTCCCTGACGGAACACTTGAAAGTCACAACTGAAGGGGTGACACTGGAAGCAAGGTGGGACGAGAATTTGGCACTGACACCTGTGCATAATACAAGTAGCTGTGGATTTTTGTAGCCAGCACTGATTCTGTCTGGGGAATGGCATGAGCCACGCTGTCTGCTGATTTCGTGACATTTCTTCTCAGCCTGAAGATCTGTAAACAGGCATATTTCCATGGCGACACCCACGCCTTCAATATTCTCTCTTCGTAAAGAAACGGGTCCTCGAAACACTGCCCTGAATCACTCCTGCTTTTGGCAAGCAGGAGAGAAAGATCATTTGGCTCTTAACTATCATATGCTAATAGCAAATTCAATCATCCAAGTGTGAATCCTTACACAGACAAAAAGGCACCACTGAAACAAAATTGGGGGAGGTAGGAATGCTTAGGGAAACCCTAAGTACAAAAAGAGGGAGAGAGAAAGCCTCTCTCACACACACCCTCATCAGTCCAATGCAGACAAGTTCTCAGTGGGCAAGGAATGACAAATGACTTGAGGGGCATGGTTTGGAGTCTGCTGGAAGCAGGCATGGCTGGCTGGAACCCTGAATGGGAGCAGGTCCCACTTGTCGCAACCATGATGTCCCTGTCCTACACAGTAGTGTTCATATGGCAGGAAGCCCTAGTTAATTCACTGGAACTTGCAGCCATTGTTGCATTTTCCATCTTGGGTTTTTAAAGTGGAGGGAGACAGACAGCAGTTCTGGCCCTTTTGCTTTCAGCTTATTGCAAGTACACAGCTGCATTCGCCAGTATGAATGCTGTCAGGGATTCCCCATGTGCTGGAGGTGGGAGGCCACTGGGCTGCAGCATTTTGGCAGGCAAGGATGGAGCAGGGAACGTTTCGCTACACACAGTGCCATAGCAACAGGCAGGCAGGGTCCACCTGCCCACTGCAATTTGCTGAATAATAGTAATTTTAAAAGCACTCCTTTCCCTTCTCTGTCTCCGAGGCTCACCGCAGGAGAACTCCTCGATTCTGTCGTCACTGACACCTGCGCAGACAAGCAGTTGCTCCCGGAAATCGGCCACCTGCAAATCACAAGGCTCTCGTTAAAAAAAATCAGGAAGGCTCAAGCAGCAGGCAGGGCTAGATGGGCTCGTGTGCTCTGCCCTTGATTTTGGCCAAGGTCACCCAAGCCCTCCTACCCAGACACCAAATCCTGCTACCTATGTAGGAGGCTGCTGTATATATACCAGTTCATGCTAGTTGTCCACAGAGCCCAGTATTGTCTACTCTGTCTGGCAGCAGCTCTAAAGAGCTCTGCTAGTTGAAATCTTTTAAAGTGAAAATTGCAAGGACTGGACCTGGGTGTCCTGCATGGAAGGAATGAGCTCCCTTAGCAAACTATGGTCCAGTCAGACACACTGACCCATTGCACCACGGGAAGAAGCCATTCAAGAGACTGAATCAACCCTGTTGGCATATTGCCTCCCAGTTTGAGGTGCCTACAGAACCTCCCAAAATCTCTTTCATCCACAAGGCAAATATTTTAAATGTGACGCCAAGGAAAGCCGGGTTCTACAGCCAATACCACGTTCTCTGGCTTCTCCACTGAACTGCAGCACACGAAAGACAACCCAGGTAACAGGAAGATGGTGCTTGTGAGACGAGAGAATGAAGCACTGATGTGCCAAGAAAGGAGCAGCCGGACGAAAGACAACCTGGTTCAGGATTTGCTCCCTTCTTCAGGAGGCATTGCGGTCATTCCCGCTTTCCATAAAAATGGGGACAAGAGTGGCTCTACCTCTCCCACAATGAGATGCATAAACGATGTTTCCCACCCTGTGTCTTGCAGATCAAAGCAGCTGTAAATCTAACACAGGCCAACAGCCCATCTAGTCCAGCGTCCTGTTCTCAGGACAACAGAAACACAAGAGCACACTTTCCTCCTGTGGTTTCCAGAAACTGGTATTCAGAAACATTGCTGCCTCCAACTATGGAGGCAGCGCACAGCCATCACGGTGAGTAGCCATGGATTGCCCTCTGAACCATGAATTTGTTTATCTTGTTGCCAGTGTCCCAAAATAGCCAGAAGAGGCCCCTCTCTGGGCACCGCAGCTATGGTTATATTCCCATTTGTGGAATGCCCTCCATTATGGGCAGGATTGCTGCACTGCAGGGGGTTAGACTGGATTGGTCCCTTCCAACTCTGCAATTCTATGAACCTGACACTCTTTGTCATTTGGGTGCCAAGAGAAGTGTGGTGTATTTCTTGTGAATTCCTGGGAGACCAGGATTCTAATCCCTACTCAGAGGGGGACCTTGGGCAAAGTCACCATGTCTCAGACTAACCAACCTCATAAGATGGTTGTGAGGATAAAATTGGGGTGGGAAGAAGCACGCACAGCACCTTCAGCTCCTTGGAGAAAAGGCAGAGACACTTAGGGGTTTGCTCGCGCCTCTACAATGGTGCACTGTAGTAATAGCCAGCTGTGGTTGGTACCCTGCCCTGTGACTTTAGCTGCTGTCAAGCTAGCTTTTATGATTTATAGCTGTTTTTCTGCAATTTTATTGAATCCGTACCTTGTAATCTGCCCTGGGAATCTGCTAAAATGAAAGGTGGGGTATAAATGCACCTAATAAAATAAGTAAGCAAAACAAAGAGCATCTTTCCGTTGTGTCTCCAGAGCACATGAGTAAGACTGCAACTTTCTAATAAATTTATCACTGTGGTTCGTGGTCTTTTCTTAAAAAAAAATTCTGGGCTCTACTATGTTTTAAACTGTTGTTGCTTATTTTGATTTTTTTGGGAACTTTTAAAAAAAGTTTTAAGGTAATTAATGCTGTATTATCTTGATTTTATGCTCTATGAATGCCTCGAGCAGACTTTGTTCAGAAAGGCAGCCTAAAATAAGTAACGTTCAAAAATAGCATTCAGAAACCCTCAGTGAAAAGTCCTTCGGCGAGACAAACCCAGATCTGCAAACTATCCTTAAGGCTGGTTGTACGCAAGCAGGTTGTCAACATCACAACTGGATTGTGACACCAACCAGTTGTGTGCCACATGTGGAAGACCAAAGTGGCATTTGCACCACAAGGTTGATGTAATTATTAGGCTGCATCCAGAAGAGTAAATGGCCGCAAGACCATTGCAAAGCTTGTGCCTCTCCACATTTCAGGAATACAGCGTATACCCTGACCATTTCTCTTATGTCTTTTTGTGGGTATTTGGTGTGTGTGTGTTTGTGTGTGTGTTTCTGTCCCATCTGGCTTGCTTTTCCAAATGGTGCAACACCATCTCCCTCAGTCCCACTGGCCATGCTAGAAAATGAAGTACAGTACTGCCACCAAGTGGTCCCTTCATCACATCATCAGATTTTGTTTGTTTTATCCCTTTCTTCAGGTGAAACTCGAAAAATTAGAATATCGTGTAAAAGTCCATTTATGTAAGTAATTGTTTTCATTAGCTACTGGAGTTTAATATATGGGATAGACTCATGACATGCAAAGCGAGATATGTCAAGCCATTGTTTGTTGTAATTGTGATGATTATGGCGTACAGCTGATGAAAACCCCAAAGTTGAAATTGTTAATTTGGGGTTCTCATCAGCTGTACGCCATAATCCTCACAATTATAATAAATAAAGGGTTGACGTATCTCGCTTTGCATGTCATGAGTCTATGTCATATGTTAGTTTCACCTTTTAAGTTGAATTACTGAAAGAAATGAACCTTTCCACGATATTCTAATTTTTCGAGTTTCACCTGTATACTGCAAACACATAGAATCATTAGAATTGGAAGGGACCCCCAGGGTCATCCAGCCCAACCCCCTGCAATGCAGGAATCTGCAGAACCCCACCCAGTTTGAAACCATACCAAACCCAGCTTAGCTTTGCAAATGTGCTAACTGTTTTATTGCTGCACGTGCTACGAGAACATTATCAGATCTCAATTAAAAGCGAAACATCCTAACAAATAAAAAATCGAAGAAAGACAAAATGGGCCATCTAACAAGGTTTCTTTAAAAAACAAACAAACACAAATGCATCTTTTTTTCCTTAAGAAGGTTTGCTGAACTAACTAAGCCTTTTATAGTTGGCACCTAAAGCTCACAGCAGATAGTGCCAGCTTGATTTCATTAGGCAGAGAGTTCCACAGTCCCCACAACGCTACACTCAATGCACAACTTCTTGTCAAGGACAGCCTGACATGCTCAGTGGCCGAATACAAAGACTGTGCAGTGGTCAAGGGAATAAGGTGGCCTCTTTAAGTACAAAGGAAGCTGCCTATTATACCGAGTCAAGCAATTGGTCCATCTAGCTTGGTACTGTCTACACTGACCGGCAGCAGCTCTCCAGGGTTTCAGAGGTAGAGGTCTTCTACCAGCCCTACTTAGAGATGCCAGGGATCCTTCCACATGCAGAGATGCTCTACCACTGAGCTGCAGCCCTTCTTCACAGTACACAGAACCCAGGTTGCTTTGGGCTTTATAAGCCAATGTTAAGGCCTTGGAGACAAAGCACTGGAAGCCAGTGCAGCTCCATAATCATGAACCAATGAAGTTGCACTGTTTTTATCCTAGTTGGAGAATTAGGAGCAGGAAGTATTGTAACCTTGCCCAACGGGGGGCCCCGAACTCACGATGCTAAGAGTCTCATGCTCTAACAACTGAGCTAGCTATACGCTGTCAAAGCCCACCCTCCTCCCCCTTCCCCAGTTATGAAGGGGTTTGTACCGGCCTCGTATTGTATAGCTTAGAGCTGTATGGGGCAATTTTCATACCTAGTTATATGACCAAATGAAGCTGACTTAGACCAGATGAGACCACTGGGTTCATCTACCTCAGCATTGTCCCCACTGACTGACAGCAGCTCTACAGGGTTTCAGACCGTGAACATTCCCAGCCCTATGTGGAGATGCCAGGGATTGAACTTGGGATCTTGTGTGTGTGTGCGCGCACACACAGACCTAAAGCAGAAGTAACAAAAACATTCCTTCCTGACTTTTGAGACAAACAGACAGCACAGCCCACTTCCAGCTGGGATTGCTGGTTAGCTACACACCCAAGGTTCACTCCTTTTCCCACCCCCTATATTCTGAAGCTCCACTTATACACTGCCAGCAGTTAGGGCTCAGATGCAAAAAGCCTGGCAGAGACTGGTCCTGCCACCATGGTGTTACTGAAATCCTGATTTTTCTGAAATGACCCCTCCTGGCAAGATCACCACTTGAGGACTTATCAAAAGCAGCAGGCAGCCTGAAGAAATAGGGCAAAGAAGCATAAGCCTGAATGTCAAGCTTTTGATAATAATAATAATAATGTGAGCCAAAGACTCAAGGAGACACCTTATAAACCTAGCAGATTCTGTTCTTTTGCCAGGAAGGGCCTGTTCCATAAAGGTTATGGAGTATTTGCTTAGGTTGAATACACCACCAGTTTAAAGTGGATTTGGGGCCTCCAGCTGTGCAAGTGTTTGACACCATCCCCATATTGTTGTTAGGTGGGCATTCTGAAGTGCATTATGTGGGCCTCCCCTCTACCCCCACCACCTTTATGTGCATGGTGATTGATGGGTCCCATCTATCACCAAGGATACAATACTTCCTGCTCCAATTTCTGCAACTAGGATAAAAACAGTGCAACTTTGTTGGTTACACTAAACCAAAGATATTCTAACCTTCAGTGTGAGTTCACAGCTTCCTAAAGACAGCATGTAGCCCCTTCTACCACTGCCTGCTTGTAAGCAACCGCTACTCAGACCAAACAAAAGTCTAGAGATGTCAAGAAATGTCCCTCACCGGCTGCATGGTGCCTCCAGCAATGACCACGGCCCGACATTCCTTCAGCACCTGGGCAAAGTGCACCGCTGGATTCAGAAGAAGAAACTTGAGGCTGCTCAGAGCTAAAGTGCCTGGGAAAGGAACATAGAATGGTAGAGTTGGAAGGGACCCCAAGGGCCATCTAGTCCAACCCCCAGCAATGCAGGAATCTCAGCTAAAGCATCCATGACAGTGGGCCATCCATCTATCCAACACTGTAATTTCACCTAAAAACACATTTTGAGAGCACTGGAGAAGGGGGGGGGGGGGGTTGACAGCACCATCACTGCCTGTACCAGAAGAGCACTGTTGGTTTTCCTGTCCCACTTCTGGCTCCAAGCAAACAGATCCTTGCGGATTTTCAGGCTGCCTTGAACTAAACTGGGGGGAAACTCTCTCAAGGAGAGAGAGTGGCTTCTCACAGATGCAAGTGGCTTTTCAATCCTTGGCCCAGACCTCATCTATACCAGCAACTGCAATTTTTAGTTAGTTAAATAACGTACTTAAAACATAACCCCGTCAACTTGCCCCGTACCTTGCCGGGTGAGGATGACTCTTCCATCTTGGTTTGCATTTGTGAGCGCAGCCAGGAACCCCTCAATGTGCATTAGGGGAGATGCCATTTTTGGCTGCTCATCCTCAGCCTCTTTAGGGGAGCTGTGCTGAGTCCCTGCAGACCAAAAGAGGAACTTCAGCTGGTGAACTTAAGTGCCACAAAGCCAGGCGATGCTCAGCAGCTAGGAGGGTAACAAGCCCAGAAGACAATTTTCATTCACACCACACCTGAAAGCTGTTAATGAGATCAAGCAGAGAAACTGAATCTACACTCTTGCCAATGCAGGTTTTCTGCTCGTGGTCTAAGTGCCCTGTGTAAAAATGCTCACAGCCCCATCAAAACTCAATTATTTTGGAAAGAAGGGAAAAAATCAAGCTGTTTCGCCCTAACTGAAGAAAAGGCATTCAGGAAACAGCTTCGGGAAATTAACTTGCTCCCCAGGGTGGAGTGAACAGACACACCCTGGTCCACGTGGACCTGAAGCTCTTGCATGCTTGAAAAGGTCCCATTCATTTCCACAGAGTCAGGAAACCCATACATGTGGGTCCTCTGATTCCATTGAGAGGAAGGGCAGCAAACACAGGCAGAGGAGTTCCACGGTTCCACGAAATCCCATGGTGTTACGAAATCACTGCACTGGCAACCATTATAATTGGTTCTGCCTTTTCTAGCCCATTTCATAACTCAACAGCTGTGCCCACCTTCCTTCTCCTGCCTCTTGTTCAAGGTTTGCAGGAAATTCTGCAAGCCGGATGTCGTCCGGTCTTCTTTTCGAGTTTTCAGAGCTCCAGAAGCCCCGTACCTTTCCATAAAGCCAAAGAGCTGCCAAAATGTAGACAGATTAGTAGTAGTATTAAGGTATTGCCCATAAAAACTGATTCTACGCTCAGGAACCTTTCCTGCAAAGTTTGCAGAATCTTGCATGGCAAAAAAACCAACAACTTTAGAACCCACTGCAACTTCTACATTCAGACAATGTACAGGTTTGACTATAAAGTGATGCCCAATTGGCTGGGATCACTGTAGAAAGGAGAGGAAATGTATTTTACGCTATTCATTCTTTGTTAAGCTTGTTGTTGTATTATCTTGCATTTTTATTCCTCTTTGTGACTGTTTTAATTTTTTTTACTTTGATGTTTTGCTTGTTGCATTTGCAAATCTTATAAAAACATTTATTTATTTTTAAAAAAGGAGACAGATGCCCTAACCAGGAATAAAATGGTATCAAAGCAGCAGCAGATATGAGGACAAAAAAACCAAAACAATATTTTCATTATTAATCCCCCCCCCCCGAAAATAGTCCCCTCCCCAGTGCAACCTTTTTGCTCTGAAAATTCAAACTGGCAACCATTCAGACCAATTTCATACAAGTGACCTCTTGTGTGAAATTGCAGAAATCAGTTCCAGTAAGTACCTCAGATTTTTTTTTTTACAGGGGAGAAGGGGAAGAGTTTCTAGTGCCCAAGACTGCAGAGAGAAACCTGCAAAAATGTTGTAGCAACAAGTAGCTTTTGCACAGACATCTGAGCAAAAAGTATCTGCCCCCATTCTAGCAGAATAAAAGGCAGAAAGAACAATACCTTCCTGCTGATGAGGCTTTTCGCACAGTAGTGTTGAACCTGTTGGAAAAGAGAGAGAGAGAGAGAGAGAGAGAGAGAGAGAGAGAGAGAGAGAGAGAGAGAGAACACACAATGGAATGTTCTTACTAATCTTATTTGCTTAGCTCCATGCCCCAGCTGCCCCTGTTCAACTGTCACAACTCAACTACTTATATTAGTTGCTCCAGCAGAAGACTCAACTACACTTCATTTCACAGGTTTAAGTTACAGGTGGATTTGTAAGAGGCAGAAGCAAGCAGTCCTCCAAAGGACTCCAAGGATGGTCATCTTTGAGAGTTGTCACTCTGCCACTGCCATGCATGTAGCCGGCTCTTCTAGGAGGAGAAAGTTCTTGATCATTGTTAAGTAACATACACATGCATTTTCTTCTAGGGGGATGGAGTATGTGCCTTGCCAGTAGAAAAACAGTAGAGAGGAAGCGGGGTAAACGTTTTCCCCCACTTCCTGATGCGCTAGGTTTGCATGCATGGAATATGTAATTTTTAATGCTTCTCCAAATAAAAGAAAGAGCTGGCACATAGTCAGAAACAGAGTAGCCCATTTTATATTATCATTCTGGTTAGATCAGGCCAGGTTTCAATAGAGGATAAAAGAGGGGATTGACCAAAATAATAAACTTGGGGTGGGGTGGGGGGTATCAAATAAATTTGAAAAGGATCCCACATCGCTGGTTGGGTGGTCCCTGGGTCTGGAAAGCCTGAAGACCTCTGGTGGAAACAAGAGGTCTGTTATAATATCCAATTTTGCATATTTAAAAGATTTAGAACCCAGCCTCAAGTGCAGCCATTTCCCCAAATGGGTTACCTTACCCAGCTTCTGCTGTTTGCCTTTCACACCTGACATTCATGTACTTTATGGCCCACCCTATCGTTCAGTTTGTAAATTGTTTGAATTGGTTTTAATATTGCGTTTTAGTATTGTTTTCACCTGCACAAAGACCTTATGCTGATGTGCAGGAAAGAAATTCAATAAACCTTTTAATTTTTTAAAAGTGTAATACTGCAAACCAGTGTAGATAATATCTATTAAAATAAACTCAGAAGATGCTGCGGATGATGCAAGCAGACCTATCTCAGATAAACCCCTGGGAAAACAGGTTATGTTTTAAGCTGGCACGGAAAGGAGAATGTTGTCAACACCAGGGCAGGGCCAGAGCTCAGGGGTGGAGAATCTGATCTGTATACAAAAGGTCCCAGGTTCAATCACTGGCATCTCAAGGGAGGGCTGGGAATGCCCTCTGCCTGAAACTCTGGAGAGCCATTACCAGTTAGGGCAGATGATACAACGCTAGATGGAGCAATTTGGTACAGTGGTACTTCGGGTTACAGATGCTTCAGGTTACAGACTCCACTAACCCAGAAATAGTACCTTGGGTTAAGAACTTTACCTCAGGATGGGAACAGAAATCATGCACCGGTGGCTCGGCAGCAGCGGGAGGCCCCATTAGCTAAAGTGGTAACTCAGGTTAAGAACAGTTTCAGGTTAAGAACGGACCTCCGGATCTAATTAAGTTCTTAATCTGAGGTACCATTGTATAAGGCAGCTTCCTATTGTCCTTACTTCCATGGGGAGGGCATTCCACAGCCAGGAAAAGGCCTTCTCGCATGTAATAATAATAATAATAATAATAATAATAATAATAATAACAATAATAATAATAATTTATTATTTATACCCTGCCCATCTGTCTGGGTCTCCCCGGCCACTCTGGGCAGCCTCCAACAAATATTAAAATACAGTACAAATGCTACCACCAACCTTCCCTTCCCTAGCAGCTAAATATCAAGAAGCCCCCTCCCCCCGGTGGATGACACCTAAAACTTCTTGTTCATGAAAACAGGGGAACACCACCACTTTAAACTTTGTTGCTTAACAAGTCCAGAGGAGAAAATAAAAACACATACTGGAAAGCAGTATGTTTTGATTTGGAAACAGAGCATATTATTATTATTATTATTATTATTATTATTATTATTATTAATATACCACCCTTCATCAAAATATCTCAGGGTGGTTCACAAGATAAAAATACACATAAGTAGTTGAAACAAAAACAAAACACTCTCGGACATGAGTTCTCAGCTTCCCACAAATCCTATCAGCCCAATTCCAGACTCTGGAACAAACCAATCCATTCCTAACCTTGAAGAGGTTGATGTTGTCAATCTGGCACTGGAACAGAAAGTCATTGATAGATTTCAGCTGCACCCCTGAGGGGACAGGAAAGAGAGAGAGAAAGAGAGAGAGAGAGAGAATGAGAGAATGAATTATCCTAGAGAGATATCCCTTATTCACTCCCAGTTAGGTATCCCCTATCTCCAGCTAACCCATGTCATTTTAGACATTGGAGGCACCACCTACCTGCTTGTGGAATGCTCTGAGTGTTTGGATTTTGATCTATATTTCCTGTAAAACACAAAGAAGAGCAGAGCAATGAGAAATGGTTTACTAAAAAAAAAAAGCCACTCTGAATTAAAAGCGCTTTCCCCTGAAAAATCCCAAACAAGAAGCTGAGATGGCAAGGGCGAAATCCTAAGTGCACATATCAGACCATGCGTGCCACTGAAAGCGGAGGGTGACTTCCGAGTTGCCATGCTTAGGATTCTGCCGTAAAAAGAATCATTTACAGCTGCAGACAGAAACTGGTACCTGGAGTACAGTGTCTACTTCCGGGTTCAACATATGATTTCAGTTTATTTTTTTAAACTGAAATATTTCCAGAAGTGAGCTATCAGGTGAGGGATTAGGAAACCACGTCTATATGAGGGAACGGATGAAAAAGGTGGGTAAGATATTAAAGGGAGACGTGAGAGCTGCCTTCAAATAACTGCAGATGAGCAGACTTGCCCTCTGTTGCTCCAGAAGGACTCATGGGTAGAAATGGAAAGGAAGCAGATTTCAGCCAAACGTGAGAGGACACCAAGAACAGCAAGAGCTATTTGACAGTGGAATAGAGGTGGGGCGGGGGGAGGGATGATGGGCTCTCCATTGCAGGGGGTGGCCAACCACTTGCCAAGGATGCTGTAGCTGCAGACCCCTACAATGAGCAAGAGGCAGCAGTAGATGATGTCTAAGAGGCCATGCAATTCTGAAGTTCTGTCATTCTCCAAGGCTGCCACCTAGAAGGAAACGTTTCGTTCCAATGCTGTGTATTCACGGCTGTGAATCCCTCCCCTAAACACAGATTCCAATTTGCTTCTCATTAAAGGGCTTATTGCATTTGTACATGCTTTAAAAAAATAATTCAACAAGCAATTTGGAATTAGATTACATTAAGCTGGTAGCAAGTTCGGTAAATACAGGAAGTTGACTTAATTATATGGCGTATAGCCAAAGCAGGAGCAGACACCTGGGGAGGGGGGGGGAACCCACATGCAATAAGCAGATTCCTCTTTATGCACCTCTTTAAAAAAAAACTTCATTTTGCTGCATAGTTTCCTGTTAGAATGAACAAAAATGGCAACCGAGAAAAAGTTGAGGCAGAGGTGGAAGACAAGGCTGGGTTGGGGAAAGGGGAGAAAGAAGGTCAGTACAGGCAACTGGGACTGTTCAGGGTCTCCTCAATTTTTCTGGGATCCATTGCTCTTCCCATATTCACACACAAGATAATTCAGAGGCTCCCAGAGCAATGGGAGCCCATATAATGAGGGATTAGCTTCACCTCCCTTGAGACAAACACTGTCTCTCAAAGTCTGGTTTGGCTTGATGCCTTTGAGGAAAGTAGCAGGAACCTGTTCCCAGCAGAGTGGAAACCAACAAACCCACATTCTCTCTTACCTCCAAGAACAGCCACAAACTTCTCCAGCAGAAACAGAATCTGCTTAATGTACATCAGGTTCTTTGCTTTCAAGCGCTTCCTATTACAGAAATCAAATGGTGTCTCAATGCACACAGGCAGTGCTCCTGACACAACATAGCTACGTTGGGCTTTAGAATTATGCCTCCGGCGGAGAGAACAAAGCCCCTGGTGGTGAATAAACACTGCCACATATAGACAGACAACTATGACTGGCGTCTTACTAGTTACAGGTAGGTAGCCGTGTTGGTCTGCCGTAGTTGAAACAAAATGAAAAATAAAAAAAATTCCTTCCAGTAGCACCTTAGAGACCAACTAAGTTTGTTCTTGGTATGAGCTTTCATGTACACACGAAAGCTCATACCAAGAACAAACTTAGTTGGCGTCTTACTGTAACAGCAAACCACATACTGCTGTTTCACGGACGAACAACCTCAAGTCTTGGGACTTGCATGCTCCCTCTCCTTTCTTCCACATGCAAACGGAGAATATAGTTTCAAATTGTTTTACACTATCTCTGCTAGAAGGAAAGTTTTGTGCTGTACTTTATGCTTACTTTTGCCTTTTCCCACAATTGAATTTTTAAAACATGGCTGAGCACATGCGAGAAAACATGCACTGCAGCGCTCTACCCTGTTGCTCTACTGCTGCTATGCTATCCGAGGCGAAGCCATGGTTTGGGCCTAGTGCTACATCCAAACCTAAGACTGTGGTTTGTCTCACTCCAGACAAACCAAGAGCAGTAAACCAAAAACAAACCTTTAGTTACAGCTCGTGGTTTGTCTGGAGTGAGACAAACCACAAGTTCTGATTTGGGTATAACAGTAAGCCAAACCATGGCTTAGTCCTGCATAGCGCAGCAGCAGCAGCAGCAGCAGCAGCAGCAGGTCCCAGGGAAGAGGGCTGTGGCTGCCATCTTACACCCAAGAGCCTACATGTTTGCTCATTTGTGCAAAGCCATGGTTTGGTTTTAGCATAATGTCCAAACTGTGCCATTTATGATGTTTGTTTCTACTTCGTAAGCCGCCTGAATAATTTTATAGATTGGCAGTCATGTAAATTTTGATAATAAAAATAGCAAAAAAGAAACCTAGTTTCACACTGTGCTCAAACACATCAACCCGAGTTGTAAATAGCTTTACCTGTAGCGCTCCATGTACTGCAACAGCTGGGAATGGGCGCAGCACAGCTATAACAGAAATAAAATGTTGGCGTTGAAGGCGGCTTTAAAGAAAAACCCACCAGCATGGAAATGTGAACTCTATGGTGGAAGACCAAAAACACGCAGCAGAGCAGGGGCTCTGAGGCCTGGCTCACCTGAGAACCGCTAACCTGGGCACTGTAGATGCAGGTGAGGGTGTCTATCAGATTGTGGGCTTCGTCAATGATCACCACCTGATCCTTCAGCTTGATCCCAGATGCACTTCTAGTAGCTTCATGCAGAAGCATTTGATATGGCAACACCACCAGCTGAAGGAGGGACACAGGCATGAGTGACAAGGGCGATTTGTCACTTTGATGGGACTAAAGGTAAGTAAGGTCCACCAAACATGGTGCATTTGCATTCCCAAAACACACACAAAAAAAATTAAGTGTGAACAGGAAGTAGGGGCAAGATGCGTTTGCAAACATGGGACTACTTTCTAGTCCCCACTGAGTGTACTTTCAGTGGCAAACCCAAGGTTGTCACTGCATAGCAGGCAAAAAGGTCCTGGGAGAGGCATATAAGGCAGGAGGCCACAAAAGGAGCCCCTTCCCTCTATAGTAGAATTAGGCAACAGGGTGCCCTCCACGTATCTTGTACTACAACTTCCATCATCCCCAGCTAGCAAGGTCAACGGTCAGGAATGATGGGCGCTGCAGTCTACAGCATCTGAAGGGCACTCCGTTGGCTACCACTGCTCCAATAGGGCAACCGTTCGAAAGGCAGGCACTACCAGGTTTTTGCTGCCAGGCAATTAAATCACTTTTGGTTGATCTGATCTGGGCCATATCCAACAGCGTCCCCTCCGCTGACGGAAGACACTTTAATTAATCAGCAGCGATGGGGTGGAGGCAATTTCTGTAATTTATCTCTCTCCCAACAGGACTAGGTCTATTACAGGACCATGGTTTTCACCTGCCTTGCTCAACAGCTGAAGAATTTGAGGCTAAAGCAAAGTGGCTGGTCTGCTTTTTTGTGGGGCTCACCTGAGCAGCTGGGATAGCATATCGGCTTCCATAATACGGGCAGGCCTTCATTCCCTTCCCCAGAGTCACCAGCTGCTCGATATCTTTCACCTCAACCAGAACTTCATCCCGAAGGAGCTGCATGGGCTCATAGGAGTAAAACGGACAAACCGTTCGGCTCACGCGCCTTTTCTTCCCCTCTGCCTCCTCTCCTGTGCTACTCTTCTCTGGAAGCAAAAAAAGGTCAGAAAGAGACGTTCAATATTAACGTGAGTAAAAGCAGTGCGAGGGGCCCTTCCTACAGCAAAGATGGGCAACCTGTTTTCTCTAGAGGGCCGATTCCACTTGAGGGTATTCCACCAGGGGCTACAAGCCGCTGGTGAGCAGAGATAAAAGGGCTCCGGGGACATCGCTGGCTGGAACCCTGAACAGGAGCACTCCCCGCTGCAACATTTTATTGCAGGCCCCACTTTACTGATGATGGTAGAACCTGCCAGTGAATTAAACTAGATAATACCACCAAGGAAACTATCTGTGAACAAACAACAAATGTCCATAAAAATGGCAAAAGTCATTTTAACCAACTGAAGGACATCATCCTCTTTCTATGCTCCTCCCGATGGAAACATGCAGATGGGGAGATATACCCCTGCTTTAAGTCATTTACATGCTTTCTTCTCCTGTATTTTATTTACTACAAAGCTCGGTGACCAAGGTCTTTAGCGATGTCGGAGCACTGAACCACAAGTGGGCTCTATACTACTGCGTTTGCAATTGTTCAAGATAAGGTTTATTTTGGAAAGAGAAGAAATGAGCACTGAACTACTGATATAATACAAGCAAACTCTTTATTTACTGTGTTTGCAATTGTTTAAGATAAAACCTATTTGGGAAAGAAACTACTTTTGCAATTTTTATGGACGTTTATTGTTTGTTTACAGATAGCTGCCTTTGTGATATTATCTTGTGTCGGTTGCAGTAGTCACTGTATCACCACCCTGTTCATTTTTTTAAATTGAAATACACTAGGCACCATTTAAGTCATTATTCCCAGTAACCCAGCATGTGACACTTTCCCACCATGTTTATTCTTCTGCATCTCCATGCAACGGTCGTTGATGAGCTGGACGGCTCCCAGGTGCCTCACTTCCTCATTCACACAGAGGTTCTGAGACAGGCAAGGCAGGAAAAAGCAGAAACCAGTTACAACAAAAGAAAAAGACACATTCACAACATACACGGAGCAGAATTACGAGAGGCGAATTCTATGAAGTTTTCTCACAGTTGAGACAAAATATAACAAACATTGAAAAACTTTATTACTAAGCTATAAGGCAGCAGGGTAGAATAATTACTTATAAATAATGGAATAATAGTAAGTAATAGGATTAAGTTCCACAAGAGTAACTGATTAATAATGTATGGGTTGTATTCAATCAAGATCTACTGAAATTAATGAGCCTAAGTTAGTTATGCCCATCAACTTCAACGGGTCTACTCAGAATCGGACTAGCATTGACTGCCACCCTATATATTTATATACTTTTTGTATGTATGTATAGGGGGAAAATTAATAAATTATATTTAAATGTTTTCCCCTCCAGCACCTCACTCTTAGGATTGGAAAACTATTTGTGATTATCGTTTCTGCGGTATGAAGTGCCATAAGCGTTGCAGACACACAAATCCAAGACGAAGGGTGTTCAGTATTTGTATTATCACAAGGGTGCCATGCTGCTCAGTATCCAATTTCTTACTCAGAATTTGTATTTCTGAAGGTGATTCTTATTTTTTCTGGTTTGCATCTTGAACATTTTAATTAACTAATTAAATAATTATCATTACCACCCGCCAACCAGTCTAAGGTCCCAGGGTGGGTTGTGACCATTTAAAATGCAACGTTAATAACAATCTTAAAAAACATTACAGTGAATACAGCCACAAAAATCAGGGTGGGTCCTAAAATACAAGAGCAAGTAACAACAAAAGGGGGGGGGGAATGCAGCAATTCCTAACCTTCACTATATATATATATAGATAGATAGATAGATAGATAGATAGATAGCAATGTTTTAACTGCTCCTAAGTGCCACCAGGAAACTATTTCCATGCTAGGGAGTTCTAAGAATAGACATGATGTAGATCACAGGGTGTTTCCAGCAATGACAATACATCCAGTTCCTCCTCTTCTCCCCATAAATATTTAGAAAGAAGAAGAAGAGTTTGGATTTGATATCCCGCTTTATCACTACCCGAAGGAGTCTCAAAGTGGCTAACATTCTCCTTTCCCTTCCTCCCCCACAACAAACACTCTGTGAGGTAAGTGGGGCTGAGAGACTTCAGAGAAGTGTGACTAGCCCAAGGTCACCCAGCAGCTGCATTTGGAGGAGCGGAGACGTGAACCCGGTTCACCAGATTACAAGTCTGCCACTCTTAACCACTACACCACACTGGCTCTGACATATGAGACATATGACGTAGTATCATTATGCCAAGTGCACCCTTGCCCCATTTTATTGACTGATGGGGGAAGATCGCACAAGGCAAGCAGGACACTCCATACCCTTACTCAACAGCTCTATTAAGGAATTCAGCAAATGGATAGGGAGGGTACATACCATGTGCAGGCTGTGCCCCTCCCCCTTGTTCCTGACCTTCACATTTTCAGCCCATTTAGAAGCCTCTCTGTAAGAGGATACACTGATAACAAGGATGGGGGGGAGAGGGTTTGGCAACCACCATAAAGCTTTCAAGTGCCAAAGGCTGGATGTGATTAGAACCTCCCTTCAGGAGTGGAGGGGCAGGGCCAGCACGCGGCGTGCACAGTCCTGAACCCCCTCCACAATGTGTGCCCTCACACAATGTGGCTGAACATCTGGATGGACCTATGGTTCTGGGAAGGGGAGGAGGAACTGGGAAAACAGCTTGCTAACTTTGATGGCAACCCAGCGGTCAGCAATGTCTAGTTCCAGCCATAGGGAAATTTCATTAGCAACCCAGCTTCCCCAAGGAAAAGCAGAGGGCTACGCACCTGCCTAGACCCCAAGGAGACCAGCCGCGTCTCCTTGCCGAAAGGGCTCTTCTGAACCTCATGTACAAACTGAGCCAGCTGCGAATGCGTTCGGCTGCAGTAGTAAATCTGAGGAAGAGAAACAGAAGAGAAAACACAATGGGGAACCAATTCATATAGGGCCAGTTTAGATGTGATAGCAATGCAGGTTTTATGCTCTCTCCTTTGCTTCTGCAGTAGGACAGAGGCATCTGTAAGGCCTGCCCAACGAATACAAAACTTTGCCTCGGGGGGGGGGGGCTCACTCTGGCCCAGAGTCAGCACTCACAGCGCTCAGGCAACTGCTTGGTCCCATGCATCTCAGAAGGGACCAAACAGCCAGAAGGGAAACATTTTGTATGCCACGGCATCAGCAAAGCCAGATGGGCTCACTAAAGCCAGATGTGAACATCATTTGAAAAATAGGCAAAACTCTTCCACTTGGGATAGACTTCAGCCATTGTGGTAGTGTCCGGACTGAGGGTAGGAGAGTCAGATGGGATTCTCACTGGATTTTAACTGTATCATGTGTGTGTGTGTGTGTGTGTGTGTGTGTGTGTGTGCAGTTATCTAATTTGAGCCTTAGAAATGGGCAAAGTAAAAATAAGTAAGGAGCTTGGCGAATTCATGCCAATTTGTCATGAAACTTCCCACCTACAGATTTGAAGGACAGGAACCAGATGCCCATTGAAACCTTACCTTAGTTACATGCTCCTCTTCCATATCTTCATCATCTTCTTCACTTAACCTATGGGTGAAAGCACAATTGTGTCTCTCTTTCCTGTAGCCCCTCTGAAACATTTGTGTCATAATCCAGAGCACGTATGACACAGCGAACACCCTCTCTCCCCGTCTTTAAGCAGGTCTCTGTCCACATACTACAGATAGCCAGCACATTCCTATTTAGCAATGTGAAGGCGCAAAATTTCCCCTCATTTCCCCCCCTGATGACTTTGCAGAACAGGGGGGGGGGGGGGACTTGCTATGAAATATTTTCTTTTACGGTGAGTGAAATGCTTTTCAAGATATGTCATAAAAGACAATCCACAGCATTAGAGAAAGATTATTCTGGCATATCCAGAATAAGGGGACGACAGAGGACGAGATGGTTGGACAGTGTTCTCGAAGATACCAACATGAGTCTGACCAAACTGCGGGAAGCAGTGGAAGACAGGAGCGCCTGGCGTGCTCTGGTCCATGGGGTCATGAAGAGTCGGACACAACTAAATGACTAAACGACAACAAATCCAACCCTTAAACCCAAGTTGCACTTCTGCACCTAGAGGGAGCTGCAATCTTCATGAGCAGAGCAGACGGGGCCTTCGCTGCTTGTGAATTGCTTCTTCCTTCTTCCTGGTGACCATTAGGGTCTAGTATGCAATCACAGGACCAAGTAGCCTGCTTCTGCCGCCCCTTTAACGTGCCATCTTATTGCCGTTCTTACCTGCTTCCCACTTTCTTCTCCTCATCGCTCTCGTACTCTGCAAGGATCAGATCTTCCTCACTCCGATCCAACGGCTCCAAAGTACCCAACTCATCCGGGTGAGACAACATGTCCTTGCTGAGCTGAAGCAGTTGCTCTGCCGCCGCCTCCTCCTCCATCCTCTGAAATGAGCATAATGGAAGTGTCAGCGTCCCTCCAAGTCAATTAGCCCACTGTCCTATAAGGAAAGGCCTGAGAGAGTAGCCTCCAAACCCTTAGCGTTTAAGGAGCTTAGCGTTCAACCCCCAGAAACCAGAGAAAAATGCAATTTGCACTCCTTGAAAATTCTCGGAGAACACAAGCAGTAGGCATGTACTGTGTCAATAACAAGAGCAATCAAAGCAGATGTGGGGGGGAGGGGGAACCCAACCACTCAATACGGCAGCCTTAAAAAGAATAACAAGCAGGGCCTTCAACAAGTGCAGAGTATTCCTCTTTAGGGTGCCAGTCATTTTATTCTACTCCCCTGGCTCAGTTTCTCATCATTTTCTCCCCGCCAATAGTTAGTCAGCATTCAACACACGAACCATGGAACTCTCAGCATTCCGGGAACCACAACTTATCAACGAAGCTGCAATTCAACATGGTTGGGATTGTGCTGTTGGCAACCGAAGGACAGGCCTGTGGTATCTGAGTCCTCTCACCTTTCTTTTAGACATGTATTTCAGCTTCACGTTGTGGCGAATTTGCTCCAGACGTTCTTCTCGCTCCTTCCTCCTGACCTGCTCCTCCTAAAAATTGAAACAACAGTCTGTGAAACCCAACCTTAAGTCCTGGAACAAAAACAGAGAGAAAACAGCATGCGGTTTTCGTACCCCCTGTGAATCCCAAGCACATTAGAGCCTCCCAACTTCAGTTTTTCCTAGATTATATATGCTTCTAGACCACCTGGAGCATAAGGTTTTAAAGCAGCAGCTGCAACCCAGTTTTCACACAGGTGGCAGAGACTCGTGAGAAAATATCCCATAAGAATCTTCCACTTTACATGTTTCCCCATGGGCAGGCAGAATCAACATGGTTATGCAGCAGTACGAAACACTATAGATACTGTCATATTTAACAAGGAAATGTGGCACCTGGTGCATTTCAAGAAGATGCTACTAACCAGAATCTCTCTTTTTAAAAATAGCTTAAGTAGCATTTTCTAAGAGAACTTCTGAGTAAAGTGAGACTTGTGAGCAATAGCTTATTTAGTTCTCTATTAAATACTTGATAGTATCTGCAACTTTTTTTGTTCTTTTAGTGTTGCAATACCACCACAGTTTAATGGTATTCGAGGTGGAAGGGCTGCCATCTTATACTGCTGTGGGGATAATTTTCCAGCTATTGGCTCTATGCAGGACTGCAGCCATAGGCCATGAGTTTTAAATGTTTCAATTAAGTTTTTTTCCTTATGGTTTGGACATCATTCTCTTTCTGGCTTGGAGTTACAAATTATTATTCTATATTAAACTAGTATTTCTGGTTTCTTTAGATGGCATATGCAAAAGATTTAAGGGTGATGCTAAATGTACATGGCTCAGAGAGAAGTACTGAAGCTACAAGATGAATCATGATTCCTATATCCACTGTCTAGCGACTGTGCCTCCCTACACTGTTAGAGGCAGTATGCCTCTGAATACCAGTTGTTGGGAATCACAGGTGGGGAGATTTGCTGTTGCACTCTGGTCCTGCTTTCAGGCTTCCCACAGGCATCTGTTTAGCACTGTGGGAACTGGACCAGAAGAGCCTTTGACATGATCCAGCAAGGCTTTTGCTATCTCTTTTGATTTTTTTTTAATGTTCTCATTATTATTTTACAGTTACATCTCTGAATTCAGGCTTTGCTCTAATTAATAAGCAGCATTACCTTCAGCCTGTGGACCATTTCCCGTTCTTCTTTCTTCTGCACAAACTGGGTGATCCAGTCAGGCTCCCCGGCCGATGCCTGGCTTCCCTTCTCAGGCTGTTCTTTTGCACCCTTTTCATTACTTTCATTTGCAAGCAGGCGCACCTCTTCCTGTCTCTTTTTCTCTTCAAAGTCTCGGAGCCACAAGAGGGCTCCACAAATGAGACTCAAAGATTTCCCCTAAAAATAAAATACAGAGTTGCTGCTGTTGTCTTAGTACCACTTATTCAAGAATCTAGGCAGCAGCATTTGAATTTAGAATACAAAAGCCCAGACATCATTTACAGCTCCCAACAAGGCAAAACCTGTTTGTTGTCTATTCACGATGACAGATTTTTGCTGCAACCCAGGTAGCCAAGCACTCTGGGTTGGTACAGCACTTTGGGGAAGGGCTGTAGCTCAGTGGTAGAGCATGTGCTTTGCACACTAGGCTTAATCCCCAGTATTTCCAGGTAGGACCAGGAGAGACTCCTGTATGAGCCCCAGAGAGCTGGTGCCAGTCAGTGTAGACGACACCAAGCAAAGTGGGTCAATTGTCTGTATTGCTGTGAGGCAGCTTCTTACGCTCCTAAGCAGCAAACCACACTATTTCTCCTGTTCCCTCCCCTCCTTCCACAGCACCCCACTCCCTGGCTGCAACCAAGTCCTGAGAGCCTTTCCTCCATGTTGCAAGGCATTCTTTCTACAGCCACGTGAAGCTTACACAGCCACCTTGAGGGCTAGGTAGCAGAAAGATGGGGAATAATCAGCGCTTCAAATATTATCTAAAAATTTTAAAAAAATAATTACTGTGCCAGTTGGGCTTTCAAATATACCAATCTTCCCAGTCTCCAAGACCTGATAAAGTTTAGCCATGAATTCTTCTTGAATGGGGTATGGCACATAAGGAAATGGAAACTTTGTTTTGGCTTCTTCCTGGCTCTCCCCAGCCATCTCCTGCAATGAAAAAGAAACCCATAAAACAGTATTCTGAATCACCTTACCCATGACCATATATAAACTAGTAATGTTGCCAAATTCTGCGTTTCTGCTATTAGACGCAGGAAATATGAGCTATCCATTGACAATGCGCAGGCAAAGGCAAACGTTTAATTTTATTTAAGATCTTAATTTCGAAATGCTGTTTTTTCATGTGTTTGTCTTGTGTGTGCTTCGTTGTTCAGTTGAAGAGGACGATTTGGTCTGTGACCGTTTAATAAAATTTGATTTGATTTGATATATAAACTAGCACAGGCTTCCTCAAACCCGGCCCTCCAGATGTTTTGAGATTACAATTCCCATCATCCCTGACCACTGGTCCTGCTAGCTAGGGAACATGGAAGATGTAGGCCAAAAACATCTGGAGGGCCAAGTCTTAGGAAGCCTGAACTAGCATTTCTACAAAGGCGGGCAAAAAGGGCATTATCAACACAGCTCTGAAAGAAAACATTACACGAGCACAAGGGAGGCTTTGTGGAGGATGGTAAAGATAGCCCTCTCCCATTATGTGCACAGAAACCCAGCCAACAGTGGAATCTAGCCAAGATTACACCAAATGCCTACAAAGCATTCCATGCCACCTTATTATTGTCAATATTTATTACATTTGTATCCCACTGCTCATCCAAGGAGCTCAAGGTGCTGTACTTCCTTTCCCCCCTCTTCCCCTTTTTATCCTCACAACACTTTGAGGTTAAATTAGGCTGAGAGACCATGACTGGCCCAAGGTCATGCACCAAGCTTCATGATTTGAGTGGAAATGTGAACCCTGGTCTTCTGGGTCCTAGGCCAACACTCTAACCACTATGCCATGCAGGCTCTCAAAAGATTCCTTATACTAGGCCGGACCATTGGTTTGGCATCTCTGAACACCCCCTCTACACACACACACACACACATCCCTCCCAGATGATCCTCAGCTTCTGTGCTGCTTCCTGTTTCTGTAATCAAGGAAAAACTAATTCCAATATATTACAGAGACAGGGTGAGGCTGTATATCCACCGCAGGGCACCATGGAGCATCTCTCCATTTCATACTCTGTACTTGTGGCACACTTGCCCAAGTACCTAACCACCAGTAGCTTATCTTGTTTTCGGTGCACACACCTGCATATGATTTCATTGCAAGTCCTGGCTAACATCTCAGGAGACGAGAAGGCGGCATTTTAGAGACTCAGTGTGTGGGGGGGGGGGGGGCAACACAAATCCTATGCAGGGCCACAGCTCAGGGCCTGTGTTTTTCATGAAAAACCTCTCAGGCCCTGAGCTGGCGCCTGCAGGTACGCCTGGAAAAGACTCCTGTTGCACAACTGCTGCCAGTCAGCGTAGACCACGTTGAGCTAGGTGGAACAACAGTCTGACTTGGTAGGAGGCAGCTTTCCACGTGTCCCCCCGCCCCGCCCCAAAGGAGAGGTCAGCCTGTACTCCCTGGCAAGAGAGCACAGGATTCCTGGAACCCCAAGCACGTCTCTATTTCCCTCCGCGAAGCGCCCTACTCAGCCACCACTTACCCCACCTTCTTGTCCCTTTGCGGCCACCACCCGCCCCCCAACTCTACCGCCACGGAGCTTTCTTGAGTTGCTCGAAAGCGCGCCTAACTGGGAAGAACTGCTTCGCCCTGCCCCGCCTCCTTCGCCGCTGACGTCAGAGGCTCCCCGAGAAAACGAGGGAGAGAGAGCCGCTCAGCTATTAAGGCCCCGCCTGACGGGGCGGGTTGGGTTTTTTCCCGCCCAACTTTTTATTGGCTAGGAAAAAGTCCCGTGAGCCAATCGAGTGAGCTGCCTGGGGAAAGAAAAACAACATGACGCTTCCTCCGCGCGCGCAGTGCGCCGTTTCGCCATCAATGGGAAGTTGTCTCACAGTCTTAAACATGTACACTCAGAAGTAATCCCCGTTTATTTTATTTTATTTTATTTTATTTTATTTTATTTTATTTTATTTGCGCTAACATCCCATTCCTCCCAAGAGCCCGAGGTGGCATGTACACCCCCTTCCTCATTTATACCTCCACGACAACCCTGCGAGGTAGGATACATGAGCCTTCATGGGATTTGAACCTTGGTCTCGCAGGTCCTAGTCCCACGCTCTTATCCACTACACCAGGCCGCCTTAATCCTAGGGAAAGTTAGGTATAGGATTGCCACATCAGTATTATTGCAAAAACAACAACAAAGGGTAGTATCAGAAGCCTGCTAAGTCTGCAGTCCTATACACACTTATAAATTTTATAAATTTAAATATTTATAAATAAAATATTTATTGCATTTACATCCTGCCTTTTCTCCAAGGAGGACTTAACATGGTTAAAATGGTTCTCCCCATTTTGATTTAATATCATCGCAACAACCCTGTGAGGTAGCTTTCTTGAATGTTTTATTGAAGGGTGAAACTACATATACATACATAGGCCTACACACACAACAACAACAACAACAATAATAATAATAATAATAATAATGATAATAATAATAAACAATAGATGAAACAGTAGAAACCTAAACAAGGGGACAGACTTCAAAGCAAAGGGATGGAAAATCATAATGCTGCAACTCTAGGTGGAAGAGCAGGACTTGTGTCTGAGAAAATATCCATGGGATGATATGGTACTTCCAAAGGGAAGATATTTAGCATTGCCCACTCAGTGTGGGAAACCACTGTATGCTTTATAACTGTCCATGCTTCAATAAGGCACCTGCTGCTACCTTCTTTCATGATAGTGATAACAAGACAAAGAAATGTTGCAATGCCACACTAAAGTATCTAGAATGAACAAACCCTAAGACTGCCATCCTATGCCAATATTCCCACCCCAAGCACATCCCTGGTAGCAAGTGCCACTGAACATAGTGGCATTTACTTCTGAGTAAGCATGCACAGGACTGCACTGCAAGTTAGGTGCACTTCAATCCACTGATTTAAATTAGTTTTGGCAAAACTAAGGGCTTTTCTAAACTTTCTGTTTTAAGGTGGAAATTCAATCACATACCAGAAAAATGGTGCCATTACCGTTGATTGGGAGGTCTTGCACAACAAACTTGTAGAATAAATGTTCGTAAAGTAGCCAGCATTGTGAAATCTTCCTGCAAACAAATCAGAATCAATGCATAAGGCTACCTGGAAGCAATTTAAGTGCCTAAACTCAAATGCAAAGGGGGGGGGGGAGAGAAAAGAGGAAAGACCTCTAACCCCCTCATTGCAGTTCATCCTACCTTTTAAATACAGGTAGGAGGTTTTCTAAATTGTATTATTCCCCCCCCCCACCTTGAGCATTAACCCTTGCCTGCAACCACTGCTGTATTCTCGTTTTATTTAATCCCTTCAGGTGTTAGCATCTCTTATTTACATCCTATTTGTAACCTTATTTATTTGGAAGTAATCTTCACTGATTGTAATCAAATTTATTTGCATATAAGTGGGTTTGGGATTGCAACCAAAATTACTTTGTATTGCTTCCAGCTTTGCATTGCAGACTGTGCTTGTTGTTTTTCTTGTGGTTTTATTTATACCTTTCACAAAACAGTCAATCTTCAGATTGTCACATATGACAGTGCAGGCTATCTAATATACAGGTAGAAATTAAAACCAGGGCATGTTTTTTTTTTTACAGCACACTGTGCTTTTAGATGTTTTTTAAATGAGTAAGTAGCCCATATAAGTACCGGTAAATCACATAGGAAGCAACCCAACCTTAAAACTGCAACTCCAAAAAATATTTAGACTTATGCAAGCCCTACAAAATGCAATAGGCTTGGCTAATAGATTCAGGCCTACAGGCTTGCCAGGTCTATTAGGTTTGCTAGTTTTCTACACACATATCTAAATAATATACATATTGCAAGGGCTAAGTGCTCTCATTCAGGTATATCACTTGATTCTTTTGTGCTTTATTATGGTGTGCTTGACCACTCAAAGCTAATGTGCGAACTAATTGATATAAAAAGTACACAGGAACAAACCTTATAACAAGTCAGACCGTTGAAACAGCTAGCATTATTGTGCATATTCATAGGCAGTAGTTTCAGCAGAGGTATCTTCCGGAGCCAGTGTGGTGTAGTGGTTAGAGTGTTGGACTTGCACCTGAGAGGCCAGGGTTCAAATCTCCACTCAGCCATGAAGCTCACACTGTGACCATGGACCAGTCATAGACTCTCAGTTTAACCCTACCTCACAAGGTTGTTGTAAGGATAAAACGATGAGAGTGAGAACCATCTACGCCACCAGTTCCTTCAAGGAAAGTTGGGACATAAATGTAAATAATTATAATTATCACCACCAGTTTACAAAGATCAAAACCTTTCAACAGATATAGGCCAGAACTGGCTTCACTGCTCCTTCTGCTAAGTTGCAAAGAGATTGGCCACTGAAAGACTTGTTGGGAGAGGCCAGGCAGGTTCGTGTAAGGGGCCTTACTTATCCCTCTTCTTCTCTCCGTAATTCATTTTGCAGTCCCTGCGATACCCATGCATCAGAACATATGCAGTTTTAAAAAAATAATAAAGGGTTCTCAGCCAGTCTGATTAAAAAATTGCCCCCACAGATTTAAAACTGGTTGATTGATTAATTGACTGATAAAAAGGTTGCAGCTGCACTCAAAGGAGTACTCACCACCATCCTTATTTCTTGAGAGAGATGACAGCCAAGTTCATGCCCAGTGGGCTCCCCCATCAAAAGCGGCAAGTGTCACACGAGGAGAGGAAGCAACACAGAATCAGGCCACACCATTTCACTGGCAAAGATGAGAAGGGAAGAACCTTGCTGCCCAGTGATGTCACAAGCATTCCTGGTTACCTAGGCCACGGCAGGAGCTCCTGGTTGGCCTTTCATGCCGCTTCCCCTTGACACCCCACCAAAGCAGTGGTCAAGCAAACAGAATAAAGTGAGAACCCAGGAACCTTATTTGTACAGCCTGCTAATGGTTCCTCCTTTAGACCGACCCTGTGCCCAAAGCCTCAGCAAGGAAGATGAGGGGGCATGCAGCCACACAGGTGTCCCTGTTTGCTCTTGGTGAGTGAGACCATTTATCTGCCCAAGCCTTGGCCAACCTAGGGCTCTCCAGATGTTTTAGACTACAACTCCCATCAGCCCCAGCCAGGCACCGACTGGGGCTGATAGGAATGCTGGCTAGGGCTGATCTACACATTTCCTTACTCCACAAACCTACAGTGTAGAGACAGGGCCACAGAATCCTCCAGTCAACATCATCCCCTGTGCCAGCGCTGGCATTCAAAGCACAGCAGCCCAAGTTGTGGGATCTATGCCTTGCAACCTTGATACACATTATAGAGGCTTAAGCCAAGGCTCACTCCTTTGCCTTTTTTGTTTGGTATGTGCAGTACTCTCAAAATGGCTCCTCGCTGCAGCAGACACACAGATACAAGAGCCATCGCTAGCTGGAATGCCACTCTCAGATGCCGAATATGAGCACTTCTTTAGCATCCTTCATAGCCCTCGTCGAATCCGTGCTGTTTGCTTCTTAAGGGCCATGTATGGCTGCCAGAATTCCTTGATCCGGGCACTGGACCAGTATGAAAACCATGGAGTCGTTCCTGAAGGTAAACAATAAGAATGACAGGGTTGTCCCAGCTTTTCTGTAAACTCATTGGGACTAGCCTTGGGGAAACCCCAGCTCTTAGATCATAACAGAGCTCCTTGCAAGACTTCAGCTCCTCTGAAGCCTTCACTAAAATAACTTTTGCCAAACCTAATTGGCAGTCTTGTTTTGGATGTGTTTAAAATCAAATATGGGAGGAATCACACTTGCATCAGTGCCTACTGCAGAGATAGCCAGTGTGGAGCCCTACAGAGATTGTTGCATACCCTCCAACATTTCTCCCATGAAAATAGGAACGTGTTGTTGTTGTTGTTGTTGTTGTTGTTGTTGTTGTTACTACTACTACTATTACCGGGTATTATACCCCACCCATCTGACTGGGTTGCCCCAGCCACTCTGGACAGCTTCCAACATATATAAAAACATAATTAAACATTAAACTTTTTTTTTTAAAAAAAAACTTCCCTATACAGGACTGCCTTCAGATGTCTTCTAAAGGTTATATAGTTACTTACGGTATCTCCTTGGCTCGGGAGTCCCATAACTCTGTACCTGGCAACATTAAATTTTGGATAAATTAAAATGATGGGGCGACTGCCACAGATGGTGTTTTTTGGAAAGTAGCCCTGCTGCTTGCCCACTGCTCAGACCCCAGCAAGGTGGCAGAGCCAGGCTGGACTGATGAGGAGCCCTTCCGAGTCACCAGCCAGCAACTGCTGGCACTGATAACTGATAACAGTGCTGATCTCCAAGTTGCGACTGCAATTAATTTAATATTTGGTCATGCCAAAGGGGTGAGCTCCCAGATGAAAGGAGACCCCTACTGCACACCCCTCTTTCAGATTCCCAACAGTGGGCACGGACCATAGGAGCCAATGCCTAGGGGCCGAGGTCCCTTTGGCCCCCCAATAAAATATTTGAGGGCTCCCCCCCCCAGTTGATGGGTATTGCCATTCCAATGGTGTGCATGTGTCATCCTGTGATCGATTAGGTGGGGCTTACCTCCCCCCAAAAAAATTTTATTCAAGTTGTCACTCCTGGTACGGACCATGATGATACAATCACAATTACAGTGAAGCTGTGCCCCTCAACTGAGATCAAATGGAAGGAGTGAGCAGGGATAGATCATCTGCTCTTCTCTAACTCTCAGACTCTCTCTCTCCTAGGGCGGGTGTGCTCTGACTTGGAAGAACATTCAACTTTCCCAGATTTTTGTAACCTTGCTTTTTATCGCTGTGCCTTGAGGAAGTACTATGTGAAGGTGAGGGAAAGAGGCGAGCCTGGGAAATCTATTAGGAAGAAAGGGATAGCCCAAGAAAACAAGGAGCTGAAAAAGGAGCTATGGCAGCGGGAGATAAAAAAAACGGGGAGAGCCTTTCAAGGAAAGTAGGTTTGATCCCACTATACCTTAGGTCTCATTGAATACACTGCTCGTTTGCTCTGCACATAAACACCTAACCATAGTTTAGAAACCATGATTTAATTGGATTGTCTGAACCAGACTTGGGGGCTTCACCAAGGTTTGTTAACCATGGACAAACCACACACGTATGTCATGGTGTGTTCTTGGTTACCAATCTTGCCATATGTGAACAATGGCTGCCAGGCAGTTTGTGGACAGTACTGAGCTGGCGGGCCAGTGGTGGACTCAGTATGAGGTTGTTTTGTATACATGTTATACCTTTAAAACACATTCTCCCTTCAGAGAATTCTGGGCACTGTGCTTTGTTAACAGTTGCTGGGAATCATAAATATGTAAGGGTTAAAATGCAGAGCCCATAATTCTTTGAAGGAAAGGATGCGCTTTTAAGGTGTCACGTTTACACACCTAAGGCAGCTATGTCTGTTCCTAGGCCTTGTGCTCCCTAAAGTAGTTGGCTCCCCTCAGCTGTGTTGGAGGATGTGACCCCATCTCTACTAGGTGTAAGGTGAGCTTCTGTATGTGGAATAAGGAGGGTGCCATTTCTGCCCCAGGCCTCAAAAGGAAGGGGTGGTGGTTGAAAAAAGGATATTTAGTTTTTATGTGGGTCAGTTCAATCTGTTTCTGAAAGCTTCAGATGTGAGGTTTTCCCTTTTGGCCTAACCCTTGGGGAAGGGATGCAGCTCTGCAGTAGAGCACAAGCCTTGCATTCAGAAGGTCCCAGGCTCAACCCCCCATGTCTCCAGGAAAACTACTGCCAGTCAGTGTAGACAGTACTGAGCTGGATGGGCCAATGGTTCTGACTCAGTATAAAGCATCTTCCTAGAGAAATAAGGAGAAGTCCTGATTTCCGGCTGTGTGCAGCACCATACATTTAAAGCACATGGCTCCACCCCCCTCCAAGAATCCTGGGAACTGTAGTTCTTTAAGGGTGCTCTGTGAGGGGGGAACTAGAGCTCCCAACAAATTTGCTTAAAATGTAAGGGGTATACGCAGCCTCGTTCAAAAGAAAGGCAGAGAACGGATAGCTTTGATAAGCTGTAGCACCCCAGAGAAAGATTTAAGTTTCCATTTTGCATGCTGATTTTATTTTTCTGTCTAGAGGGTTCCGTGCCCAGGGGACAGGAACAAAGCAAGGACATTTTTACATATCATCAGCCCCCCAACGGAACCTGATGAGATTGTGCAATCATCTATAGAAGAAGCTTTGACTAACCTGCTCAGGGCCTCTCCTGCAGCTTCCATGACCACCCCAGAGCTGTTTCCTGAGCTTCTCGCAGCCATGTCGCCCTCTACAACACATGCTGCCAAGTTCTTTTCTGAGTTTCTCCGCACCCCTGCTGCTCTGGCTGCTACAGAGTTGGTTCCTGAGCTTCTCGCTGTCACTTCTGACAAAGCTACTACAGAGCCCTTGCCTGACATTTTAGAAGAGCTTTCTCTTGTGCCCTCTACAACCACCATTGCAACTAAATCCCCGTTGGAACTTATCGAAGAGTCTTCTCTCGAAAACCTCGCCCAAAGTGTTGCCACCATTGCATCAGAATCTTTGCTGGAGCCTCTTGTCACTACTCCTGACACAACCACTGCAAGCTCCTTTACCAAGGCCCCCATGGCCATGCCCACCTCTGCCACAGAGACCACTCCTGCATTTCTCACCACCACTGATGCTGTTGCCATTGCGGAGTCCACTCCCACAATGACTTCTGCTACTTCTGCTACAACCGCAACAGAGCTCTCGCCTGGAGTGCTTTCAGGGTCTTCTCCTGTGCCTCCTGTATCCACTGCTACCTCAACTGCTGCAGAACCCTCGCCTCAGCTTCTTAGCCCCTCTCCTCCAGTGTCAGTCAGTGGGAGTTTTCCTGAACCTCTCACCACCACTGTGGCAACGTCCACAGGGTCCTTTATTCAGTACAACTCTACCTCTGCTGCCATGGAACTTCAAGAATTTGTTGATACGTTTTCCACCTCCACCCCCACCCCCACCTCCATTACTACTCACCCTGCCTCAAACGCTACTGAATCTCCCCCTACACTGGACACCACCACTGAACTCTCCACCTTCACAGAATCCTCTCCTGGTCTTGCCACCACAGGATCGGAAGCCACGACTGCAGCATCCTTTCCCACGAGCCCTTCCGCCACAAAAAGTAATATAACCACTGATGCTCCCAACAATACTAGTGTTGCCACAACTGCAGAGCCCTCTTCCGAGCCTCCTAACAGCACAGTCGCCACTGCTGCGGAGAGTTCTGCCACAAACCCCACTACTGCCACAAACCCTACTGTCACAAACCCCACTACTGCCACCACTGCCAAATCCACAATTACCTCTGCCAAATCTCTGTGCCTCTGTGTCTCCGAATCCCCCACCCTGCCCAAAGAGGCCACCACCACCGAAGCGCCCACGGCTACCACGTCCTCCGCAATCACGGCTTCTTCCCAACCGCTTGTCTCAACCCCCTCTGTTGCCCAGCCAGAGATTCCCCAGTCCAGCTCGAGCAAGCCCACTGTCATCACCCTGACTTCCACGGAGCAGCAGAAAGCTAAGCCTGAGGATGTGGTTGGGAGCTCCCCTCTGCTGCCAACCGCAACAAGCCCCATTGCTGTCACGCAACAGGAGGAGATCCCCGAGCCCCAAGAGTACCTTCAACCTACTGCCAGCTTGGCGGAACTCTTCTTCCGAGTGCAGGATAGGAAAGTGCAGCAGCTGATGCAAGCAATGCGGGATCTGCTGACCAAAAGGAGAGGAGAGCAGCAGCAGCAGCAAAAACAGCTGCAGCCCACATCTTCGCAACCACTGAAGGCACTGACTCATGCCAGCAGGCAGAAGACGACTAAGCAGTCGCCAGAGCTCAAGGACAGACTTCAAAGATGAAGGCATGAAGGCATGCAGTCTCTTTGGTGTCAAAGAAACAAAGTCCAATGGACAGGCTCCAGTCTGGCATTCTGGAGGCGGAACTACTCTAGGGCTGTCTCCATAACGGGTTGCAGCTCATCTGAGTCAGCTCTGAAGTCTTCCTTAAAGTGGATTCCCCATCATCTTGAAGCAAGGCTGGGGACCAAACTGATAAAGGCTTCGGTTTTGGAGTTTTGAGAAGACAACGGTGCGGACGGGGGTTTGGAATTCTGTGAACTTGCCCTGGGGCGTTCCCGGTTTCAGCCTAATTTCCGTGGAATGAAGAATTTCTCTCGTTAACGGGCCTTCTTTAAGTTGGAAGGTGGCTGGTCCCTGAACGGAGGAGAAAGCAGGGAAATGACTCATTCTCCTCGTTTGGGTTTCCAGACAGGACAATAAATAAATGCGGTGTTTTGCAGAAAGGGTTCGAGGTCACTTCATGGGATCCACAGGACACTACATGGGCCACCTGCAAAGTAGATTAATTTCCCCCCCCCTTCCTCCTCTTCCTCCTCTCCTCTTCCTCCTCTTCCTTCATGGTAAGTGGCAGCAATGCCACTGCTGGAATGCCAGGTCCACAGAGGTACCAACTGCTCCTGGGCAACAGAGAAGGGTCGGAATCCTTCTCTGAGCTGAAGAAGAATTCAGCTCATAAAAGTCACTTTTCTTCTTGAGGTGGGTGTTACATGTCCTCAGTTCATTTCCAAATCTGCTCAGGAGAACTTTTGACAGAGTATTTTAAAAAGTAAAGACAGCTGCTTAGCAACAGAACCATCACACTGAATCTAAGATAAAGGTAAAGGGACCCCTGACCATTAGGTCCAGTCACGGACAACTCTGGGGTTGCGGCGCTCATCTCGCTTTATTGGCCGAGGGAGCTGGCGTACAGCTTCCGGGTCATGTGGCCAGCATGACTAAGCTGCTTCTGGCAAACCAGAGCAGGGCATGGAAACGCCGTTTACGGAGCGGTACCTATTTATCTACTTGCACTTTTTGGGGTGCTTTCAAACTGCTAGGTTGGCAGGAGCAGGGACTGAACAACGGGAGCTCACCCCATCGCGGGGATTCTAACCGCCGACCTTCTGATCAACAAGCCCTAGGCTCTGTGGTTTAACCCACAGCTCTACCTGCGGCCCTGAATCTTTTTAGTGGTCATTAGGCCAGAAAGCAATGAAACAGTAAGTGGACAAGTGAGAATTTGCATGCTATGTCTGGGAACAAGTTTATTCTTTCTTCAGCATTATTTCCCGAAGTCACAAATTACAACACCAACTTGTGTGTGTAAAGCGATGGTAATGCAGCAAGATTCTTACAGGCATCTCAATTGGCCACACTGAGAACAGGATGTTGGATTAGATGGGCCAATGGCCCCATCTAGCAGGCTCACCTTATGTTCTTACTCCCTTTTTCAAATGCTGCTTGTAGACAAAGTAGATTGCTATAGCAAAATGTGTGCTCTAAGGGAGAGAGGAGTGTGTCTCATTGGGTCAGTAGGGTCACATCCAAGTCACAAGTTGTGTGTCCAGGGTTCGGGGAGAAATCCAATTTTGTTTGCATTTTAATGGGAAACTATCTATTTAGTACTTTTTGAACAAATGCTTGAACCAAAACAAAATATGCATATGTTATCGTGAAAACCAGGGTCAACTATGTTAGGGGGAAGTGCTCGCAAATTGTGTACATTAGTCAAAACAGCATACAAAAATGTGTGTTAGGAGAAATTCACACCAAAACAATGGCAAATTTTCATGAGGATGTGGAATAACTGAATTTAAGGCTGCAAAAGAAAGGAAAAGGGAGAGGAGCTGAAGTTGAAGGATTTGTCCATCACTTTGTGTGCCGCCCCCAACTTGTGCTTTGCGTATGCAATATCTCAGGTCTCATCCAGATAATTTCAAGTTATAAGAATTGTCCAAACCAAGGCACAATGAAGTGTCACCACTTATTTGCTAAGGAAGCTTTGCCAACAAGGCAAGATTGGACATGTACATATTCCAATTAGCGGCAAATCAAATCTGAAATCTGGGAGGCACAGTTGACTGCTAACCTACAGTCTCTTTACTTATTCAAAGCACAATCCTATCGACCTGACTGTTCCCCCCCCCTTCCGAAAAACCACAAGGCGGCAAAAGTAATCTAATTCTAGCTCAATTGCTTAGTGACCTGCATTGCTAATGCTTAAAAAAAAAGTTTTATTTTTACAATTGAGTAGATTTCCTTGCAGGGCTGTATGCCTTGGGACTACAAATGATGAGTCTATAAGAAGTTAAGTATAAATATTCATAGCCAATTAATAAATATTAATAGAAGTATTTGGAGATGTATTTGCTCTTGAAGGCGGAAGACAGTGTGAGAGAGATCGTTATATATTAGGACCCCGATGTATAAAAATAGTATGGTATAAGGTACTCGTCTTCAACTGGTGAGTTGGGGCAAGGGACGGATAGATCTGTCAACTTTCTTTCAGTTTCTCATTTTCCCAGTCTTCAGTTCTCCACACATCCGCATCAGTTTGCAAATGAAGATTTGCCAGCATTTTAATGCATGTTTCTCCTAATATACACATTTTAATGCAATTTTGCCCGATGCTGTACATACATTTCTGCAAGCTATTTCCACCAATTTAATGCATTTCAGATGAGTTTTGCCACTGATATATACACTTATATGCACACTTTCCTGTAATGTATGCACTTTTTTTAATACACATGTGGTTGGAAAACTGTGCCACAAAATTCTGGGAAGTGTAAGGTTTGAAGGATAGCTGTGTTCCAGTTTGAAGATCTTTTAGGGAAGTGAATTAGGTAGGTTCGCGTTAAAAGCCAAACTTACCGGTAACTGAATGGCCTGCCTCATCCCTAGTCAGGAACCACTAGTGGGTCACAACAGTGTCACCATCAGAAATGTTATCAGATGCGAGGGAATTCTATGGTGAAGGTGAAGAGATTTCAATAGGTGCAGTTTTATTTGTATAATCTTTTCTCCAAGGAGCTCAATAAAACATAGATTATTCTCTCCCCGACCCCATCCCGTGTCTTATCCTCCAAACCACTCTGTTAGGTAGCTCAGACTGATGGATAGTGACTTCAGCCAAAGGCCCAATCTGTACTCTGTGTTTAAAGCAGTATCATTCTTATCACTTTATACATGACCTCCCCAAAGAATCCTGGGAAATGTAGTTTGCAACGGTGCTGAGAGTTGTCAGCCCTATTCCCCTCACAGAGCTACCATTCTCAGAGTGGTTTAACAACCCTTCTTCCCAAGAAACTCCAGGAAATGAATGGAGAAAATTAAGTTTTGTTGGCTAGTTCAGTGTTTTTCAACCACTGTTCCGCGGCACACTAGTGTGCCGCGAGATGTTGCCTGGTGTGCCGTGGGAAAATTACTTTATATATAGTCAATATAGGCACAGAGTTAATTTTTTTAACATTTTCTAATGGTGGTGTGCCTCGTGATTTTTTTCATGAAACAAGTGTGCCTTTGCCCAAAAAAGGTTGAAAAACACTGGGCTAGTTGAAAGTCACCAAGTTAACAAGGGTGATACACTTGGCTGGCTCCCCAAAGTGGGTGTTTTGCCCTTTCCAAATTGAAGCCACTGAAGACCACTATGCAATCTTGGCCAAACCATGGTTTAGTGCAACCAAATGAGTTCCCAGGGTGATTGCAGCTGGTTTACCCCTTCTCTGGTCCTGCTGATGAGCTAAAGATCCACCATACTCATGCAAATGTGTTCATGGAGACATGTGGAAAATGGGCTGCATGTGCAGAAAACTGGCAGACATTTAGGAGCAATAGGATTCGGTTCTGTAAGAAATATGAGGTTTTCAATAGTTCTCAGGTTCTCAGTTTGGAGAGGCTAAGGAAAGGTCCTTTCAATCACTGCCATGCCCCACTGTTATTTAAATAATTACTTCCATTCACATGGGGTCATTTTCTCTGTTCTCTCTGTAAGTGTTGCCCCAAAGTTGCAGAGTTAAATGGAAACCATGAAATGCAAAGCCCTAACTTGTTCATTATAGAATGACATTTTCGCTGAAGCCCTGCAACTTCTGGTAATATGGATTTCTGGGTATTCTCTGTGCAGGGCATCTTGTACCCCTAAGTTGGTGTACGTACTAGCTGACTCCCAACTCCCATCTACCCCAGGCAGCATATCTAATGGTGGGGGATGATGGGAACCACCGTAGTCCAGAGCATCAGGTTGGGGAAAGCTGGTATGTTACATTAATAGTGAGGAATTGCTACATTTGTGCTCCTCCCCATAATGCATATGTTAATGAGGATTGGCCTGTATGAGAAACAGGGCTTTTTCAGTGGTCGCCCCTTGTAAATGGAATTCTCTCTGATGGAAGATACACCAGATATGCTCCACTGGCCCTTTAGAATGACCGTGAAAAAGAGCTTTTCTGCACTGGGAGTTACTAGGAGTTAAGACGACTTTTAGGTATTTCCTTTTCATTTGAATCTTTGTGTTTGCTTCTATTTGGTGATTTCTTTAAATACACTGCAGCCCTCTCAATCACACACATGAAAGCACACAATGAAAGATTCAGCTGCACCAGGCTAATTGAAAAGCAGTCTGGCAGAAGGAACTCAGACACGTTTATATTGTTTTTATATAAAATAGACATCTATATACATTTGCTTTGTTCAAAGACTTCTTTGATCATAACCTCTGTAGGCAAAATTCATCCATAATTTGACAATGAAAATAAAGGACCTTTCAAAATCCTGTTATCACTGACATACATCCCACTGCTAAATTGTGCATTTAATTGATGGAACAAAAACAACTGATAGTTCAGAAAGGCAAAACTGATGGAGACAAAAGACAGAGAAACACCACAGCTATGCAAAATTAACTTCTGCTTGTTGAAGTAGATTAACGGCATCCAGTTTCAGCAGAGATATTTCTATATTTTCATAGAAGTCACAGCCATGACCCAGACACTTTTCAGAAAAAAATAATTTTCAAACAAATTCATATAAACATCACAAGGAAGTTCAGCACATATTTTCAGAGATTACCATCATCAATGGTGACACTTTTCAAACACCATTAACAGCCAAAGCAGATTTTCTTGTTGCTGCTTGTTATTAAGTGTACATAGAAGCAGGCTGCTAACTTGATAAAAACTATTGCACATCCCCCTTAAGGCAAAAAGCCCTTTAGGACTAAATTTTCACAGATGAAAAAGCAGGTGAGCAATAAGCCGAAGTGCAGTGCAACTGCAAACAAGAACCAAGATACAGAAGGACTTTGGCAGGTTCTTAAATGAATCAATCAACTTATAAGTTGTGAATCAATGAATCCATCAACTTATAGCTTCCCAGAGGTGGTGTTGGGGAAAATTCACATGGCCTACAACATTATGTTTGTTCTGAGTCCAACCAAGGTTGCTTGTCAAATTGATTTTGCAATTTTCATACCACTCAATGCTAAGGGACGGATTCAACTACCCCATTCCAGTAGTGAAAGGACTCCCAGAAGCACAATGGAACATTCCCACCCGTACATCTCCCCTGAATCTGCTCTGGAGGTTCGTGAGAACCCCCAGATCAGTGCACCCCCAAATGTGAGATCATTCCTTCAGGCAAGCAGAAATGCTTGTGCTGATGGAAACCATCTTCTTAGCACTACATTGAATTCCAGCCCACACCTTTGCCACAACTAGGCTCCACCCGCCACCAAAAGCATAGAAAGTGCTGGTGTACATCTTGTTGCAGCTGTCATGGGTACCTATTGGTGGGAGACTTTAGCTTGGTGATAGGGCACATCTTCCATGCAAAAGGCCTCCGGTTCAGTCCTGGGCACCTCCAGTTTTAAAAAAGGACCAGGTTGCTATGCTAGCTGAAATGCAGGTATCCCTCTAAACTTGAACATAACTGAATTTTGCAATGCAGTTCTCCAGATGAATGATGTTTAGAGATGCATGTATTAGGGGAAAATGTGCATAAAAAGTCAATCTATAAGTAAAAAAAAAAACACATAGAAATGAAATGTATTATGAGAAAATGCTTGCAAAAATGTGTATTTTAGTCAAAACTGCATGCAAATTTGTGTTTATCGAGAGAGATTCACACTAAAACGCTGAAGGAATTTTTGTGAGGATTTTTAAAAAAAATGAAATTAGGAAATTGCTGCAGAAAGTGAAGAACTAAATTCAAGATTGGAAAAATAATAGGAAAGAACAGAAATGAATAGATTCCTCCATCCCAACATGAGACCCCCAGAGAGCTGCTGTCCATTAGAATAGACATACTGGGCTAGATGGAACAATGGTCTGAAGACAGTTTCTTATGTCCGTATGAATGGTGTCCATAAAATGTAAAACATTTTTCACCCCTACCCTCTACCTGGTGCAGTACTGACATTTTAAACTCAAGATGCCACAGATAGATTCTGGGACCTTCTATATGGGGGGGGGCATGTATTCTCAGCAAGTCCTGGAGCTTACTGTCAAATCTTCTGTTGCCATGGCCACTTAGGAGAAAGACCTAGAAATTCCTAGCACTTCCATGTGCTCTGCAAAGCAGGACCAACAGGCACGAGAAATCTGCTTTTCAGGGGGACTCCCCTCCCCATTGTTGCATCTTCTATTCAAGGAAACATGCATGTGCTTCAGAGGAACCCTAAGAGTTCCTAAGGACAGTAGTTTGAAGACTACCAAGAGACCACCTCTACACAGGTACACACATCTGGTGCACCAATTCATGCTGTACTGCTCTCGATGTTGCTGCACTACAACTCCCTCACTGCTGGCCATACTGGTTGAGTGCGATGAGAGTTGTAGTCCAACAACATCTGGAGAGCCTCAGGTTTTCCATCTCTGGGCTACGTGAATGCAGCACTTTGAAGACTTCAGAAAAATGAACTAAGAACAAGGGGGGAAAGTACACAGAGGTCCTGCTATTCAAAAGCTTGTTATACATAAATTCACTTATCCAAACACAAGGAATTAGTACCCAAACCTCGCTATACACATTGCAGGTTCAGCTCTCCAAACTGCCAGACCTGTGTGTTGTAGTGTAAACAAATCAACAGCCTTAAAGAAGCTTTATTTTTTGTGTTTTGCTGGTCTGTGGCAGCTGTTTCGCCAGAAACCATGATGAGAGGGAGGGAGGGAGAGGGATCAGACGAATAAGAGAGCATTTTGCCCTTCCTTGTTAGCTTTTTGCAAGGTTTCAGAGGGTTTTCACATCATTTTATGGTCAAAATTCCATGGTTGAGAACACATTAAAAATTTCCCCATAGGAATCAATGGAAATCGTCAACTCATTATGCAAATGCTCACCTAACAAATGTTTTCCTAAGAGCACATTGCATTCGGATAGCAGGACCTGTGGGTATGCTATTTGTAGACTGGTGCAATAGAATTTCCCCCTCCTTAATAGCTTGCTTTCCTATTTAAATAAAATATAATCCTAGTCTTCATATTGACATAGGGAAGCAGGAGCTCCCTTTTCAATGAATTGCCATTTGATATTGTGAGAAGTGGATAATGGCTATTGTGCTTCAAACTCAGGAATGATGTTTAACTGACAGCTTTGCAATTGGGGCGAGGGTTGTTTTTGGGGTTTTAGCAAGACTAAATTAGAGGTACAGGTGTCAGACAGTTGACCTATTTAGGTTGAGGCCTAACCACAACTTGCAGAGGAAACATACACGAAGTACAGAGCTGCAACCACTAGGTCACATGGTGACCCAGATCGACAAGGAAGTGGGGAACAATAAAGGCTGATGCCCATATTTAGTAAAATGGCTAATGTTGAGTGTAGATTGGTCTATTGTATTAGTAATGTGTCATATTTTGATAGGTAGATTGTAAGCCAAGCCTCTGAGGGAGGGGCGGCAGCAATAGGGATTAAAACTGTCATGCACAGGATGCTCGGGGCTCTTCGCACCATCTCGGTCGGGGAGCCCGCCTTTGCAAACGCGTTACAATAAAGGAAGTATTGAAGCTTACTTCGGTGTCTCCTTGTCAGATTACTTGACCACGTAAGTGACTTCTCACAATTTTGGCGCCCAACGTGGGGCCCTCGACGGTCTGTGTCGCGGAGCACTGACAGGGGGTCTGGCGCCACTCCGGTCTTTCGGAGAGACTTACCTCTCAGACTCTGTGACAACGGAGCCCGGGGGCTGAACGACGGAGACCCGAAGTGAAGCAACCCATTTGCGCCGTTCGGGGAACGTGCAGACCCCTGAGAGAGGGGCGAGGCCCGGCTAGCTCAGCCGGTAGAGCGAGAGGCTCTTCACCCTGCAGGGACGCCTGCCAGTACACCAGCCACTGGGAGAGAGGCACTGGACTGAAAGGGGTGAGTATTGAGGGGTGAGAGGCCCCAGCGCCGTTCGGGGAACGTGCAGACCCCTGAGAGAGGGGCGAGGGACGGGGGTGAGAGACTTGTCTCTGATTTAGGAGAAGCCAGAGGTAGCGCCTCTGAGGTATGTGATGTGAGAGATCACATACTCGTAGGGAAGCTCACACTCCGTAAGGGAGGTGAGGCTTAGGGAAATTCTGGGAACCAGGTTAGGTTGGGCGTATGGCTTATCCTCAGTGAATGAACGTGTGAGTGTGTGGCGGGGTTCTAGCACCCCTTGCCGAAGCGTTTCTGGGTACTGCGTTTCCCAACTGCGAGAGCACGCTGGGCCAGGACCGGTATTGGATGACGTTTGTGAGGTCATTTTTCCCTGAGGTGTGGAGGATAAGCACGGGTTCAGTGATTTCTCGATAAGTGGAAACAGACCACGGGCTTTAAAACAATCCTTGGTGGACTGAGAACTCTGAGTTATGACCAAGGATTGTTCGCCCCATTGTGGGAGGAAGTGACATCAAATCCCCTTATTTTGATAGAATTATATCAAACATAAATAAGGCAAGATTCTTGTTATCCCTTCTACATAGCCAAATGGGAGAGGGACAGAGTACTTGTAGGAGGCCGAGAGAGAGTCGAGGCCAGGATCCTATAGATCCCAATAGTCCGTTGGGACAGGTACTATTGGAATGGGATGATAAGGAGATGAAACCGTATAGTCGGGGACTGTCCAAGGTTAAGATGATAAAACTGTGTAGAGTGGTGTGGCCAGGATATCCAATAGGGCCAGGAGGTGAATATAGATGGAATCCCGATGGGGAGACTGACCCCTACTGGATAAAACAACTAAAGTATTATTTAATAAAGGTTAAAAAGGAGAGTGAGACACCATACATCGAATTGTGGTCGCAGGTTACTTTCTTTGGACCCGATCCTCCTCCCTTCAAACAGTTCCCATTAAGAGGGAAAAGTGAGGAGTCTGAGGAAGAGACTCTCCCAGTTCCCACCGCTCAGCACCTTTTGCCGGGCAGAGGAACGGGACCAAGGAATCCCCGCCGTCGAATGCTAAACCAGCAACGAGGGGGGAGAGAAAACAGGGAACCCACAGAGCCTTTACTTGACTTGGGGTTGGAACAATTGTTTGGTCAACCTCCAGAGTATACTCCCCAGACGGGGGCAGGAAATCAGCCTATAGTCCTGGACTCTGCCCCTACTGCCCCTACCTTGCCAGGCCAATCAGGTACAGCCGTTGCATTGTATCCTCGGCTTCAAAAGGAGGTAGAACAACTTAAGAAAGATGTGGAAAGCCTTCCTTTTAGTCCAACTAAGTTCGGAGTAAGTAGTCAAGGGCCGATACAGTCTTTCCCTCTCAGGGAGACCCCAGGCGGAATCAATGCAGCAGGCAGGGCAGTCATGGTTCATGTAGTGAGTCCCATCAAGCCCTCGGAGTTGAGGGAGCTAAAGCAAACCTTGCCAAAATTACATGAAAACAGTCAAGAGGTGGCAAACCAGTTGCAGATGTGGATGGGTCCCCATATCTTTACTTATACTGAGTTAATGTATATATTGGGACACCTTTTACGCCTGAAGAAAGGACTATGATTAGGCGGGCAGCTATGAATTATTGGGAAACGTGCCACCAAGGGGGACAACAGGTGGTGGCAGCAGACGTAAAATTCCCCCTGCAGGACCCTACTTGGAATCCCAATGTGCATGCCGACAGGGAACACATGAAGGATCTGAAGGAAATGATCCTGGAAGAATTAAGGCGGCGGTACTGCAAAGCACAAATCTGACCAAGGCGTTTGAGGTCAATCAGCAAAAAGATGAGTCCCCTGGGGACTTCGTCCAAAGAATTAGGGAACATGTGACTAAGTATTCAGGGGTAGCACCGAATTCCCCAGCTTTTGACAACTTGCTCAAAATGCAATTTGTCACCAAAGCATGGCCAGATATTCAGAAAAAAAAAAAAAATTGCAGAAAATGAATTGGCAAGATGCAAACACGAGCAAGCTCGTGAGGACGGCTCAACAGGTATTTGTTAATAGGGATGTGGTAAAACAGAAGCAGAAGTGCCAGATGATGGTAACAGCCATTAAAGGCTGGAGAGAGATGGTTCGTGGATGGGTCCAGTCACGTTAAGGAAGGGACCGAGTAAAAATCATTAGCCTTCTTTGACCAAAGGCAGCCCCCTTGCCCCAACGGACAGGACATGGGTTGTTGACGGCCGCCCAGAATCCAAGTGGCCACACTGACGGGTTTGTCAGAAGGAAACTGGGACGGGCCCTTGGCTTCCCTAGTCCTGTACGAAGACGGCAACGGACCAAGGAACAGAGGAATAGAGGGAGACAGGAGCCGGCTGGGGTAATGGCCTTCTCTATTGGGAGAAGATGGGAGATCTGATCAGTCTCCAGCGTGCTGCCAGTACTCAGCAGGAAAGAGGTCCGCTGGGGAAAACACGCGCATAGAAAAAAAGAAAAAAAAAAAAAAGGGGAGGTAGCGTTTGGTTTGGTGGGTGAAGGGGATTGTAGAGAAAACCCACAATCCGTGGAATCCTTGCAAAGGAAGCTGGGATGGTTTGGTAAAGTATGGGAAATTTAACTGTGTGATGAATTGTTGTGTGATGAATGTGGATGACTAAAAGAACACTAAGAAAGGGGGGGGGGGTTGGTGAAAAACACTACAGGGGACATAATAGGTTGCTCAGTAGCAGATATTCCATCAGAAGGTATGATTGAGAATAGGTTCCAAAATAATGGCTGAAGTTATCTTTGAGTTGTTGGTGAGTGCTGTGTTACCCAGAAGCACAGGCCAAATATATGCGTGTGTGATATTGTGTGGATCTCTTTGTGTTTTCTTTCCCTCTCTACTTTAACATAACTGTGTATGTGTCAAAGCCAGGGTTTTGGGCTCAGAGGGCTGGGACAGGGGAGAGAATCTTTATTTTGTTAAGTTTTTCCCAGCTATCTTTCTTCAGTTGATTTCTCCTGAGGAAGGAGAGGGGGACTTAGTTCTTTTTTTTTTGGTTTCCAGTTTTGAATATTGCTGGGATCGCCAGAAGCAATCTCTGTGTGTGTGTAATGGTGAGGGTTGCAGGGTAGGAAACAACCCCCCCCCCCCTTCTTGTTTTATGCTGGTCGTTGTACCACAGCGAGGCAACTCCCTTGTACTTCCTTGTATGTTTCTGCGTATCTTTTGGTTTTCATACAATGGGTTCTGAGAAGTGAGTTTACGTAGAGGCAAGGTTTTAGAGGATGTAAGACCTATAGGGACCCTTAGAGTCAGGGTTTTGAAAGCATAGTTATACAGTGGCAGCCTGCCTGTTTTGTGTGCTCTGGAGGAATTGGTGAAGAAAAAGGGGTGAGCTTTTCCTCTCTTCCTCTTTAGCAAAAGGGCTGAGAGGAAGGGGGGGCTGTGTGTGTGGGTGTTCTTGCAAACGGTCTCTCTTTGGTGTGTTTGCAGCGAGGCTTGTGTTTTTTTCTCCAACTGGATCGGAGGGGTTGTGGGAAACCACAATTTGCTCTTCCCCTTCTTTGCCTAACTTTGTCATCTGTGGTCTCCTAGCCTTTGAAAGTGGGTGATTTAGAGATTTGGCATTTCATGTTTCTCAGCCTGGAAAAAGGGGGGCAAAGGACAAAGCAAACGTAGCCCCGAGTCCAGGCACTTGTATTGAAAGGCAAGCCTGTTATCCTGAGAGTTAAGGTATGCGTGGTAAAGGGGTGTGGGTTACAGGTAATTATTGCCAACTACTTCTGTTATTGAATTGTGGTGCTGGAGAAGGCTCTTGACGGTCATATGGACTGCGGGAGGATCGAGCCTGTCCATTCTGGGGGAGGTCAGTGTCGGGTTGCTCACTGGAGGGACAAATCATGGGGCTGGGACACCAGTGTTTTGGCTGCGTCGTGAGAGGAGAAGGAGCACATAGAGAAGGAAGGGTGGGTACAGAATGGGGATAGATGGGAAACCCCAGAAAGACAGATGGTCCTTCCGAAATCTACTATGTTGAATGTGTTAGAAAAGATACATGAGGGGAGTCACTTGGGCACTGAAGGTATCTGGTGAAACCCTTATATGGAGTAAAGATATGTGGCCTATGGCCTACGCCATAGCATGGAAATGTTTGATATGCCAGAAGGTAAATAAAACAAGGGCAAGAAAAGCAGAAAGGGGCGGTCGACCATTGGCCGTGTGGCCCTTCCAACGGGTGCAGGTAGATTTTACTGAGCTGCCAGAAAGAGGGGGGCAGAAATACCTGCTAGTATTTAAGGACCATCTAACAGGGTGGGTGGAGGCATTCCCCAGCCGAAGGACAACAGCGCAAGTAGTCAGAAAGGCTATCTCGGAACATATTCTCCCACGATATGGGGTGATAGAGGCTCTGGATTCGGATAGAGGCACACATTTTACCCAGACAGCTATGCAAGAAGTAATGAAGGCAGTAGGCATCACGCGGAATCTTCACACCCCCTGGCACCCTGAAAGTAGTGGGAAGGTGGAACGGGCAAATGGGGAGCTGAAGAAGCACCTGACCAAGCTATATATGGAAAATGGGTTGCCATGGACAAAGAATCTCCCTTTTGACATTGCTGCGGATGAGGATAGCCCCCAGGAAAGACACGGGACTGTCCCCATTTGAAATGATGATGGGCCACCCATATCTAGTGATATTAGGAAACCCGCAAATTGAGTTCAGGGACCAGTTTATTAGGAAGTATTTGCAGTCACTGTCCCAGTCTCTGTCATCTTTCCACAGGCAAGGCATACTGGCACAGCGGCCCCCTCTGTTGGAACAGCAGCACACGTTCCAGCCTGGTGACCTGGTTCTAGTCAAAGCGTGGAAGGCTGAGAAGCTCAACCCTGCTTGGGAAGGTCCGTTCCAGGTTCTGCTCACCACCGAATCGGCAGTAAGGACCAGAGAGCACGGGTGGACCCACTATCATCGGGTGAAACGAGCTCCGCCTGAGCGTTGGACGGTAAAGCAAAACCCAGACGCCCCGCTGAAGGTGACGATCACCAGACGAGAGACCAGGAACCAGGAAAACTCAGGACATTAATCAGAACCAGATGTGTATATATTGTACCTGCAAATGCTTTTATGAGTGCTGCTGTTGTGCGCATTGTGAGGGTTGTGTGCAGTGTGTCCACTGTAACAAGGAGTGCAACATTATTTTCATAGAGAAACAAGGAGAGAGATGCTTTGTGAGTTTGAAGCAAAAGTTAAAATAAAAAGAGGGGGGATTGTGAGAAGTGGATAATGGCTATTGTGCTTCAAACTCAGGAATGATGTTTAACTGACAGCTTTGCAATTGGGGCGAGGGTTGTTTTTGGGGTTTTAGCAAGACTAAATTAGAGGTACAGGTGTCAGACAGTTGACCTATTTAGGTTGAGGCCTAACCACAACTTGCAGAGGAAACATACACGAAGTACAGAGCTGCAACCACTAGGTCACATGGTGACCCAGATCGACAAGGAAGTGGGGAACAATAAAGGCTGATGCCCATATTTAGTAAAATGGCTAATGTTGAGTGTAGATTGGTCTATTGTATTAGTAATGTGTCATATTTTGATAGGTAGATTGTAAGCCAAGCCTCTGAGGGAGGGGCGGCAGCAATAGGGATTAAAACTGTCATGCACAGGATGCTCGGGGCTCTTCGCACCATCTCGGTCGGGGAGCCCGCCTTTGCAAACGCGTTACAATAAAGGAAGTATTGAAGCTTACTTCGGTGTCTCCTTGTCAGATTACTTGACCACGTAAGTGACTTCTCACAATATGATATTGAAATATACCGGTATATAATCTCCATACCCTGAAATTTTATCCTATTCCCTCAGAGCCAGCCCTTCATTTTGGATTTGGCCAGCGTCTGTCTGTACAGGTCTGATTTGAAAACAGTACTTAAGCAATATAAGAAGAAAACTGCCAAGCAACATTATTATTATCTGTAATGCAAAAAAGGTGTCCATAATACATGCTGTGCAGGCTAAGTATATGACAGTAGCAGGAAAGGAGCCAGAGTATTTATAGCTTCATTACGTCGGTGAGCTGTGAGGGAAAAAAGAGGGGAAGAGCTGCCTTATATCTATGAGAACAAGATCAATTTTATTACCAATTAACCTGCTCCATTAGTTCAGCAGAAATGGGAGAGAAATCCATTGTAATGTAATTAGACAAATATGAATCCTTATTTAAAAGTGAGCCTTTCACCAAGACTCTCCTGATTCACCTAGCAAAGGGGCCCGAATCAGACACACATGTGATTCTCTTGTGTATACAGAGTTTGGTAAAACTGCAATCACAGCACTGGGAGACAATACACAATTAAATGAATTGCTGCATTAGTCGGCATGAGGTTTTAAGCCTATAAACCCTAAGTAGGCAAACTAAGGCCCGGGGGCCAGATCTGGCCCAATCGCCTTCTAAATCTGGCCTGCGGACGGTCCGGGAATCAGCGTGTTTTAACATGAGTAGAATGTGTGCTTTTATTTAAAATGCATCTCTGGGTTATTTGTGGGGCATAGGAATTCGTTCATATTTTTTTTTCCAAAATATAGTCCGGCCCCCCAAGAAGATCTGAAGGACAGTGGACAGGCCCCCTGCTGAAAAGGTTTGCTGGCCCCAGCTATAAACTGTTACTGCAGGAGAGGTGCAGCAGAACAAGAAGTATAATTCTAAAGAGTGTTCATCAATTTTCTCCAGAAATACTACAACTTGTCCCATCTGCATTTCCAAAACATGTCAATTGCATTTACTATTTTATATATTACATTTATATCCCACCTTTCCTCCAAGGAGCTTGAGGTGGCATACATAGTTCTCCTCCTGATTTTATCCTCCTCCTGCTTTTATCCTAACAACAACCCTGAGAGGTAGGTTAAAGTGAGAGTGAGTGGCTGGCCCATGCCATAATTGTGGCTGGGTAGTAGATGCAAAAGGAAGTTTATTCTGGGTTGGGGGGCATGGAAGAAGACAGCATCCACTTCTGCTTACTGACTGCAAAATCTTAACATATTGAGGAAAGTACATGGTTTGAAAGTGGCTTGCTTTGTTTTAGGAGGGGGTGGTTTTAACCCCTGGGAAAAGCAGCTGTGAGCAACCTGGATTAAAAGCAATTTTCGCCTTCAGACTTGCAAGCCAAAACATGTAAAAGTGAAGACAGAAAGGCTGATAGGAAAAGATTGTGACATGGATGTCTTTTAGTCAAGACTAACTCGCATGACGGCTCTGATGAGCATCCTTGGGTTGTATTCAATTGTTACTCCAGAATAGATCCACTGAAATTTATGGGGCTAAGTTAGTAATAACCATGATTTGAATGCATCTACCTCTGAGTAAAAGTTCATTGACTACAATCCTTTATTTTAATACTATTTCAGGTCTAATGTACAGAGGGACCACTATCTTTTCTGCAGCCACAATGGATTTTGGATGGTTTCTGATTACATGTACAAATTTGCCCAAATCTAAAGCCTTCCCTTCATCAACCCTCTCTGCCTCCTTTTGAGATTCGGGGTGATATTAAACTAAATAATTGTGTGAGTTGAATGATTCCACTTACGGAACTTTTCTTCCTCTCCTTCTCTGCGCACACCCTGTGCTATTCCCCAAATCTGCTCTGGAGGGTTGGGGTAACCCCCAGAGCATACTTGGGGGAGGGTGCCAGGGGAAGGAGAAAGTAGCATTGCACAAGCAGAAGTCGTTCCACTTGCACGATTATGTAACCGAATACAACCCTCAGTCCCTAGTGTCAACGCCTGGCAAAGGTAACTGGATGAATTAACATGTGGTAACCATACTAAGACAGGAAAGCTTTGCTTAACCATTTTCATTATACTAGCAAAAAAACAACAACACCAAAACTTGTATTATCTCAGATCAAAGAGACAGATTTTCAAGAAGCCATTCCTTAAAAAAATAACATGTTTCCCTTAAGTTACAAAAATAAACGCAATGTGTACATTCTGGATCTATGCAGCCGATATGTAGAGTGATAAATAATGATACTTATATTCAGTGCTTTTTCTTCTTTAAAAAAATGTTCAGGGGTACTCTCATTTTGACTAAAGAAAATCACCATTTTATAGTTCAAATTGGGGGAAATAAATACAGTAAATGGACAAAAGTACAAAGATTCACAAAATGTTTAGGGGTATGCGTACCCCTGCGTACCCCCAGAAAAAAGAACTGCTTAACGGTATCTTGTTTTACAAATCTAATGTCTTCTTGTCTTCCGGTCCTCAGATATATTACAATTAGGTTTCTAAGTATTATCAAGAAGTATTGGCTTACAGGGAAAGCTATGAATGCTGCAATCCCATACTCACCTGGTTCTGCTCAGTGACACTTAACTACAGAGTTTGCACTCTAGGGTAAGGATGCTTGAAAATGAAATATTATACATTTGTGGCACTGTAGGTCTCCAAAAACTACGGTCCAGATCCAGCTGCAGTGAGCAAATCATAAGTTAGGCACAACTTGTTCCATTGATTTCAGTGGGCTGTAGTCACACCTTATGCCAAAATCACAAGTGCATTTTAATTATCACCGGGGAAAGAGATTTTAATTTTCACTCTGGATTTTTCTCTCACTCCAGCTAATGCAAATATCACCTTTCACAAGTTATGCTCTGCTGATTTTTAAATGTCACCACAACCCTTCCCCGACAAGCAAGTCCAGTTGCAAATCTATGTAGATTGCCCTGCAACTAGACTGGGATATTATCATACACATATTCTTGTTGTTTTCCATACCACTTTTTATCATACTTTCTACCACCCATTCTCCAGTGAAACTGTAAAGTTGCCTTGTCAGTTTTTCTTTCCTTCTCCCTTATTAAAGTAATTAGTGTATGCTGCATGTACATAGATGCTTTTCTGAAGGAAAAACAGAAACTTCCCCTCTCTTCAGCAGTAGGAGAAAGGGATTAGAGAAAAATAAGCCTGCAACTATGTCAGTTTCACTGGAAAGCAGAGAGGTGACAAGGCTTTTCCTGCACTTTGATGAGAATGTGAAAAATGCATCCCAACTGTGCTTAATGAGAGAGAGAGAGAGAGAGAGAGAGAGAGAGAGAGAGAGAGAGAGGTAGACGGAGGATTAAAAATGCATGTCAACTAGAATGCACCAGTTCACAGGTGATACAAAACACCCCAGGAAGGTTGAAAGGTGATTGTAAATCCATATTTCTCCATGGCTGTCAATCAATTTAAATGACTGATACAAGCACATTTAAAAACTGTGTTCCTGTCTCTCCCATGCATAGCAGCAATGGGAGTAAAGTTCATGCGGATGTATGTGAAATCTGTCCAACACAAGTTGGATCAGAGCCTAGGTGCACAATCTACCAATGAGTTGTTTATTTCAATGGGGTTTGCTCAACAGAACTTCATGCTGGATTGTATCGTGTTTCCCACAATAGTTTTACTGGGAATATCTATAATCATTGGGCTTACACGCTTTGCCAAGAACAACAACATTTAAAGGCATGCCAAAAGAAATGCAGGTGATAAAATGGACCTTAGGTATAAGTTAACCAACTTCAGCTGCCTTGAGGCCAAAAATTAACGGCTGGAAAACTATTCCCACCCAAACCCCTCTAAGATTTTTGCCCCACCCTGAAAGCTCAGGGTGGTACAAGGAATTTAAGCAAGCAAAGGGACATTTACCAATAAATCTTTAAACCTCATTCTGCATCTCTTGATGCTCCATCATATCTACCGGTACTCTTTTCAGCATTCTTAACTTGTGAAGTGGCTTGCTGCATTTGCAGTCACAACAACCACATGTAATAAGTAAGCACTATACACATTTTATAGATGGGGAATGGGAGCTAACACACAATGACTTGCCCAAGTCCATAGCAGAAGTGGGACTTGAACCCAGGCCTCCAAACTCTCAACCCAGTGGGGCACACTATCTAATTATTAAGGCCACTCAGAGTAATGATATTTTTTTCAATAAAGATATTGAGGTCCACTTCCTTTGACACTCTAGAAGTGCCTACAGGCATTTAACAATTTCTGCCAAAGTATTCCAAGCTGCCCTATTGCAGACAACAATGATTAAGTACAGACACACAGCAGCCACCAAATAGGTGGGGGGGGGGTAGGTATTGCCCTGCCAAACGGTGAGCACTTGCCAGTCTCCAGATTCCTTAAAGTGTGGTAAAACGTTTCTCATCAATTACCAAACAAGGGGCGCAGAAAGTAGTTACATGCATATTGCGATTAAATTATTAATTGGTAAACAGTCACCAGTATTCGTTTGACAGAAACCGTAAAACAAAACAGATGCAATCCTCGCTGAGGCCAATGTCTAGCAAGAGACAGGAACAAGTTGGACTACAGCGCTTTGTGTTTTAGTAAAGCGTTTGCTGCCTGTTTCCTGACTGCAGACTTTTCACATAGCAGAGGTCTTGCTGGCGGAGGGCTTCTTCACATTAACGCCACGAACCCCGTCAATGCACACGACGTCTGAGCTCTTTATTGAGCATGCGGGATCCTCGTTTTAGTAGGATTTAACTTTATTCAATCAATGCGCAAACAAGGATTGAGAAGACAAGAATCTTTAGAGCTCTGAGGCATCTGAAATATGCTCTGAAGAGGGGGTCACCAATGTGGTGCCCTTCAGACACTGTTGGACCACAAATCCTGTCATCCCCAACCAATGGCCATACTGGGTGGGCCCGATGGGAGTTGCAGTCCAGCAAAATCTGGAGGGCACCATGTCGGCCACCCTTTATAGGCTAGAAATATTAACAACTATTCACATACATTCCCCCTCTGTGGTTGCTACCTTCTCTGGCTTCATAAAAATAAGAGCAACATCCACAAGTTTAGCTACATTCCCAGTAGTGAAAGATATCACTTACGCTGCAGAGAAAAGTTAAATAAATAACGCTCAAAAATAAACACCAAACCCCTGTGAGCTTCCTTCTTCTCTAATGTTCTAATGATCTTTTATCTCATTTTTTATTCAGTGGGAGAAAGAGAATCTCCATATGGAGGTGGGCGGAATAGGCCTCAGAAATCCCTTTCTTCACTCACTCCCCTATGCCTCATGCACAAATCAAGTCAAAAGCTTTGTAGCCATTGGGAAATGATCCTAACATCCCTGTCTTCAGCTGAGATCCCAAGAGCCCCTGGTGTGTGCTTAGTGGACCTTCCAAGGCCTTCCTTCTTTCCTCCTTTAAATGAAGTTTAAAGTTCATTGGCTTTACACACAGATGGCCCCAGGTTCAACCCCCACCATCTCCAGGTAGGACTGGGAATGTCCCCTGTCTGAATCCATGGAGAGCTGCTGCCAGTCAGTGTAGACAATACTGGTCCGACTCAGTATAAGGCAGCTTCCCATATTCTCCCAACAACCTGTTGTGCCACCACCTTACAAGCTGCCCTGAAAACTCAGGAGAGCTCCTAAGGTCAACCTCTGAGGCAAAACAAGGGTCTACGATTGGAAAAAAGAAACCCAGTGTGCACGAGAATAATCTTGCATGCATGGAGCTTGCTCTTTGGATCCCAGCTCTTGTATATTCAAGAGCAACTACGGACACTAATATCATTGATATGGGAATAAGCCATATGATGGGTTTTGTTCAGAGCTGTTTCTCTCCGTTCCCCCATCTGACGCTTTCGTTCTCTACAAAAACAGCAACCACCCTGTTATTCGGATCAAAGAAAAGCAGAGCTACTAAACTTCTAACACTGTGTGAGACCTTCAGTACAAACTGCAATGAAAATGACTTTTCATATGAGTGACTTCTTCTTCTGGAACTGCCCTCATGATCGAAATATTCAGCTGAGAGCTACTTGCACCCACCTCCTCTTTGGGTGATGGACAATTACTTTCCGGGAAATGCAACCAAAATCCCTACTGAGGCCTAGAAGGGAGCTGCTATTTCTTTACCTCTTTGGCTGCTTCCCACTATCTTCTTGGCCAATCAGGTGCCTGGCTTTGGTAGGCCTCTATGGTAAAATCTTCCTTAAATCAAGACTGAATGGTGGGGTCTGCCTCCTCCGTTACTTGCTGAATCAGGCCACTGTTTCACTTCTCATAATCATCCCACTGCTTGATGATGATGATGATGATGGTGATTTTTAACAAGTGAGAGACGTGGACGTTATATAAGCATTTCCTATTGTCAGCACTAATGGAAAGTACCATGAGGCAAACCCAAATATAATTCTGGATTACAATGAGCTTTTCGCCTCATCCAGAGAGAAGCAGCAGGACTCCCCATAGCTTTCTGGTGGCTCCCGCATGATTCCCATGTGCACCTTCTTAGTTGGGGTCACCACTGCCTCCCCCCTAGGTCCTTTCAGTTCACGTCTGTCTTGTGTGGGCTTTGGGGCTTCCACAGTTTCCGCTCATCTCCAGGAGGCATTGCACTCCACTGGCTGTCCCCCGTTTTTATCCCCTCTCTTGAACTTCCTGCAGCCGTTTCTCCAAGCGATCCAGTTTAGCCAGATTCTCTTTCAGAAGCTTGCTGTTTGGAACCAGCTGCAGAGCTTTCTTATAATAGCCACGTGCCATGATGTAGTTGCCCTGCAGAAGGAAAGGGGGAGAGGAGGAAATCATAGCTCCTGTTGCTGAAATGCCATTCCTAACAGCCCTGACCTAGTCTCACACGCAAATCGCTACAAATGGGCTGACAGAACCAGCCTGGCATTGTGCAATAGTGAAGGGGTGTAGCCTAGTGGCCAGGACGCCAAACTTTGTCCCTGGTTCAGATCGACAAAGTAGGAACAACGCAGGCCTATGTCTCAGGCGGTTGTTGGGCAGAGGAATCTGCACTATAGAAAGCCAGTGTAATTTACGCTGGGGTAAATCATGCAAGTGTAATTTCCCCCAATTCCAAACTTCTTTCAGGAGCAGGGCTACTGCCAAGTAAGCCAGAATGAGCCTGGCAGATGGAATACAAGCCTTTAAAATAGTTCAACTTAACACGTTTTTGCCAGGTTAACTTCTGTTGAGTTTCTAGGTCCTGTGACCAAACTGAAAGGAGTTTGGAATAGGGTAAGTCCCCAATGCTGGCTTGCCTCCCCCCAACACCACATCCTTTTTGCAGGGACTTACTCAACCCCTTCTGAGCCTTACACCATCTAAGGGACGCGGGTGGCGTTGTGGGTTAAACCACAGAGCCTAGGGCTTGCTCATCAGAAGGTCGGCATTTCGAATCCCCGCAACGGGGTGAGCTCCCGTTGCTCGGTCCCAGCTCCTGCCCACCTAGCAGTTCGAAAGCACGTCAAAAGTGCAAGTAGATAAATAGGTACCGCCCTGGCGGGAAGGTAAATGGCATTTCCGTGTGCTGCTCTGTTTCGCCAGAAGTGGCTTAGTCATGCTGGCCAAATGACCCGGAAGCTGTACACCGGCTCCCTCGGCCAGTCAAGTGAGATGAGCGCCGCAACCCCAGAGTCGGACACGACTGGACCTAATGGTCAGGGGTCCCTTTACCTTTACCTTACTCAACCCCTTCTGAGCCTTACACCATCTAAGTACAGTCTGAATAGAATAGTCTAATATATATGCCAAAATGAGTGATCTGATGGACCTCCGACTCCTTTCTTAACCCTGCCTAGTTATCTCTGAACCGCTTTCTGCCCTTCTTTGTTCCTCAGCAAAGGACCAGATCCATTGACAGAGCTTGCGAATCTTCTTACCTTGATATGCTCAATCCCCCCCATGTTCATCCAGGCTTGCGCTTGTTCTGGGTTGAAGTCTACAGCAACTTTATAGCTCTAAATTAACATGAAAAACAAAACAAAGCCCAAATGTTGGAACAATCCTGCCCGCAGTGTGGGAATCTTAACAGAGGCCAGTAAAGGAACGTCACTAACATGCCTTTCTGAAATCTCCTCAGAGCTACAAGTGATTTCAAAAACTGCTTCACAGTCTTATGTGCTTACAATAGGATGGTACCATTCCGTTAAGGCTCTGAAAAGCTATTTCTTGGGAGAGCAGATGGGGGAGGCAGGGGCAGATTGCAAACTAGAACCTTGGGAGGTTACAATGCTTGCACTGAATTGGAGGAGAGCATTATGAATCAGAAAGGAGGGTCAGCAACATTCGTCCAGAAGACTGGGTAATAAAACACGTACGTGCTTGATCATACGAACGAGGACACACAGTGCTGAATCTTAAACAGACCAGATTTACAGGATGTCTGCCTGCATCTCTGGCTTCACTCTTTTGCCACATAAATCGAGCAGCAGTTTCAAGGCACCAAACTAGGGGAGCAGGGATACAGGATTCCTAAAGTGCCTTATTCATGGGGCACCCCATTTGCCTCATCATCCTCAGCTGTGTGGGGGCCCACTTGAATGTATACCAACCAATCTGAAGAGCTCTGTGCTACATTAAATGAAACAGGTGGCTGGTGAGTTAAGACAGCCATGTGGTTTTTAATTGCTATTATTATATTTACCTCAAAAGCTTTGTCCAGGTGATTTTGTTCTCTTAGCTGGTTTCCTTTAGTGAAAAAGAGTTCTGATATGACTTTGGGGTCCTTTGGTTTCAGCTGTAGAGCTTTGTCTATGGCTTCAAGCGCCTGAACAAACACACAAACAATGATAAATATGGGTCATTTGAGCAGAACTCCTATAATATTTTGATATTTACTCTTAAGTGCTGATTCACATATGTTTTAGGTGAAGAAGAAGAAGAAGAAGAAGAAGAAGAAGAAGAGTTTGGATTTGATATCCCGCTTTTCACTACCCGAAGGAGTCTCAAAGCGGCTAACATTCTCCTTTCCCTTCCTCCCCCACAACAAACACTCTGTGAGGTGAGTGGGGCTGAGAGACTTCAAAGAAGTGTGACTAGCCCAAGGTCACCCAGCAGCTGCATGTGGAGGAGCGGAGACGCGAACCCGGTTCCCCAGATTATGAGTCTACCGCTCTTAACCACTACACCACACTGGTACAAATAAACATATGCAATGTGTGAATGAGACCCATGTGTATCATTCAGGTATTCTCATCAGAGAACCAGAACTGGTTGTGGTTTTCTGACAAGTGTCCAGCCAGTCCCAAACTTGGTTTTGCTCCTCCATAATATGTGGAACAGACCCAAAGTCAGAGGTGAACATGGGTGAAAAGGCTTTTGAAGACTTCATAATATTTTCAACAACATATCAGTTTATTGTGAGAACCATGCCTTTACACAAATATCTACACAACAATTTTAAAATTCATTGCATACCGTCCCAGCAAAACCCTCACCCCACAAAACAGAAAGAAAAGTACAACAAGAACGAGTTAACACTCAGCGACGATACATGCACAAAGCCACACGATATCTTGGTTGGCTTAAGGGTTATTGCTATGCATCATTTTAGGACTAACTCCAGCTGATGGGTGGACAAAGGCTGATCTCCTAACCAAGTGCTTTGATGGAAGATTTCGCACGACAGCAGCATTCCTACCTTGTTGTAGTTCTCTTGCTTGCTGTAGATGGCTGACAAAAGGCGGTAGCACTCCAGGCATTCTGCCTCCTCAGTCACAATATGATTGGTCATTTGTTCTGCTTCCTTGGTTTGCCCCATCATTGCTAAAACTTGAGCCTACAAAAAAATCCAAAAAAATCTCTAAAAGGAGTCCTGATTGGAGGACCTAACCTTTACAAGCATTCTGTGTCATCACAGGAGTTTATACGATGACTTTCCAATTCTATCAGAACGCCTCACATACCGATGGCAACTAATCAAAGGCATCTCCCAAAAAGATACCTCTGACACAATCTGTCTTTTAATGCCATCATCACCACAGAGGTGTCTGTGGAGGGGATATATTTATTGAAGATGTCCAGCCAACCAGACTAGTAGCTGGGTTCCTACTGAGAATATTTGGCAAGCCAACGTGAAAGTGATGTGGGATTGAGGATTGGAGTGATCATTTTGTGATATTATGGCAGCGGACAAAGCTGCATTGCAACTTTTGAATAAATTTTTACTTTAATTTAAAAATTTCCTTTTTAAAAAAAAGGGGGGGGGGATGACTTTCCAGTGAGTGAGCATTGCAACACTGGAACCTCACTGGGTGAGATGTTACCATGGAGAAAGCCACACACCTCAACTCAGGCGGTGGGCACCAGAGCTGGATGATAATAATCTGAATGCCTGGGTGGTTTATATGGGAGGCCATTTTTCAAATGCTCTGGTCTTAGGCCATTTAGAACTTTAAAAGGCTAATACCAGCACTTTGAATTGAGCCCAGAAGCAAACTGGCAGCCAGTCAAGATCTCTAAGTACCAGCGTTACAGTTGTCTAACTAGGTGCTGCCAGGGCATGGATAATTGTAGTCAGATCACTTCTCAACATCAGCTTTGGGAAACTTGGACTCATATACTCCTTCCCCATTCCTCTTCCAGCATGGCTGCAATGAAGAAATCAGAAGCCTGCATTTTTGTTTAAAATGACCACAGTTTAATATTACATCCAAACCCTAAGCTGTGGTTAATTTTAACTATGGTTTGTTGAAACAAGCCAACTTCTTAAGCTATAGTTTGAAGTTGCCTTGTTTCAACAAACCATAGTGACTATTAGCGACAGTCTGTGGGGTTCGAACGACACAGCAAGCTGTGCTTAACTGAAAACAGAAGCAAGAGTCTCCAAACTCTTCTTCATAGCCATGATGGAAGAAAAGTGGGAGTGTGCAAACCCAAGGCTTGGGGATGGCTCATTCTCATAATGCAAAACCATGGTTTAGCGGTACATCTAAACAGTCTACTTCCTCTCCCAGACCTAACTGCAAGTGGAAGCAACTGCAAAGCTGAAACCCGGTGACCTTCACAGAGTCAGGAGTAGAGGAACTGCTCCTTTGACATGGAAGGAAGGTTGCCCTTGCTATGGTTCCAATGGTCAGTATGCTATAACTCCCCCTCCTCTGCCACACACACACACACACACACACACACTCACCAGAGCCAGCCGAGTCTCCTTGTTGGATGGTTGAAGTGCTGCAGCTTCCCTGTACACCTTTAAGGCATCTTCGTATCTCCCTGTGTTATAATACAGAGCTCCAAGAGGAGACAAGATTTCAGCCTTCCGTGCTACTTTCAGTGCCCTAAATGTTGGCAACCAAAAGGAGGGGGGCGGTGGAAACAAGGAAGCAAATAGCATGGATTGAAATGTGCCTGCTGTTAGGCTCCAAAACAAATACACGAGCAGTTATATAGGATGCTGCCTTATACAGAGTCAGACAATTGGTTCTCCTAGCTCAGTATTGTCTATACCATTGGGATTGAGCTTGAAACCTTCTGCTTGCAAGGCAGATTTTCTCCTTCTGAGCTACAGCCCTTTTCTAAGGTTCACAACAAGGCTTTCTGCAGTTGGGGGCAGGGAGGATATTTAATCCAGCCCCCCCCCCTTCTATCGTCATGATCACTACTCTCCTCACCTATTGATGCCTTCCTTGTGGCTTTACTTCCATGGCAACAACTACATTATTCTGCATTTCAGGAAATAACCCAAATTACTACAGTTGCAATAAATGACATGAGCCAAGTGCATTATGAAGTTATCGCTTACAACATTTGTTCAGAAAATTGGCATTTACATTTTCCTTTGTACATACAGTGGTACCTATTGTTATGAACTTAATTCGTTCCAGAGGTCCGTACTTAACCTGAAACCGTTCTTAACCTGAGGTACCACTTTAGCTAATGGGGCCTCCCACTGCTGCTGCCACCGCATGATTTCTGTTCTCATCCTGAGGTAAAGTTCTTAACCCGAGGTACTACTTCTGGGTTAGAGGAGTCTGTAACCTGAAGTGTTTGTAACCCAAGGTGTTTGTAACCCGAGGTACCACTGTATTTGGTATTTCTTACAATTAGATGCCTTGAGCCCCAAGAAAGGAATTTGACACTATAAAGTGGCACTCCCCCCCATCCTGCCTTGCCTTACCGTTTGTACCAAGTTTCAGCATCTTTGTTCTGCCCCAAGGAGCGGTACAGCCTGCCGAGGTTCACCATGGCCACATGATGACTGGGGCTAAGCTGAATGGCCTTCTGGTAGTGGGAAACTGCAGTCTCTGGAGATCCTAGGAAATAAAGAGGGTTTGGTTATAGCTTCTCTTTACATATCCTGCAAAGCTATTATGGTTTTCTGTTCATGCTCATGTATTTGGGAATGCATATGAAAACCAACCATATCTTCAAGAAGAGTCTGTGTTCTTCAACCCTAGGTCAACTGATTCTCTTGCATGATTTGTATAACTTTTTAAACCCACCTTTCCTCCAAGGCAACTAGGATGCCACACATAGCCTTCAACACATAGCAAGGGACTATGAGACACTGGGCAAAGAGCTGAAGAGCTGCGTGAGGAACACAGAGAAATGCTATTGGGTGACAGAGAAAAGGCGGGACTACTCAACACCTACTTTGCCTCTGTCTTCACCCCAAAGGAAAGTGATGCCCAACCTGGTGATAACAGAATAAATGATGTAAGGAGGGAGCTGAAGCCCAAGACAGGAAAAGAGGTAGTAAGGGAACACCTAGCTACTTTAAATGAATTCAGATCTCCAGGGCCTGATGAGCTGCATCCAAGGGTACTAAAGGAGCTTGCGGGTGTAATTTCACAGCCTTTGTCTATTATCTTTGAGAATTCTTGGAGAAGAGGTGAGGTCCCTACAGACTGGAGGTGGGCAAATGTTGTCCCCATCTTCAAAAAGATGAAAAAGGAAGACCCAGATAACTAACGACTGGTGAGCTTGACATTGATACAAGAAAAGGTCCTAGAACTGATAATTCAACAGTTGGTCTGTGAGCATTTAGAAAAGGATGCTGTGATTACTAAGATCCAGCATGGGTTTCTCAAAAATGAGTCACGCCAGACCAATCTGATTTCTTTTTTTGATGGAATCACAAACTTGGTGGATCAGGGAAATGCTGTGGACATAGTGTATCTTGATTTCAGTAAGGCATTTGACAAAGTCCCCCATGATATTCTCATGAGGAAGCTGGTAAAATGTGGGTTGAATGAGGTAACTGTTAGGTGGATTTGTAGCTGGTTGACTGACCAAACCCAAAGAGTATTCATACACAAAGATTCTCCAAATACACACAAACATATTTATCCTCACAACAACTATGTGAGAGGGGTTAGGCGGAGAGATGCTGCTTAGTCCAAGGTTACCCAATTCAACTTAAAAACTTTCAGAAAAGCCTGCTGGAGAAGGCCAATAGCCCATCTAGCCCAACATCCCATTCTCACAGTGGCCAACCAGATGCCTATGGGAAACCAGCCAACAGAACATGAGCACAAGAGCTCTCTCTCCTCTTATGGTTTCCAGCAACTGGTATTCGGAAACATTGCTGCCTCCAACCGTGGAGGTAGGCCACAGCCTTCATGGCTAGTAGCCATTGATAGCCCTCTCCTCCATGAAAAGAGAAGACCTGTCATAGAAGAGTGGGGATTTGAAGCTGAGACTTAAGTGCAGCATCCCTAATCACTACACCATACAGGCCAGCCTAACTGACCCCATAGGGCTGATGTGAAAACAAATGCATTGTTCATGGAAGTTAGTGGGGGTGGAGATTACTTGCTCAAGGTAACCATCTGCACTTGGCAGAGGTGGTCTTTACTTATGATGTAAATAAAAGTATAACCTGCTCCTCTAATGATGCTAAAAGCAGCTTGCAGGAAAAGCTTTTTAAAAAAAGACACTAACATTAAATAGGAAAAAACAAAACAGGTACAGTATTTTATTCCTTCTATCTAATAGACTGGTTTGGTCTAAAGTGTCCTTTAATGGCAAAACCTAAGACTGTGTTTATGCATCGCCACAGGATGGAGCTGCTTGACTGTATTTTTCATGGACAGACGTGACAGATGAGATTTTGGAGAAATCCATTACAGCAGAGAAGAAGAGAGCAAGAGAGCGCTCAAGCTGTGTGTAAACTGATTAAGTAGTATCATTCATCAGTGTCTTATGCTTAAAAAAAAAGCCAACAACCCACAAACCGATGTGTTGATGTTAATTTCATCCTGCAGAAAAGTGACAGATTGCTAGCCTTGGGAAGCAAACAGCAATTTAAGATAAATTTTGTACATGAATCCACTGTCTGTCACATGGAAACATCTTCCACAGCAGTATGCATACATAATCTGCATGTGAAATGCAAATAAATATGTCAAGGTTAAAAATAACCAATGTTTAAGAATTGTACACAGAAAAAAAAGGCGAGGGGACCCTCTTGTTAATTTCACTTTACTAGAAACTTTCAGTCATGCCCTGAAGGCCAAAGCATATTTACAGTGATTCAAGACCCTTCAGCTGTTTTATTCACTGCAAACTCACATCTCTCACAGCAATAGAATCACAGAATTGTAAAGTTGGAAGGGACCCCAAAGGATCATCTAATCCAGTGTTTCCCAAACTTGAGTCTCCAGCTGTTGTTGGACCAACTCTTCCAACTCTATGATTCTATGACCACAACTCCCATCATACCTGACTGCTGGTCCTGCTAGCTAGGGATGATGGGAGTCCAACAACAGCTGGAGACTCAAGTTTGGGAAACACTGATCTAGTCCAACACTCTGCAACACAGGAATATGCAGCTATCCCATATGGGGGATCAAATCTGCAACCTTGGCATTATCAGCTCTACGCTCTAACCAAGTGAACTATCCGGGTCAATCTAGACGACTGTAATTAACTCTACCTTGGGCTCCCCTTTGTGGGTACCTTCAATGCTAGTCCTGTACAGAGCAGACCCACTGAAATTAATTAACTTAAGCTAGTCATGTTCAATAACATCAATGGGTCTACTCTGAGTAGGGATAGCACTGAATACCACTCTGAAGCTGCAATGGTTACAGAACGAAGTGTCCTGCCTCTTGGCAAGAGTGCTAATAAGAAATGCCATCTGTGCCTCTAGTACCTGTGCTGGTGTTCTATAGCTTTCAGGATATGAACTGTGGTTCTGGTTTTGATTATAAACCTCTAAGTGTCTTAGCCCAGAGGTTTTCATCCTTTTTGAGTCCACGGCTACCTTGACCAACTACATTCTTTCTGTGGCACCCCTGTGGGGTTCAGGAGCCCAATTATGTCACCCTTTGCCTGCAGAGCCAGCAGCCCCCCATCCCCTTTGAAGCACTCTCCCTTGTGGTGTGCTCCCTCAGCTTCCTCTCTTATCCCCTCTCCTTGGGACTTCTCTAGGAAGCCGCTGCCGCCGCCCCTTGTCTCTGAGTTGCCCCCTCCCCAAAGAGAGGTGCTTCTTCACATTGCCCCACAGGGGCCTGGGAAGCACCCCCTGGCCAACCCCAGAAGCACCATTCGCCTGGGAAGCTTGTAGCCAGGGCTGCTGCAACTATCAGTTGTGCAAGCCTTTGGGAGGCAGAGACGCGAGAGGGAATCAGAGGAGGGAGGGAAGGAAAGATGGACAGAGGCCAGTGTTGCCCACGGCACCCCATAATCATTCAAGGCACCCCAGGGTGCCACGGCACACTGGTTGATAACCACTGTCTTTGCAAGCCACTTCAACTTTACTTATTTTATTTTTATTTATTCATTTTACTTATACTCCACCTTTATCTCAAAGGAGCTCAAAGTGGAGTACATGGTTATCCCCCCTCCTCATTTAATCACAACAACCCTGCAAGGTAGGGTTAGGCTGTTTGTTCTGATTCTGCATTAAAGAGTGGGCTTGCCTGGGGGAAAGCTAAGGGGCAAAAACAAACAAAAGCACTTGGACACTGACCGGGAAATGCCTAGAAATGCAGAGCAAAGGTAAGTGTGGACTCATCAAGAGTATCTCTTATACAATCCATCTGAATACTGAATCCATGTAACAAGAGGAACGTACAAAAGAATTACCAAGTGCTTGGAATTCAAGGAGCAAGTTAAACCCGAGCAGCATCTGAAAGCAAATTAAAATGTTCCTGGCTGAACCACAGTTGAGCTGGTTAAAGCTTCATATTATTGTAAGCATTTTATCCCAAGGCCTTAACTTGAGGTTTCGGAAGAGTCGGGGTTGACAGTGACAGGCCTTTCAGTCACCTCCGCTGGCAGGAAAGCTCAGATGGCAACAGAAAGATTTGTCACAATCCCCAGCACTTTTAATTGCTGTGCTTTCCCCATATGCTGTCAAAACCGTCTTTGGGGAGCGTGGGAGCAAGGAGATATATGACAGTATGAGGGCAAAACTGAGTGAGAGACATATTCCTCAAACCATCCGTGTGTTTCTTATGCCTCTGACTTTGGAGACGATGCTAATAATCACAGTCCGTGAAAGGAATAAAAATGGCCTCTTTTATCACCTATCCAGGTTTTTTGAGGCAAGGCTGTGCATTCAAAGGGCTTTTCAGAAAACTACTTTCTATTTTTCTAAATTTAAAGCGCTGAGATTCTCTACCCTGACCTCATCCAAGACCTTTGCAGAAGAAAACAGACTTGCAGCCTAAGGAGCAGGTGCCTGGCCTCTCATGCAGAATGCAGATCAAGACAAAGAGGAAGAGTTTCTCCCACCACAGAAAAGCAACTCTGGCACTGCTTGGTGTCCAGGGGCTATTCTGAGGCTACAGTAAGCGGCTCAAGAGGAGGAGAATGGAATGAACCCCAACAAAGTAGGGATATTAAAAATACATATATAGAAAACATCTACCCTACATTTCTGTCTAGCAAAAAATAGAAGACAGTTCATTTCATTGCAGTAAAAGAAAGAGGGGGGGGGTTGGGTTTCAGACTGGCTGAATTTTTTACTTTATTTTTAACACAATAAGGGTGGAAGACAGAGAAGGCGGTATTATTCCAAAGTGTATGTGTTCCAGGATGAATCTGGGGAGGTTTTGGATCTGCTGGATCTAAAGTTCTCCCATTCCCTCAAATCCTACCCCCAAAACCCACCCAGGAATAGGTTTGAGGGTGGGGAAGTACAGCAGCCTTAAAGATGGCATATTTCTTTTCCCTCCAGCTACCCCCCCACTAGCATACTCTCTGGCTGGTGGAAAACTGGCTGGACTCAAGATTTGATAGTTCTTCTACCACAGTGTGCCTGTCACCACAATACAAAGGCAGCAGGATCACCAGAATTTACTTTTCCTGCTGTGGCTCCCTTACTTTATCACTGAGATATGCCTGCTGCAGCAGTTGGAAGCCCAGATAGTTATGTAACCTTCCCTGTCGAAAGCTCAGCCATTTGTCTGAAGTCTGTTTTGGAAGCGGCAACCTGAGAGCCAAAAGGAGCGGCTTACTTTCTTGGTCCACTATTCAAATTCAAGTCAATGTACGACGTGCCATTTGCAGTGACCATTTCTATTATGTTCGTGCCAAGGAGGGAACCGAAGATACAGAAGCTGGATCTGAAAGACTCCACATTCTGCCATGAGTCCTTTGCTGAGAAAATATACATGCTTCCTTTTCCAAGTCACAGCATTTGTGTTTGGACAAAACAAGCCCACTGCAAAGCCTGGTTTTCTTCTGTAGCAGCTGTGCTCTTGCATCAGGATATGGTAGGCAACACTTTGGTGGACCAGGCAGAAAGCAGGATTAACACTCTGCTAGCTCGAAAAGACAAGCAGGTACCAGAAAGGTTGCCCGCTGGACATCACTGCTAATTGCAAACCCTTCCAAGTGCGCTTCCAATGACCACCCGATGTCGATGCTGACTCATGAATTTATTCATTTACAGTGTGATCCTATACATGCCAATCAGAAATATGCCCCCACTGAGTTCAATGGAACTTACTCCCAGGAAAGTGTGCATGTGATTGCTTGGCTGGGAGTAAGCCCTCCTGAACTCAATGGTGCTCTGTTCTAAAAGACATGCATAGGCTTACACTGTCAGTTACCTAGGGTTTTAAGGACCTGAATGTCTAGTGCTCACTGCACTCCTACCCTGATAACCAGCTATGCATCCTTCTGCAGGTGGGAGGCTGAGTGGGACGGACTATGCTAACACACATACACACACCACTTACAGGTAGGTAGCCATGTTGGTCTGCCATAGTCAAAACAAAATAATGGACCTAGCGTAGGGTTGCCATATTTCAAAAAGGAAAAACCAGGACACCCCAAAAGTTCTAGCTACAGGTAGGTAGCCGTGTTGGTCTGCCGTAGTTGAAATAAAATTAGTTTTTTAAAATAATAATAATAATCCTTTCAGTAGCACCTTAGAGACCAACTAAGTTTGTTCTTGGTATGTGCTTTCGTGTGCATGAAGTGTGCATGCACACGAAAGCTCATTCCAAGAACAAACTTAGTTGGTCTCTAAGATGCTACTGGAAGGAATTTTTATTTTATTTTATTTTATTTGTTTTGACACACACCACTGTTAAGGTTGGAGGGTGGGGTGTAGGATTGCACTGTTACAATTCTTCTCCTTTCATTACGCTTGGCCTCATTTACTCTCCCTGACATTTAATCTCTCCAGTTGTGGTGAACCACGTAGTTTCATTTACAAATGTCCGTGACATCACCAAGTCACATGTAACACTGCAACATCATAGACAAAACCGGACTGGTCACTGCAGTTCATCAGCGGGTGGTGAGGGCAGATGAGGGCAAGAGGGAAAAGAAGGTAAATGCAGAAAAGGAGCAGCAGCTGACAGGGGACCAAAAGGCTGCTGAACAATTTTGAAGCAATTCGGGTATGTTTGCAGCAGGTATCAGAACTGCCAAAAATGGGAAGGACTTTTCAACACATACGAAAGTTGACTAAAGACAAACTGAGACGTTTTGGTTCATTTTCACAGATGGCAACAAGAATGTGCACATTTGCTTTCGGGCACTTTGAATTACACAGATAAAACTAATTTTCCTCTTGGTTCAACCAGAATGTATCTAATAACCCCAATGCAGTATGTACTTACCTGTGTCTACTAAGAAAACCCCATAGTTGTTGTGCAGATCGGAGCTCTCGGGACAGTTCTCTATTCCAGCCCGGTACACTTCCTCTGCTTCTTTTAATTGGTCCTTAACACAAAAAGAGTTAGCAAACGTGGTTACCTAGAGCAGTGTTTTTCAACCTTTTTTGGGCAAAGGCACACTTGTTTCATGAAAAAAATCACGAGGCACACCACCATTAGAAAATGTTAAAAAATTTAACTCTGTGCCTATATTGACTATATATAAAGTAATTCTCTTGAATTTTTCAATTTTTCCCACGGCACACCAGGCAACATCTTGCGGCACACTAGTGTGCCACGGAACAGTGGTTGAAAAACACTGACCTAGAGGGCTGTCAGCCTCACTACTTATGGCTACTTGTACATTTCTTTCATGGAAATACTTATGGGCTTATTGGGGAGGTGTTCGGGATATTTCCTTCTGCATGCATAGGAGACTGCTTGAGAATGTTATGCGAGCCGTTTTGAGCTCCTTGGAGAAAGAGCAGGGTTGCCATATAAGAGACTGAAGTACATTAATAGCACTGATGAAAACATAATGTTCCCATGAGAATAGAAGCTCCTGTGATATGCTTGAAGGTGAGCATGATGCTGCCGCTGCCCCAGATAGGCTCGAGAACAGAGGGAAACGCTTTCTGCTTGCATGGCAGCTCCGCCTGCACTTCAAAGAACAGTGAGCTGTGAGGCATAACGCTGAATCATATCCATGAAAGGGTCTGCACTCATCGGGGTCAAGAAGTAGGCAGGCAGGTGCTGCGTGAGATATCATCATCACACATGGTGAGCTTGAGAATAATCTGAGGCCACAGGAGAGATTTTCACAGCTAAGCTGCATATATTCTAGATGGGGGCATATGATGTGCTAAAATCTTTTGTATTTAATTGTGCTCAGGTTTTTGAATCTGAATTATGCAAACTGAGCATATCTGTACATATAAGGATTTGACAGCATTTATTCTTCTTCTGTTAATCTTCAGGAGTGACAAAAACTTTGGGAGCTGCTAGGTCCTAACAAGGCACAAAGGTCTTCAGGACACAAGGAAAATTGGCTGTTGGTGTAAGTGAACCACTCTGGAGTATTGGCAGAAAACCATTATTTTATTTCACAATCCATGAAAACTCGGAAGAATGGAACTGGGTGGGTTCACTCATCCCAAGCAAATATATTTATGTTATTTTACTGTTTAATTTAAAAGCATTTACATGCAGATTAGTATTTCAAAAACTTCTAAGCAGTGTACAGTTTAAACAATATACAATTAAAACAAAAATGCAAGTAAAACAGCAATAGAAAAACACATAAAAGCATATAGAGGCATTGCAGATATGCCAAACAGGGTCCAGTCTTACAGGCCAGGGAAAGCCTGGACGAAAAGGCAAGTCTTCCCAAGATAGTTTTCTAAGTTGCTCATCAGAGAAGGACCCAGACATAGATCAAAACGTTCCTGGTTTAGGCCCCAGGTACTGGTGTCAGCTACAACATGTTTCCTAATTTCCAGAGGGGAAGCTGCGTTGGCCTCTTGCAGCTGTTTCCTGCAGGCTTTTTGGTACTCATGTTCCTCCCCCTCAGGGATTTTTAAAGCACCCACACCTCACAGCTCTTGTGGCCCTTTAAAATGCACTACATGAGCCTTCCATCTCTGCTTTGCCATGGTTGCACCAGGGAAGCTTGAGATGCCATAGCTCCGAGCCCCTGCTTTGCAAGCAGAAGGTCCCAGGTTCAATCCCTGGCATCTCTAGTTAAAGGACCAGCTATCAAGTTGTGGGAGAGTCCTCTAGTTGGGACTCTGGCCACAGTAGACAACACTGGGCTAGATGGATAAACAGCTGGAAGGCAGTGTCTAATGCTCCCCTTGACTCCAGGTGTTTTCTGAAAAAAAATCTGCACGAACTGCAAACACTGAAGCCCCAAAGTCTCCGCGACCCCCACTTAAGTTGCCCTGAATCATAATCTTGTAGTTTTCCAGGCCTCAATAATACGATATGTTTCTGAAGGAGGATTCCTGCCCAAGACATCCATTTTGGCTTCATTAAAAAGCAAAGCAAAACCTCATTTGATTCTAGATCGACCAGAGACACAAGGTCAGCTGCCTAATGCCAGTATACAACCAAATCAAGCACTCTCTTCTTAACCTCCGATGTCTTCAGCATTCCAATGGGAACAGGTTTCGGGGGGTTGGGGGACCCAGAATTATAACAGAATTGTAGAGTTGGAAAGGACCATGATAATCATTTGGTCCAATGCTGGAGTCTTTTGCCCTACGCAGAGCTAGAACCCACAACCCTGAGATTAAGAGACTCATGCTGGATAGCTCAGTTGGCTGGAGTTTGGTGCTGATAATGCCAAGGTTGCATGTTCGATCCACATAAGGGAGAGCTGCATATTCCTGCATTGCAGGGGATTGGACTAAATGATCCTCAGAGGCTCTTCCAACTCTATGATTCTATGCTATCCCTGAGCTATCCCTATAGTGCTTTGAATTCCACAAGCATCACAGGAGAAGCGGCTTTTCTTAAAGGTACAGAATCTTCACAAGCAGCAAAGTGCTCACAGTTAAGTTTAGGGCTCACTACAACACTGGCTGGTGTAATCGTTCTCCCTTTGCAAGCCTGCTCTCATTTGAAAATCACCTTTCGAGGGGAGGACAGGGTAATTACGCTGACTTACAACCCAACTCCCTTGAGCATGGAACATTAATCTTAAGTGCCCCCTTTTTTACAACTACTGGAGCAAAGGAACGTCAAGGCTCATTTTAGATTCTTACATTGCAAGGGGAAACGTGCCGTGCAGGACCAACTGAGTCAATCAGAAAGCTCCCCTCCTCCTCCCTTTCCCAGATTATAATAAAAATAAATCCAGAACCCACAATTAATCAGTCTGCTTACTTCATAGTAGCTGCAGAGAGTGTGACTTCTACCGCTTGACCTGATCCTCCTGTTAGTCTGGCAGCGTGGGAGCGCCAGTAGCGCTGCTGCTTTGTGCGCCCCCACATAACTTGCCAAGCCCCACACCATGCAGAAGGAGCCTTTGCTGCAGCTCCTGTAAGCTCCCAAAACTAACCCAGTCTACCAAGGGATGGCACTGGCAATGGGGAGGAGTCCGAGCTGCACATGTTGCTAGAGCACAGCCTCCCCAAACCTGGTTCCCTCCTGGACTACAACTCCCATCAGCCCCAGCCAGCATGGCCAATGGTCAGGGATGGTGGGAGCTGCAGTGTAAAAAAATATATATCTGGAGGGCACCACGTTGGGGAATGCTACCATGGTGGAAGGAGAAGAAGTGCACCAGTGACTCCCATCCCAGTGGGTAGTAAAAGCATCAGATCTAATAAGACACCGGGGCTCCCCTGTAGCTACTGAGAGAAGATACTTTCCTCATCTATTTACAACTGAGCCAATGCTGCCCCTTCCACAATGCGGACACCAGGTTCACATGCCACAAAGTTGTGGGGAAGGACATTTCAATGGTTACGGGGGCAATGGCAACCCCAACCATGAGGGTCATCCAGTTCAGCCCCCCAAACCATGAGATTAATAGTCTCATGCTCTACCGAATGAGCTATCCACTTGCAGCACATCTATTGCCCTGGACCATTTTTTTAAAATTAAAAGTTGATGAGTCAGTGAAGACCCGTATCTTTTATTTATTGATTAAATTTCTATATCGCCTTTCATCCAAGGATGACAGGGCGGTTCACAAGTGACCCAAACATATGATCCTAACAGTTCACCAAACTATTCTTTACTGATGCTTCATGTTATTACCTCCTCAGATGAGATAATGTCTTGAGGGAACAGGCAGATCGAGAATGAGCCTCTCCTATTACCTTTTCTATCGTTGTCGCTGACAAGAGGTTTACTGCTGCTAGGGGACAACTGTTTTTGACTCGCAACCTCTTTGACTCAATATTAGTTATTGCTCTAATGGCCTTATGACCGGTGCTCCACAGTATTGAAAATCCATACTCTTTTAAGTCTGTTGTCACTGAGAGCAATTAATTTCGTTTATTCTCTGGAGGTGGTTCAAAATGAAGACAGCCTTACTCATGCCCCACCTGCAAAGAGGAAAAATCAGTATGCGGCACTGGCTCCCTACTCTGCGTGCGATGATAAAGCAACCCAGCATCAGAATCCCAAAGGCAAAGCCCTGGTTTCCTTATCCTTGCACTATTTTCCATATGGCCTTGTCAACCTATGTAGATGTAACAGTATACCTACAGTGAATGAGAGAAAGGATGCCTGCCTAAGATAGTGCTTTTATTGACATAAGCATTAATTTTCCGTAAGTAAACACAAATAAATGAAAACATTTCAGAGATGCTTCTTACGTGTTTTACATCTTTGCAAAATGGGGCACCTGCCTCATTGGAACAGGCAAGAGGTATATCTTCAAAAGCTGTACGCTGTTTGCCAACCCTAACTCTAACCCTATAACTCTTTGCACGCACAAAGTCCACATTCAGTCCCAAGTATTATCTAACTAGGGCTGGGAAATATTCCCTTGCCGGATATTGCAAGTCTGTGTAAATAGTACTGAGATACATGAGCCACAAATGACAGCTTCCCATGTTGTACGTGCAGCAAGGAACACATGAATGTGCCTAACATCCCTTGGCGTGCATGAGATTTTTGGTGGGTGATTATGCAAGTTTAGCAGCTGTTGCCTCTGCAGCTCCAGGCCTCTCCTGAGCAACAGAATAGAACAAATTATGGGATATGCAGGGGGAACCACCACAATATAGAATGCATCCTATTTACAGGTGGTATAATTCAGGTACAGAATTGCCTTCATTTTTAACAATTTCATGGTTTTTTTCCCTGTGTGGAAAGTAGACATCTCTTATCACAGACATGTACCCAACAGAGCTGAAAAGTAGCATTAGTATACAGTACAAAGCATACCGGTAGGTGGTGAACTGGAATGGAACTGGTTACCTGTTCAGCCAACAGTGAAGCGAGGCTGGAGTAAGCATCTGCAAAATCTGGTCCATACTGAATGGAATCTCTCAGTAAGAGAACAGCTTCTTCCTTCTTCCCCCGGGACCTGTAAGTCATAGGAATTCGGATGGGGGAGAGAAAAGGCAGTTCTCTTAACAACTTTCTCAGCTCACCAATTGATTAAAAATACTGTTAACAGACTCGAAAGTGCCTGTCTTCTCCTTTTCAGAAAGGGCTAGATAATTAAATTTTCTTCTATCGAGCGTCTCCTGGGGCAATATCATATTGCACAGCCTGACAGCACAAAGAGGAGTGGGAGCCGCCACTGGATATGAGCTACGTTGTATGCCCTGGCACCCGCTGGCAAAGTTTTCTGTAGCCCGCTGGGCAGCACATGCAATTCCTACAAAAGCCCCTTCTCTCCCTTGTCAGCACTTCTTTCCATTTGGTATTGTATCGGTGCAACACAAATCTCCCAGGGAACCTGAGTGAAGCACACCAGGCTGATGGGAAACTCAAAATACTGGAGGGGGGGGAGATGAGGACCTGTAGAAGGAACTTTGTGGTTCTCACTGTGAGTTGTGCAACCCAATCTTCTCAGTTTCTGACTGGTACTCCAGGAAGGAGGCAGAGGGAATCATTTTTCTCTACTTCTGAAACTCCACATAAACTAGAGATGCTTAGCAGTCTAATTTTACATGCTGGTTCTCCATATGTGTTCCAGTGTCATGCTGGGAGGAAGAGGACCGCACTGGGCTGGGTTGGTGTTATGTACTGAGTTGAACAGGATCCAAAATGCAGCAGTCTGATTGGTCCTAGAACAATAGGATTGAGATTGCAGCAGTCTGACTGGTCCCAGAACAATAGGATTGAGATTGCGGCAGTCTGATTGGTCCGCAGGAGCCACCCAATCCAGCTCCAGGTGGAAGTGAATCCGCACTCCGATTGGCATACAGGAGTATCCCGGAATTAGCCAATCACGTGGGGCCCATTGTGTAAATAGTGTATATAAAGCAAACGTGCCACCTCCTCTCTCTTCTCTGTAACATTTTATTAACAAAGAATACAGAATTATTCTGAGAATGTGACTTCATCATGCTTCACATGTTTTGTATTACTATATACATTACTGCGGGGGAGACACTGGGCAGCAGCTTTTGGAAGCAGACAGGCCTCTCTTGTGTCCTAGCCTCAGTACACCTGCAGCCTCCATTTCCTGCTTTAGAAGGAGTGAAACTGAAACGGAAAACCTTGTGCCCAGCTATGCAAATAGGTCAACTTATATACATCAGAGCCTATTGCATGTAAATCTGACAGCAAAGGAAAACACGTTGAAAGTCATATACTGCCAAGTGCAAATGTTTAACCTGGGAGGGGAAAGTTTGTGGTTTCTTTCAGATGCTCATGCCAACCTTAGCTAACAGCTCTAGATGCTGGTGGAATATTGATGCACTGTGGAAAAAGGAGCTGGCAGGCCCAAAGCATGTTCAGTAATGGCAAACCATAGTTTATTGTTACGATTAAATGCAGCTAGTGTCATTTTGATAAACGCTAACTCTACAAGGATCCAGTGTAGGATGCCTACCTTCTTTTGGCTTTCCACCTGTTCCAAGTTATTACTGTCCATAAATTCCACTGTGGTCCACCTTTTAAAAAAAATCAGCTGCAATATTTGCCTTCAGAATTGAAGTCCCTGAGAAGGGCAAACTACAAATTGCTTAGTGAGACCTGGGCCTCCCGTGAATCAGCAGGAGACAGCTCAACAAATGAAAAGTTCCCCAGAAGCACTGATTAAGGAGCACACTTGCCCTGTGGGAGCCATTAGCTTTAATATCTTGGACTAAAGTCATTTACTGGTAGTCTCTCTCTCTCCCTCTCTACTTCTGACTCCCATATCTATAAAATCAGCACAGGGCATGGTAAGCTCAAACAGGCCCCATTTTTTTCATGTCTGAGGTTGCCACAGGGAAAGGCAGGGATATAAAAGTGAAGAGAGGAGCATGATGAAGCTCAACAGTAATTGAGGGAATAATGAGAGGGAAATGACACCGCTTCTGTCACTGCCTGCCCATGCTGCCATCTTGGCTGCTCATGACCGAAGCACATAATAAGACATTGGACTCCCTACTGATTGTCTCCCAGTCTGTGTGTGAGGAAGGCTTTCTAAAGTTAGATGCAAACATGTGCAAAAAAGCACTAACGGGCATGTAAAGGAAAATGGCTGAGGGAATCATTTTGAGTGGTGAAGTGCCCTTCTGTTCAGCCATTTCCCCTCCATCTCAGCTGTCTTAGCTTTATGGCATACATTTCTGTGTAATGAGCAGTCTTCCTCTCAGACACCCAAAGCCAGGGATTTCACTCTTTGAGGGCCATTTCCCAGAGCGTATTTTAAACCAGCTGGAGCAGGCTCACAAGCAACTCCCACATTTAAAAATGCAACAAGGGAATGGTTTGTGTGTGTGCTGCTTCAAGAAACGCTATATACACGGACGCTTCAGCAAAACATTTCCTTTCTTAGAAGTTGGCCTGTGAGCATACACCCTTCCCACACCTACTTCAAAAAAGAGACAACTATGCTGGAACATGTCCCTTCATCTTCTGCTTCCAATGTACTGTAGAATATGGGAAGAGGCCACAGCGCAGCAATATAGCATACCGGTATTCTTTTGCTGAAAAAGGTCCCGTGTTCAGGCCCTGGCACCTCCAGTTAAAAGGATCCAGTAGCAGGTGAGAGGAACGACTTTTGCTAGAGAATCTGGGGGGCCACTCTTTGTCAGAATGGACAATACTGAGAAGGATGCACAAATGCAGAAGGTACAAGGCACCTTCCTGTGTGGTTTGCTGTGAACCAACTCACTTGCTCTGCAGGTTCTCTTCAATGTACTACTCTTTGTTTGTAATACATTGTATGGACAAGGGATGGGAATACAAAATAATCCTTTCTCTGGACAAGCGGCTTCGCAAGGAACCTGTGGCCCTCCAGATGTTACTGAACTACAACTTCCATCAGCCTATATCCCCTACTTTACACTTACAAAATAATTGTTATCAGAAAATTAATGGCACACTGGTGTTTCCTGTAAAGTACAGACAACACACCTGCATCTTTAAACACCCATGGCTCAAGCAGGTGCAGATACCTGGTTGTTTTAACACTTGGCATGTCATCTACATTTTCATGATGGACTACCCAGAACAGTTATGCCTGCTGCATACATTTTCATGATGCATAAAATCAGGGGTGCACTCAACAACACAAACAAAAATATAATTAAAAAAAATAAGCTGGGAAATTTAGAGGATCATATTTGCGGCTTTGCAAATATTATATATTGCCCCACCACCACTTAGTTTTACAGCAGGGACATTTCTTTCTTTATAGAGCAGCATATTGCTAACCTACTGCTCCCCAGAAGTTGCATGACTCCAACTCCCATCAGCACCAATAATTGTGGTCACTAACAAGAGTTGATGGAAGTTGTAGTCTAGCAACATAGGAAGGACCATAGGTTAGGCACTTCTGGGGGACAACAGTTGCTTTGGAGAAGGAATGCCAACAGTACAATATTGAAACTAACTTATCGAAGCCCTGTCAAATGAAGACCTATGCACCTTCCCCTATCCTGCTGAATAATGAAAGGTCAGCTAACTTGTCAATTTATAAGAGAACGGGCCTTTTCTGTGGTGGCTCCCCGCTTGTGGAATGCACTCCTCCAGGAGGCTCGCCTTGTGCATTCATTACATATATTTAGGCGCCAGGCAAAAATATCCCTCTTCTCCCAGGTCTTTGGCTAATTAAACAATCTATGGCCTTTTAAACTGTTTGGGGGGAGGGTTATTTATTTATTTTTTGTCACCATGTTATGTATTTTTCTGTTTTCATACTGTAAATCACCCTTTGATCTTTGGATGAAGGGTGCTACAGAAATGTAATAAATAATTAAAAATCCAAATTAAAGCATCTGAGGTCACCGGCTTGAGTATCTGTGGAACATTTCAGTGACATGGAAAATTGATGACTGCTGTGCCAAAAGATTTGGCAAGAGTGAAGGAAATGCCAGTATCAGAAGTTAAAGGATTAAGAAACCCACTCAGCGGCAGTAAAAAAATCTTTATTACCCACAGGCATGCTTCTTGAGCACCATGTAGTCCTCTCAATTATCCTCTTTTTTCTGTTAATGGCTTTTTTTTTATTTGAACAGAGAACAATGTGCATTTTTAAAAGAGATAATAAAAAGATTATAGCATCCCTTATGTGGCAGCCTGAATTACATATGTTGCTCTGGCCCCATTCCAGATACAGGCTCCGTTTTAGGCAGAGAAGCAGCTCACATACAATTGTACACAATCAGTCATTACAATCAAGACTAGATAAATGTGGTCCAGTAGACAGGAAGTTGGATTTAGATTCGGAAGTCTGCCTCTGCTACATTAGCTTGTTTGGACCTAACACTAAATTATAGTTTATAAAGTATGGGAATGAGCCTTGGGCTTACATGCTGGTGCAGTGGCTTACTCAAGAACAAACACTGGCCCGTTTCAGATGTAATGATAAAACATAGTTTAGCCACACAGGAACAAGCCTTAGAGTGACACCCCCACCCCTCTGGTGTGGTCACAAGGAATAAATTATAAGTTGCCAACTAACCAATCAACTAACCAGATTTTCTTGTTACATCTGAACTGGGAATTCTGGTTAGTTTAAATTCTGGTTTGTTGAAACAAGCCATAATCATAAAGTGTAGCTTGTTTTTAGCTTGTTTTGATAAACCATGGTTTAATCCAACCACAGTTTCCCTCTGTTGAACAAGGAGAAACTATGATTAGTTTCAAAGCAGAGACAAATGCTTCTCATCTCATCCTCCTGATATCAGAGCAGGAGGGCGGAGCATGTGAACCAAAGCTTCTCTGAGGCTTGTTCCTGTACTGTAAACTATGTTTTAGAATTATAGCTAAACATCTGAGAACTGGGAGGAAGGCATGTAACGTCTTCTGTTGCCCTCCACCTCTGGGAACATTCTAGGCTGTTGCCTGGCTCACAACCCAGTGAGGGTTCTGTGAAGGCAATGATGGTATTAGCAGGCTCTTTCACGTGGGATACAGGGCTGCCACACCTCGCACGATGGTGCCAGTCTGAAAGGGGGATGCTTCTTGTTCCCACTTACACACATACATTTCCACAGCTGCTGACACATACAACTAGTATCTCCATGGAATTTTTCCTGGCTTTTGATCCTGCTAGCATTTCCATGTGGCCCCCGAGGCCTACTAGTGCAGGCTACCGGTTCTGCTGAACAGGGCAACTGTCTTTCAGTGTTAAGTTTTCCATCTGCTTGGTCCACCATACGAAAAGAGTTGAGGATGAAACACAAGCACATGATTGCACAACACACTGCAAAGTCAGACAGCATATGAACATTATTTAGCAGTAGTCCGAAGAATTATGGGCTACAAAGCTCTTCCTGCCAGTGACCGAGTGGTCTGCTGCGGGGGGGGGGAATCATTCGGAGTATGTGTTTGTTTCCTGAGGGCAAGATGTAGGAAAACAAAGAACCTGGCTGGCAATACTTCCTCTGAATTCACCGAGTGACCTGCTGCCAGGAGCTGCTGGGGCAGCACCAGGAACCTCCAGATCTGTGCTCTGCTGCCCTATAAACAGTTCCCCAGGCCATGATACCTTTTCACAGTTCACTCAGCCCATCCTGTCTGTTGGGTTTCCCTGATCTACTAGGGCTTCTAAAGTCTCCTACTGCGTGGCTGTTAGACCCGGCTCCCATAAGGGCATGCAATGGACAATCACATCAAAATAAGTGAAGGCCACCATCTCCTCTGGAATGGAAACAAGCTGAGCTATTTTCTCTGTGTGAAAGAGTATGGTTTATTTCTAAGTCAAGCTGAATTTGAGTCACAAAAACCCTTGATCCGCCAAATCCCCACTTCTCCCCATAACACATGCCCAGTTAGGGCAGTAGCTCTCCAACTGAGGGGAGACAGAAAGAGGGACAGTGTTATGACTGACACTGCAGTCATAACAAGGAGCTCCTAATATGCAGGTGTGTGATAGGTGCACTACAGACACCTGCCCATCTCCCATCCAGACTGGAGCTGTCTGGGAGCTCCAGTAAGAGATGCTGAAACAAGAGAAGACAGAGGAAACAGAAGCAGCAGTTTAATCAGAGAAAAGAAAGGGAAGCATGAAAGGGGACTCTGAGAAAGCAGGAAATTAACAGTCTTGCTGGGGATAATGGGAAGCTGTGGTTGCTAGGACTAAGCTACTAAAACTAAGTGATGTGGAATAAGATGGCAGAATTAACTGTAGCACTTTAGGTTGCAGGTGGAGGGTTGTTATTGGTTTTTTTTAAAAAAAGATGTTCAACTATGAAAAGTTTCCTGCAAGTAGAAAACTAGCACAGCTAGGAAAATGCTGGTCTACAACAGGCATCCCCAACCTGCGGCCCTCCAGATGTTTTGGCCTACAACTCCCATGATCCCTAGCTAACAGGACCAGTGGTCAGGGGTGATGGAAATTGCAGTGCAAAACATCTGGAGGGCCGAAAGTTGGGGGTGCCTGGTCTACAACCGCTTTCCCTTCATTATGTCTCAGTTTTCTTCTTATGAAGTTATCATTTGGGGGTGGGGAGACTATACAACACTCAAAACTAGTACCCCCCCTACCTGGACTCTCAGGTGATACAGTCCATTCTATCACATTCTGCTTAATGTACTGCTCTGGCCACAGGTAAGGGAAAAAAATGACAACTAGTGTTCCTTTACTCTTTCAAAGCTGCTCAAACTTTGCTGAATATTCACACATGAGGTGTCCCCTCCTCCAGGGCATCCTATCTCAAAATCCAACAGAACCGAGAGCACTTTCTTTTTATTTTACACCAGGATGACCTTCTGCACTGATTCTCTTCCTCTTCACTCTTTATCACATAGGGAGGAAAAGAAAATGACATCACAAGTTTTCTTAAGAAAGCTGGAAACAAAGCCAAGGATTTGTAACATGCTTCCGATCTAAATGCAGTATCTAGTCCACAGATGGACCCTAAGGCAAAACTGGAAAACTGGAAGTGGTTTTGTTTTCACTGCAAAAGGGAAAATGCAGCTAGCCAGAAATATTTTATCTGAAACAAATGTACTGATTACAGGGTAAGTCTCTCTGGAAACACAGATCATTACGACTGATGGTTATCAGAACACACATGGGAGCCAAGTATCCAAAAGTTAATCATAAACACAACTCCCTCAGTTCTGAAATTCCAAGTCATCTAAGCTCCATACGGATGGTGGACATTAGTGATATGCTTGCAAAACAGTTTGGGCATGCTCTCAGATGCAACATGGAACCTGCAGAGCTCCAGATGTTTCTGGACACCAACTCCCATCATCTCTGATCACTGGCAATGCTATCTGGGTATGATGGGAACTGGAGTCCAGCAACATCTGGAGGGCTCAGAGGTTCCCCAGCAGTGTACTTATCAAAGAAGTGGTTGACTAGAAGTTGTAAGAATATGCATTTGAATAATTAAGACTTACCTGGGGCTGAAGATGGAAAGGTTCTGAGGACTCAAACATCCCCCCAAGGCAGTCAGACCTGGCTTTGATTTGCAAGAACAATTTCCCAATTTTAAGCCTACAGGGGACTGAATGAGACCATAACCTACTTGAGCAGATTCCCAAGATTGAAGAGGGCCCGGTTGTGCTGTGGATTCAGCTGGAGGGCTCTGCTGTAGTATTCCTTTGCCTCTGCCAAGTCTTTGGTCAATGTCCCAAGGTTGTTCAGGGCACTTGCATGACGTGGGTACAACCTGAGGGTACAAGAAGGAAGTTGATTGCCATGTTGTAAACAAAGGAGGCCATCAAACCCATTTCAACACAGCCTCCCCTCTTGCAAGCCCTAGATCTGTTCCAGCCCAGTTACTTCCCTGCTTCAGTGTGCAATCCCATACATTGTTACTTAGAAGTAAATGTGTTCAATGGGGCTTAGACCCAGGTAACTGAGCATAGGACATCAGCCATTATATGAAAGTGAATAACACTAGTTGCTTGGATGCAACAGAAGACTGCTATTGCCTGCCATGTCCTGCTCGTGGGCTTCTCATGAGTATCTTGATGGTCACTGGCTACTGTGCAAAGCAGGATGCAAGACAAGGTTGGCCTTTGTCCAGATGCAAGAGGGCTCTTTTAAGTTCTTATGGCATCAGAATGTCTGCTCCTCCTCTGCCACCATTGCCTGTTGGTGAGGCCCTCAGTATGCCCTCTCCCTCTATGCTTGATCTAGGCAGCCACCCAGAGAAGGCAGGTGGAGGACGCTGTTCCATCTTGTCGCTCTCCTCCGTGTTCACATGCTCAGAGAGGATGGGCTAGCAACTGGAATTCAGCAAGAGCAAGACAACAGGAAGAGAAGGCACAGCAAGGACAGGCAGCTCCAGGATTGGCAGCTATGATGGCAAGCCAAACCTAAGCTTCTCCCATCATAGCTGTCAACTTTTCCCTTTTCTTGCAAGGAATCCTATTCGGAATAAGGGAATTTCCCTTAAAAAAGGGGAAAGTTGACAGCTAGGTCTCCCATAATGGTGCAGGGTTAGGTCCTTGACCACTGGGCATGCTGAGTGGAGGCCGCAGTCCAATACATCTGGAAGGCACAAGGTTGGGGGAAGCTGCCCAAGACATCACATTTCAATGGAGTTTGCCAGGGGATTACTGGGGCTCCATTCCTACTCTGCCTTTTCTTTAAGGGGAGAGTCTGCCTGACGTGATCATGCATCGCGATTATGGGACAGGATACAGCCTTCATTCTAATCTACAGCTCCGGTGCCTGAAAGGAGAGGCAGCCTGTTTGCATTTAATCCTGTCGGCTTTATTACAAAATACAGCTTTCCCATTTGGAGTCTCTCTGAAAACACACATGCGCGGGCAGGCACATGCACAATGGTATATATGTCACCGGTAATGGCAACCATCTGCAAGCAATATCTCTCTTGCTATGTATCTCATTAGGCACAAAGTCCTCTTCACTTCACCTAATCAAGTGCCAAGTGCTGCATTATTTATGAAAGAAAGCTGAATTTCATTAACATTCTCACTGGGGCATCCAGTTTTTCGTTTTTTTTTTATTTTTTTGTTTTTTTTTTTTAAAAAACCAATCAATTTCCCCGTCTTTTTGAAATCCTAGGCATTTGTGTTAAGAACTTCCTCTCCTTCGCAATTATAGCAAAAGGCTCAAAACAGTGCAATTCATTATGCCACTGGAAAAAGAAATGGAAGTAATACTTTAAATCAGGTTCAGCTTTGATTTCTGTACACAAGAGAAGCAGGATGTGTGGCTTGGGGGTGGGGAGCAAAATGAATTATTCAAAAGACTCCTTCAATTGTGCCACTGCAATTGTCAGGATAAATTTAGGCAGCCTGGCCTTGAACTATTAGAGGTACCACATACACTGCACAAAACTTCCAGTATCAATTATTGTCGCAATCCTCCCCACACCACTGTTGCTGGAGAAAAGAAGTCTCTTTGGCTGCCAAAGAATGGCGAATTGTAGCTTCAACACACACACACAAAAAGATGGCAAGCAGAAAGGGATTTTCAATTTTTAGAGAACTGTTAACTGTTCTTCTATCTGAGACACTTAAAAGTTTATTTTTTTCCATTGCTGTTTGACATCTCAGTTACACCGGTGGCGGCAAGGCAATGCCAAACTCAACCAGGGTGGAAGGAGAGAAAGGAGGAGCTTGTTGCCATGGATACCATCTATAATCAAGCAAATATACTGTATTAATTCATCTTTCGCTTGCGTCAGGAAGCCGCTTAGAAAGCTCTGCAGTGAGAAAGGGCTGTGGAACTGGCCAAAGTTTAAAGGTGAACAAGTAGTTTAGGCTGGGACTCAGGCTACGGGCAATATCCCGAGTTGGTCCACAGAAAAGGGTAGGAACACAGATAAGCATACAATGGAGTGGAACAGTAAACTGGTATTGCAATGTTAGGCAATAAGAATAAGATAAGAATCACAGAACTGTAAGAATGGAAGCGATTCCCAAGGATCCTTTAGTGGGGTCATCTGGGGCTTTGGAGTACGTTGTCAGCAATATGCTGATGACACACAGCTTTACTTCTCCTTTACATCTGCTGGTGAGGCAGTGGAAGTGCTGGACCAGTGTCCTGCCTCAGTAATGGACTGGATGAGAGCCAACAAACTGAAGCTCAATCCAGATAAGGATTGAGGTACTGTTAGTGGGTGGTTCCCTAGTCTGGATAGATGGGAGACTGCCTGCTATTGATAGGGTTATGCTTCCTCTGAAGGAGCAGATATGCAGCTTGGTGATACTTCTAGATCCACTGCTGTCACTTGAGGCTAAGGTGGCCTCAGTGGCAACAGAGTACCTTCCATCGGCTTGGGCTAGTGACCCAGCTGCTCCCCTATCTGGACAGGGATAACCTAACTGCTGCTGTCTATGCTCTGGTAACCTCTAGGTTAGATTACTGCAACATGTTATACATGGGGCAGCCTCTGAAGACAGTTAGGAAACTTCAGTTGGCGCAGAATTCAGTGGCCTGGTTGCTCACAAGGGCAAGCATGAAAAGGGAATAGAGTAGCCTTCTTTACCCCATCCTGAACCCCTCCCCCATCCTTTTTGTGTTATGACAGGGATTCAGAAATGTAGCGGTAGGTAGCATGCTGGATTTCCCAAGAGGACTATTGTGAACCTGTTTTCATACTAGCACTTTCAAGAAAAGAAAACCTACAAGGAAGAAAGCAAGCGCAAGAATAAGAAACCCATTCATTCACTTTCGGATGCTTCCAGACAGGAGTCTGATATTGTAAACGGCTTGTTCAGATATTGCAAACGGGACATTGGCAGAAGACTTTTTTAAAAACATTGCATTTCCCCCAGAGAGGAATATTATGGATTAAACAGAGGGAGGCACAAGCTGACATTTTTATGCCAACTATGTTGCATGAATGCAGCAAGAAGAAAATTTTATGCATGAGGAACATCCATCCCACAATGAACACCCATCTGAAAGCACTCTTTACAGTATGTTAAAAAATAGACAGGTGTTTGGATGGAGGGGGGAGTCTGTTTAAAAACTAATCAGAAAAATAACTGGGTAGGGCTTCCATGGAAAAAGTAGTTTACTTATAGTTGACCATGCCACGGCCGGTTTGTATGAACCTGCGCATGGGGTGGGTGGGTGTTTATATGCGCGTTTCCCCATGTGAGTCCAGCCCAGTTATAAGCGTGGCATTAAGCTTGTGCACACCTGAAGTGATTGCACTGTTTAAATCACTGCCTCCTTTCACCCATAGGTAAAGGATGGAACATCACAAATATCTCTCTTTATAACAAAGGCTCTCTTTCAGAACACAAGGAGCACAACAACATATCCAGTGTGTCCTCCTAGTTATGTAGGACCTGAAATACTGCGAGACAACCCCATCCTTGTCTTGGCATCCTGAGCTGTGTCAATCAAGGACTCTTCAAGCGGTGGAGTGGTGGATTCTTCCCTGTACAATCGAGTTGGGGGTTTTCAACACCAATCTCCGTCAGCTCAGTTGGGGTTCTCTTAGGCAGCACTATAATGTCCAGCCTGCCTTGATTCCCCAGCACAGTATACATTCATGAATAATGGGCCACAGTCTGTTGTGGATGCCTTTGCAATGAGACAGAATTCCAGCAGCCTCTTCTCCTCTGGCATTGATGATGAACAGAGTCCCTAGCCTTTTTTTTAATGGCCCTTTGTTTTTGCCCCCATATTCAGGTACAATCTGAACCATATCCACAGCCTTCACAGACCCTCCCAACTTTACAGCAGTTTCTAATTTGAGATCCCAGGGTAGGTAGTACTTATGATGAGGTAGGAGAGAAAGTAGCCGTGCAATATGGGCGGGGGAGGAAAGTGGTGAGCTGAGCCATAGGATTACTAAATAAAATACCATTTAACACCAGGCTACACCTTCCCGTTCTTTAAAATAACACCCACACAAAAACAGCAGAGGATCCAGTTTCCTTCAAAGCTTCTCCATGAGTTTTTAAAAATTTATATTTGAAACCAGCATGTCTGGGTTCATTTAAACTTCATTAAATCTCACTCTGCCTTTGCACTCTGAATGCTTTTCAGCAAAGAGCTGCAGGTGACCTTGGACACCATCTGGGATTTATTTCTGCAAAGAATTAAAGTGCCAACACCTTTAGTCAACTTCTGTTTATGTTGTTCCTTTTTTTCTTTTTTTACAAGAACTCAAAATGTTCTCTGCTGCTTCATTTATGAGAGCCATAGCCATCCTTGTTCCTAACGCATCAAGTACCATTATGGGACCTGGATTGGTCTTTTGGAATCATTTATTGGAGTTTGGCCTTGGTTTGATTTTACGTGTGATTGCACCAATATTCCTTTGGTGCCATGTTTTACTGATCTGTCCCTGCGCATTGGCAAATAAGCACATAGAAAGAATCCAGACACAACCTATGCCGTATTATATCAAGGTTCCCTCTTTTCTTTTTGTGCTATATATCAGTGAAACACCCACATAAGAATCTTAATGCAATCATGTGTATGATCACATTAGGAATGCTTTTTACCGGTGATACACCCACATATACACAGCAGTCTGTACAAAATTCAGAAACTAAACCAAACCATAAAAATGGGAGATTTCTGATGCACAAGTTCCACTTCAGAGACACTGGAAGCTGCTTTATACTGAATCAGGCAGTTGATTCATCTGGTCCATCTAGCTGAGTATTGTCTCTACACTGACTTAAGAGCATCTCTCCAGTGTTTCAGAGGGGGACATCCAAGCCCTATCAGGGATGCCGGGTCTTGAAATTGGGATCTTCTGCATGCTCTGCCAATGAGCATTGGCCCTTTTTGGATGATTTGGAATTCCAAAATCAAATGATAAATTGGCTATTTCAGAAGTATCCCTACACTGCTGTAGTACTTTGAAGATTAAGATTGGGGGGGGGGGGAAGCAATCCTGTCTAAGGCTAGAATCTCATTGAAAGCTTCATGGAACTCCTAAACTCCAAGTGAACATTTCCTCATTTTCAGCGTTGGAAAAAATGTTGCGCCATCTCTGTCTCTCACGTCAAAGGAGAATGGGACAATGCTGAGCTCTGTGTATACATTTCTGTCCCATCCTGTGTTTATCACAACAGCGCTGTTTCTATTCTGCTGCAGATTGGCTTATGCTAAAACCAACATTGTTCACATCACTATGACCAAAACTAGCATAATTTATTACATAATCAATTTCAAAGGAAGGGAAACATTAAAAACAATGCAGAAAATAATGCCCTTGTTTACATAACATTTGAGAACTATGAAGTCAATTTCTGTTCCTGACCTCCAATGAATTTCAGCAATTTCTGCTCCTTCACAGATTTCTGTGAAGAAGATCTTCATACCTAGCTTTATCCCAATGTGTGGATTTCCCAATCTAGGTCACTAGCACAGATTTCAGGGGAGGGGACATCAAGATGATCTGGAGTTGCTCAGCATCCAGAATGCTTTATGAGTAGTTGCCAGGAAATCATCACCATCATCATAGTCACTGCTACACTTTGGTCAAAATGTGGGATAGAGAGGTGACTGTGGTTACCCATGAGAACCATCCTAATCTCTTACAACCCAGCTTCAGGGGCAATTGGCTCATTGGTCTACCAAAACACCAATGACAAGGATGAATAGATAAGAAGAGCACAGATGGCAGACAACCTGAGCCAAATTTTAAAAAGTTCACTAATTTGCTGTGCAACTGAAGACATACAGAAAGCTGGTGTCCTTGCACCGATGCTTATAATAATGCTTAAGAGGCATTACATTGCAGTAGCTCTTCCTTAAGTAAAAGCTATTATAACTTCAGAGATGTTAAGTACCTCAATGGTGTGGAGCAGGACTTTATATATTGGAGCAAGGGAAATGTATGAAAATTGTATGTGTAAATCTAGGTCCCAACATTTGGGCTTAAGCTACTGTTTCTCCCATTTTTATGAGCACTCCAAATCTGCAGTCTAGAAAAAGTTCCTGTGCAATGCAATCCTATGCATGTTTACTCAGAAGTAAGTCTTGCTGTGTTCAGTGTAGGTTACTCCTAGCTAAGCGTACACAGGATTTCAGCTCTAGAAAATCAGATTGCACCCACCACAACAGGAAAATAATATTTAAAATAAGCATTTCCTTGTTCACCATTCTTCCCAACATAAGAAGTGTTTACATTTGAAATTTTCAACACTTCAGTGGGGAATGCCTGTGGCTCAACTCCAAGTCTGGGCAAATGAGTGAAATGCATTTAATGAATTCATTTTGTTTCAGCAGTGCCCACTGTGTTTTGGATTTCATCACGGTTAAAACGAGACCATTTGCATTAGATCACTTGGTAAGAAGCAGCCTTTTGCTGCTGACAGGCAACTGCAGCCAGAACTCAGGGAGATGAAAGACAATTTCCTTCTCTACTTGCAGTAGGGGGGCTGCAGATTACATTTTAGGGTTGTCTAGAAACTCTGCTGTGCTTTTCCCACTTACCTTTAGGCCCAATAAGAGGTGATGTTAATTGTATCATTGCAGCTAATACGTCTAGCATTTTTCTTCTTTGAAAAGCTGCCCAGGGGATAGTATTGTGGTGTGCAGGAAAGGTGGGAGATATATATATATATATATATATATATATATATATATATATATATATATATATATATATATATATATATATATAAAACCTCCCTTCCTGCTGCAGTCTCCATGAAAAGCCCTCACCACCCAGCTGCTATTTTTTCTGGGAGAGAAATATCCATTGATCCCAATGAAAACTCCTTCTTAGGAAGAACAGCATAAGGCCATTTTCACCAGGACCATATTGAGAGTTTTAAAAAATAAATAAAAACCATGTTTTAAGCCTTCCCCACATAACATGCCATCTTAGCCCAAGTCCTGCAGCTGAAGGACTATTTAATCATATGGGAGATGCCATAAATTGCATTTCAACCACCACTCCTTAAAGCTCAGCACAGGTGCCAACTTGAACAAAATATGGGGGGCACCCGCCCACCCTCCCTTCTCCCCACACTTCTGTGGAGAGCACTTTCCTCCTCCACATGCAACTAGGCACAAATCTCCCCTCCCTCCCCCTGGTCTCCCGCAAGAAGTTTCTGCCTACTCACCTGCCCCACACCTGTTTGCTTCTCCTACCATCCTGCTGACCCACTTGCTTCTGCCCAACTACCCCTATTATAGAAAATAGGGGGGTTAAAATATTTTAGGGGGGGGGACCAGGGTCCCATAATGTTGGTGCCTATGTAGCCCAGTACTATCTACCCTGAATAGGAAGCTTTGTGTCAAATCAGACACTTGGCCCATGTACTTCTGTATTGCCTACACAGGCAGGCAGTGGCTCTCCAGGGTTTCAGTCCAGTGACTCTCCCAGCCCTACCTGAAGATGCCGGGGATTGAACCTGGGACCTTCAACATGAAAAGCAGATGCTCTACCTCTGAGCTATGCCCCTTCCCAGTCTTTTCCCAGGATATCAAGCTGAGAAATCCTGCAGCCCAAGATAAATCAGGGAATTGCGAATGGACGATGGGACTCTTCTGTAAGCAAAGTGTGTGCTCTGCTTCTGAGCTGTGGCCCTTGCCCAACACGTAGGAATGGCAGCACAGCAGTGAGCCACAGCAGGCAGAGATAGCAGCACCAAGCACCGCAGCTAGAAAGCAAGGAGTGTGCAGTGCTGCTTATCAGCAATGCTGCGTTTTAATGAAGAGGGAGAGCCTGCACACATTTTAATAAGAAAGGCTTCAATGACACATTAAACATTCAGCACAGCACTAGAAATTGAGCATCCCAATATTCCTATTCAATCTTACACACATTAATATGCACACACTGCGATGATTAGTCGTACTTTGTTTCATCTCAGATGAATACTCTTTGATCTCCTTGCAGCAGGCGTCTCCTGCAGAGCTGGCAGCAGAAAACCCGCTATAGTGGCAAGTATTTTAAAATTAACCTTAGGGGATAACCTTCACCTTCCAACAACCTGCACTTTTCCTTTCTTTGCTTTTTTGCAGCATCTCTCTCAGTTTCTTTTCTTTTCTTTTCTTTTTTAAAAAATAGTTCTGCCAAATAGCATGATTCTCTTCTTTTCTGGGGCCAACTACAGCACACCTGGCAAACGACCAGAGAGCTCTATTGCAATGATTTCTCTTTATTGCTTCACTGCAAGTAAGCTTAAAGGTTTATAACCATTATCACCATTCCAGAATATCAACCGCTCATGAACTCTGATTTAGACACAGCTCAGTTTGCATTCCCCCAAAGAATGAGCCTTTCAAGTTACACTTAATTTCCACTGTCTGTGCTGGGCATGCAAGAAAGAGTTTTTGTCCAGACCAATAAATTTGCATGTAGAAGTTTGCTTTACCTTAATTATGGCACCCTCCCATGTGGTTCCATTTCTGAGACCCCCACAACCATTTTTGCAAGCGTCTCCATATTATGCCTTTTCTAAAAAGCAGACTGTCACCATGGCCAGCATATGTATTTCCTAATTAGACTTAGCTACACTAGTAGAAAACAGCATTCTAGAAGCCTTACTTAATATGTAAGCATTACAATTTAATTTAAAGCCTGTCCTTCTCCTTTGAAAACAGATGCCAGTGCTAAGAAGAGTTTGGATTTGATATCCCACTTTATCACTACCCAAAGCAGTCTCAAAGTGGCTAACATTCTCCTTTCCCTTCCCCCCCCACAACAAACACTCTGTGAGGTGAGTGGGGCTGAGAGACTTCAGAGAAGTGTGACTAGCCCAAGGTCACCCAGCAGCTGCATGTGGAGGAGCGGAGACGCGAACCCGGTTAACCAGATTACCAGTCTACCACACTGGCCTACTGCTCTTAACCACTACACCACACTGGCCTTTGCAGCAGAAATATGGATTTGTGTTTGGAATGTGAACATTGTGTTCTGTCTCATGTCACAATCTTTGAGGGAGAGATCATGTAAGAAAGTGGATACTGGAGCACCTTCCACAGCATTGGGACCATTATTTGTAAGGGAAGAAGGGGGGAAGTGTATAAGGGGGTCATGACTGAGATACATAAAATTGTGCATGGTCCTGAGAAAGCAGATATAATTTTTCTCACTCTTTCCCATAATATGAGAATCTAATGAAATCAACTGGCCAGAAATTCAGGACAGCAAAAGGTCATTACTTCTTCACACAACACATCATAATCTAACCTCTAGGTTAGATTACTGCAACGTGTTACACATGGGGCTGCCTCTGAAGACAGTTCAGACACTTCAATTGGTGCAGAATTCACCAGCCAGGTTGCTCATAGGGGCAAAATGGTTTTGAGCATATAGCACCAGGAAAAGGATGTGGGTGGGTGGCCCTGTGGGTTAAACCACAGAGCCTAGGGATTGCTGATCAGAAGGTTGGCGGTTCGAATCCCTGTGACGGGGTGAGCTCCCATTGCTCGGTCCCTGCTCCTGCCAAATTAGCAGTTCTAAAGCACGTCAAAGTGCAGGTAGATAAATAGGTACCACTTTGGCGGGAAGGTAAATGGCGTTTCCGTGCGCTGCTCTGGTTCGCCAGAAGCAGCTTAGTCATGCTGCCCACATGACCCGGAAGCTGTACGCCGGCTCCCTCGGCCAGTAAAGCGAAATGAGCGCCGCAACCCCAGAGTCGTCCGTAACTGGACCTAATGGTCAGGAGTCCCTTTACCTTTAAAGGTAAATGACCCCTGGATTAACTGGATGGTTAAGTCCAGTCAAGGATGACTGTGGGGTGTGGCGCTCATCTCTCTTCAGGCCAAGGGAGCTGGCATTTGTCCACAAAAGCTAGAGCACAGGGAAAAATGCCATTTATATAGCACCAACTCTGGCCCAAGAGCTTGTTGTTGTTGTTGTTGTTGTTGTTGTTCAGTCGTGTCCGACTCTTCATGACCCCATGGACCAGAGCACGCCAGGCACCCCTATCCCCCACTGCCTCCCGCAGTTTGGCCAAACTCAGTTTGGCCCAAGAGCACTGGCTGCCAATTCATGTCCAAGCCCAAAATTGACCTACAAAGCCTTAAATGGCTTTGGACTGCAATACCTCAAGGACTGCCTCTCCCTATATGACCTGACCCAGACTCTGTGATCATCATCTGAGGCTCTTCTTTCATGTGCTCCATCCACAAGAGGTCGGAAGGATGGGAGCATGAGAACAGGCTTTTTCTGCAGTGGCTACCCACTGCAGTGGAATGCTCTCTCCAGGGAGGCTCGCCTGGAGCCTTCACTGCATATCTTTAAGCACCAGGCGAAAACATTCCTCTTCTCTCAGGCCCTTAGCTAATTAAACAATCTACGGCCTTGTAAATTGTTGGGGGAGTACTGTTTTGTTTGTTGTTAGGTATTTCTGTGTTTTTATACTGCAAACCACCCTGTGAGCCTAAACTGAAGGGCAGTTTATAAGTTTAAAAATCAATAAAATAATAAATCTATCATGGAAATTTGCCAACCCCAGATGCAAGAGGAGGAGAAAATCAGGTGCCAGAAAGTGGACCCCCAGACACGGAGGGGAGAAGTCTCCCCCCCTTCTGTTTCTAGATGTCAGACAGAAACAAAAAGGGTAGAGATAGCTACACTGCTTAAGCTCCTGAGTATTATCAATTGTACTGACATGTCCCAAAAAGTCATCCCAATGAAGTTTCGAGTTTGGCAAGGTGGTAGGAACATGAACCGCATCCTTTCTCAACTCCTGTTCCTGTCTGGGGCCCGTGGAGGCCTGGAAGCAGTTAGTTAGAGGGGGCGGAGTCTCTAGGGAAGTGACTTTGTTTGGGGAAGAAATCAAGAATCAACAGTTATATAAGGCCAGCCAGGTACCCTTTTAGCTTTCCAATATCATATTGCCTGCCTGAGCTGCAATAACACTTTCCAGCCATTATCTGGGTGGTGCTGCAGCACAGCAAATATCCGTAAGCTAAAATGCCGGGGGCCCTGCTGCCAGATCCCTTGGTTTGCGCCTCAGATGCCTTACATCTCTAGCACAGGGCTAGTCAATGTGATGCCCTTCAGATGCTGCTGGACTACAATCCCCATCAGTCCCAGCCAGCAGGCCCAATCATAAGGGATGGCGTGGGCAGTAGTCCAGCACATGTGGAGGGTACTGCTTTAGCTACCTCCGCTCTAGGGGAACTCCTGTTCCGAATCATGCAACCCAAATGGTACTTGAAGCCTCTGTGTGCTCTTCCATGACCTAGAGCATTCCCATGTTCCTGCCCAATACAGGACTGACCTATGGCCAGGCTTCGCAATCTGCCCTTCAGCGGCAAATCCGCTTCCTAAAACACTGACTGCTGCTTGCTAAACTCCTGGTGCTGAATCCCTGATTTACGTCTGCTGACATTCAGGCCAAGGCTACTCGCATCCCAGCTGGCTGCACCAATCTTCCAGCTGCAAGGAAACCGACATAGTAGCATGAAGCTATGTTTATTTTGCCCACATAACTTAGTTGCTTGAGTTGAAAAGGTAACAGATCAGAGCCGGCAACCACGGCTTAATTCCAAGTTGCCAGGCAACCGCACATCCGCCAGTGAAGTACTTTCAGACGGCGCTACCAGCAACTTTGGAAAACGGCGCTGCTGCTGGCCCTTCGCGGGGCCATAAAGCACCAAGCTGGATGATGCTCACAATGCTCTGTAAACAAGATCGTTGTGGGCTATATATCTAATGATGCTTAATTAACACTCCTGGCAAATCAATCCTAAAAACAGCCTCCTTCATAATTAAAACTCTGCCAAGTAGGAGACAGCACCGCAGCTATGGCAACTTGATGCTTGCTGAATTAGGGGAGGAAAAAGAAACGATGGGAGGGGGGGGAGCGACTCTTGACAGCAATTACTGTGTGCTTAGACTAATTCACAAGCAGATGGTTGCACTTAAGCACCAGTGAAGGAGGACTGCTTGTTACTGTCAGCAGGATGAATAGAGAGGCTGTGTCGTGCAGTGGCTAGCTTTCCATCAGAGAAGCCTGAGGCAGGCGAAAGCCATTATTACTTACTGTTCATACTCCGCCATCAGCACACATGAGTCCCTTTCAGGCTAAACAGGTAGGTCACTGCCTCCAAAGGAGCACCGTGGAACCACTTTAGACTGTCATGGCTTCACCCCAAAGAATTGTGGGAAATGTAGCTTGTTAAGGGTTCCGAATGTTGTTAGAAGACCCCTATTCCCCTCACAGAAGGACAGTTCCCAGAGTAGCTTAACCATCAATCCCTAACAATCAACCCCTCTTTCACAGGCTACCTTTGAGAGCTGTAGCTTGTGGGGAGGAATAGGGGTCTCCTTAACAACTCCCAGCACCCTTAACAAACCACTGTTCCCAGAATTCGTTTGGGGGAGCCATAGCTGTTTGAAGTGGCATCTCTTTAAATGTGGTATTGCTTCCCTCCCCTGATTCCCTCTGAGGCTGGTAAGCCATGAGGAAGAGTTTGGAAGGTTGCCGCTAGTTCTCCGCTGCCCCTTACCCACCCGCAGCCCCTCTGGGAAAAATCACTGGCTAAGCTACTTGTGAGCAAATGGCTACTTCCCCACATGAGGATCAGCCGCAGAAGAGGCAGAAACAATGGTTTTTGAGGAGAGATTAGAAAGAAGGGAGAAAGGCATCCCTACCAACACATTATGGAAGAATCTTTCATATAAGGGGGCGTCAGCAAGGAGGGATGGGAGTAGCCGTTTAAAGCTCCCCATAGTTTTTCCTCAGCTCTCTTAAAGAAAAATACATGGGAATCACTGCAGGCTATGGAAGGGTATGGGGAAGCCATTGAACAGAACTGAAGAGGGACTTCACTAGGGAGGGGTATCACTGCTTCAATATCCCCCCCTCTCTCTGTCTCACTTTCTTTCTCTCTCACACACACACAAGCACACCAATTAAGTCCCAAGCGAGATTGGCTGCTCCTGGTGGGAGAAATGAGGGTGTGGTGATGCCACATCACACATTTCAAATTGCTAGATGTTATGGGGTAGAGAAGAGGAGGCGAAGGCACTTGTGTATCTGCTTCTGTCAGCTGCCAACATCCAGGTTCATCCTCCAGAATGTTAGGCTGACAGGCTTAATTACAGAACTATAATTAATACATACTTGTGTTTAATAAATATTACCTGCCAGTTTACGTGGCACTTCAGATTTGCAAGGTGCTTTGCAACAGAAGGGTATAATCACAATAACTCAGTGCTATGGATAGATGGATGAGTCTATTACCAGCCCTTGCCAATTCTGTATATACTCATTCCTAAATCAGCTCTGCCCTCTTTCTGCATTAATTTGTGAGTTTCCTTAAAAAAAAACACGAATGAAAATACATACTTTTTTTTCTCAGGGCACACAATTCTAAAAGCATTTTATCCTAAAATGTGCATTTTGTAATGCATGTTAGTATGGCTTTTGAGCAGAGAGGTGCATTGCAAATTTCAGATAACTGCAAAATATGAAGGATAGCAGCATTCGGATTCATGCATTATTCTGGGAGGTGTGAAACTGGCCAGCTCACATTCTTCTAAAGCATTTTCAGAAGCGCACAGCTTGTTTTGTCCTCAGTGATTTTTCAAAGCTTCAACATTTTCTGCCCAGCCACTAGAATGAAGGGGAACTGATCAGTCAAGCCAGGAGAAATTCTGTTCTGAAATGCCTGCTTTGACTTGTTCTTATGCACAGCTCATTAGGGTAGCTAGCCTTCCTAATTCTTTGTACTTTGGCCACAAGCAAGGACAAAAATCCAGGAGGAAAAGCAGATAGACTCATTTGGGCTCCACATTCAACATTTTTTAAATGTCTGGTAATGAAATGCAAATAGTTGGCTGTGCAAATTTCTTAGCAGCATCCTGCTGTATGGAAAAGCTTTCCATGTGACCTTAAAGGCATTTGGCCCAGAGCCAAACTAGAGTTACACAGGAGATGCGTGAACAGTTCCTTAGCTTTTATTTATTTATTTTTTGAATGAAAAGCAGCTGTTTGAGCAGAGATGCAGGAGGGGTTGCTTAACCCATTCCCCTTCTGCTATTTGTCTGCTCACAATCAACATCCTTAACGAGTACCCCCACCGCCGCAAAACTCCCAAGGCTTCTAAAAGCAGCTTGGAGAGGAGCAATACAGAGATGCTTTTCTACTTCTAATCACGGCTACCAATACTTTGTTTCAGTGGGTTTAAATTAAAACTAAACTAAACTAAACATTTCAATTATCTTTTGTTGGTCAACAGTGCATATTATTTTAAAAAAGACCACCCCGCCCCCCCCAAAAAAATTAAAATCCATTAAAATCCAATATCTGCTAATAGCTCTACTTGGAAACTACATTTGTGTAATTAAAGAGACTGCATTTATACTTAAGCATCCTCTGTGAGTACGCTTGTAAACTTGAAATGTCCAGGAAGATATTTTATCAAGACACTGTATTTAAACATAAGCACTCTCCGAGGGGGTTTATGTGATGTTATGAATTCCAGAAAACCCACAGAGTTGCAGTTATCTCTTTCTGGGAATTAATTTGCCTACAGACTAATTTGCTATGAGAAACATTAATTCATACCAACCTGTTGTCTATGTAAATGAAAAACGCTTGTGCCTGTTGTATGAATTTATGCAGATAAAGCTTTTAGAGGAGTGAGCATTCACTGTTGAATCCCCAGAGCATCCTGTCCTAGGCAAGATACACTGCCTGCATACTTACGGTAGGTTCTGAATATAAAGAAAGACACTCCACAGGGGGCAAAACAAGGAGCTAGGCACAAGCCATGAGCATTTTCCAAACACATTTATGAGGAAGTCAGTCCCATTGAACTAACATGAAGGTTTAGGACAGAATAAGTTAGTTCAGTGTGGGACTTCTTTCCTGTTTGCACTGATCATGTCTACTTGGATTCTGTCTGCATAAACGACTAGTAATCAGTAAGGGGAACTGCACAGTGACTTACATATATCAAGTAGGGTGATTCTTTGTGCCTGACGCTCACAGATATAGCTCAGTCTCCCAGGCTTGAAGTGGAAACAGAGCAATTGGAAGTAAGCCTCATGCTAGAAGTCCCATTTGAAACACACACACACACACACACACACTTCCATAGATTGTAGTGGCTTCAAGTGCAAGAGCCTAACTCTCTGTTAAGACATTCTCTGATGTACCTAAGGCAAAGCACACCATCTAGAAAAGGTCCCTGAACAAAACAGCACACGCCCCAGGTCTGTAAGACGAGAATAAAAACATGACATATACCCAAAGTTCCAGAATCACTGGTAATAAAGGTGCTTATGGACCTCCTGGACCAACCCGCTTATGAGAAGGCACAGCATGTGAGAGTAAAGAATAACAGCCACAAAATACATCAGAGGTAGGGCGCTGGAACCGGACTGTGGGTCAGATCCGTAATTCCCTCAATCCTCACAGGTGGGTGAGACTGCCCACCTGTCTACCCCTTGGTGTCCTAATGATACTGGGAGCATGCCCTTCAAAGGGGTTCACTGTAACTTCCAACCAGCTGATCAGCAGTTACAGGGAGCCTCTCTGAAGTCCTTTTGGAGGAAGCGGTTCCATTTCAAAGCACTTCCCCTCCACAAAGTGCTCTGAGTCCCAACCGCTTTGTCTGTAGAGGGGGAATTCATTTGAAAACATCTGTCATGCTTGGTCATTGATCAAAAAAAGGCAAGAATGAAATCAAATAGAACCTTCCTAAGAACTTACTTGAGGGCTGTTTTGTAGTGGTAGATGGCTTCACTGTCGCGACCTTGGTCTTTCAAAAAATTGGCATAGTTGTAGTGCACCTTGGCATTATGGGGCAGAGTCTGGATGCCTGACCTATGAACGAGAAACCACATAGGAACAGGAACAAACACAGTTTTGCTTTTTATTATTGGGATTGCGCCTCTTGATAGCTTGCCGTAAAGGGTACTAAAAATGAGGCATACTGGAAACCACGTACTTGAAAGAAACAGGGTGCACCTCTCAAACCAAACTGTAGTTTTGTTAAAACAAAATAACAAATATAAAAATTCCTTCCAGTAGCACCTTAGAGACCAACTAAGTTTGTTCTTGGTATGAGCTTTTGTGTGCATGCACGCTTCTTCAGATACACTGAAACAGAAGTCACCAGAGCCTTATATATAGTGAGAGAGTAGGTAGGGGTATTACTGAGAAGGGTGGTGGGAATGGGTGATTGGCTGATAGTTGAGGTAAACCTGTTGACGACTGTTAACGACTGCAATTGGTCTTACAGGAAAAAGCAAGGGGTGAGATGGCTAAAGGTAGCTTTTGTAGTTTTGCTGAAATATATAAAAATAAAAAATAAAAACTGTCCAGTAGCACCTTAGAGACCAACTAAGTTTGTTCTTGGTATGAGCTTTCGTGTGCATGCACACTTCTTCAGTCTCCCCCATCCTCCTATGAATGCCTCAACTAGAAATAAACCAGCAAGCCATCACTGCCAAAATCATACTGTATGCACACACTTCATAGCCTGAAACCTGGTTCCTGACCCACTTTGGAAATTATTCTCTAATTAAAAGAGGAAATAATAAATATTCATACCCCCAGCCAAGTAGGAAAAGGTGGGGAACAAATTACAAGGCAACACAAAATGTTTTTTCCCATTTCTATTTCCTTCAATCTTGCGACTAATATTTTCCATGTACATTTGCCCAACATGAATTCCTAAACTCTAATATTGCTGCTCCAGAAAATACATAGCAATTGAACTGGCTGGGAGTAGGGGAGGAAAATACACACACCACGGATTTGAGAACAATGTCCCAGTGTGGTTTCCTTCCGCAATGATTGCTATGGAGTTTCTCACAGACCAACCTGAAATATAGTGTGTTGGCATAAACTACAATGATGTAAATAAAGCGAACACTGGTGATTTTTTTTAAAAAAAAATTAGGGCACATGTGATCATAAAAGAGGCTGCCAAACACAAATTCTCAGCACTCTCACAAAACTACAATTCCCAGTGCTGAGAGATGTGTCATACAATTTAAACCAATTAACACTGGGTACCATCAGAAAAATTTAAGGTGCTTCCAGCTGGGAGGCTTAATATCTCAAATGGTTTGTTGGTGACAGGTTTTTGCATTTTTTCTGCAAAAAAAGAGGAATTAAATAGGGGGGAAATATAAACTGGTATTCTGATGCTGATGATGCCATGTGCACACTATAAAAAACCTTGCATACATCAACAGCAACAATCCCCCAATAAATACCCATGTGGAAGCATCCATATTGAAACTGACATTATCCCCCCTCCGTTCTGTAAATCATCACCACCAGTAATAAAGTGTTCCACCATGATAAACCGTTTGCTGTGCAACCTCCTGTTAAATTGCTGTCCATTGATCTTTCCCAAAGTGTATGTGTTTGGAACCTATTACATAATTCTGTTTGCAAAGCACAAAAAACAAGCGGGACTACATGCATCACGCTGCTCGTTCTGCAGAGGTAACGTGCATAAATAAAAAGAAGCAAAAGTGTCTTTTCAGGGGTGCAGAGGGAAATTATTCCTAGTCAGCACATTTGACTCTAGGAGCAGATTTACTGATTAAGGATAAGCTATTTTTAGACAGGTAAAGAGCACCATTTTAAAGGTTTAATCCCCAGTGGAGGAGAGACATTGCCTAGCGATCCATTCTCTCTGTCCCACACTATCACCTGCTTATAGGATGGCTAAAACACATATTGTACTGTTCACATTCCAAGTAATATGTATTCTTCAGGTAAGGTATGAAAAATATTACTGGTGGGCCTTGGAGAACCCCAACAAAGCCAAAATGTTTCCCCAGCCTTGCTACCAGCCCCTCACCTTAGATCAATCTTACCTGAAAAGGGACTCTCTTGACAGCCAGATTTCATTCTGCTTCACTGTTTTCCATGAGAACAGCAACAGCAGCAAAGCCGAGAGGGTCGCTGCAGTGGCTCCCCATTTATTTAGCCACATACAAAGCTTGTTTAAGCCGTGGACCAAGAGGATGCAGTAACCCATACTGAAAAAGCAATCAGGGAAGGAGGAGGGAGAGAAAGAATTATAGCAAGATGCAATGCTTGAGGTTCTTTCACAAAGGTTAGCATAACCAGCAAGAGGGCAGGTCCCTTGCATTATCTGGTCTTCTCTCACAGTGGGGCAAGATATTGCTAGATGGAGTCATTACTCCTCTGTGTCTCTTTGCTCACTCTTCAACATAACTAACTTAACACAATGCATGCTGCAATTTCACTACATCTTGCCCAGCTTCCACTGCCTAAGTCAATGATGTGAGGCAGGGGGCAGGGTAACACACGGTGAGGTGACATCCCGTCAGATGTTTCGTTAAGCTAGACCAGGGATGGGAAACCTTTGGCCCTCTGGATGTTACTGAACTCCAACTCCCATCATCTCCAACCAGCCTAGCTCAGTGGTGAAGGAAGATTAGAGTTCTGGCTCTCTATATGTTGCAACTGCCATCATAATTGGCCAGCCTGGCTGGATCTGATGGGAGGTAGAGTTGTCCTCATCCCGGGGTGCTCATCCTTTAGTTGAATGTTACAAGGGAGAAAGTGGCAAGACACTCAGTGTGGTTCCCACTCCTTCTCTCTTGGCAACATCTAGTTGCACTTTGGATCTCAAAAACCTGCAGAACATATTAGGCAACTCCAGAAGTTCAATTTTATGATGCAAATATTAAATTGGGGTAGCCAAAGTAGTGCCTTTCAGGTGTTGCTGGACCACAATTCTCATTAACTCTACAGGGAGTTTTAGTTTAGCAACAGCTGGAGGACACCATGGTAGCTACCCTTGGTTTTAACTGTTGGGGGTGGGAATTGTAATTCAGCAATACATAAAGTTGTATGAGAGTAGCTTCCCCCATGACTACAGAAACCAGGTAGTCAGTGTACTCGGGACAAAAGAACACAAACACGTACATATACTCTGTCCTTCGGATATTGTAAAATACACACTCATAAGTCTCATAATACGCTCAATAGATTTAAAAAAACAACAACAACATTCACACTGAACTTCTGGTTCAGTTTTTTTAATTACAAATATAGTTTTTATCTGGACTGGATGAATCCCAAGCCGGAATTAAGATTGCCGGAAGAAATATCAACAACCTCAGATATGCTGATGACACAACCTTGATGGCAGAAAGTGAGGAGGAACAAAAGAACCTTTTACTGAGGGTGAAAGAGGAGAGCGCAAAATATGGTCTGAAGCTCAACTTCAAAAAAACTAAGATCATGGCCACTAGTCCCATCACCTCCTGGCAAACAGAAGGGGAAGAAATGGAGGCAGTGAGAGATTTTACTTTCTTGGGATCCATGATCACTGCAGATGGTGACAGCAGTCCCGAAATTAGAAGACGCCTGCTTCTTGGGAGAAAAGCAATGACAAACCTAGACAGCATCTTAAAAAGCATCACCTTGCCGACAAAGGTCCGTATAGTTAAAGCTATGGTTTTCCCAGTAGTAATGTAAGGAAGTGAGAGCTGGACCATAAAGAAGGCTGATTGCCGAAGAATTGATGCTTTTGAATTATGGTGCTGGAGGAGACTCTTGAGAGTCCTGTGGACTGCAAGAAGATCAAACCTATCCATTCTTAAGGAAATCAGGCCTCAGTGCTCACTGGAAGGACAGATTCTGAAGCTGAGGCTCCAATGCTTTGGCCACCTCATGAGAAGAGAAGACTCCCTGGAAAAGACCCTGATGTTGGGGAAGATGGAGGGCACAAGGAGAAGGGGATGACAGAGGATGAGATGGTTGGACAGTGTTCTCGAAGCTACTAACATGAGTTTGGCCAAACTGTGGGAGGCAGTAGAAGACAGGAGTGCCTGGCGTGCTCGGCAAATGAAAATGTTTGAATACATGGAACTCGCCGAGATGACTGGAAGGATCCGCGACCAGAAAGAGGAGAAAGTAGAAGAAGATTGGAAGAAATTTAAAGAGAATTTGAAGAAGTGGTGTAATATATAGAATATCCTTAAGGAAGTACAGCTAGGTTGTCGCAAATTTATATAATTTGATGTTTTGTAAAGTATTAATTTTATAATTTGAAAGTTTAGAAGAAGAACCTGCTATAGGAGTTAAATGGACAATGAAGCTCAGAGGAGGGGATTGGGGAAAGTCCTCATACAATGGAAAATGTCAATGTAAGGGCCTGTGAAATATATGTGTTTGTTTGTATGTTTTCTTTTTTCTTTTTGGTGTTTCATTGTTGTCTTATAATAAAATATGTAATAAAAAAGGAGTGCCTGGCGTGCTCTGGTCCATGGGGTCACGAAGAGTCGGACACGACTAAACAACAACAACAACATAGTTTTTATACAATTTTCATGTGTTTCCTTAAACCATTCCATATTTAAAATAACAACAAACACTGCTCCATTTAAACTAACATGCAAGGTTATTTTCCCTACAAAACTATCCATATATATTGACTCAATCTTACATACGGTACTGCCAAAATATAATTTTCTTCCCGAAGAACTGTTTGCTAAATCTACAGTCCCTGCAGAAAGCACCAGAAACTAATCTGCTTTTGTTCTCTAACATTCCTCTGCTTTTATTCCAGTGTGTTTATTATAAAGCATCAGCATCCAAGTATCTTGACTTTTTATGAAATCAAACTTGCTATTTGATTTCTCCTCAGAGTGTTTGATATTAATGGGCAAACAGCTAAATGTTCGAAGTCTGACTCTGGGTAAAAATAATCTCAAAGAAAGGATGTTTGCAATGCTTAGTAACTTAACTATGTTTTATCTGATCAGAGAGCTAGAGAAACAGGAACTAACCCCAAATGGTAAAATGGCATTATTTCTTTCCTTCATTATTAAACATATGTGGGAACTGAGACTGTTTCACACCTGATTCCTGCAAAGCTCCATATATTTGCTCCTGGATGTGTTTCTGCAGGAGACTAAGTAAGAGCAGGGTGCTCACTTGCACAAGAACAACAACAGGAAATGTGCCACCAGAAAACAAGATAATAGGTGTTGAAATAATTTCCATATGCTGATTTATATGTATAGATGCAAATTTAAGCAAAAACACATCTCACAATAATGAGGAAGACTATAACCTAGTGGCCTGAGTACTGATGGGCAACTTCAGTGCCCCTACTCCTCTCCCTTCTGAGGGTTCTAGTTTCCTTCAAGTTTCAAATGGACTTGGACTGAACTGACCGGCAAACAGATAACTCCTTCAAACAGTGGACTATCTTCTGTAAAGTAGGAAACATGACCACTCTGGATAACAGGCTATCAACCAAAATGCAAATACTTGGAGCATGCATTAGTGTGTGGCATTTTTTCAGTGTGTGCTGCCTTGGTACCAAGTGGAGGGAAGTCAGCTGCTCAGGAAGTTCAGCCCAAAGTTCTTAGAGCATATGAATTGAGGAAACTGGATACATTATGTGAGCACACCAAATTCCCCAAATGATCAAGGGGTTGAAGCACTTTATTCAGAATGAAAGGCTGAAGGTTTTCGGACTTGTCAGCTTAGAAAATAAATAGCTACTTAGGTGTGTGTGTGTGTGTGTGTGTGTGTGTGTGTGTAATATGAAATACAGAATTATGGACGGCATGGGAGGCTGAATAGAAAGACATCATTTCTCCCCCTTGCATCGTACTAGAATTCAGGGTCACCTAATTAAGCTGATTGGCAGTAGATGCAGGAGCGACAAAAAGAAGCAGCATTTCGCACAGTGCAAAAAAATGGCTAATGGAAATTTACCACCTCAAGGCTGCTGATGCAGCACAGAGAATGGAAGTATTATACGGGAGGGATCACAGCTCGGGAGTAAAGCTCATGTTTTGCACGTAGAAAGACCCAGACTCCAGCATCGCCAGTTTTAAAAAAGAATAGGGGAGCAGGTAATTAGGAAAGATTTCAGTCTGAGACCTAGAAGAGCTGCTGCCCATCAGACTAGGCTGCAAATGACCCATTAAAATTCGTGCAGCCACCTGAAAATCACCGTTATAAGATCTGTTTAGGTAAAAACAAGCCTGACTACAATTAACCTCAGACTGCAATACCTCCGGATTGCAGTACCCTCGGTACTCATTGATAAAAGTTGTTAATAAATGGAGCAGGGCAGCTACAAGTGTCATTAATTTCAACAGGAGGTACCTTAAGCATGCTTAACTCTATCCCAATGGAAACTACGGGGTTTAAAGGTGCACAATGCAGGCTGGATCATGCCCTTTGGACGGCACTTTTAAGGCACAAGAATGTCACAATCCTTTGCCTACCTCACAACAACCCTTTGAGGTAGGTCACAACTTTCCCCATTCTATGTTCAGAGAACTGAGGGTAAGTGTTCACACCTTGCCAGTGGTAATTCATGACAGAGCGATGTGCCAACCCCTATTCTCTCATATTCAAGTGAGGTCGCAATCTGCAACCACTTGTTGCGGAGGGGGCAGGAATCAGCTGGTGAGACTTAAAGGGAAATGATCTAAGGATCAAATTCTGGTCATTTGCAAATAAAATTTGCATATGTTTTCACCTGATGATACAGTTTAATCCTTTTGTGTCAGGTTTTTTTTGGGGGGGTGGGGGGCATTCTTAAGCAGTTATCCACAGAAAGCATATATTGTATAAAAGTGAAGGGATTGCATTTGACTTCAATTGCAGAGGGAACGACACACAAGGCTTTCATCCAAGTAGAGGTTTTGTCATGTTCACAGTATTACCAATGATTTGCCAGAGGCATAGAGAAATTCAGATTTCCAGGAGTAAATTGAAAAAAAAAATGGAAAAAGACTAGATTGGGCCAACAGCACACCAAATAAGCATTCGTAATAGGAAGTTAGGAGGAAAAGATCCCCTAGAAGCAAGTGAATAATAATATATTCTCTTCAAATGAATACTTGGCTGGGGGGAAAGGGAGAGGGCTCTTTTGTGATTTTAAAGGGTCACAACCTCATAAAATTTTTAACTCTATTCTCACATCCTCATCACACTATGAATTTTAATTGCTATCGAACAAAATGCTATTAAAAGAGGTGAAGTAAAATGGCTAGAAAATCCATTTCTCTTTTTACTTCCAGTTCCTCCCCCCCCCCTTCAAACGCATCAAATCATCTTTGGGCCCATTACAATGTAAGCAATTTCCTTTTTAAGGAGGACATGGTGAATACAAATATGTGCTTTCGAGAAATAATAGGTAAGTATCATTTAATGCCGAGTGCTAGACCCCAAACCATCTCAAAACGTTCCATGGTGACCTGGATATCCCATAACTACCACAAAACTTCACATTCACTAATATGCATTATTTAGATAAACTGATCTCTCGCAAACCTTGACAAAATGCCTTGTGAGTATTAAGTACACACACATACAGGCTCCCAAGATCATCATCATCATCATCATCCAACATGTACAGCAGAGCCATAGCTGCTTTCCTTCAGCAGAGCGTACCATATTAACAGCAAATGTTTGACCCTCCATTGCTGGTCATAGGCAGTGGAAGATCAAATTCTGCAGAATGCCAATGAAGTCCCCAAGAGGCAGAGCACCACCGCTTGGGATGGAAAGGTGCTGTGGCCCAAACAAGTTGGTTCTAGTTTCTCAAACATGCTCAGCAGACTAAACTCTGTGAGTCAATTGTGTGATCTAGGCCAGTGTTCCCCAACCTTGGGCCTCCAGCTGTTTTTGGCCTACAACTCCCATCATCCCTGACCACTGGCCTTGCTAGCTAGGGATGATGGGAGCTGTAGTCCAAAAACAGCTGGAGGCCCAAGATTGGGGAACACTGATCTAGGCTATAGTACCAGCCTGCCTAAATGTTGTCTGATGAACCATAAAGTCAATCTGAATCCACTACAGGGACCTGACACCCACAAGGCACTTATGAGGACGGATTTGATAACCCCAAGCACGCCATCAGGAAGCACCAGATACTACAGCTATCTGTGGCACCACTAACATTCTAATAAATAAACACTGAGAACCAAACATTTCATGGGCATGAATACTTACAGGGATTATTACGTAACCTCATTCCTTTGTGTGCTCATGGGACAAAACTGTGATAGCTAGATAAGCAAGCAGTTTTCTAGCACTGCTGGCTAACGTGAAAGTTGCAATGTTAGGATTAGGTAGCTGCTACCATATAAATTTGTGCCTTCCTACGACAATCACAGTTACAAAATCCATCCAAGAGGGAAAGTTCCCAGGAAACAATAACTGAGCACTTCTGTAATTTGCTCATTGTGATATGGGCATTTAATGGGGAAATTCTGAAACCACACTAGCAATACTGAAGAAACCTGCTATTGTTTTCAGCAGGGGAGTTTTCTAATAAACAAGTTTTCAAAGCTAGGAGACAAAAACTCTTTAAAAAAAAGGCAGAACACCAGCCCTGAGTGTTGAGGCAATGCATCTAGCTCTGAACTACCTTCTCCTGAACATTCACCAATATGTGATACAGCTACTGTATTGTTATTTAAGCAGAATCTTAGCAGCTGGGGAGATATAAAACTATTTTAGTTCTAAGGCAGATGTAATGCAAGTCTGAACCTGTTTATTTAGAAGCAAATCCTTCTGAAATCAGTGAAAGTTTGTTTAGTGTCCTGCAGCTATTGTGTTAATGTGAGTTTGTTTTTGTTTTTGTTTTTTTTAAAAAACAATGTCATGCTCATCAATGCTAAGGAATATGGCAGAACCAGCAATTTGGTCATGCTCTAGTCCAGACTTCCCCAACTTGGTTCCCTTTATATGTTGTTGGACTACAACAAGTGTAGCTAGCAATCAGGAGTGGTGGGAGCTGTAGTCCAGGGGTCAGGAAGATTTATCTTGCCTGGGCCGGATCGGTCCCACAGAGATCCCTCCGTGGGCTGGATTGTGCGCCCGTGTTAGTGCACACGCACATAATTTTTTGGCGTCTGCATGTGCGCAAACGCGATTTTTGGTGCCACTGAAGCGAGTCCCCGCGCCATGTTGCGCTGGTTTAGCGCAGCACATGAGTGGGCAGCTCAGTTTGGGGGCAGCTCATGGGCCGGTCAAATGACCTCCGCGGGCCGCTTCCGGCCCATGGGCCTTAGGTTGCTGACCCCTGCTGTAGTCCAACAACATCTGGAGAGCACCGGGTTGGGGAAGGCTAATCTAATCAAAGCTAAGCACTTTTATATCTTACTGACTTTAATGGGAGGGTATTGCTTGCTATGACTTTAACATTTCAGGATGTTGCCTGGTTAACCTGCAAAACCTGGAAGAATAATTGAGGAAACGTTTTAAATTTTAATTATTAATAGCTCCTTACTCCATTCCAGGGTACTCACATTTACTGGCTTTCCAAATAATTGCTAGACAACAGTGGATAGTTTGCAGAGATCAAGGAGAATCATGGATATTGAAATGCAACCAGTTGCCAGTATGTACCCTGGTTTTATGGTAAAGAAAATTGCATCATCTTGGCTCAGGAGGCTGTGATTTGCATGCAGAAGATCCCAGGTCCAGTACCCAACATACCCAGCTAAGACTGGGATAGACTTCTTTCTGAAACCTTGGAGAAGCACTGTTGGTCAGTGTAGACAATACTGAGCTGGATTAACTGACTCAGTGTAAGGCGGGTTTTTCCTATGTTCCTGTAGAACAGTGTTTTTCAACCACTGTTCCGCGGCACACTAGTGTGCCGCGAGATGTTGCCTGGTGTGCCGTGGGAAAAATTGAAAAATTCAAGAGAATTACTTTATATATAGTCAATATAGGCACAGAGTTAAATTTTTTAATATTTTCTAATGGTGGTGTGCCTCGTGATTTTTTTCATGAAACAAGTGTGCCTTTGCCCAAAAAAGGTTGAAAAACACTGCTGTAGAAGACCTTCTTACACACTTTCCTGCAGAGGAGGAACCAATGGCCAGACTGTTAGTCTAGAACAGGGGTCAGCAAACTTTTTCAGCAGGGGGCCGGTCTACTGTCCCTCAGCCCTTGTGGGGAGCCGAACTATATTTTGGGGAAAAAATGAATGAATTCCTATGCCCCACAAATAACCCAGAGATGCATTTTAAATAAAAGCACACATTCTACTCATGTAAAAACACGCTGATTCCCGGACCATCCACAGGCCAGAATTAGAGGACAATTGGGCTGCATCCGGCCCCCGGGCCTTAGTTTGGGGACCCCTGGTGTAGAAGGTTCTGTAATGGCATAGCTCACCACATAGGGCAGTGGTCAGCAATTCCTGACATGGTGTGAGGTCACAAGTAACCTAGGGGTTACCCAATGAGCCTCTGCTCTGCCAGCTAAGCTTAACTCAAGAGATCCATGATGGGACCTCATGACATTTTCATTTCTCCTCCTCCTCCTGTTTTAATTAAATACAGCCATGGGGGCTGTCAGTTTGATTGGAGCAGCAGTGCCAGCATGTGTGTGTGTGCATTTAAGCCTTCCCTCTCCCACCCCCGCTATTTTTTAAAACAAAAAAATCACATACCAAATCCCCCCCCCCAAGTCAAAACTCCCTTGCTTGAGGTTGCTGTCTTCCAGGTGAGAGTGGGGAGAATAGGAGTACCTGTAGCCTAGGGCAAAGTGAATTTGTTTGGGAAACCAGCATGAGAGTAAGGGTTAAGCAGCCCCTCCCCAAGTCAAACTGGCCACCCTCCCAATCAGCATTTAATTAAAAAAAGAAATCAAAACCTTTTATTGAATACCGGAAGGATGCAATGCAAGCTTTTATACAATTTTTTTTCCCAAAAGCACAATAGTACAATTTAAAATATGAGAATTTGTAAATTTGGGAGACAGTCACAGATCTTCCACACAACATGTAACTTGGCCCTGAAACTCAGGTCTAACAACATCCAACTGCTATGTAAAGGCTTCTAGCCACTTCACTGCTTCTTTTCCAGAATTTGGCAGAGACATAGTTACACTGTCCTCTGCATTTACACGAACAGAATTTTTTAGTAAAAGATGTTTCATTCGGAAAAGAAGGCCAAAGAAAGCTTTAAAGGACCACTACATACCTATGGGTACATTGCCCCCAACCACACTGGTTAGATAGGCTCGTCTTATTCTAATTCAATAACTGAGACTTAAGAGCAGAGGTGGAAACAAAATCCAAGAAATGAATATTGTGCTTGGCAAGAGACAAAACTGCTGCTAAAGAAAGTTCTCAATAATGTTATACATCCCTACTCTCATTATTTGCTCAACCATTTTATTGCCAGGCTCCCCCTTGGAGCAAAATTGTATTAAAAGGGGGGGGGGTCATTCTTGCTTTGCAGTGGCTACAAATTCTTGTTTGAGGAGAGTGCCGCAAGACTGTGTTGTTCGAAATAACACAAAAGAGATCATTGCTCGCTATTCAGTCATTTTGTGAGGAGTCATATTTAGCCCCCTCAATACTCTAGGCCTGTATCAGTTTTCGGAGCAGAGCACACCTCCCTTTTCCTGAGGGAACCTTGGAAAAACAAACAAGATCTATCCATTTTCAACATAACATAGGAATTAGCTGCCATGCACAATTTTCATTTTAGATTTAAGTTCCAGTTCTCTGTCAATCTGAGGTACTGACCATTTTCTCCCAAGCAAATTCAGGACCCAGCAATCAAGAGCTGAAAGCAATAGCTCCTGGCTCCCAGAGGCATAGTAAGCTCTGAGGGGGGGGGAAGGGGGCAGATTCTTTCCTAAAGAGTGTGACGGAATGTGCCCCTGTCACTCTAGGCTAAACTTTCTTGTGTAACACAGAATCAAATGTCACCTCGTCCAACCCTCTGCCAATGCAGGAAATCCACTTCCACAGCATCCCTGACAGGTGAGATCAGGTGTCCAAGGAGGACCCCCAGTCTAAATCAAGACCCTGAAATTGGGTTTTTATTGGGTGTTTTCTGCAAAGTTATACATTGCAACAGCACTACCCATGCAATTTGTATTGTGGAGGGGGGGGGAGCGTCAATTTACCCCACTGGGAGCATTTCTGAATGTAGATGCAAGGTCCCCAATCCAGACTGGGACCATAAGGGGACAAAGGGGTAAAGCCCCCCTACCTGCCCCTCCAATTCCAGGATCCCACTGCAAATGGGGAGACTGTGCCTGCAATTTATTTTTAAAAAGTCATTCACACAATTGCTAATTGTGTGATTGGCATGTCATCTGCTTTGGCTCTGTGTGCACACCAGAAAACAAGTCCAGAATCCTCTGGCTTTCCATGCAAAGAAGTTCAAAGAATTCCTTGGCAAATAAAAATGTTCCCTAAAGCTAAAAATGTTGAAAGACACTGCTCTAAGAGATAATAGCCCACATTTTCCACTTTCCCAGAATGGTGTGCATTTTGTTTGTTCTTTAACAGTATCTCTCTAGATGTCTACCCAACAAAACGCCTGTCTTCATTCATTAAAATGTCAGGCTAGATCTCATTCTGTGGCTTAATCTGACGTTTCCAGTATCCTTCCTTTTTTATGTTGAACTAAGAAGATCTTGTGACTCAAATGCTTTATCTCCAAACTAAATAGCTGAAATTCCCAGGAATACAAATTACAGCAGGACAATGGACTAGGTATCACATCTAGTACATTTTGAAACAGAATGCCATTGTTTACCAAAACTCATTTCTCCCACCCCAAATTTCACTATAAACTACAGTCAGTTTTTCTAAGAATAATAGACACAATACAGGCTGAAGTAATGGATCTAGATAGAAGTCCAATATTTTTCTCTCTTTCCCATTTCTATCTAATGTTTACAAATAAAGAAGACAACAATTCACCTCTATAGTAGTATCTAGGAAGATACCATTTTGAGCAGACTTTGGGTCAGCTCATGGTCACAGCAGTATCCACACTGGGCCTATACATCACTGTGATTGGTGTAATTGTGGCACCTTGAAAAAGGTCTGTTGTTACTGTACAAGCAACAAGGACCACACATACAATCCTTACATGAAGTCACTAACAGTCACAGTCAAGCTGTTTGAAAATCGCTGCCAGCATAGCAACTCTTTCAGTAAAGCCCTTGAGTAGATCTAAGTATTGAACCATCCAAATCTCATTTTTACAGATTTACTTTAGCACTTGATGAGCAGCAGACCACGAATATCAGCAAAGTACTTACAAATGAATGGGATTACACGGCATCACTGCGTACAGCTAGTTGAACAATTCTATCTACCACTGCCTGGTAAATGTTCCTCGACAAATTTTGCAGAATTTCTGAAGCGGTAGTTCTAAATACTTGTACATATTTACTTGTGGGAATAAATGTGGGCTGAAGACCTTAGTTTTTAAATATCATAATTGAGAGTGTCATTTCAAAAGAATTAAATGTGTGAAAATTACCTAGGCATATACAGGACGCGCTCGGCCACAACAAATCCCACCCTGAAGAAGAGGTTGCTAGCCGGTATGAAGGGGAAAACCAGGAACAACAGGCCAACTAGAACTTCTCTGTGTTCCAGTTTCTGCAACGAAACAATAATTAGAGACAAATGAGTGAAAAAGAATGCCAAGTTCAGGGAAGATCATAGTTCCAATTCTAATGTAACAATATTCATATTCGTATTTTTCATCATTTCATCTTATTATGGCACTTAAGCTATGTGCTTTAACAACAACAGCAAAACTTAAGAGACTGTATTGCACTGTATAGCATCCAAGCTAAAACTTTTAGGTCCAAGCTAAACATTAAATGATCTCTTTATATTAGCCTTCCACACACATTCTGCAAATGGCAAAGGGAAAAGGAAATGATAATATAATATCATGAGTATTTTCCTACTACACATTATTGGGGAGAAGTGAGAAAAGGCAAAGTTGTTGATGTCCATGAATTTCCCCTAATGTATAATGTGTCACTAAACTATGCCAGCTTGTTTTTACTTATCTTGTATATATTCATCTTAAGCCAGTGGGTTATTGTTATTCCAGTTTTACAAATGGAAAAATGAAGCAGAGGGATTACAGTTTGCATAAGGTTTATCAGTGTTTCCGTGGCTGAGCTGGGATTGGAATATGGACCTACCAGATCTAAGTGTGCTACATTCACAAGCAACAGTAAAAAGAGGCTTCCTCAACCTCAGCCCTCCAGGTCTCTTGAGACTACAATTCCCATCATCCCTGACCACTGGTCCTGCTAGCTAGGCATCATGGGAGTTGTAGGCCAAAAACATCTGGAGGGCCGAGGTTGAGGAAGCCTGGGTAAGAATATTGTCCAAACTAGGCCAACATTTTGCTCCAACCCTAAGTTTCTCAAGGGAAGATTAAAGCCATAATATTCTACAATGGGAGGGAAAATGTGAGGTACTGAAAGAAGAAATCTAATTGCCCTGTCCAGAACTGGGCTAGAACATTTAGCAATTCTCTTAAGCACAGTCAGCTGCTTAATGATCTCAGCTAACTGCTTAATGATCACAGCTAGTGACCACCTTCTCACTAAGCCAAAAGTGTTGAGATGTTCCAGCAGCAAGCTTCCTTAGGAATTTCAAAGCCTGCCGAAATAGGTCATTTGTTCAGCATTTCCTACCCAACAGCCATTTCTTGCAACATTTAGGCTTTTCCTCTGAGAACTCCATTCCACCCACAGCAGCAAACATCCATATTTGATGCCTAATAAAACTAAGTAGATGTAACAAGGAACCGCTAAGAGGCTAGAAACATGAAAAATGCACAGTGTTATTTTTATGGCCACTTTTCAGTCTATAGTGCACCGGAGCATTTTATAGCACTCAAATTCTAAGAAATATTGCCTTACAGGCACAAGCACACACACACTCATATTAAATACACATGTGAGCATGCACAATAGTGGCAGCACCAGTGCCTCAATATCCAAACTAACCTACACAATTACATTGAGGCCCCATTCACTTTCAGCTGGCTAAATGACTATGCCATTTCTTTAAGAATCGTGGGAATTGTAGTTCAGGATAGGAACTAAGAACTCTCTGCAAGGCCCAATTTCAACATGATGGCATGTAGGCAAGAACTTACCCATTGCATCTCATTTAAAGTAACCCTTATGTACAATGCATGCAATATTGTCACACTAGTGCAGCAAACCGTCTGGGTCAGGGATCTCTGGTATGCTTACACTGCATGAAAAGGCAAAGCAACCCTGGCACAGGTAAGTTCCTCTACCTTGCCGAAATCTGGTCGTCTTAAGCACTGCATTCTTAGCTCGATTCTCGGACTATGGTTGGTTCGCAGAGCACGCAATTTAAGTATGTGGTGTAAACATGCTCTTAACAGAACCCCAAACTCTCACCTTCGCCCTGTTTCCAAAAAACAATTTGGAGCAACTTTTACACAACCATTTATGTGTGTGATGGCTGACTTTCAGCACACTTTGTGATCGCTTAAGCATGTAGAATAATTGGAAATGGGAGTGGGGAGAAGCAATTGAAGCAGACAAAAGAGATTATATATTAATCTAACACATTTTAGACCCTTTTGGTCCTTTGGGGAAATCTAAGATCAATTTAAAATATTTTTAATTTGCTGAACTGAATATACTATAGTAGTAGTAGTAGTATACTTATACTTTACTATACTATACTATACTATACTATACTATACTATAGTGTGGATGGAGCTCAAGGGTCCCAACCCAGGCTGTGGTTTTGCAGCTATAAGATCGGGGTCTGAAATGGTCAAAGCAGTTTGCATCTCTAGCTCCAGAACAGAAAAGGCACACTCCATCTAAAAATGACACCAGCCAGACTATTTTCACCTTTCACCACTCAACTTCATTGAGAAATTCTAAATTCTAGTATTATCATGGGGGACACGATCTTGTCTATGCTCTCCACGCCATTTCCAATTATATCAGTGGCAGAGCACGGTCTTTCCATGCACAAGATCCCAGCTGCAGTCCTGGCATCTCCAGTTACAAAGGCTCTGAGTGGCAATATGAATGGCTGCAACTCTTGAGATCTGTTGTCAGGCATGGCTGACAATAATGGGATAGAGAAGGCTTCAGTCTTACCCGGTACAAGGCAGTTCCTTCTCCATTCAGTATTCAAACTACAAGGCAGAAGTGAAATTTTAACAGGAAATTTTTCAACAATGGCCTTTCATCAACCTTTTCATCCTTTTTAAGACACTGATGGGACTGACTGTGTGTTAATCAGAGCCTAATCTTCATTTTTTGGATACAGGCTTTTCCCCTCCTCCTCCTCCCTTTTGTTCCTAGCAAGTCTGTGAAGAATTGGTTTGATTCCATCCACTTAATCGTACAAGCTCTAGTGATACTTGAAGATTTTTGCTGAACAAATGCAGACAATGACATAATAAGATATATTCAGAAATAAAACTCTAAAGACAAAGTGAGTCTTTAAAAAAAAGGAATTGGCCTTTATAGCCTTTTTCTTTCGAAGATACTAGATTGCTCCCGTGTGCAGAAAAAAATGATGCAAGAACATTTTGCTCACTCCCTCTTTTTTTTCAGATTACAAATAGCAAATAAAAAGGGAAAGTCAAACTAGGAAATAGGACGGGTTAAAATGCTTTTACCATAAAAATTGATAACACAGATACTTTTCTAGCTCTTTTATTTGTGGAAATGTAAGAAATCACATGCAGATGGTATTCTGCCTATCGAGACGTGGGGCTTATTGTGTTCGTTTTACTGGTTACAATGCTAGCATTTTTGTCCTGATTCCCAACGTTCCTTTTTTGCTGCAGTACCTGTTGCATTATGGAACCGTGGCTTTTTTTTAATCAATATGTCACCGTGTCACACAAAATTTTAAACAGTGGGAAAGAAATGCATGCCAGGAAACCACCCCAAATTTCATTACATGAAATTAGAACACAATATGCCCATAATCTTCCAAGTTAACCGGGTTGCAAAAGCTTTTTTTCCCCTGGAAACAACACAGAAATGAGCCCTGAACTTCCATTAGATTTCCAGAAGTGGCTTTTATGCTGTGTGAAAGGTCACATGGAAATTAACAGGTAAGAAAATGTCGGGGAAATGAAACAATGTGATGTCCAAATGTAGCCCAAGCAGCTATCTAATTAAATAGCTACAAAGTTATGCACTACTCAGTGGTCTGAAGATCTCATTGCTTTTCTACATTTTAACACATGGCTTATAATAGCTTAGATATCTGATTGGACATATGGACAGTGTATATTAATTTATACATTTAAGTTATTGTTAATGTCAGCAGGCTATATGTTCAAGCTGTGTCTTGGATCCCCTCCCCCATCTTTTGCTTTCTCTTATTCGGGGAACAAGTTGGCAAAACCACATACGCACTTTTTTCCTCCTAAAAAGTAAGGGGAAATGTCTGTGCGTCTTATGAAGCGAATGCTGCGCTGAGGAGGGACGGACGGGAGCCATGGCTCCCCTTTCTTCCCTCCTTCACGGCTTGCTTTAAAGCAGCAAAGTGGGACAGGAGCCGCTTACACGGGTGTAAAGCAAGCACAGCGGGAGCAGTGTAATCCCTCCGCCCCTGCGCTCGGCCACCCCATTGGGATGGGCATCTGTGCGCCACCCCTGGGGACGACGCTTGCGTGGGCTACGTCCCACGTCCCCACAGGCGACGTGCCGCCACGCAAGACCCTCCCTCCGCCACTGGTCTTGCCAGACAGTAGTGCCTTCCTTTGCAGAAGTGTGAAATTTGAAGGGCGGCTGTGGTTTGGTCCTTGTGTTGTGTATGAAGGTGTGAATTAGGTAGGTTTGACTTTAAATGGGCATTGAATCAGATTTCTCCCTCATTCCTTCCTCATATGAAAGCCCCCAGAGCTCTCTGCAATGAACAAAAAGGAGAAAATTTCCACTTCTTTTGGCTTTATTAAAATAATTGTGTAGGGCCAAACCATACAGTCCTTAGCTCTAAGGGACTCGATGTGGGAAGCTCATATATTTCCATTGCCTGCACCCCTTACTAGGGGATAAAGTCTCTCTTCATTTGTTAATGACAATGATGATGGTTCTTAATGCCACTGTTGACTGCTGTTCACTTTACATGTATGCAATATTATTCTGGTAGACCGGTAGTTTATTAAATAGTTGAGTACAACATTTGATTCAGAATTTTTTTTTCTTGTTTTCCTCCTCTAAAAACTAGGTGTGTCTTATGGGGAGAAAAATGTGGCACTTATAAAAGAAGAATGCCCAGTGCTAGCTTTGATTTTGTAAATAGATATATACAGTAGATTCTACAGAAGTTATTAAGGACCAAACATGACAGACAAGAGTTGTGGAATGTGTTTGCATCCCTGTCCATCTTTGCAAATTTCGGCAGTTGAGAAGCAGTGGCATATAGGACTGCTTATATATGGAGCCCTAAGGGATGGTTTAACTTGAAACACATCCTTTCATGCCCTCCCTTCCAAAAAGAAAAAAGTATTTTAATCCAATCCTGTGGGTCTGTTGATCTAGAATCATATGAGATGAGCCTGTAGCTGCTTCAGCATTTGCTACTCTTTAAGGAGTTAAAATTCACAATTTTAAAAGCTCAGTTAATCTCCTTAGTGTTTCCTGTGCTCCTGTAAGTCAGTTAACAGGGCAGGCGCGCAGTTTATGCAGGGAAGGAGGGAGAGAGATATTCTTTTAGCCAGCCCCAGGGTCTCTTGACTTATTGCTTTCTCTTCCTGAAGCAAATGCTAATGCAATAGTCATAGAAAACCTCATTGCCAAAGCACTAGGAACATCAATAGTGACCTTAGCAGGGGTGTCAGGAAATTCAGCAGGCCCTGAGGAAAATCAAGGAAGGATTGATTCAAAATGGGTCTTTTATGAAAATGAAGGCATTTTCCAGAGAGTAAAATGCAAGAAGTCAATAAACAGCCCTGCTCACCTTGTACGTCTTTGGTGCATGGGGGGATAAGAATTGTTTGGGAAGGGAGAGAAAGATATGTGCTTCCCAAACCTTGTCCATTTTGGCCTCTAGGAAGCGCCCTTGCCGTCAAGGAACAGTAGACAGCCATTTGTAGATGAAAATCCAACTGTATTCACACAGACTTAAAATGGTGAACAGCATCCTTAGCTGCTTTTGTAACAGGCGCTAATTCATTTGCTGCTAGGTCACCTTCCGGCGCAGATGTTCAGTTCACATACAGATGTAGAACAACTTAATAGAAAGCAATTTGATTACAACTTAATGCAAACCAATTTGATTAGGCACTTAATATAAACCAGTTAGACTACAAAAACAACTGGAAAACCACTACAGTGGTACCTTGGGTTACATACGCTTCAGGTTACATACTCCGCTAACCCAGAAATAACGCTTCAGGTTAAGAACTTTGCTTCAGGATAAGAACAGAAATCGTGCTGTGGCGGCGCAGCGGCAGCGGGAGGCCCCATTAGCTAAAGTGGTGCTTCGGGTTAAGAACAGTTTCAGGTTAAGAACTGACCTCCAGAACGAATTAAGTACGTAACCAGAGGTACCAGTGTATTTCCAAATGCTAGGCAAAAGAAACATGTTTCTTCTACATGTCTCCAAGACCAGGCCAGAAAACCAGCTGTAAAATGCAGTGCAGTGGAACAGCCAGATACCACACCTCTACGCTCAAGGGAAAGAACTGCACAGGTGTGGATTGGGGTGAAGTGAGGGACATAAGAATAGCTCTTCTGTTCTGTCTCTGATGTTGGAAGAATTCATGGAAACTGGAGGAAATGATGTATTGCAGGCTAACAAGATTGGGGTGAAGTGAGTACCATCTCCACCCATGAATGCTTAGCCTACTCAGAAGCCTTTGGTGAGGGGCTTTATAAAAAGCTTTTTGAAAGCCTAAGTACGTAATGTTGACTGGATCACCACTATGTAGGTGCTTGTAGTTACAGGTAGGTAGCCGTGTTGGTCTGCCATAGTCAAAATAAATAAATAAATAAATAAAAAATCCTTCCAGTAGCACCTTAGAGACCAACTAATTCCATTCCTGGCCCCCGTGCACATCGGCAGAGTGCGCACAAGCCTGTTGCTCCCCCATTCTGCCTTCTTCCGGGTCCAAAAGGACCCGCCCACCAGCGGGTTGCACATCAATTGGACGCACTCAAAATGGTTGCAGCTCCTGTATTTCCCTGTTCCCTAGTTTCCATCTGGAGAAAGTTGGCTCAAGCACAAAAATCTGCCCTACATAAACAGAGTAAGAAAGAGACACATATATTTTATCATAGATTACTCCTAACTTTTTACCTAATTAAATATGAATATTTTTGAAAGGACAAAGAATGACCATTCGTGAAATATCTCTTTGCTTCTTATGAACTGAAAAGAAATGATATATCCTCTGGCAAGGACTGTGACCCACAAGCAGGAAACAAAAAGAACTTATGGGAACTGGTTTAATTAGACTTTGCTGGATATTGGGAAATGAAAATTGTAATTCCTTCCTTCTTACGAGAAAGGATATAGCAGAAGGATACCAAGGGAAAGCTAAGGAGCAGGAGCACTGCTAATTTCCTGAAACAAATAAGCTGATAATACAGGAGAGCTGCTCTTGCATTCTAGGCAACCTTCTCTCCAGCGAAATGGCACATGGCCCTATTCCAAGAGTACCGTAAGCAAAAGCAAGACCTGAAAGAGCCGCGAGGCGACAAACCTATATTCATTCTACATTATAAATATAGAAGTATTCAGCAAACAAAACTGAGCTGCCTGCCTTGGTAGTTTAAATGCCCTTTATCAGCACTGCACACACATTCCAACAATGCAATTACCCAAATCACAAGAGTCGACAACAAATTAGTCTCACTTAAAAATTCAATGATAACAAAATAATCAATCCCTTAGACATATTCTGTAATTATATTCAATGTAACCTGTCTTCAGACTCAGTATGACATGAGGCACCATCTCCCCCCAGTGCTCTGCAGTTTGTGCAAACCTGAGGAAGGGGATAGCATCCGGTTGCTGTTGGGACCCAGGCAGCAGCAGTCTACACAAGACCAGCTGCCCCAGCAACCAGATGCATATAACCCTGTTTCATGAATTTTACTGGAGGTACACAGCATATACACTTTATAGGACACACACACACACACACACACACACACACTGGGATATACTGCAGGTGCAACTTTGTCCTGGTCTAGCAAGGGTGAAAAATTTGCAAAGTCTGTGGGTAGACAATGAAAGATTTAATGGGGGTGGGGGGTATAGACCTGTTCTAAATAATTTTGTACAGCACTGAATGGCTGGGTGCATCTTTATGTGAATGAATCTTTATTGAGCCTTGCCTTTTCTGTGCAGCTGGTAGTTCATGACTAGAGCCGAACCAAGGCTACTGTACCCACTAATCTGACATAAGATGTGAGGCTATCCTGAGTAGTTGGCATACTCCAACTACTGGTGGGATATGGTCCAACCATATGACACAAACAGCGCCTCTCTCTGTACATGCATGCACACACACATCCCTGGCCTAGAAAGCAATTACAAACCTGGGAGTGCAAGAAAATGTATTCTATTTCTTGCTCTGAATGGCTAATACACCTAATGATGGCTGTACTACTTTTGGAAAACTAGTTGTTCAGAAACAAAGCATATGCTCCAAATGTAACATTATATCATCTCTCTTAGCCAAGTCTCTCATTCTATGGGCCTTTGTATACTGGCTGGAAAACTGGATATAAGCTTCATCGGATCTGCTGCTTTGATTTTGTGGGGCAGAGGAAGGGAGGTTATATCTCTGCAAGGTTGACAGAGTGAGACACATTGGTTAAGAGAGATGGAGCAATGTTTCATTTGGGGCTTTTGCTTTGTTTTTGATCTATCAGTGGTTCAAAAGTGTCGTAATCATCATTTAGCGTAGAGAAAGAAATAAAATCCATTTTCTTACCTTTCCCAGGTTGACAAGTGCTGTCTGGGTATTTTGTTTTAAGGGCAAAAAGCAGTCCAGAGAACAAGTAGGTCCTTTGTTCTCAGAGCAGCAGTGTGCAATATTTCTGACTGCTAGCTGGTATTACTTCACCTATTCTGCGTCTCTAGAGTGTTACAAAGCATTCACGATTAAATTCTCACACAGCTCATCTTTCTCCCCAGGTTCATTACCAACACACGGCTCTCAGCTTGTTTGTGGAAAAGTAGATAACCAACCCTAAATCGTCAGCTCTGTACCAATATCCCCCCCTAAATTATATATATTAAAAGCAGAACACTTGATGACTTTTTGCTTCATGTACTGATTTGAGTCGTGATGGACAAGTTCAAAGTGACCCATGACCAAAGCCACACGAAATCTGATTAGGGTAGAAGAGGCAAGAGGAGTAAGGAAAAGAGGTGGAAGTAATCAGGAGCAGATGGAGACACAATGAATCCAAGGTTTCCCAATATACAAGAGAAGCAAACCTTAAGTTCATGCGTGTCACAATACTCACCCTCACCTCTTCACCCTGCCCTGCTCCCCATTCCCAAAGCCCTCTATATCTTCCCCCCTTTCCATTTTGCTACAAAGAGATCCCAGGTACATGAGTCACCTGATCTTTTGCCAGTTCATACATTACACAGGTAAATTGTGATGGGGTAAGGAGTGGAAGGGTAATGAATCAGAGCGGGTTGTCATGGGGAAAGGGCTGGACTCTCAGAAAAGTGCTCAGACACAGCACTTTAAATCACAGGCTTCTTCCTAGAAAACATGGGGCAAAAGGTAGGTAACTGCGGGTGAGCCCGGGTTGTATGTGTGGAACTTGGGATCACATTCACTCGCCTCAAACAAACGTTTTCTTACAGGTGCTGCTCCAATATGCACACTCCTGCTCTCCTGCTCACAAAGCCTGCCTCATCTGTATGAAGCCAAAACTTTGTTGCTTTGTGTGTGCTGATCCACTTCTTCCATTAAAATAAATGGGATAGACAGCCCACACTCAGTATGTTCAAGGAAGAACACCCAGAACTCTTGATCCTCTGGGTAAAGGTACCCCTGACCGTTAGGTCCAGTCGTGGACGACTTTGGGGTTGCGCGCTCATCTTGCTCTATAGGCCGAGGGAGCCAGTGTTTGTCTGCAGACAGCTTCCAGGTCATGTGGCCAGCATGACTAAGCCGCTTCTGGCGAACCAGAGCAGCGCACGGATCCTCTACTCACCAGCAATTTCTCTTTTAAAACTGCTACCAACTGAATAGTTCATAATAGCCTAAAGACCTTCCCCAAGGTTGTGGGGGCACAAAGGGAGACAAGAGTGCTTGATTCCTCCTCCCTCTCCCACTAAACCTTGATTCATGCACAGGTAGAACAGGACTTTCAACTACAGCATCAGAGAGTTGTTCCATTCAAACCAATATGGTACAGCCTGTAAAGTAGCCCGTATCATTTATTATTTCATGTTCCCTTCAACCGAAGGTTCCAGGGCAGGTTATAGCAATTAAAGAACAATGTTAAAAACAGTTCAAAACAACATAAAATAACAGAAATAAGGTGGCTCCTAAAAATATACATCTCTCATGTCAAAAGCCACGGTAAAGAGATACATCTTCAGCATTTGCCAGACACACCACTGTGGGGAAGGAGTTCCACAACTTAGGGGGTGCTGCAGTGAATCCTCTCTCCCGGGTGATACACCCAACACCAAGTTTCTGAGGGTGGTGGAACAGCCAAGACTGAGATTATTCCTTGGTAAATAACATCCGACTAGGCCCAGATGGGTATGTAGAAAGAGAAACGGAATCCTTATCTTTAGCATATTCAGGAACACTGCCTCCCCCATTCTTTCAGGACAGAACTGTTTCTACATAATCAGTACACAAACAAATAAATAGAGACACACTTGTTTACCTTGTATGCTACTATGCAGTGCAGACCCAGCAGCAGCATCACCACTGCCATCAGAAGTGTGGCAAAATTCCTCATGTCCCAGATCGATTCAACCAAAGGGATACTCCCAACCTGCCAGTCATAGCACAGAGTAACGGGAGCCAGTAGAAGCCAGGCATTGAAGGCCAGGAGGTAGGAATAAGTAAGAAACCTACAAAATGAAATATGAAGTTCAGTTACTAGCATGCTGCTCATTGGGGGGAAGGCAGGACTCGGTTTCTCAAAGCATTGTGAATTGTCACCAGTAGGTAGAAAGGACACCGATGCAAATCAGGGCCAAGTTTAATTTGCGGGACGAAAGAACAGTGAAAGAACATCCACAACTCTGCATTAATTTCCACACTCGTTTACATACGGTAGTACCATATCACAATAGATGAGCAGAGATGGGCAATATCTTTATTAGGACTAACCAAAATGCCACAAAATAGTGAGTAAAGCTTTTTGAGTTCTCCAGAACACTTCATCATGCTGACTGTTACACAACCCTGCTTTGTGAAGCATCTAGGCCTAAGAAAGAGTTCAGGAGAACCGAACTTGCCTGCTATTCTGTGGCATCCTGGTTGGTCCTAATAAAGGTGTTATCCAAATGTGACTTTTGAAGGGATCATTACAGCTGCCTTTGCTTTTTATGTACATTCCTAATGGCATGCACTGGAGAAACCCAGCAAGATGGGCGGGGTATAAATAATAAAATGATGATGATGATGATGATAATGATGATGATGATGAGATCCCATGCAGCAGTGGTAGCAGCAGGCCCTCTATAAACTCAGTGAGATATGATGGGCTGTTCTAATGAGCTGGTTGGGCCAAGGCAACTGATCAAGGCAAAACCACAGATTCAAGTTACAAGCTCAGATATGTAAGCTCGGCTCCCAAAAGGTAGTAGTCAGGTAAGACAAGTGTGGACAGACAAGAAGGTACTGGGAGTTGGCAGGGCTGTAGAAAAGGCTTGCAGGATCCTGTACTTAAGTAGGAATAGGCAGGTGCAGAGTAGAAGCAGAATCCATGCTGCTTTTTTCTTAACACAGCCCATTAACAGGAAAGGAGGAGGACAAGAATGGCCAGAGAAAAAGCATAGTGCAGCAAGGCAAGGAGCCAGTAAATTTAATTGGACCTAAGAAGACTTACGGTGTTGCACAAGGCTGCCGTGTCCCAGCAAAGGCTCCATCAAAGCTCCCAGAAGACCCACAGACTGAAAATTCACTTGTGCAATAAAAGCCGACACAGTGCAGTAGTTACAGCAGCTTTTGCCATCCCAGTGCCTTCCAGATGTTTTGGACTACAACACCCATGAGCTGCAGTCAACACTGTGTGCGGGGTTGTAGTTCACAAAATCTGAAAGGTATCAGGTTGGCAAAGGCTGGGTTACAATATTGGGCTAGGAGTTGAAATCCCTGCTCAGCCATGGAGCCAGTGACCGTTTCCCAGCCTAGCGGGTCTCTTAGGTTTGTTGTGCAGCTAAAACGTGTGTGAGTGTGCACACATGCACACGGGCGTCTGCACAATTTTGTACACCACTTTGAGCTCCTTGAAGGAACGGCAGCATATAAATATATATAAGTAAGTTAGTGTCTGATAACCCTGTGAAAAGAAAGGTTGGTCATACAATGGAAAAACACCTTTTTGTTTCTGAGGCAGTGATCTGATGAAAACTGCTTTTCTGCAGTCTGGTAGCATTTAGAAGCCAAGACGACTGAGAAGCCAATATCAGACTGTTAATCTCAGCATCACACCCAGCTAATATGGAAAACAACAACATAATGAGAGATTCCCTTGAGGAGCAGAGCTTCCAACATAAACCAGGCAACATGTAAGCAGCCCACAAGGATGCGGACAGCTTAGCTGCTGACCCTGCAACTGTTCTTGTGAACTATTATGAGCAGTCAAAGGAAAGAGAAGTCCCCTCCCCATACCATGTGAGAACATTTACAAAGACGAATAATAAGACCTATTTGTACAGCACTTTCAGCAGAAATGATACGTAACAACAAACGGCAGAAACACCAACCAAGTGGCTTGAAAATTGCTCTGTTCTGTCTTGGCACCACTTTTGATCCTTCCAAACATTCTGCCAGCACAGCCGCGTATTGTTTTCCAAATCCTAAAACACTCATCACATGCTGTGCATAGTTGGCTGGTTCACATCTCGGCTTATCACAACAGAAAATCTCTTGGCTGTTTTGCTCGTTGTCAAATGCTGAAAGCTCTCATTAAATTTGCACGGTTTAGGAAGCATTCGCCAAACATGGCGGTGGGACTAAAGAGACCACTTATTGATTCGCCGCAAGCCTCTTTTGAAAATGCAAGGATTCCATCTGTGGCAGTTTTAAAGCGTAACAATTTGGATCGCCTTCCCGTTTTAATAGCCTTGAATAATAGCTTGCCGTTTGTGTATGCCACAAAGCTGAGTGGCTGTGACAGCGGGCAGTAAACGTGAGGCCAAAGAATAAACGGCAGCATTTATTTTTAAGTAATCAACAATGTCATATAGTACTTTTCATCAGTAGCTCTCAAAATGCTTTGCAAAAAGTATAAAGGACCTGCAAACACTAAAATAGCTAATGCTATTAATCAGCTTTCACAAAAGCAGTAAGATACACTTGTTATTTCTATGAAGTAGTACATTGCCATTTATCCTCCCCAAAACCTGATGTAGGAGGTTAAGCTAGTGACTTGTCAAAGGTCATGCACTGGAACACAGGAAGCTACCTTACAACTGGTCAGATTATTTGTCCTTCTAGCCCAGTACAATGTACTCCAGGGGTGCAGAACCACTGGGATTCCAGATATTGGTGGACTACAAAACCCATAATCCCTTTCCGTTGGCCATGCTGACCAAGACTGATGGAAGCTGAAGTCCAACATCAGGAGGGCCACTGGTCTCCTCTCACTGGCAGCAGCCCTCAGGGTTCTCAGGCAGAGAATAGTTTGGATTTGATATCCCGCTTTATCACTACCCAAAGGAGTCTCAAAGCGGCTAACATTCTCCTTTCCCTTCCTTCCCCACAACAAACAATCTGTGAGGTGAGTGGGGCTGAGAGACTTCAAAGAAGTGTGACTAGCCCAAGGTCACCCAGCAGCTGCATGTGGAGGAGCGGAGACGCAAACCCGGTTCACCAGATTACGAGTCTACCGCTCTTAACTACTACACCACAGAGAACTTTCCCATCATCTGCTATCTCATTCTTTTAGCTGGAGATGACAGGGATTAAGCCTCAGACCAGTGGTCGTGGTGCCTGGTGCCCATTTGGACTGGTAGGGCATAAAACAAGGAGGCTAAGGATTTGGGGAGTCAGATCCACTGACATGCAGAGCCAACTAATTCTCGTTTTGGTCCTCGACTTCTTCCCTGGTGAGTTTTACTAAGGCAATGCTGAGACTAAGTAGCAGGAGCCTGACAGTCAATGTCCCCCACCCCACCCCCTGGCCTGGCTGTAAGGCGGGCAGATGGAGACTGTCTGAGTGCAAACTGAAGTTAGTGAAGGAATTGCCTCATTCATGCAGTGATTGAGACCTTTTGCATGCAGAGTGTATGCTTCACTAGCAAGTAATGGCCACTGGTTAATTACATACTGCAATTCACAAAACTATTTCCAGGCGCCACAAAATTAATCCAGATTAGCTACTTCCTTGCCTCTTTTCGGCCAGCACAGCAATGCCAAAAAAATATTCCAGCGGCCTCTGTTATTGGGTAGTTAGAAAACAACATTCCTTCTCTTCCAGCCTGACCTTTTAAGTTTCACTAAGAACACTCTCCTAAATTTACCGGTACTATCTACATGGGAAGTCAAGAAATAAGAGTACAAAGGCATTCTTGCTGGCTGCCTCTCAACTGTGGAATTTGCTCCCTCCTACCAGATTTGCCAAACCCTGAGATTGTGCTTCTCATAGCGATATTTTTTAGTCAAGTTACCTTGACTAAAAGAAAAAGATGACGATAATTAAACTCTAATTAATTACAATAGCATAATGTTACCCCTCTTGAGCTCTTGGCATAGGGAAGGCTATAAATCAAATGAAACTAATGAGCCCCCTGTTAATCTCATCAGATTTTTAAAAAGGAAAGTGAAGCTGTTTCGCCTCATGTATATACAGATTTTCATGACAGTATATAATTACTTATAATGCAATTTGCTCAAAAGTAAGTTCCCTTGGGTTCAATGGTGTGCTTGGTCCAGAGTTGCAAGAATTCAGCATTAAAAAGAAAACAACCCTAAAACTAAAAGGAGAACTTGAAAGATGAACTTTCCAGTTACAGGCTTCAGCCATTCTCCATGTTAAAGCAAGGCCTGAGTTTATTCCTAAAGTTTGCATGATTTTATAAAAAAGAACCTAGGCAGCAACTGTTACTGTGGCATAACGGATGCTTGAATGCATTTAATCTAATGCTTTAAAACTAATTATAAATACTGCTTGTGCAACCAGATCTCTCTCAAGAACATAAAACAACCACCCTTCCAAAACACAGCTCTGAGGAAAGTGACAGCTTGAACATAAACACCGGGGACTTGCTTGCTTCCCTAACTGCAATCTAGGTTGTTTATTATTTTACCCCAATCTATAGTTTATGCAGCTCTGGAGAATGTTCCCTAATCATTTGAGTTAATTTGTCTACTGATTTTCAGTATGCATTGCATTTCTTCCAACTAACATTTGCTCTTTGAATAACTGAGACGAACAGTCGGATGGCCAAAGAGTGTTTGCATTTTTAAAAAATTATTTTGCAGACTTTGTGTAAAACAAATTTATTTTTTTTACTGCTAATATGTGGAGAAAACTGCTTGTTTTCATTTCTGGTGCCAAGGCATCTGCACTTCTAGCCCTAGATTCAAACAACGAAAGCATGAAAGTTGAAGCAAAGTTAACCCTTTACAGCCTGGCAAGAAAGCATAGGATCCTATTTTAGAGTCCATTTATCACATGGCACAGTTGAGAAAGTGAATCACACTTACATTACCACCTAGTCCTATGCAATTTCCCCCCAAACTAATTTTCACTGCATTTAATGAGGCTCTCAATAGTTAAATGGGTGGGGTATAAATGGGCGGGGTATAAATAATAAATTATTATTATTATTATTATTATTATTATTATTATTATTATATCTGTTAGAATTGCAGCCTTGAAGTCAATGGGACCTGCATAGGATTTTGCATAGGATTGTAAAATATGGTAAAGGTAAAGGACCCACGGGATGGTTAAGTAGGTACACTCAAAGGCGACTATGGGGTGAGGCTCTCAGCTCACTTTTCAGGCTGGTGTTTGTCCATAGACAGCATTCTGGGTCATGTGACCAGCATGACTATACCGCTACTGGAGCACAGAGTGCCAAAGTGCACGGAAATGCCATTTACATTCCCACCACAGCAGGAAGTATTTATCTACTCGCTCTGGTATGCTTTCTGCTAGGTTGGTAGAAGCTGGGACAGAGCAACAGGAGCTCACCCCATCGCGCGGACTCAAGCTGACGACCTTCTGATCGGCAAGCCCAAGAGGCTCAGTGGTTTAAACCACAGCGCCACTCAAGTCCCTACTAGGATTGTACTCTTAGTCAAGCAGCACGCAACGTGAGTATTCCCAAGACCATGAACTATATGTATGCATCTGTCTGTCCCTCTCTGTCCTTTTTCTTTCCCCTCTTGTGCCAGCTTCTCTCTTCTGCATTGTTGTTGTGGCATTGCTGATACAACCAATCTTAAAACAAACAAACCCACACATACATAGTAAGTAAGTAAGTAAAATTTATTACGGCCATTGGCCCATATCAACCCACACATACATACACAACCCTCTCTTGGGTTGCAACCTACCAACAGAACTTGGGCCTGTAGCAGGTCCTGAGCCTGAGGGAAGTTGGGTGGGAATTCAGTCTGTGCCACCAACAACTATCGAGGGGCTACAGAGAAACCAACTGGACCAGCAATGAAGCCTCTTAACAGGAAGACAAGAGAATAGATTGTATTGTTCTGCTTGAACTCTATTAAAAGCTTCTGGGTTAGGTTGTCTCATTGGTTTGGGACAAGATCCCACTACTACTACAACTGTAGACAACCACTTTCTGCAAGCTCTCCCACACACAGAACAATCTGGCAGAAGTATGATGCCCACCAGTTTTATATTAGGAGTGGAGATACACACACACACACACACACACACACACACACACTCTCTCTCTCTCTCTCTCTCTCCAAAAAAGCTGTTATCTTTCGAAAATGATTCAGCTGACAAGAGACAAGTATGCCAAGCTATATAGAAACCAACAAGGTTTTGCCGCATGGACGGGCTCCCTGATAGGAGCGCCTCAGAGTAAACAAACCAATACGGCAGAGATAGTAGGGAGCCCATAAATAACAGCACCTGGTTATAATTGCAGCCACATATGTTTTACAACATTATTATGAAGTGCCTTGTCAAGCGCATTTGATTTAGAGCTGTGAAAAAGATGGAAAGAGCCCCAAGCTAAAATAGCTTCAGCTGTAAATACCGAAGTGAAAAATTGTTACGCCTAATGAAGGGCATTAATAACATTCCCTCTCGGCGTTTAGGAAGAGTTAAAATTCTGTTCGTTATCTGAGGAAGCCCACAAGGTTTTGAAAAGGAAAAGTTAATGGGCTACAAAACCTACCCCATGCTGTTCTTTCCATCCGCCCTCTTACATGACCCATGAGAACATTTGTATTTTCTTTTCCAGAGTCTCACAGTTCAATCTATAGTAGCCAGAGAGACAATGAGCTGTTTGTCTCTTCCGGTACCTTCCATGTTACAGCTTCTCCTCCTGCTTTTTCTTCCCCTTTGCACCGAAGTCTTAGGGATAAACCATGGATGTTGAGGCATTAGGCTTGCCAAGCCAGAGACCCAAGAGCCTTAAAGGCTTATATGTGGTGATGCAGTTTCCCCTAATCAAGGATTAGACAGAGTGGTATTCGGGAATTCAGTACAACCCATGAAAAGCTTCCACAGAAAGCAAACTAAAAATGTGGTGATTGCTTCACTAGTCCTTCGCCTGGCTTCCCTAGCCTTTCAGAGAGACTGCCCAAATTTAAATGAGAGTTCATTGGGATTGGGGGTGTCCTTTGTACTGCGGCTCTCTTGAGGTAGTACCCTGAGGGCATTTGACATAATCAGTCAGAGCATTTATCCAAGCTTTTAATGTGGTGGTGGTTATTCTGAGAGAGCTCTTACTCCTAGTAATGGTTCTTGAGCAACTGGCAGTACCTAGCTAAACAACATGGCAAGGAATGTAGTCAAGAAATGAAATTTTTTCTTACTTTCTTCCACAGACATCATTTCTATGTTCTGTGTGTTGTTTGACATAATGCTTCCTGTGTTAAGGTTCAAATTTCTGCCCTGGACTAAGTATGTATAGACCTTCTCTGTAACAATATAAACTAAATGTTTAGGTGCCCAGACCCCAACTACCTCTTTAGAATCACTTATCTATTATCAGGGTGAATTTCAAAAATTTGAGCACAGCCAATATTCACATACAAATGCTAGGTTTGGACAAATCTGTCTATTTTGGTTTCTCCGAGTTACTCACTTTTCAGCCTTAAAATTTGGTTTTCCCACTTCTGCATGCATGTCTAATTTTTAGCATAAAAATTAGTACTCATTTTTGTGCTACCTTTCCCTAATACAGTGGTACCTTCATTGCGGATGGGATCCGTTCCGGAGCTCTGGTCAGATCTCGAAGTTTCCACAACCAGAGGGTCCGCTTCTGTGCATGCATGTGTGGAGGTAGAGCGCTTCTGCACATGCGCACACGGTGGTAGACTGCCACGTTCGCATCCTGAAGGATACGCAACCAGAGGTGTGCGTCTCCAGAGGTACCACTGTATGTACAATTTTGCTTGTAGAAGCATTTTTGCAAGCAAAAGTCCCATAACAGAATGCAGTTGTATGTTACTTTCACTAAAATATGCATTTTTGCATGTACTCTGCACTAGAATACATATTGTTCCACACATTCCTTGGTTGGACAGCTCCATCATAAAATCTGGAAAAGTGCACATTCACATGTGACTGTCAACAACCACCACATTTTGGACAATCACTGCAACATATCCACTGTAATTATTTTATGCATTTGAGTTAATCTAATCCCACAAATATTATGGGATTCCCAAGCATATTTTTTAACTGTAATTTTCAGGAAACAACAACAAAGATTAAAGCCTCGATTAGTTCACATTAAATGGAAAGATAGCATCAACCCAAACATCTGTGGCTCCTGCTACCATACCTTGTAAGAAGATAAGGTGAGAATGAAGCTGGATTGTCCTGTTCTGAAAACGCTGGCATAGAACCTCCCATTATCCAGAAGCGAAAATACAAAAGTAGGATCACCTTCAGAAAAGAGGAGATATTTTGGTTATTACTACAAAAAGGCATACAATTCATTAGGACCAGGAAACCAGAACCGATCATTAGGATCAGGAAACCAGAACCTATCTTAATATGCTTGTGACTCACAAACATTTTCAGGTTAACTGAGATAAACTGTTCTAACTCAGCATAGACTTTGTGAATATGGTGCCTTGAGCAAGGACAAAATTTGGTGCCCCCCTTTTCCTTCTAATTTTCACAGTAATTCCTTTTGATGCAATTGCTTTTTTACGGATCTTCTCAGTAGGTACCCATATAAATATAGTCACTGGTGGTGGTTGTTTTGCACCCCTCAGCTTGGTGCCCTGTGCAGGAAAACTGTCCCCACCAACTTAAATCTGCCGCTGCCCAGCATACAAATTCTTATGTTTGTTCCTATGCACTAACAGAGTAAATACTTCTGTATTGGGCCTGCTCTCGAGATCGAGTAGCTACAATGGGATTCATCTGAAGAAATGAAAAGTTAGTAGGAATATAGTTCATAGTAATACTTACATAGGTAAGTACCAAGGCAAGCCCTTTTTAAAAAAGGACTTGTGATGTATAAGAACTTCTGTTTGTTGCTTATGGTCAGGTAACTGTAAGAAAGAAAGAAAACATTTATGAAAGTGATTATCAGTAGACACCAATCTTTTAGAACTGGAATGTCTGAAACTGTCTTTCCACCAATGCATTTAAGGCATTCACGGTTTAAAACAAGGTTTCCAAATTAATAAACACAATATGCAAAGGCAGAAGGACATGGATGGAAGAGGGAAAAAAATGAGCAGATTCGAGTACAGTATTATGGCCAATGCACTGGACATTTCCAGGAATAGGTAAGAGTGAAATGTCAGATGGTCTCTACCAGACCGGAGGTGGGGAGGTGACTTTGCTTCTCCATCTCTCCAGCTGATACACAGCACATTGCACATATTTAGGGACTATCACCACATTTAGGCAAATCTTGTTTTGGGGTGTGTAGATCACATGGGGTTCCCGGGATCCTAAGTTCTGAGAACTGTACTCATGAAAGGAGTGAGTGCAAACTCCTTCCATGCTTGGGTGGAAGCTTAGAATCCAAAATGTGGTTTCTCCGCTGCCCTCCATTCCACTGATCCATAAATAAAAACATGTTCCTTTAGGTTGTAAAAAGTAAAGGTCTTTGGTCCCTGTTGTACAGTTTCTCAGGCAAAAGGGAACAAGGCGTCTCTATCGCACTAAGCATCTATTACACTCACCCTCTAGTTTGGTTCAAGGAAACTTTGGCTTAAAGGTTTCAGCCAAAAAAACAAATAAAAAAAAGTACAGATTACAGTGTTTCCCAGTTTAAAAGAAAAATGTCAAAAGCAGTCTTTTGATCTATGTCTTTACAGCAAACAGCGAGTAACCTTAACAACCCTCAAAATGTAAGGAAAAGCTCTCCACACCAACAAAGAGAGATAAAGCCCACATGAGATGGGTTTAAAATTTAAAGAGGAAAAGAAAACATGGGGGGGATAGATCTGGGTGAGCTCCAGAAAACACACTGTCTAATCAAAGCAGTCTGATGAATGCCATGTCAAGAGAAATAATAATAAAATGAGCCACATTCCACAGAGAAAAGCTAAATTGTCTCAGACATTTATGTCTATTTATTAATAAATGTCAGCATTTGATCTTGGTATCCGAAGCTAAATGCCAAGCTAGACTAAAAAGGGACTAATCTTACAAGGTCTTAAGTTTCCCAAACCTCCACTGATTTCAGACAGGCAACAACTCCTCACTTTAAAAGGCAACTCCCAATTACTCTCCATATTTCACCTTGGACTTGATGTGAAGTCGCCAGAGGGAACAAGCAGTTGATTTAATTAACCTGAGAGCAGGCCCTTAACACCTCGTGTTTTTCTGCTAATCTAAGAAAGCAGTAGAAGAGGTTTCTATAAACCCTCTTTGACTTTAACGGAATTTGGCAATAAAAAGAATACTTACAATGCCAGCAACCATGGAAATGTCTCAATTCAGTCAGCAGCAGAACACTGGCCCTATGTAGCCAGCCCCAATGAAGCATGCAAGTAACTCAAAACCACACTGTCAAACTACTCATGACCCCAGTAGCTACATATAAAAACCACACATCCTAACTGGAGTTTCTTAATTCACAATCACATTCAGGATACCACTGTGTCTTCTCCTCCTCCTTTGGTGATCACTTGTAGCCGAGTAAGCATGGTCTTAGCGGTGTGTCCGTAGGTGACTGTGGAGGCCAATTCTGGATCCACACGTCCTTCCACAGTGGGGACATAGGTTTCCTGGGCGGGAACTGATCATGGTAGGGGTTTGCCAAACGTGCCTTCCTCTTAGCACATTTCTCCTTTTGTCCTAGAGTTTGAGTGTCTTCAAAGTCCGTGGCACCTTTGGCAAAGGCTGTTCTCCAATTAGAGCGCTCACAGGCCAATGTTTCCCAATTGTCAGTGTTTATACTACATTTTTAAAGATTTGCCTTGAGAGAGTCTTTAAATCTATTTTGTTGACCCACCAGCCTTACGCTTTCCATTTTTAAGTTCAGAATAGAATAGTTGCTTTGGAAGATGATAATCAGGCATCCCATCAACATGACTAGTCCCAACGAAGTTGATGTTGAAGAATCATTGCTTTGACACTGGTGATCTTTGCTTCTTCCAGTACACTAACATTAGTTCGCCTATCTTCCCAAGTGATACGTAAAAAAATTTGGAGGACACCGTTGATGGAATCTTTTGAGGAGTTGGAGATGGTGCTCATAAGTGGTCCATGTTTCACAAGCATACAGTAAGGTTGGTAGTACAATAGCTTTGTAAACCAAGCATTTTGGTTTCCCTGCAAATGTCCTGGTCCTCAAACACACTGCATTTCTTTCAGAGTCACAGGGCATCACAGAGCTCAGGTGATGCTGGAATTTCGGCATCAATGTCCACCCTTGTGGAAAGATAACTGCCCAGGTAGGAAAGGGGTCGACATTTTCCAACATTTCTTCTGGGATCTCCTCTCTCAGATTTTTTTCAATGAGCTTGTGAAGTTGTTGTGTAAGTTCAATTCTGCCCACTTTGAATCCCATCAGGTCCACTGGCTTCGTTGTTTTCATTTGGTTAATAGCTGTACACAACTCTCCCAAATTTAGAGATACTGCAAGCTCATCTCTAATTTGTTTTTGCAGAATTTGTGAGAGGACCTCAGCAGCTACGGGGGAGTTGCGGTAAAAGGAGATGTTAGTAATGTTCTTTCAGCACAATGCAACAGCTTCTTTATCTTTTAGAAGTGTGGTACTGTCTGTTGAGTATAGAGGGCATATACCATGGATTTATTGGCCCACAGATGGTCTTTGTGGCTTTAAAGAAACTCTGTGCATCATGGGTGTTGGCTAAGTGCTGGATCTCTTGAGCTTTTTTTATCCACCAGGTGTTCTTTAGTTTTCTGGTTCTTCTTTGAACCTCAGCCTTAGTGTTGGCATAGGTTTTTTTCTTAGTGGTGCAGTTTCTATCTCTTTGCCAGATCTGTGTAAGGTGGCCATGTGTCATAATTACAGAGGAAGGCCTCTAATATAAAGGGATATCCCCTATTTGACAGTGGCCCCCAGAGTCATGCTGCTGTTCCCCACCCACCCCCACAATCTTTGTCTTGATATTGAAGCATAATTTCTGAAGGAGATATCTTTCTGTATGAAGGCTCTCTACCAAAAACCCTAATTGCAGACAGACTGTACTCACAAAGCTCACTTTCTTGGAAGGTATTCCCCAACATAGCAATGATGGGAGAAGCTGCACAACAAGAGTCGTTTACTAAGGATGAGGTTCGTTAAGTGTGCTCTGAACTAGAGCTCTGCAAGGGGTAAACTATAGTTCCTAGGATTCTTTGGAAGAAGGCATGGCTGTTTATGTGCTACAATGTGCTTTAAAATGTATGGTGTGGAATGTGGCACTGTGGTCTAAACCACTGAGCCTCTTGGGCTTGCCGATTGGAAGGTTGGCGGTTCGAATCCATGCAATGGGGTGAGCTCCTGTTGTTCTGTCCCAGCTCTGCCAACCTAGCAATTCGAAAGCCCACCAGTGCAAGTAGATAAATAGGTACCGCTGTGGCGGAAGGTAAACGGCATTTCCTTGCATTTTGGCACTCGTCACAGTGTCCCGTTGCACCAAAAGCGTTTAGGTCATGCTGCCACATGACCCGGAAAGCTGCCTGTGGACAAACGCTGGTTCCCTTGGCCTGAAAAGCGAGATGAGCGCCGCAACCCTATAGTCGTTATTGACTGGAATTAACCGCCCAGGGTTCCTTTACCTTTTTACCTTTTTCTTTGCTCTCAGGCCTTAGAACAGAAAGAAATGCACACAAAGGGGAAAAAAAACAAGGCATACAACACTGGCATGCATTATGGAGCAGGCTCGCCATAAATACTAAGAACATGGCACCAGTCATCAGAGCAGTGTTTTCTGTCTGCTGTACTTCATGCTTCAGTCTGTAGTAGAAGCTGACGGGCTAGAGGGCTCATAGCACCTCTGATTCCAGAACGTCTCAGTGTAAATGCCAAGATCAGTGCTGCAAAAATATTCAGTTGCTTACCATAACTACATGCTAAACATGTTCAAAAATGCATCTTTCATGGAGGATCATTTAAACAAAAGCAAACGAAGAACTAGATGGTGAAGAAAGCCAGCTCTACTCAAATGGCAGAAGTTGGGAACCTATTTGTTGTACAGAGGTTTTTGTTTTTGTTTATAAAAAAGAAAAAACCTTGCTTCCAAGCCAGCTTCTCCATAAGTCACTGTGTAATTACTTGGCTGCTTCCTTTTCTAAAATGCCTTTTAGGAATAAGACATAATCAGAACAACAATAAACAACACAGACTGCTTAAAAAAAGCAAATTCATACACACACACCCATATAGTTCAACGGGAGGCCAAGACAGAGATCTGGCAGCTGTGATTTCCTGAAAAGGAGAATTCATCACAAAAAGCCAATGACATCATCACTGCACTGAGACCTTTTTTTAAAAAATAACCGAAGACAGCAGGAAAAGGTGGCCAATAAAACTCACAACCATGTGGGTTTACAGCAGTGTTAAAAGTTGCTGGTACAAAGATGGGAGTTGTTGTGGGATCAAAACAAACCCTTTCTAAGGCCAGACAGATTGTCTTTGTTAGGGTGAAGAACTCAGAGGCCTAATTCGTTTAAGCAAAGAGCTACTTGAGGCCTGCTCCACACAGCCAGTCATTTGTCTGAAGAAGATGACAGCCTGGGGCGCCTACCTTCTTCACAGAGCACTTCCATCTATAGAAACTCCTGCCAGTTAAGGAAGAGAGCTCTGCTCAACATACCACTGCTTAGGGAGATTGTGTCATCAAGCCAGAAGGAGCTGAGTCTTTTTCCCACAGTAGAAAAGAGGCTCTGGAATGGAACTCAGCTTCTTGAGACAGTTAAATCTTTTCACACACCTTGTTAATCAGATATTATTTTGCAATCACAAAACCTTCGACTCACGTAACATTGTCATTTTGATGAATGAACATTTGAAATGAGGCGTCAGTTGTCGTGAATATTACCATTGCTGATGGTGATCTGAAACAAACAGGATTTTAAATATCAGTGAAGGAAAAACAATGTTCCTTAGACAGAATGACCTTTCAGGACAGTTGCACCCATTTACATAGAGGCACCCTGACATGGCCAAATATTATGAAAAACCTTGTAATCTGTGTGCACCTCGACAAGTTGACTGAAGCCCTTCAATCCAAAAGGAAACTCTACAATCACACACACCAACATAAAAGGGCCGTAGCAAGAGAGAGTGTAGAATTTTGGAGCCATAGGCTTGTATTCACCTAACGTTTATTAAGAGTAACCAATTGAAATTAATAGAGCCTAAATTGGGTAAGACCTCTGCAGCACTCAAAGGAGCAATAGGAAGCTTCAATCAGTCCACCACTTCATACATCCCTACTAGACCAGCCTCCTAGTTAGACAGAGCACTATTTTTTGGTAACTATATGCCTGCAGAGCATGTATAAACATGTTTACGACTGAGAGCTCTTTAACAAAATGAAATTAAAATATCATTTTATTTTTGAAAACTGGTATCATTGCCTTGGTACCTGTGGCATCCTCCTCCAATCCCGGGCTGCATTTAGCCTACTCTTTGCTGAGGTTCAAGATGCTACAAAGCCCAATTGTTTAAGCCAGATTTTAAGGTTAAAAATTGGGCTATTGTGATATTTGAGGATTACTTGATTTTATGGCTGTTGCCCGAACAAGGTAATTTAACCACCTCAAGCTGCAGGAGAGGCAGGGCTGTTTAAATGTGTAGCAGCTCATACTGGTCATATCAGCAGCTCAAAAGCTCTGGGTTCTGTCCCATCACTGCCAAAACTATACGACAATGACCTTTACAGGAACTGTAACTTGCTAAAGGCTTCCTCCTCCTTCAGCTCCCCACAAACTGTGCATTAAAGTCAGAGGATTCTTCACTACTAACAGTTCGCATACACAAAGGCAAGACGACAAAAGGGCTACTTCGTGAAAGGTCAGAAAATACGCTGCAGTAAGAACAAATGGAATGAGAATATTTCCCCCCATCCCCTTTCATTCTATGACATGCTTCACAATGTATTTTCTCTTTGAAGTGACCTACTGTTGTCCACCTAGAGAAAACATAGATGAAAAGTGTAACAGAAACATACCCACAATGTGCCAATACTTGTATAGAAACGCGGAAGGGGAGAATCCCCTCATGCCAAGCATCCAATCAGCTGTCTGCTAGCTGACCAAACAAGGTTACAAGCTCTCAGCCGTCCATTGACAGCTTCTCCCACTAGTTCAAAATCAGCTGCAGTCGTTGGTATCCATGGCTGCCTATACACTGCTGACTTAAAACACAAGTAGGTTGTTCTTTTTCCTGGACTGATGCTGGTTGGGGGGGGGGGTGTTATGAAACACAGTATTGCATAAGAAAGCAACAGGATAGATACAGATTGTGGCAAACGTTGCATGTACACCACTTCCCAAACCAGTGGTGGGAGTACATGGGATGCAAAATAAATGGGAGCATGCACACAGCCTCAGAATTCATGGATTCCCATCATATCCATTTCATTCCAAGATCCAGACTCCTAAGCTACAAAAAAGTGGCAATGCTTTATTTGTAAGCTGCTCTTGAGCTTGGGGCAATTTTCGATGTCATATAGGGCATCAGCTGATGTGCAGTGACTTCAACCCTGCTTTTTGCAGGGATCAGCAACACAACTGAGTTCCCCATAAGGAACCTGGTCATACAGCTGATGCAGCCACATTTCTACCTGCTCCCCCCCTTGAAGCTCCCCACCAATAATATATGTCTCCTTCAAAAAGTTTTCTCTCTTTTCATATTCTGCATCTTTTTATTCTGCATCTTTAGTTTTCTAATGTATAAAATTACAGGTGCATTCAAGCTTCTTCTAAATGACAGCTTAAGGTATTTGGGTAGAAAAGCATCTGGGTTATGCTCAAGTGGCCATAATTTTAGAAAACAAGAATGCCATGTATGGTTACTTCTGGTTACTATAAACAATGTGTACAGGTTGTTCCAGTCCAGGGCCAACGATGTGGTTTGCAACTGAGCAGCTACACTGAGGCTGGGATTTATGACATGTTTTTCCCTTGGACAGTTTCCACTTAAGCATCACAGCTCCCAGCTGACCCATAACTTGAACTCTGCCACCTCTGCTTTGGAGGTAGAAAGATCCTGGAACACCAAGGATGAGAAGACTAATGGAGATCTTCCTGCATCATTTCATGAAGCCACTGGTAAGAAACCACTCTTGCAGAGATCTTCACATCCCTTCTGATGACTTCAGACACCAACTCCTATCCAGAAATTCCCTCAGCTTCTGGTATGCTGCCTTCAAGGCCTCCTTGTGAACTTCCCATAGGGATCTGGTTGGCCACTGTGAAAACAGAATGCTGTGAACTAGATGACCCTTCAGCCTGACCCAGTAGGTCCCAGCTTATGTTCTCTGCCACTACACAACATCCAAAGCGGTACATGAGGAGACTTCTCGTTATTGCAATGCACACGGAGGGTGCTTCTATATGGAAGTGAACTCAGTGCTCCTCATGCATACAAGGTTTTTTGGCAGGTATTTGAGAAAGGTAGCCCTTTAGTACTTGGAGTAAATTCAATTGTCTACAAGTTTCTGCAAGCACTGAGCTCTTAGATTCACGTTAAAGTAAACACCATGCTTGTTCCTTCTAATTATGGGTACCTGGATATAATTCATGTGCTTGGCTACTAAAATGTTAAACTGTTAGTACAGAAGAATTGTGAATCCTTCTTTTTAAATGCATAATACAGAAAGAAAATATTTCCCATGATAGATAGATAGATACATATATATATATATAGTAGAAGAGATCACTACCAGCTCAAGAAGGGCTTACAAATAAAGCTTTGTCACTTCTCTGGAGCAATAGGTGTCTGACTCTTGGAAAGGAAGGGAGGTGATTGAAATCAATGAAGTCATGGTTGGCAATTACTGCACCTGGTTTTGTACAAGTAGGAGAAGCTGTGATTGCACGGCTGAAGGCTTGTAACCCTGCTTGGCCTTGTTTGATCAGCTGGCAGACAGTCGATGGAATACTTGGCACGAGTGGAAATATTTCCCCCCCTCCTCTCCTGTTCTGTACAGACGCATTTCTGTGCAAGTATTGGCATATTATACATGCGTTTCTCTTATGCTTTTCTTCTCTGTTCCATCCATGGGCACCCTGAGGGCACTTGCAAAAGATATGAATTTGTCATAAAATAAAAAATGGGGAGGGAACCTCACTCCATTTGCTCCTACTAAAGCATGTTTCCTGACCTTTCACTGAGCAGCCCTTCAGCTGGCTTGTCCTTGGAGGGAGCGTTTTTACAGCTTAGCCTCCTCCAATTGTGAAAATTCCTCCTGTCTCCAGCAGAATCAATTTAAACATTTTCCACTATGTTGTGTCTTCAGCAGATGAGGCTAGAAGGGAGTATTCCACTGAAGCTGTGGTATGAGATAAGCTGTTCTGTGAATTCTGAGTAGCACACAAACGAAGAATTCCATCGAGCTTGGAAACTTGTATGCTCTTGCTGCCATAGGGTGGTCAAAACGATTTTTCGCTGGTATCCGCAATATACAAAATACTACTCAAAAATTCCACGAACTCACTAGACACAATCAAAAAACAATGGGAGGATGACATAGGATACGAAATCAACCCCACCCAATGGACCAGAATGTGGTCTAAACCCCCCTTTAAATCCATATCAACAAAAAGAAGAGAACTCACCCTAAAACTAACCTACAGGTGGTATCGAACGCCTAGAAAATTAGCGCTAATACGCCCAGGAACCTCACCAAAATGCTGGAGAGGGTGCACCTCCACAGGCACATACTACCACATGTGGTGGGAGTGCCCCAAAATCCAAACATTCTGGACAACAACCACACGAGAAATATAAAATAACCAAACAAGTGTTAGAAATCACCCCACAATTGGTCTTACTAAACATCTTCCAAGACAATAATGCCCATTTACAACACAAAGAACTCATAATCCATCTACTCTCAGCATCCAGAAACATCATAACCAGACACTGGAAAGACCTGTCAGGAGTAAACATGGACCAATGGTACCAAGCAGTATGGGAAACAGCCCTACTAGAAAAACTAACCAGTAAGCTGAAACTGACACGGGGACAAACTGAAGAAGACACCTTCACCCCGGTATGGTTCCCCTTCATCACATACACAGCCCAACAAGACAATGACAAAAACCTACCGACAACATACAAATGAATATGGTTAACCTGACCCAAAATACCCACCAACCCCACTCACACAGGAAACCAAAGATCACCACAGCCAACCACAAACGAACAACCATACCCCAAGCCAACTCTGACCTCTCTCACCGCCAAACGAGCACAAGCAAACAACAGAGAACCTACATAAACAATGCTGACACCAAACCCTACTCATAGCAAGTAAAAAAGAACACAGTCACCCCACCCCACCTACCGCCCCGTCCCACCCACTTCTTCCCCCCTCCCCCCCTTTCTTTTCTAATGTCTCACCAACACAGACTTATAAAAATGTTATATGGAAAAATTCGAGAGAGACATTGTACTACCTTTGAAATACGATACCGCCTTCCCACACGAGTTTTGGGATCAATTCATTTATGCTACTCTGAATTCACATAACAGCTTTTCTAGAAAAAAGACTGAAAAGGATGGCTAAGGAGCAGATAGGAAGAAGCCCACAGAGTTGTTAAGAACTACCTCTAGCTCTCTGGTCTCCTAAGCATCCTTATACCTCCCCCACACACTTAACACCAATGAAAATAGCCTTCACTTGCAAGACAGGAATTATGTGGGTTGAGCTATCCAATATTATTAAATAATTACCGACAAGATAAGCAGCACTGAAGATGTCTGGGCTAGTGGCATCCTCATGGAACGTTTCTAAAATGAAGCAAGCTCTAAACTAAATCGCACATATTCTTGACTGGCACCATCTGTGTATCACCACTAGCAACTAATCCTATGCACAGTCTCTCTAAGCCTAGAATGGGCATCAAGGGCATGCACAGAAGGTGGACACACCCAGACAAAGATCCACTGCGGTACATAGGGCAATGGCAGAGGGTACATGCAACTTGCCTCTCTGCTCTTGCTGTCACAATTACAGCTTGAAGCAAGACCTGAAACCTGAGGTTTGCTCAGCAGGTGTTCAGCCTGTCTGCCATCCAATAAACCAGGGGTCGGCAACCTAAGGCCCATGGGCCGGAAGCGGCCCACGGAGGCCGTTTAAGTGGCCCATGAGCCGCCCCCAAACCGAGCTACCTGCTCAGCGAGTCCCCATGCACTGCACTAAACCGGACATGCGCAAAAGCAATTTCCAGAACCATGGAAGAGAGTCCCCGTGCTGTGCTGCACCGGTTTTAGCACAGTGTCGGGACTCTCTTTCACGGTTCTGGAAATCACTTCTGCACATGCCCAGACGCCGGAAATCATGTCTGCGCAAGTCCACAGTGCCAGAAATCGCTTCTGTAAATGCCCAGATGCCGAAAATCGCTTCTGTGCAGGCGCGATTTTCAGGATATGGGCATGCGCAGATGTGATTTCCAGCATCGCACTGCGCCGGTCCGGCCCACGGAGGATCTCTAAACTCTAAACACTAAACTCTGGAAGTGAACTACAGAGTAGAAAGCCAGGCCACCAAAAGAATCCCCTTAAAAGCCAATAGGTCAGAATAGGCCATTCCAGACCAAACTTACTCCTGAGACTGAACATTATAGGCCAGTAACGGCGCATGTGAGGGGGTGGGACTGTTCTCATGACACCAGCGTTTTTACTGCTTACCCGGATGGTGGGAACACTTCAAGGCTCTGTGGAAGCATGGCATTGGCTGCTGTGGTCTTGCCAGCACAACCAAGCAGCTCTGAGCTTCACCCCTCCACCCTCTCAGGGTACGCAGCAGCGACACCCGTGTCAGGAGGAATACTCCACACCAGCACACTCTCTTCTAATATTAAGGGCGCCCTGCTGCTAACAGTCCTTGCCACAGATCTGCCTCGCTTTTCCTCTGCTTGGTCTCCCTTCGTCTAGGTTCAGCTCTTGCCCTGCCTCACTTTGCCCTACCACAGCCGCGCTCCCGACAGCTTCCCCCTGACATAGCAGGAGAGTTATTCCATATGTAGATGTCGCTCTACAATTCAAGTCTGGAACAACAAGAGCTGTGTACCGACTCAATTACCATGTAAGTTTAATTCGACTTAGGTCTCTTGAACACAGCATCAGAGAGGAAATGGATACAGGAAGCAACACACCAAATACCCATCAGTTCTTTATTAGTCAGGGTACACCTATCAAGCAAAAATGGAACAATACTGATTACAAACATGCAAGTTCTTCAGCAATCTAACTACCCCCCCCCCCTTAACAGAACACTTGGGAACCACAAGGCTGCCAACTCTGGGATCCAAGATGGAAGGAAGGCAGTATATAAACAAGCAATTTTTAACTCGGGTGGGGCATGACATGTAGTGTATCTGGCATCTTTCCACCTTGCCTTTAAAAAGGGTGTGGGGGTTTTGCTTGGGGGAGAGTATTATGTTGAATATGAAGTTAATGGTTTGTATGATTTTCCCTCCTATGGATAATATACAGAATTTATGAATACAGTATGTTTGTCAGTGTGAGTCACTTGGGGACTTTTGAAGTACCGGTAACAAGTGAGACTTAGGTTTAATCAAATGAATGAATAAAATAGATACAGAGCCAACAGATCAGGCAGTACTACTTAGTAGTTAGAGGGCAATAACTACCTCTAGAGTGAATTGCCATCAGCTAGGAACTTGGCTCTTTGTCCTCCAAAAGCGCTGGTGAAAAGCATGAGCTACTTCCTTAAGTATTGTTCAAATGAAGACCCTGCCTATTTTCCACAAGCAATTTCCTTTATCAAGCCAATACCCACTCTATAGTCAGTTAAATGGAGGCCAGTTCCAAACCCATCAGGAAAACAGACCCTTCCTGTGCAGAAAAAGGGTCTAATCTGACATTCTGATCTGTCAAGCTCCCTTGCTCAAGTCAGATGAAATAAAAGGAGGCTGTATTCATTCCACAGCACTGAACACACCCTAAATAGAACTGGTAACAAGTTTCCCTCCTTTTTTCTTATCTGGAAAAGCTCTGCTATTTTTATAAACAGTTTTCAATGATTCATTTGGGGGCAGGAGATTTTATTTCCCCCCCCCCTATGTTTTCTATTTTTGCAATAAAATATAAAGTCCAAAGAAAGCATCTCAAACTCCGACATACCAACACTGCAAAGATGACTAGATTATGGTTGCTTTGACACCTGACATGACAAGCCAGATAGTTCCTTCTCAACTGCACCTTTTCCATTTATTCATTCTCCTCTGCACCCTTTACACTCTTAGGATTCACATCTTAAATGTGGATTGATTTTATCACCATATTGTAACACTGGTAACAGGGAGTGCTCAAGCAGGGAAGGGTTTCATCCCATTGTTGCTGGACATCACAGAAAGGGAGGGGGAGCCGCTGGAGCAACTCTCCACTTTGTCCCCTGAGAATGAAGTTCTCGTGGTATCTGAGGTGGCCAGTGAACTAGCAGGGCCAGCCAAATCAGAAGCAGGCAGTGAGTTAGAAGGTTGGACTCAGGTACCATCACCAAGGACACACCACCAAATGCACTGGTGCAAACTGATCTGCCCTGTAGGGGCACACACTTGCAACCAAGGTTTTCTCACTTGGGATAAGAATCACATGAATGACTGGTCCTGCCCTACTCTTTAGAAATAGGGCAGCAGGTCTGTGTCTAGTGTTGGGACAACAACGGCTTTGCTAATTATTAGTCAAAATTCTTATAACTCTGCCTGTAGACTTTAACCGTGACCCTGGGTTTAGACAATGTAGATGCAAGCTCCTCCCTGGGAGCCAGCAGGTTCATAACAGTCACAAAAAAACCATAGTTTGCCTAACTGTGATAGGTGAGCATGGCATTCTTATACTGTGCGGTTCAGGATTCCCTGCTCCTCCTAACTACCATGGTGCTGTTCCTTTGTCTTTCAGGGCTATTTGAAATGCATCCTAGGTTTGGCCACATGGGATTTTCCCTCACAAAAGAAGTGATGGCCTCCAAGATGGGTGGCTTTAAAAGAGGATTAGGCATATTTGTGAAGAATAAGGCTATCAATGGTTATGTTCTACCTTCCACCGGCAGAGACAGTCTGCTTCTGAATGCCAGTTGCTGGGGATCACAAGTGGGGAGAGTGTTGTTGCACTTACGGTATGTCCTGCTTGCAGGCTTCTCATCGGGGTACATGACAGGTGACTGCGAGAGCAGGAATCTGGACTAGATGAGCCTCTGGTCTGATCCAGCAGGCTTTTATTTGGTTCAGGTAATCTGGAAATGGAGGGGTCTCTAATACTCTTGTTACTGGCAGACTGTTATCTGGTTGGGTTTACACAATTGCCACTCAGAATTTCTGTAGAGGTAGCAGATCAGTTCTGTTTATTGGTCTGGTGGTTTCCAAAACTCTCCTAGGTGCTTTCTCCCCCTGCAATGTTTCTGCCTTCATTTGCAGGGAAACTGGAAGCATTAAAACACAAGTGGAGCCTGAATCAAATGTATACAAGCACAGCAAAATGCCCATTTTCATACTATCAGTGAACAAAGTCTTTCCCCCCCCTTCTCCATCCCCTTGTTGTCCAGACAGAGTTGTCCACCTGAGCGACTCCAGGTGGTAAATGTGCTTCTAAACTCTAGCACAACCTGCCTGGATATTGAGCCATCTGTTGCCTGCTTACAAGACACTTCTCAGATAAAAATCAATGTTATCTATTGCAATATAAACACTGCAACTGAGAACAGTGTATATACCAGAAGCATCATTAGCATCCCTCTATTTCTATATTTGATGTGGATGAGCTGCTTCGAGGGGTCTGCAGAATCCCTTGAACCGGTATAAATTACAGAGTTCTACAGAACTCCTCATCTCCCTCTTAATGTTGCTGTCAAAGGAGAATTGGAGTGGCATTGGGCCAAGCTCTGTCCAGTACATGTCCCTTCAAGAGCACCACTGCACTGGAACACGTCAAACAACCGGAAAGTTCCAAAGGAAGGCACAGAAAAAGGAAACACCCAAAACATGGAAGGCAAGCTTGGAAACCAGAAAGACATAGCGCTTATCTACACTTAACGTTTGCCCTGCTCTTTCCAGACACATATCCACACTTTAAAGCTCTATGTCCAAGTGCAAACACCCGCTCTTTAAAGCTGAAACACAACAAACAGCAGTTCAGGTTTTCTGCATTGTCCTTTGCTCCAACCTATTGGGTTATCCCTGTTCTGTATAGGAATGGAAAGATCCTAATTCAGAGAATTGGTGGCTGTTGTAGTCTAAAAACATCAGTGTAGTAAACAAACAGCTCAAATGAACATTTCATTTTAGAAAGGCATTTTAAGTTCTAGGGTTGCATATTTTGAACAGCAAAAAAAAAGAGGACACATTTGCCGACTTCTACTTTTAACTATGGATCGCTATGATGTGTCGGGGTTTGGGTGCTGGAGCTCCTCGTGCACAAACTTGAACTGCTCATGCACGAGGTACCAGTAGCGGGGAAAGCGGCCAGCGTTCCGCGTGCTTGTGAGCACGGGCGCCGGCCAAGTCTCACAATCCGAAGGAAGCTGAGTAAGCCGGGTGATGACTCCGAAGGTGCATGAGTTCTTAACTGCCTTCTAAATAAAATATTGCCTCGAGAAATAGAAGATACCCTGACTCTGAATAGATAGATCAACTCAAGGAAATTAAAAATTTTACCTTAAACCTTTTACTCCCCTTTTACCCCAAAGAAAGACAGACACCGGTTATATCTTTAGTGGCTTTGGCAGAACCCGCGTAGGCTCGTCCCCTAAGCTAAGTTCTCCTAAGCTCAAAGTCCCTGCGCGCCCAATCTTCCGCGAGGCTAACTAAATAATACTAAAACCGAAATATCTTCCGCAAGCCTAGCCCTAGGCTAAACCTAAAAGAAACCTAACTAAAGCTAAACCGAATGATCTTCCGCGATCTAACTCTAACTAAAGGAAAAACCCATCCAACCCATCCAGCCCGCTCCTAATACCCTTAAACTAAACTTGACTTCAACTAAAACCCAACTAAAGCAAAACGATAAAAACGTGCCTAAGCGGGGAGCCTCAGCCTTTTATTAGGGGACAGATGTGACATCACGATCGATGCCTCAACCAATAAAATCACTGTTGCTGCCCTCCAAAAAGGCGGGAAGCAAGTTTAACGCTCATTAATAACTTTGAACATGACCGGAACTATAAAATAAAGGCGGATTAATCTCATTGGTGAACCAAACTATTCATTCTTACTTTCGCTTTTGCGCGTAGTAATACCAAAGTAGTTCCCGAAAACTTCATTAAACAATTAAATAAAGTGGATCCTATGGCAGATCCATGCAACGTATTCCCGACAATGATGACTCTACCCATGAAAAAGAGGACGTGTCCTGGAAAAAAGAGGACATATGGCAACCCTCTGGGCCTACCACTACTGACCAAAGCCCTACCTAATGTGTAGATCTTGAGCGAATGGTTAAGAGTCTTCATTATAAGCATTCCTTGTTTTTTAAAAAAGTTGGCCACTGTAATAAGAGGACGATTCTATACCCAACAGATGTATTTCCTTTTATTTGGAAAAGAACTTATAAAAAAACAACCACATAAGCACTGAAA